>NC_139546.1:51500150-52100150 GCF_965153285.1 Podarcis tiliguerta
TCTCCTCCCTCCTGGACTCTTCCGACGCAGACGTTGACCCCTCTGACTCCTCCCACTCTCTTCGGCGGGCTTTAGGACTTGGCTCTCTACCCGGGCTGCCCACCGTGCCGCCCTCCTGTACATTTGAACTTGGCGCGCGCGCGCGTTTAACTTTCCTGATGACCGTTTCCTCGCTCCCTGACGGGGGTGTGGTCACTCCTGCCTCATGTTCTCCCCCTGCCCGCGCGCCACCTGATCCCGATGCCTGGGACTCCTCCCCCCTACTGCACTCTGGGGGGGACGCTGGTCCTGATTTCCAGCTGCTGCTCTCTGAGTCCCCTCTGGCCCCTTCTTCCCGAGGTGTCCCCCTGGGCACTCCTCTTGCCCTGACTATGGGGGCCCCTTTCTGTGAATCCTCCGAGTCACTGGAAAGACTCAGAGAACTCGGATTGCTGTCATCGCTGGCATTTCCTTCGGACTCCTCCCCCTCGCTCTCCATTTCCTCCCTCTCCTGTGCCTCTGCTCCTGAACCCCTGACAGCGGCTATTAAAGGTTTAAGGGATTAGCGGATTAGCTGCTAAAGGGCTATTAGCAGTTTAGCGCCTTAGAAAAAGGGGGTGGGGAGCGAAAAAAAATCTCAAGACTCGCAAGACATATTCGTCTTGCGACGCAAGCCCATAGAGAAATTCGTCCTGCGAAGCGCATTGAAAAACGGAAAACCCTTTCGTCTAGCGGGTTTTCCGTCTTGCGAGGCATTTGTCTTGCGGGGCACCACTGTACAGGTTTGCAACATTCCACCTTTCCCCTTCTTGCAGTACGCCAAAGGTTTTTAGGCTGCCGCCGTTGTCTTCACAGTAATACGGGTCATCGTGGTAAGATTGGGCCAAACCCCAGTCCCCTATCCTGTTCATCATACCATTTTAAACAGTTTTCGCCCGTAAAGAGTCCTGGGAAACGTAGTTTGGTCACTGGGGCTGAGTGTGGTGAGGAGACTTGTATTTCCCCCCCCCCCCCATGGAACTACAATTCCCAGGGTCCCCCGGGAAGCGGTGTTGAACTGGCATGGCTCCCCCCCAAGGAATTCTGGGAGTGTCAGGATTTTAGAGATGCGTAGGTGGGGAATGGTCCTGAAAAAGGTTGGTCTAATCTACGCTGTGACTGCACTGCCTAATTGTAAAAACAAACAAACAAACTCAAAGCTTGTTACCAAATCAATAAAATTATCATGAAAGAAAAACGTTTTAAACATTACCAAAATAATTAAGAATAAGAATATAACGCTTAGCTGCAAAACAACTACAGTGGTACCGTGGTTCTCAAACTTAATCCTTTCCGGAAGTCCGTTCCAAAACCAAAGCGTTCCAAAACTGAGGCGCGCTTTCCCATAGAAAGCTATGCAAAACGGATTAATCCGTTCCAGACTTCTAAAAACAACCCCTAAAACAGCAGTTTCACATGGATTTTACTATTCAACGAGACCATTGATGCATAAAATGAAAGAAATACACAATGTACTGCAGTCACACAGTCAATCAGTCGGTAGCTGAACTGGGTTCCACACAGTCACAAAAGAAAAAAGAGGCGCAAAAACACAAACACAAAATAAATAGCAAAAACGGACAGACCTCAGCATAACACTCAAAACAAGCATAACAGTTAAAACGGAGTATGTTCGGCTTCCGAAAAAGGTTCGCAAACTGGAACACTTACTTCCGGGTCTGCAGTGTTTGGGTTCCAATTTGTTTGAGAACCAAGGTACCACTGTACTTCAAAGTCATGTTTTTATACTGTATTTTACGCTTCTTTTACACTTAAGAGTTTAAAATTTGTTGTTAGCCGCCCGGAGCCCGGTTTTTGAACCGGGAAGGGCGGGGTATAAATAAAAATTGATTATTATTATTTATTAAGGTCGACGAGGTTTGCCAAAAGGACAAAGCGATAAAAATACCGGTAAAAACCGTGAGAAACGTTCCGGAAATAGACAATGATGACAAGGTGCCCCCTTTCTTTGCGAAATGGTTCTGTTTATTTGCTTTGGAAGAGGCCGAGCGGCCTGGCAAACTCCGTGGCCTCCATGCTGGGCGCTCTCTGTCCCGGCGACTCAGCCGTTCATCTCGCAGACCCAGTTGTAGCGGCGGTTACAGTTCTCGCTGCTCCATAGCCCGTCGCGGTAGAGATGGGCACAGTGGGCCAGGTGGTAGGGCATTTCGATGGAAAAGGTTTCCGGTTGCCCAAGCCGCCAGTCTCTGCAACGAGAGAGAGAGCGTGATAGGAATTTAGATACAGTGGTGGCCCGCAAGACGAATGCCTCGCAAGACGGAAAACCCGCTAGACGAAAGGGGTTTCCGTTTTTTGATGCCCTTCGCAGGACGAATTTCCCTATGGGCTTGCTTCGCAAGACGAAAATGTCTTGCGAGTCTTGAGATTTTTTTTCGCTCCCCAACCCCTTTTTCTAAGCCGCTAAACCGCTAATAGCCTTTTAGCAGCTAATCCGCTAATCCATTAAGCCTTTAATAGCCACTAATAGCCGCTAAACCGCTAATAACGCTAAGCCGCTAAGCCGCTAATAGGGTTGCTTCGCAAGACGAAAAAACCGCTAGACGAAGAGACTCGCAGAACGAATTAATTTCGTCTTGCGAGGCACCACTGTATATATTAAATGTTCATCAATGTACCAACCAACCTTGTACATAGATCAGCACAGGAAGACCAACCTTGAACCATTTTGATTCCCAAACGGAGCAAATGTTTTCTCTGCAAGATCAAAGTGGGAAACCTCCCCATTGTCTCTTTCCTCACAAATCCTGTCTTAAGGGCACATTTAAGATATGAATAGGGTGTGAGCCTGTGACCTGGCCCAGGAACTAAGTATTTGTCATTACAAAAGACTGGCCAGGCTCCCCAGGCAATCCAATCAAGTAAGCATTGACAGGTAACCTGGCAGACAGGAGGTAAACAAAGCACTCAGATTTCTGCTGTAGACCGCCTTTTCTGTGATGTGTGTATGATGTTTCTGGGGGTGGTCTTGATCTACAGGGTGGCAATTTCAAAAGTCTTTATAAGGCCTTGCGCGCCATTATTCTAGGTTCCTCCTCCTCCCTCCTCTGTGTGGTGAGCGAGGACCCAGTTGCAACAGATCAATAAAGATCAGTCTTACTAGCTGCTTTGCTTCTCAATATTCTCTGCTTGGCCTCTGTTATCTTCTCCTACCAATAGGGAACCTATGTAAGGACTCTATATGGGCTCTTGGATACCCCATAAGGGAAAAGGGCAGTTTTTGTTTACAACAAGAGCAAGAAAAGGGAAAATGGCAGCCCGAGCAAAACCGTCATGCGCCTTGAATGCTCCTGCGAGAGTTCAGATCAGCTCAGAGAGCCACATACAACAGAAAATAATATTTGGAATATACTGGACCCCATTAAAGGTAAAGGTACCCCTGACCGTTAGGTCCAGTCGTGGCCGACTCTGGGGTTGCGGCGCTCATCTCGCTTTACTGGCCGAGGGAGCCGGCGTACAGCTTCCGGATCATGTGTCCAGCATGACTAAGCCGCTTCTGGCGAACCAGAGCAGCGCACGGAAACGCCGTTTACCTTCCCGCTGGAGCGGTACCTATTTATCTACTTGCACTTTGACGTGCTTTCGAACTGCTAGGTTGGCAGGAGCAGGGACCGAGCAACGGGAGCTCACCCCGTCATTGCGGGGATTCGAACCGCCGACTTTCTGATCAGCAAGTCCTAGGCTCTGTAGTTTAGACCACAGCGCCACCCGTGTCCCCCGGACCCCATTATGTTTGTTTTTAAAAAGGGCTATCTAAGGTATTGAACTGCTGGAGATGCAATAGGGAAAATGCTTCTCTAAAATATATGTTTTTTCATTGCCCTATATTGAAAGATTTTTGGTTGGAGGTAACAGAACTGTACGGAACAACCTCGCATTTACAGATCTTGAATTATATGCCCAGCATATGGAACCTCACAAAAGGGCAATGCGAGTGGACACCAGGAGGGCAGGGAGGTCAAACTCACATTCTGCGGACGGTGTAGCCCGTCCCGTCCACCCACTTCCAGACGCCGTTAGCCATGCTCAGGCCGATCCAGGTGTTCCGGGGCTTTGTGAGCTGGGCCACAAATTGCTGGCGAGAGAGAGAGGAAAGAAGGAAAAAGTTGTGTCACCGGAGGCAGATTGCGGTTTTAGTTGGCGCTATTAATTGCATTTCTGAGGGCTCGTCCATAATTCCTTCCGCGCTTCCCAGAAAAAACCGGTGTGATTTCGTGTTGGATCGGAACAATCGTCGGTTGCTTTTTCCACGGTTTGCTGTTTGTCCCAATGCAGCAGTAATAATCAATCGATCAATCTTCATTACGGTCCAGAGACCCAACAAATCGTTACAAAGCAATGCACAATTCAGACATGATTTCTTATTTATACCCTGCCCATCTGGCTGGGTTTCCCAACAGAAAACACAATAAAATTAAAATTAATTAAATTAAATTAAAAACGGCCCTGAACAGGGCTGCCTTCAGATGTCTTCAGATACATCTGTGGTACCTCTAGATGTGAACGGGATCTGTTCCGGAGCCCTGTTCGCATCTAGAAGCAAACGTAAACCGTGTCCACACGTCTGCGCGTGTCACGTTTCGGCGCTTCTGCGCGTGACGTCATTTTGAGCGTCTGCACAAGCGGCAAAAGCCGGAAGTAACGTGCTCCGGTACTTCCAGGTTGCCGCGGAGCGCAACTCGAACACGCTCATCTCGAAGCACATTCAACCCGAGGTATGGCTGTAGTTGTTTATTTCCTTGACATCTGACGGGAGGGCGTTCCACAGGGCAGGTGCCACCACCGAGAAGGCCCTCTGCCTGGTTCCCTGTCACCTCACTTCTCGCAGCAAGGGAAGCGCCAGAAGGCCCTCGGCGCTAGACCCAGGTGTCCGGGGTGGAGACGCTCCTTCAGGTCTACTGGGCCTTTGAGGCCATTTAGGGCTTTCAAGGTCAGCGCCAACACTTTGAATTGTGCTCGGAAACGTACTGGGAGCCAATGCAGATCTCTCAGGACCGGTGTTATGTGGTCCCGGCGGCCGCTCCCCGTCCCCAGTCCAGCTGCCGCATTCTGGATTAGTTGCAGTTTCCGGGTCACCTTCAAAGGTGTTTCTCCCGCCTAGAGTTCGGGCCAACTTACCTGCTCCAGGTAGCTGGTGATGATAACCAGGTGAGCATCTTTATCTTCGCAGTCCAACTTGGCTTCGTCCCAAGACTTGTCCGTTTTGGAGAGCCAGTAGCAGCTGCGACCAGATGGGAGCCAACCTTTTAGGCAGCAGTGGCTTCCCACTTGGGGGGGGGGGTTAAAGAATGAAAGAGAGGTCAAACTCTGATCCACGCTGCCTTACGAAAAAGAGTCGGCAGGTGAAGATCACTTTGAGGATTTGCTCGGCATTCCTTCGGTGGTTTCCCCCTATGGGATAGCTGGTAAAAACTTTACAGAACCATAGAATCGTATACAGTGGTACCTTGGTTCTCGAACTTAATCCGTTCCGGAATCCCGTTCCAAAACCAAAGTGTTCCAAAACCAAGGCACCCTTTCCCATAGAAAGTAATGCAAAACGGATTAATCCGTTCCAGACTTTTAAAAACAACCCCTTAAAAAAACAGCAACTGAACATGAATTTTACTATCCAACGAAACCATGAAATGAAAGCAGTAATCAATGTACTGTACTGAAGCTCATTTAGTCCAGCCCACCTGGAATGTAAGCATCTCAGCTGAAGCATCCCTGACAGATGGCCATCCAGCCTCTACTTAAAATGACCACCAAGGAAAGAGAGGGAGACCGTTCCACTTTCAAACAGCTCTTACTGCCGGAAAGTTCTTCCCGATGTTTAGTCGGAATCTCCTTTCTTGCCACTTGAAGCCACAGGTTCGAGTCATGCCCTCCAGAGCCGTTTAGGGCTTTCAAGGTCGGCACGAACACTTTGAATTGTGCTTGGAAACGTCCTGGGAGCCAATGTAGGTCTTTCAAGACCGGTGTTATGTGGTCTCCCAGTCCCAGTCTAGCTGCCGCATTCTGAATTAGTTGCAGTTTCCAGGTCACCTTCAAAGGTAGCCCCACATAGAGCGCATGGCAGTAGTACAAGCGGGAGATAACCAGAGCATGCACCACTCTGGCAAGACAGTCTGTGGGCAGGGAGGGTCTCATCCTGCGCACCAGATGGGAGCTGGCAGACAGCTGCCCTGGACACAGAACTGACCTGCGCCTCCATGGACAGCGGTGAGTCCAAAATGACTCCCAGGCTGAGCACCTGGTCCTCTGGGGGGCACAGTTGCCCCATTCAGGACCAGGCAAATTCAGGACCGGACCATTGCAAGAGCCACCTTTCCACAGTTATGCACCCCACTTTTCCAGACAGACGCTTGAGTGCTGCTCCCCAATTAATTCCTGACCTGTCTTGTTGCTTTTAATGCTCTCCACTTCGCAATTCTGGGTCCGCATGCTGGTCTGCAGTTTAGAGATCTGTTCCTGGAACTGGGTCTTCACTGGATCAGAACAAAGGGAAATGAGGGTCATTCAATATGATTCTTCTTGAGCCCCCCCCCCAACAAATCTTCAAGGACTGACCGATTTCTACGCAAAGGGCTTTTAAATGGGCTATGCTGTTTTTGTTACTTGTAGTTTAATAGATCTGTTCTCTCACATGGTTTTAATTCTGTTACGGCTTAATTGCTTTTTAACCCTTATCTCTTATGTGTTTTTAGCTTTTCATATTCTGTATACTTTTTGTAGGCAATGACTACCTCAGGCATGGGAAAATGAGGGATATAATTTATTATTATTATTATTATTATTATTATTATTATTATTATTATTATACTGCCCTATATCCACAGGTCTCAGGGCGGTTCGCAGCATAAAATCACAAAACACATAATCAAATTGAAAATGAAAATAATCCATAATGAATTGGAAAAAAAATGTTTAAAAGTATTCCCCACCCCCCACCCCCAAAAAACCTAGTCTCCTTTTTGTTGGGTATAATTCTGTATTTTAAAGATCTGTTTTCTCACATGGTTTTAATTTTGTTATGGCGTCATTGCTTTTTAACATAGCTGTCAACTTTTCCCTTTTCTTGCGAGGAATCCTATTCGGAATAAGGGAATTTCCCTTTAAAAAAGGGAAGCGTTATTAACCTAAATTAATAACTAAAAAGTACAGCCTGCCCTGAATCCAGGTACAACCACCACCTCCTCTCACACAGGGGGGGGGAAATCCCTACATCTGTCTCACAGCTGCTTCCGTGTGGACGTACCTTCCTTTGCCTCTTCGGTCAGGTTTTGTACCATATCTTCAATTTTCACCAGCTGCTTCAAATCCTCTGCCTCTGGAACCAGCAGAAAGAGGTGAGGTTCGGGGAAATGGTTTGGGGATGTTGCAGGAATTTATGTATAGGTCGGGGGGGGGGTTGTTTGCCCCTCCAGCAGATATCCTTCACATGCAGCCCACTACCAAAACCAGCACAATCGCTTTTGTGACTTTTGTGATTTGTCCCCGCAAAACACTTCATCGCAGTTTCTTCCTGTCTATTCAAAGGGCCTTTGCTGCACGATACCAAATGTAAGAATTCACTGATCAATGGATCTCTGTACTGGCTCACTGGGAAAACTTCAGAAATTCATCTAGACAGGTGAGCTCAGCTCCTCAGCAGCCCCTCTGCCTGAGTGATAATCCCTGGCATCCTGATACCTGAGTGCCAGACAGGTAGCCATTCCAGAAAGAACAAACCCAGATGAAGACAAAAGGGTGGGATTAACTTGGCTGGGAAACAGGGAAATGTAGATATATTTTTTGTTACACTTGATGGGTGTTTGGTGGAGGGCAAGGGGAACCATGGGGCAGGGTCCAGGATGCTCAGATTACAGCCACCAGACCTCCCCTTTTCATGATGTAACCGTGATGTATGAGTGATGTAGTTTGGGGGGTATAACATGAGGATTAGGTAAAGGTAAAGGGACCCCTGACCATTAGGTCTTGCCGATCAGAAGGTCGGTGATTCAAATCCCTGCGACGGGGTGAGCTCCTGTTGCTCAGTCCCTGCTCCTGCCAACCTAGCAGTTCGAAAGCACCTCAGAGTGCAAGTAGATAAATAGGTACCACTCCGGCAGGAAGGTAAACGGCATTTCCGTGCGCTGCTCTGGTTCGCCAGAAGCGGCTTAGTCCTGCTGGCCACATGACCCGGAAGCTGTATGCCGGCTCCCTCGGCCAATAAAGCGAGATGAGCGCCGCAACCCCAGAGTCGGTCACGACTGGACCTAATGGTCAGGGGTCCCTTTACCTTTACCTTACACTTGGGAAGAAGATCTGCTTCTCACCCTTCTTTTTCAGAGCGGTGATCTCCGCCGAGACCGTGCGGTTGATGCTTTTCAAAGTCTCCTCCATTCCTTTCAATTCACCGACAGATTTCCGACCTGGGGAGAGGGAGCAAAGTTCAAAACTCCCATTCTTCTAGGCGCCTTTTGCTTTTTAAAAATATTTTTAATTAATTTTTCACTAATAAGAATCCAATATGTTCTGACAAAGGGTGGTAGATGAATTTAATAAGCCCACCAATCAAAGCGGCTGGGGGGGGCAGGTGGGGGGGTGTCAGTCAATCTGAAAGGTAGACTGGTCCTAAATGGTTGTGTTCTCTTTTTTTTAACATATTTTTTATTAAATTTTTCCATATTTCATTTAATTCAGTATACATATTCGCAACATATTATTTGCTCAAAGTGAGCTTTGACTTCTATCTCTCTTTCTGACATCCCTATAGTCTATAACATATCTTTCGCATTCCCATAATCACTTCTTTATCTATAATCACCTTAAGAAATCACATTCTTATTTATAAATCAGCATCTTAAATTCACTGTACAAAACATTTCACGTTAACGCTACAAACGTTTTTAAATGAGTTCAATTTTCTTTCAGGTAACGAATAAATTTGCTCCGGTCCTTTTGATATTTTTCTTCCTAATTCTCCCCGTCAGCTTCGTCAACTCCACAAATTCTACCATTTTTATTCTCCAGTCTTCCAATGTAGGGAGTTTTCGCTGCTTCCACCTTCGAGCCAGGAGGATTCTCGCTGCCGTTGTGGCATACATAAATAGATTTACATCTTTTTTATACATTTCTCCATCAATTAGCCCTAATAAGAATGCCTGGTTTTTTGCAGAAATTATATTTTAGTATCTTTTTTAATTCATTGTAGATAATATCCCAGAAAGCCTTAACCTTAACACAGGGCCACCACATATGTAGGACGTTCCCTTCCTTCACCTAACATTTCCAACATAATTTACCTGACACCTAAATGGTTGCGTTCTTCTGAGTTTGCCACCCCACAATCGTGGACTCTACACCTGGCTGTCGAATGGGGGGTCCCCCTTTTGCCAGGGGGTACCCTTTTGCCAGGGTGATGGGTGGCACTGGTGGCACTGGTGGCACAGAGCCTAGGACTTGCCGATCAGAAGGTCAGCAGTTCGAATCCCCGCAATGACGGGGTGAGCTCCCATTGCTTGGTACCGCTCTGGCGGGAAGGTAAACGGTGTTTCCGTGCGCTGCTCTGGTTCGCCATTAGCGGCTTAGTCCTGCTGGCCACATGACCTGGAAGCTGTAGGCCGGCTCCCTTAGCCAATAAAGCGAGATGAGCGCCGCAACCCCAGAGTCGGCCACGACTGGACCTAACGGTCAGGGGTCCCTTTACCTTTATCTTTACCCCTCATTGCCACACCCGCACCCGAGGAGCCGGATATCTCACCCGCTGAGCCACTACTCACCCGTTAAGCCGAACATGGCGACGGCAATGGTGAAGACGCAGATGAGTCCCAGCAGGCTGAACACCAGGCGGTGGCCAGGGCAGACGCGCCGTCCCCAGGAGTCCGAGGGGCGCAGGCCGAATTCTGCAGGGATAAAGAAGCTTTTTCAGCCTTTTCCTGCCTTACCACCTTGTCCGCTTGCGGTGCTGGAGGAGACTCTTGAGAGTCCCATGAACTGCAAGAAGATCCAACCTCTCCATTCTGAAGGAAATCAGCCCTGAGTGCTCACTGGAAGGACAGATTGTGAAGCTGAGGCTCCAAGACTTTGGCCACCTCATGAGAAGAGAAGACTCCCTGGAAAAGACCCTGATGTTGGGAAAGATGGAGGGCACAAGGAGAAGGGGACGACAGAGGATGAGATGGTGGGACAGTGTTCTTGAAGCGACCAGCATGAGTTTGACCAAACTGCAGGAGGCAGTGGAAGACAGGAGTGCCTGGCGTGCTCTGGTCCAGGGGGTCACGAAGAGGCGGACACGACTAAACGACTCAACAACAACAAAGAACATAGGTTGGCAAACTAATTCCCCGGGGGCCAGATCTGGCCCAATCGCCTTCTCAGTCCGGCCTGCGGACGGTCCAGGAATCAGGGTGTTTTTACATGAGTAGAATATGCCCTTTTATTTAAAATGCATCTCTGGGTTATGTGTGGGGCATAGGAATTCGTTAATTTCCCCCGCAAAAAAATATAGTCCGGCCCACCACAAGGTCTGAGGGACGGTGGACTGGACCCCTGCTGAAAAAGTTTGCTGACCCCTGTCCAAGTATTTCAGAGTTGGATGGGACCCCCACAGGTCATCTAACTGAACCCCAGGCCATGCAGAAATTGCAGCGGAAGAATCCCTTACAGGTGACCATCTGACCTCTGGGCTAATCTACACCGGTCAATTAAAATATTTAAAATGTGTTATAGGCAACGCTTTCGCTTTCGGACAGCATTTAGCTCAGCAGCAAAAAGAGCCGTCGCCTGGCCCTAAAGGGTTAACTTTGGGCGAATCGCCAATGTGTTGAAGGAGCCTAGCATTGGAATTGTAAATGGCAGGCTCCTCAATGTGCCAGCAGAGGGCACTATAGAGCAGAGATGTCGACGAGAAATTGCATTGAGCGCTCTTTTTTAATGCGTTTTTTTCCAGATCGGTGTAGATCCAGCCTCAGTCTAAGATCCTACGCAGAAGGAGATTCCTGCATCTTTGCCAACAAGGCTTTAAAAAGGGGATCTTTATCCCAGTACTGAAACGAAATCTTGAATTGTTTTTAAATGTGAGTGTTGTTTTTATATACGGAATTGGTTTATAGATGGCACTGTTTTTCTTTTTTATATACAGCGGTACCTCAGGTTAAGTACTTAATTCGTTCTGGAGGTCTGTTCTTAACCTGAAACTGTTCTTAACCTGATGCACCACTTTAGCTAATGGGACTTGCCAATCAGAAGGTCGGCGGTTCGAATCCCCGCAATGACGGGGTGAGCTCCCGTTGCTCAGTCCCTGCTCCTGCCAACCTAGCAGTTCAAAAGCATGTCAAAGTGCAAGTAGATAAATAGGTACCACTCCAGCGGGAAGGTAAACGGCGTTTCCGTGCGCTGCTCTGGTTCGCCAGAAGCGGCTTAGTCCTGCTGGCCACATGACCCAGAAGCTGTACGCCGGCTCCCTCGGCCAGTAAAGCGAGATGAGCGCCGCAACCCCAGAGTCAGCCACAACTGGACCTAATGGTCAGGGGTCCTTTATCTCAGGTTAGGAACTTAATTCGTTCCGGAGGTCCGTTCTTAACCTGAAACTGTTCTTAACCTGAAGCACCACTTTAGCTAATGGGGCCTCCTGCTGCCACCGCACGATTTCTGTTCTCATCCTGAAGCAAAGTTCTTAACCCGAGGTACTATTTCTGGGTTAGCGGAGTCTTTGACCTGAAGCGTATGTAACCTGAAGCATATGTAACCTGAGGTACCACTGTATTAACCTGTGTTTTATACACACACACACATATACATATATATACGCTGTTTTTGGACCTGTTTTGGCGTTGCTTCCACTTTCTAAACTCCTGGGTATGTTTTCCTGGTTAAGAATATTTTTCGCAGGCGCCGATCAAGTTCCCACCTGATATCAATTGGCAGGGAGTTCCAAAGGGGCCGCCACATAAAAATAAGATTGATTTCTTACAGAAGTGGAATGGGTTTTTATGTGGCACCGTCGCTTGGGCGCATACGGGGTAAGAAATATGGTGAAATACACAAGATGAGTGTTTGCGAAAGACAGAGAAACAGGATGGAGAGAGAAACGTACCTCCGCCGTTCCGATCTTCCTCCTTGTCCTCCATATTTGGGGATCTAGTGTCTTTGCGACGCTTGATCACTCGGGGTCAGAGAGGGCATGAGAAACCTGGAAGCAGAAGGATGGGATTTTGAAGGCAAAAATCAGGCCCCCTGCAATATATAGAATCCTAGAATGATAGAGTTGGAAGAGACCACCAGGGCCATCGAGTCCAACCCCCTGCCAAGCAGGAAACACCGTCAGAGCACTCCTGACATATGGTTGTCAAGCCTCTGCTTAAAGACCTCCAAAGGAGGAGACTCCACCACACTCCTTGGCAGCAAATTCCACTGTCAAACAGCTCTTACTGTCAGGAAGTTCTTCCTAAGGTTTAGGTGGAATCTTCTTTCTTGTAGTTTGTATCCATTGCTCCGTGTCCGCTTCTCTGGAGCAGCAGAAAACAACCTTTCTCCCTCCTCTAGGTGACATCCCTTCATATATTTGAACATGGCTATCATATCACCCCTTAACCTCCTCTTCTCCAGGCTAAACATGCCCAGCTCCCTTAGCCGTTCCTCATAAGGCATCGTAAAAATCATAGCCGTTCCTCATAAGGCATCGTATAAATCTTGGCTACATCCATGCTTTCAAAGTACAGTAGTGGATTTCTCTGAGTTTATAGTAACAAACCAACCCACCTCAAAGTCAATAGATCCCACAAGCCAGACTCTGTCCAGCTCCCTCCCAGTTGATTTAGGCCAGATATTGGCAAGGCAAAGTCCAAAACGCCGCCTTCAAATTGGGAAATTCCTCGTCATCAGACACACAGATTTAAAATACACAGATTAAAAAACACATCCTCAATCATTACTACAGGCTCTCTCTAAAAACGAAATAAAACAGGCATCGGGCTTTGGGTGGTGGTTTAACGGCCCCAAAAGGAAAAGCAGGATGTTAATTGCTGCAGCCATCAGATTAAATGTATTTCACTGAAATTCGTTTCCAAATAGGCTGCGATTCCAAAGAGTTCGCAACCACAATCCATTTTAATTATTTGCATTATTTCAGCCGGAAAAACCGGTTTGACACGAATTTTGGCTTCCTTGCATTAACCCGGAGCTAAGATTTAAGTGAAAACATTGGCTACTGATGACCACAATTGTTTGATATCGACGCACTGAAATTTCCAAATGGGGGGAAAAACTGATTTAGTGCCCTAGAATTGGCGAAGACACCTCAAAATTCAACGCACAAAATTACTGCTCTAAAGAGAAAACAAAACTGAGCTACAGAATATTTCCTGGCGGCGGGGAAAACACACAAAACAGACTGCAATCTGAATGCTCCGGTTTGATTTTCCAATACGAGCAAATGGATTTGTTTCAGGCCCAGATATTTTTCACCCTGCTAGGAGTCGTCTGGAAGGTAAGAGCACGAGAAGAACTCTGCAGGATCAGGCCCGTGGCCCATCGAGTCCAGGATCCTGTTCTCACAGTGGGCAACCGGATGCCCATCGTAGGAAACCTGCGATCAGGATTCCAACACAAGACCCGCTCTCCCCTCTTGTGGTTGGATTCAGAAGCCTTGGCGGCAGGGCACAGGCATTCTGCCTAGTAGCCACCAATAGCCCTCTCCATTAATTCTCTTTTAAAGCCGCCACTGCCTCCAGTGGCAGGGAGTTCCACAGTCCAACTCTGCGCTGAATCGGCAACGTTCAGCTTCCTCGAATGCCCATGCATATAAATGTTATACAGACCTCTTCTCACGTCCCCTTTCGCTCTCCTTTTTCTCCAAACTCAGAAGTCCCAAACGCTGCAATTTTTCCTTACTCCGCTCCCCCAACACTTCCCTTTCAGAAAAAATCCCACAAGCGGAGATAAAATTCTCGAGCCGGACGCACGTGGGGGGGGGGGACACACACAATGATCCGTTTCTCCCGACTGCGTCCAGATTTTTGGAACCAATCAATGTTTCTACGGCTCCGGCTAATGGATCGTTATCTCCTCAAAAGGACTGACAGGCAGCCCTTTTGGATTGCTTCCCAAAGGGAGTTGAAGCATCGAGCCAGAAGGGACCCAGGGGTCATCTAGCCCAACCCCATGCTGTTGCAGGATTTTTCCCAGGCAGACACGGGTTCAACGAGGAAGCTGCGATTTATTTACCGCGCAGGGCTCCAGTGAGATACATCTGAAAAGGCTGGAAGTCTCGATTTAGCCGCTGGGGGCTGCTTTTATAGTGAAAGGCTATAAAACCTCCTACAAGATGATTTCAGAAATGAGGAACCTCTATCAGGCAGGCAAAAATTAAAAAAGCGGAACTATGCTCATGCAGGCAAGAGAAACAGAACTTTTTTCGCTTCCCTTCCTGTCCTGCATGCCCCAAACTGCGAGCATGTGATGATTTCTTGTTGAAACTGCTGGTCTCTGCAAGTTTAAAAACAGACACTGCAGGGGTACCTCCGTTTACGAACTTAATCCATTCCGGATGTCCGTTCTTTATATACTTGGAACCCGGGGCCAACCACCAGCCCCCCTGCCACCCCGTTGTGACGCCACTGATCCCTGTCAGGAGCTCATCCTACACTCGAGTAGGACCCCTGGCAGAGGCACATGCCCGACTGGCATGTTCTCTCCCTCCTGGCCAATCGTTCGGGAGCTTCTAAAGCTTTCTTCAGCCCAAACATCACGGCGACCGATGCCAACCAGTGGCATAGCGTGGGGGTGCAGGGAGGGCCCGGCCGCACCGGGCGCAACATCTGGGGGGGGCCGCGCTCGCACTCGCAGCTCTCTGCCCCTACCTGGCTCACTCACTCTCTCTCACTGCAGTGCTGGCTGTGCGAATCCGATCCGAGCCGCCGGGTCGCCGCCCACTGTGGAGGGGAGGGTGCCAGGCATGCGGTGCAGAGAGAGAGCGAGGGACTATCTGGGGGAGGGACAGTGCAGCGGGGGGGGCACAAATTACTTGCCTTGCCCCGGGTTAGGGGGTGCAAATTACTTGCCTTGCCCCGGGTGCTGACAACCCACGCTACGCCACTGATGCCAACCGACACACTTAGGGATCCGCAGAGTCTTCGCAGTTCGCGTGACAGACCTCAGCAACTCAGCACTTTGGCTAATCTACTTTATTTACATATAAACACACGCGGAGCACTGCAACATGGCTCCCTCTCTCTCTAGCGTCAGACAGCAAAGAGAAAGAAAAAAGGACAATAGTCCCATTTCACCAGAGCCAGGGCCTTTTCAACACTGGCCCCGATCTGGTGGAACGCTCTGCCCCATGAGACCAGGGCCCTGCAGGATCTGATTTCTTTCCGCAGGGACTGTAAGACAGAGTTGTTCCGCCCGGCCTTTGGCTTGGAATCAATTTGATTCCCTCCCCCTCTTTCTTTTTTCCTTTCTCCTCCTGTGAAGAGGCTGCATTTTAATGTTTTAATGTTGTATTTTAATCTTGTTTTTAAGTTGTATTTCAATCAACTTGTTTTTATTATTGGTTGTTAGCCACCCTGAGCCCAGACTTGGCTTGGGAGGGCGGGGTATAAATAAAATTTTATTATTATTATTATTATTATTATTATTATTATTATTATTATTCACGGAACACAGTACAGTGGTACCTCTGGTTACGTACTTAATTCGTTCCGGAGGTCCGTTCTTAACCTGAAACTGTTCTTAACCTGAAGCACCACTTTAGCTAATGGGGCCTCCCGCTGCCGCTGTGCTGCCACCGCATGATTTCTGTTCTCATCCTGAAGCAAAGTTCTTAACCCGAGGTACTATTTCTGGGTTAGCGGAGTCTGTAACCTGAAGCGTTTGTAACCTGAAGCGTCCGTAACCCGAGGTACCACTGTAACACAAACATCCTGTCTCCGTCACTTCCCACTCTGTGGAGTCAAAACATATGTGAAAGACAACAATCCCATGACTGCAGTCACGGAGCAGGGATTCTAACAATCCCTGCCCACTCCTGCTTGCACGCAAGTAGGAGTTGGGATCGGGGCTGCTCCGATAGGCAGCATGAAGCCTCCCTTCACAGCTTAGTTTCTGGGGTCAGGGAAGGTGGAGGCAGCCCGGAAGCACATCTTAGAGCCCTTGCGCCACCATCATATGGGGACTTTTCTGGGCTGCTGAGACTGCCGCTGCTGTGTTTCCTGGGGACATTAGATGAAATCCGGGGACATACCTGGACATACCTGGGATGGAATTGACTTATTCTCAAATCCGGGGACTGTCCCCGGGAAACGGGGACGTCTGGTAACCCTAGGGTAGAGGATCTACAGGCCAGAGGGGGTAGAATAATAATAATAATAATAATAATAATAATAATAATAATAATAATAATAATAATAATATATTATTTGTACCCCGCCCATCTAGCTTGGTTTCCCAAGCCACTCTGGGCGGCTTTCAACAAAGGTTAAAAATACATTAAAATACTTTCTTTACCTGTTTTTTCTGTCTCTCTATGGGTCCGTTTGCTGTCGCCCTTCCCCACGGAGACTTTCGCTATGGACTCCTCGCCCCCAATCTTTGAACTGTCAACATCGCTCATCCGCCATGCCCAAATTTAGAGCTTTCCGGCTGCGGGGAAGGGAGAGATCCTTTTTCTGGCTCCAACACAGCCAGCCTTGGATCCTGGGCCATGATACACAGGCCAACTTAAGCATGGCTAATAATGTTCTAACAACGTATATAGCCTGTATTGTTTCACAATTCTGGAATAAAGAACATATGGTGGAGATACAACTGATAAAATAAATCAATATTGTATGAACAAAATTAGAGAAGGCAGTCAATCAATATAACTGAAGGAAACGAGCTTTTCATTAGCCCCAATCCTGCAATAATAGAAGCTCAAAGCGTAGCAACAAACCAAGTTAGACAATATAGGCTATCGGTATAGAACAGGGGTAGGCAACCTAAGGCCCGGGGGCCGGATCCAGCCCAATTGCCTTCTAAATCCGGCCCACAGACGGTCTGGGAATCAGCATATTTTTACATGAGTAGAATGTGCCCTTTTATTTAAAATGCATCTCTGGGTTATTTGTGGAGCATAGGAATTCATTCATATATTTTTTTCAAAATATAGTCTGACCCACCACATGGTCTGAGGGATGGTGGACTGGCCCCCTCTGCCCTTGTAATAAAAATTTAAGGTCTTATATATAAAATAAATGTTCATAAATGTACCAATGTCTGGAGCAGCACAGGAAGACCGCCCTGAAACCATTTTGACTCCCAAACTGACCAAATGTTTTCTCTGCAAGGAGGGAGGGGGTGAGGGAACCTTCCCATCATCTCAGGAATTGGGAAATCGCCATCTCAAAGGAATGGCCAGACTACCAGGAAAGGCATTATCAGATAACCTGGCAGACAGGGTAAAAAACAAGGCACTCGGATTTCTGTTGTAGACCGCCTTTTCTGTGATGTATGTATGATGTATGGCGGGGTGGTCTTGAGCTCCAGCGTGGGCAATTTAAAATGTCTATATAAGGGCGGACACACTTTTATTCTGGGTTTCTCCTCCCTCCTGCGTGGGGTGAGTGAGGACCCTGTTGCAACAGATCAATAAAGTTCAGGCTTATGAGCTGCTTTGCTTCTCAATATTCTCTGGTTGGCCTCTGTTATTTTCTCCTACCAATAGGGAACCTACTGATACGGAAGGGGGGGGCCATGTCTTCTTCACCTCCTTCTTCGCTACAATATATCCATTTATTTCCAATTGTCAATGTCAAAAGGGACTAAAATCTATAAAATTCATAGAAAATCGTGCCAATTTGCTCAATTTCTCTAGGACTCCATGACACCTCCCCTGTCCTCCATAATCCCTCAAGCAAGGTGTCAAGACCCTAATCCTGTCAAATCACTCTGCCAAGCCTTTCCTCCGGGCAATGCCAGGTGGCAGACTATGCATACATGGACCATTGTCTTCTCATCACCGGTGCTCAGGATGTGCTTATCTACGCATATCTCCAGCTCTGCATATTCCCCCCTCCCTCCTCCATATGTTAATCCTGTGTAACCCAACCTCTTCTTCATGTATTCATGATGTAACTGGGATGTATTTTGCACTGTATTCTGGGACATGGAGGGAAGTTTCAAAAGTTCATGTCACCCCTTTCTCGCTGTTCAATCTCGCCTTGAACCTGTTGCGCAATAAACATGGATCTTCTGCAGTTTGCTCCTGTCTCTGGCTGAGCTCATTTTCCTCCGCAGGGACCCGCGGACTTAGTCCGACGAGCTGGGTGGCAGAGCAGCCTCGCACCCAGATTTTACTGTAACACTACGTAAGCACTCTATATGGGCTCTTGGGTACCCCATAAGGGAAAAAGGGCAGATTTTTGTTTACAACAGTTCTCAAAGCAGCCAACCATTCCAGTCCACCAGTGTGGTGTGGTGGTTAAGAGCGGTGGTCTCGTAATCTGGGGAACCAGGTTCGCGTCTCCGCTCCTCCACCTGCAGCTGCTGGGTGACCTTGGGCCAGTCACACTTCTTTGAAGTCTCGCAGCCCCACTCACCTCACAGAGTGTTTGTTATGGGGGAGGAAGGGAAAGGAGAATGTGAGCCGCTTTGAGACTCCTTAAAGGGAGTGAAAGGCGGGATATTAAATCCAAAGTCTTCTTCTTCTTCTTCCTGCCCACCAACCCATTGTTGCAGTAGCTTTTAATGTTTAATAGACCATTGTATTTTAATATTTTGTTGGAAGCCACCCAGAGTGGCTGGGGAAACCCAGCCAGATGGGCAGGGTATATATAAATTATTATTATTATTATTATTATTATTATTATTATTATTATTATTTCAGCTGCGATTCCTGCATGCCAGGGGGGTTGGGCTGGATGAGCCTTGGGGACCCCAAACCCTACAATTCTGTTATTTTGCCACCTGCAGAAAGCAATGTTGTTTTGCCATAGAGGGCTCATCTGATTCCACGTTGATCAGCTGCTCTGCGTTTTATAATCTCATGGTTTCACGGCGCTTTAGTGATTTCGTTGTAGGCTGCCGTGCTTTTCGTTTTTTGTTGTAAGAATTCTAAGGTCTCAAATATAAATTAAACGTAAATGTACAAGGCAAACACATACATAGGTATATGAACTGTGTGTCTGAAGCAGCAATCCTAAAGCCCTTTTGGCTCTCACAAACCATTTTGACTCTCAAATATTTCTCTGCAAGGAGGAAGGAAATCCTCTCCGTTGTCTTTTGCTTATCTGTCAGAAGGGCTTATTTGTGTCTGAATAGGGTGAGCCTGTGACCTCGATTCAGGAACTAAAGTATTAGACATCACAAAAGAATGGCCAGGCTGCCCAGGTAAAGCAATCAGGGACCATTATCAGGTATCCTGGCAGACAGGATTTCTGCTGTAGACCGCCTCCTTCTGTGATGTTTTAGGGGTGGTCTTGGGCTACAGGGTGGGCAATTTCAAGAGTCTATATAAAGGCTCGCGCACTATTGTTCAGGGTTCTCCTCCCTCCTGCGTGTGGTGAGGTAGTGCGATAAGAATTTTAAGGTCTTAGATATATATTAAATGTTCATAAATGTACCAACCAAGCACGTATATAGATCAGCACAGGAAGACCAACCTAAAACCATTTTTGATTCCCAAACTGACCAAATGTTTTCTCTGCAAAGTCAAAGGAAAATGGAAAAGCCTCCCCATTGTCTTTTCCTTCACAAATCCTATCTTAAGGGTATGTCTGTGTTTGAATAGGGTGAGCCTGTGACCTGACTCAGGAACTAAGTATTTATCATTACTAAGTATTTATCTTTACAAAAGACTGGCCAGGCTCCCCAGGGTATCCAATCAAGTGACCATTAACATGTAACCTGGCAGACAGGAGGTAAACAGCACACTCAGATTTCTGCTGTAGACCACCCCTTCTGTGATGTATGTATGTTGTTTCTGGGGGAGGTCTTGGACTCCAGGGTGGGCAATTTAAAATGTCTATATAAGGGCGGACACACCTGGGTTTTGGGTCTCCTCCTCCTCCTGCGTGTGAAGGGGGCACCCTGTTGCAACAGATCAATAAAGATCAGGCTTACTAGCTGCTTTGCTTCTCAATATTCTCTGGTTGGCCTCTGTTATTTTCTCCTGCCGATAGGGAACCCACTTAAGGACTCTTCACGGCTCTTGGATACCCCATAAGGGAAAAGGAGTAGTGTTTTTTTCTTATAACATTATTTTGAATGACAGTTTATAAATATTCTTATGAATAAATACATTAAAGGCAACTGACCCATGTCTGGGAAGAAGAAAGGCAAACAAACATTCCTTTTGGAAGATAATCTCATCATGCTTTATTTGTTTTCGTAAAAGATACAGTTGATTTCCTGTATAACCGTAGGTTTGTTTGTTTTCATTTATTTATTGCATAAAATCAAACAGAACTTGGTTGTAAAATTTGAAAAAGCAGTTTATTTAGGTTCATAACTTGCAGATTTTCTGCCCTTGAGGCCGGAGACCTTCCTCATCTCAGTTATTCTGTCTTCACAACAAGATATATTTTCTGTTTTATGTATTAAAGGGGATGAGGCAAAGTCAGGTCTCGGCCTAATCCTGAATTCACAGGATCGCACTGGTCTTGTGTGAACCTTCCCCAGTCGGCAGATATCAAAAAATTCCATTTGAGAACCGGCTCTGCCCCTGTGGAGCTGGCTATGTAGAGACGGCGTCACACGTTCTCTTGTCTTGCTCCCTATATAAAGATCTTAGGGACGAGACCATCACGCCGCTCCTATCTGCCATCCCCGGCCGCTCTTGCGAAGCCAAATTGTGCTCACTTCTAGCCGATCAGAACAGCTCGACAACAGAGAAGGTTGCCAAATTTATCGAGAGAGCAATGAGATTGAGAGCTGGTATCTGAATGATATCAGTGTGGTCACCCGGATTCCTCGCCTGGGTTTTTATGATTATTATCATGTTTTAGTACTATTATTTTATTACTTCTGCTAAGTTTTAAGTACTGAGATTATTAATTTACCTAGGGTTTTAATAGGTCACAAGATTTTAACTATATTTGTAATGTATTTCTGTTGGTGTTTGTCCTTCGGTGCTATGGCCTGTTGGCTATGCAAATAAAGTTTTATTCATTCATTCATTCATTCATTCCCCAGTCGGAAAGCCCATGAACATTCCATGACACGCACAAGCCCCACAGCCAATAGCACACCAGGAAATGCAGGCAGCCAATGGTGGCCAGCTCCAATTTAATTCTAGCAGAAACGGCAAATATCGCTTAAAGAAGCAATCGCTCACGGCCCAAAATTAATGGGTCTTTTCGACAACGCGAAATTTTGTCAAAAGAATTGATCTTGGCAGTAACTGCAACTCAGCAAAAAAAGAAATAACAATTTTTACACAACTCATTCTGGGGCAGGGCTAAAATTGGGGAGGGGGATTACACGTAATTTGAGATTTTGACAGGAAATCCGCTGCGGCCGCGGTACATAAAGAGGGGGTTTATCAGCGGACATAATGCCTAACAAAAAGGCTTCAGGGTTTTCCCCCCGAAACGAGAATTTGAAGATCTTTTTGAGTTCCTTGTATATTATGTCCCCAAATTCTCTTATCTTGGCGCAGTACCACCACATGTGCGTAAAGGTACCAACTTCCGTCCTGTTTCCTCTAGAGGCCCAGCTCCATCTCGCACATCCAAGAGAACCGTCGAGAGCAGTGGTTGTCGTTCCAAAGGCCGTTGGAATAAGCCTGTACACAGTCCTCTCCGCCTCCCAGTCCGTGGCCGTACCAATGGTCCGGCTGGCCTTCAGCCCAGTCCCTAAAACAACAGAAGGATAAATCATGAGACGATACGCCAAGACTCGGTATGGCAAATGACTGATGGGGAAGGGGGAAAACTTTCCTTTCTTTCCTTATGTGATTAAACAAGAATCCCCTCCCCTCACGAGTCAGAAATGTCGTTTTAAGGACTTAAGCTGTGGATTTAAGGCTGTGTGGAGATAAACTTTCGAACCAAAGCATGTTTTAAGAAGAGCGTGGAATGTATAAGAGCTTTGGAATGACGCAGTTAAAAATGCCGTCGCCATATTGGGAAGATCTGTCAGAGGTCTTGAGTCTGGGAGGAGAAAGAGAGAAATAGAGCTGTTTTTATATTGTGGGTGAAACTCCTCAGAGGGACTTAAGAGCGACAGTTTTGCGAGCTTAATGATGGAAAGAGCGATGTTATCTATGAAGGCGATGATATATGGAAACCATCTCGATTTGAGGATTGGAAGAAAGGAAAAATTCACACAGGATCATCATTGGTGTTTATCGGCTTAAGGAGACTATCAGAAGAGATCATAAGGAAAAAAGAGAAAATATATGAACAAGATGTGATGTGGAAACAGCAAGATAAGACTGGATAGAATTATGAACTCTGTTTAGACTGATTTGGACATTAACGCAGTAGCAAGAAGATGATCAGAATCCCCCTTCGGATCTTGAAATATGGGTTCTTTCTTTCTTTCTTTCTTTCTTTCTTTCTTTCTTAACATAAGCTGAGCCCTGAGACAGAATGCTGAGGATAGTGTGCGCTGGTGACAGGGGGCTGGAGTCTGACTGGGGAGTGAGGGGCAGTGGTTTGTGGGGAACTGCGCCAGCCAGGAGGCAAGAATCAGGGGTTGGGGGAAGCTTCAGAGCAGGAGGGTGGAGGGGTCGGAAGAAGAGGCAGGCCAGGAAAGTGTAGGACCAGGCGCTGCCCAGCCTCTTCTGCACCAGAGCCAGAGGCGGAATGAAAAGGAAAGAGCATAGGACATTTCCATGAAGGCGTCGTCTCCGGCTGCAGGTACACAGCCCACCAGGGGAAGGTATATAAACTGGCAGAATGGGAATCGTCCCCTGTTGCTGCAACTTTGCCATAAAGCACAGAGCTGGGAATAGCCACCATATGCTAGATTGGTGTGCTGCAGAAGCGAATTTGCTAATAATAATAATAATAATAAATTATTATTATTATTATTATTATTATTATTATTATTGGATATGGATTTGATATCCCCCCTTTCACTCCCCTTCAGGAGTCTCAAAGCGGCTCACATTCTCCTTTCCCTTCCTCCCCCACAACAAACACTCTGTGAGGTGAGTGGGGCTGAGAGACTTCAGAGAAGTGTGACTGGCCCAAGGTCACCCAGCAGCTGCAGGTGGAGGAGCGGGGAATCGAACCCGGTTCCCCAGATTACGAGACTACCGCTCTTAACCACTACACCGCACTGGCTCTCTTATTATTATTTTTATTTATTTATTTATTTATTTATACCCCGTCCATCTGGCTGGGTTTCCCCAGCCACTCTGGGTGGCTTCCAACAAAGATTAAAAATTGAATGTTATCTTTGGCGTTTCCAAGCACAATTCAAAGCGTTGATGCTGACCTTGAAAGCCCTAAATGGCTTCAGTCCAGTATACCTGAAGGAGCGTCTCCACCTCCATCGTTCTGCCCGGACACTGAGGTCCAGCTCTGAGGGCCTTCTGGTGGTTCCCTCACTGCGAGAAGCCAAGTCACGGGGAACCAGGCAGAGGGCCTTCTCGGTGGTGGCACCCTCCCTGTGGAACGCCCTCCCTTCAGATGTGAAGGAAATAAGCAGCTATCTTCTCTTTAAAAGACATCTGAAGGCAGCCCTGTTTAGGGAAGCTTTTAATGTTTGATGCATTACAGCATTTTAATATTTTGTTGGAAGCCGACCAGAGTGGCTGGGGAAGCCCAGCCAGATGGGCGGGGTATAAGTAATAAATTATTTATTATTATTATTATTATTATTATTATTATTAGGCAATAAAGAGTTAACAATCTGTCCTGTATAGTTAAAGCTCTTGTTTTCCCAGTAGTGATGTATGGAAGTGAGAGCTGGACCATCAAGAAGGCTGATCGCCGAAGAATGGATGCTTTTGAATTCTGGTGCTGGAGGAGACTCTTGAGAGTCCCCTGGACTGCAAGAAGATCAAACCTCTCCATTCTGAAGGAAATCAGCCCTGAGTGCTCCCTGGAAGGACAGATCCTGAAGCTGAGGCTCCAAGACTTTGGCCACCTCCTGAGAAGAGAAGACTCCCTGGAAAAGACCCTGGTGTTGGGAAAGATGGAGGGCACAAGGAGAAGGGGACGACGGAGGACGAGATGGTGGGACAGTGGACAGATTATTTATTATTATTATTATTATTATTATTATTATTATTATTATTACTGGCACTTCCTCCCAGAGTCTTGCTGGTCAAGCCTTGTGTTTATTTTATGAATCAGAGTCCAAACCCTCCTTGCTTTTGGGATGCAACACCCTCTGTGGGGGGGATTTCTTTAGCTGCGATGACAGCACTGCAGAGAGTGGGGTGGAGTGGGAAGAGCCGCGTCTGTGCGTGGGGCGCCGAACTCACTCTTGCTTGAACATGTATGAAGTCCCGTCCACCCACTTCCAGACTCCCGTGACGTCCGTCAGGCCGATCCAAATGTCAGCGGACCGCCAGCGCTGACTCACGAATCTCTGAAGGGAGGGGAGGGAAAAAACATCGCTGCGTGTCAAAGAGCAAGCAGGCCATAAATCACACTGTTCAAAGTTGGAGTTAACCCTTTATTAGCGAGAACAGGGCCGGATTTAGGTTTGACGAGGCCCTGAGCTACTGAAGGTAATGGGGCCCTTTCTATGTCCAGCCGTCCTTTGCCAACAACAAATCGTCACTGTTTTTTTGTGTTGAATATATGCCATATGGTCATTTATGGACCTCATAGGTACCTCAAGCCGTTTGAACATGCAGAATGTAGGCACCCTATATATAGAAAGGAGCAAACCTGTGAAATTTTAGGGAGCAGGCCACGACTTACATCACAGGAGCATAAAAGGTAAAGATAAAAGTACCCCTGACCGTTAGGTTCAGTCGCGGACGACTCCATTGTATTTTGCTTACCTGTGTTAAGGGCTTATTTGTGTCTGAATAGGGTGTGCCTGTGGCCTGGATTCAGGAACTAAAGTATTAACCATCACAAAAGAATGGCCAGGCTACCCAGGTAAAGCAATCAGGGACCATTATCAGGTATCCTGGCAGACAGGATTTCCGCTGTAGACCGCTTCCTTCTGTGATTAGGTATGATGTTTTTGTGGGATGTGAAACACAAGAGCAGTCAATTACAGCATTCCTAGAGTGTACATGTTTAGACATGGGGAGGGATGTTTGCCCAGCCAGCAGGTAAACTTCCTGGGGCAGACTTCCTCCGCATGTGACTAGAGGTGGGTGTGGCCTCACCTGTGCAGGTAAATGATAAAAGCACAGGGCAGGGGCAACCATCTCTCTCTTACTCTCTTCCATCGAACAAGCAACATCTGCTAAGCTAAAGGTGCCCTCTTGGCTCCAACCAAGAGAGGAGAAAGGTACTATCTTCTTATAAGATAGACTCCAAATGTATATTACTTCACTAAGTTTAAGTCTGCCTTCTGGGATCTGATTGTGAACAGAATGTGAGTAAACTCTTTTTATACTTTTGTAAAGGACTGCGTCGTGTCTTCTATTTTAAGAGGGAATAAAGGGGAAATTACCAGAGTGATTGATAAGCAAGCCTGAGCACACGCTGCCGTTGCAAACTTAAATAAAGGGGGATGTTTTACTCTGCTGATATTTTGGGAACTTGTTAACACAAGTTGGATAAGGATATAATCATACAACATATCCTCTCCTGCATCCCTGAACATTCCCAGATTTTGGGCTACAGGGTGGACAATTTAAAATGTCTATATAAGGGCAGGCACACCTTTGTTCGGGGTCCCCCTCCTTCTGCGCGTGAGGGGAGCACCCTGTTGCAACAGTTCAATAAAGATCAAGCTTACAAGCTGCTTTGCTTCTCAATATTCTCTGGTTGGCCCCTGTTATTTTCTTCTGATACGGAGGGGGGGGCATGTCTTCTTCACCTCCTTCTTCGCTACAATATATCCATTTATTTCCAATTGTCAATGTCAAAAGGGACTAAAATCTATAAAATTCATAGAAAATCAACGTGCCAATTTGCTCAATTTCTCTAGGACTCCATGACACCTTCCCTGTCCTCCATAATCCCTCAAGCAAGGTGTCAAGACCCTAATCCTGTCAAATCACTCTGCCAAGCCTTTCCTCCGGGCAATGCCAGGTGGCAGACTATGCATACATGGACCATTGTCTTCTCATCACCGGTACTCAGGATGTGCTTATCTGCGCATATCTCCAGCTCTGCATATTCCCCCCTCCCTCCTCCATATGTTAATTCTGTGTAGCCCAACCTCTTCTTAATGTATTCATGATGTAACTGGGATGTATTTTGCACTGTATTCTGGGACATGGAGGGAAGTTTCAAAAGTTCATGTCACCCCTTTCTCGCTGTTCAATCTCGCCTTGAACCTGTTGCGCAATAAACATGGATCTTCTGCAGTTTGCTCCTGTCTCCAGCTGAGCTCATTTTCCTCCGCAGGGACCCGCGGACTTAGTCCGACGAGCAGATTTTACCATAACACTTCTAACCTGCAAAGGACTCTATAAGGGCTCTTGTGTCCCCCATAAGGGAATAAGGGCAGATTTCCGTTTACTACGAAAGGAAAAGAAATCTTTGGGTAAAAGGTTGTTCAGTGAGGTGGGGGGAATTCATCTAAGTGAGAGCGGGCCCATCGGCAAAGAGGAAAAAGTGCCGTCGCGCCCATCTCAAGGACCGGCACGTCCCCAGGTGCACACAAGAACCTGACTCCCTTTGCCACCCCCCCCCCACCCTGGGACAGGCCTCCAAAACCCCCCCCCACCCCCCCACCTACTTTCTCTTGCGGTGAGTTGATGACCACCAGGTGAGCGTCTTTCTTCTCGCAGTCCAGCTTGGCCTGGTTCCAAGAAGCCGTGTCCTGAGACATCCAGTAGCAGCTCTCGTCAAAGTTCTTCCAGCCTTTAGGGCAGCACCCGGTTTTGCTCCCTATAGCGGATGGTGGAGGGGAGAGGAAAGGTTCAGGGAGTTGATACCTGCCAGTGGCGTAGCGTGGGGGGTGCAGGGGGGGCTGGCCGCACCGGGCGCAACATCTGGGGGGGGGGGCGCGCTCGCACTCGCAGCTCTCTGCCCCTACCTGGCTCACTCACTCACTCTCACTGCAGTGCTGGCTGTGCGAATCCGGTCCGAGCCGCCGGGTCACCGCCCACTGTGGAGGGGAGGGTGCCAGGCGTGCGGTGCGGTGCGGAGAGAGAGCGAGGGACTATCTGGGGGAGGGACAGTGCAGCGGGGGGGGTGCAAATTACTTGCCTTGCCCCGGGTTAGGGGGTGCAAATTACTTGCCTTGCCCCGGGTGCTGACAACCCACGCTACGCCACTGTTACCTGCTTGCAAGAGCTGCACCCATAACCCCCCACCTCTGTGGGAGGCGGGAAATGTTTTCGGCACCGTTATAAGAAAAAACTGCTCCTTTTCCCCTTATCCAAGAGCCCCTATAGCATGGGGAGGCAAACTAAGGCCCGGGGGGGCGGATCCAGCCCAATCGCCTTCTCAATTCGGCCCACGGACGGTCCAGGAATCAGCGTGTTTTTACATGAGTCGAATGTGTCCTTTTATTTAAAGGAGATGAAATAAATGCGTGATCTCTTACCATTGCTTCTCATCTCCACTAGCTCACAGCGGAAAGCTCTCGAGTCTTGCTTTAAGGTGTCCAGCTGGCCTTCGACTTGTTTCTTGACTGGAAGAAAAGACAGAGGAATGGCTTACCTTTACCTAAGACCTCAAAATTCCTATCACACTGTCCTGAATCTCTCAACATTCATTGGATGCCCACATTTCCAGGGGAATGGGAAAGGTAAACGGCGTTTCGGCCCTCACTTCTTGGTTAGCCCCCAGGCCCCGATCCTCTGGTGACTCGCCTCTCCTGGCCTGGAGGTGAGCCCTCCTCCTGCGGGAACCTAGTTCCCTCCGCCTCTCTGCCCTGAGCCTCTGCAGCTCAGGAGAGGCTGGAGGGTTACCGGACCCAGAGGCAACCTCAGCTTCCCCTGACGGGACTGAGAGTGGAGCACCTGCAGGCAATGGGTCCTCCATCACCTCCGGAGCCAGAGGAGACTCAGCTGGTGCCTGCACCTGAGGATCCAGCACAGGTGAGGGCCCTTCAGGCACAAGCCCCAGCCCCGGCTCAGCTGGTTCTGGAGGCGGGGACTCCTGTGCAGGCTGGGATTCCTCAGGTTCAGCCTCTGAGTCTGAATACCAGTCCATCACAGCAACTCAGGTTCAACAAAGGACGCTTTGCTTTTCCCAGCAGCGCAGCTCAGGTCTTGCAAAGTGTCCGTTTGCCAGGCCTAAGGTCTGAGCTCTGGTGTGCTTTCCTGCCGCCCCTGGCCAACCAAGATTACAAAGCGTCCTGTTGGAAGCAGCAAGGTGCAAAGGAGCCTTTGGAAAAATATATATATACACAAATAAAGCTGTATTCGACCGACAAAAGGATATACGATGTCTGACGTGATTGAGAATCGTGGCACCGGGGACGGAGAATTTTTAAGCGTTAAAATCGAGATGTGGGAAATATGGAAACAACGAGGAGAGACAGGACTGAGAGGTGGAGATATGCTTCAGAGGTCCAGACTATGGGGAGCCCCGAAAAATCAACAATTATAATTTGGATTATAATTTGGCCTTTTTTAATTTTAATTGGATTATGATTGGATATATTAATTGGATGCTTTTTATTGGAAAATTAATAAAAATGATTTTTTAAAAAAAGGAGTTGGGGGGGACTTGCACCCACACCACGTATTGCATGCTCATTCACGGGGCCACCCACCTTTCTCCATCATCGAAACCTGGTCGTTCATCGTTTTCTCCAGCGTGGCCAGTTTCGTTCTGGTGCCGTTCCCTGGAATCGGAAACACGGCGGCGATATGAAAAACTAGTCCCTGTTTGCGCTTCTTCTCTTTTTCCTCCTCCCTTCCCAATCCTCTTTCCTTGTGTGTCGCGTCTTTCAGATCGGACGCCGAAGCACAGAGACCACCTTTGCAAGCTTTTTGGGAGAGCTTTGTGGTGGCTGACGTGCAGGGCGAAAGGGCTTTGGTTGTGGGAAGGCAGCAGACCAATAAAAGGATGCCCAATGTCTCTGTGCAGTCTGCTCTAACCACTGGGGATCAGCACCTCCTCCTGCTCCTCCCATCCCTTCACTTACTCGTCTGCTGGATGCTGCTGAGCCCCGCTTTCACCGTCAGGTTCAAACTCTTGAGAGCCTCCTTCGCCGCCCCTTGATCTCCGCTGAAACGAGCCCCTGGTGGGAAGCAGATGAAGAGCAAAATTTGAACTCGGCTCTTTGCCTTTCACACACGCTCACCCCTTCTTTCTTGGCAGGGACGCTTGGCGCACGCTCGTCTCCTCCTTGAACCACTCTCCTCACCCCGGTTTACACACATCAGAATTGCAGAATCACAGAATTAGAATTAGACATCATGCGAAAGGCTGGGCTGGATGAATCCCAAGCCAGAATTAAGATTGCCGGAAGAAATATCAACAACCTCAGATATGCAGATGACACAACCTTGATGGCAGAAAGTGAGGAGGAATTAAAGAACCCTTTAATGAGGGTGAAAGAGGAGAGGGCAAAATATGGTCTGAAGCTCAACATCAAAAAAATGAAGATCATGGCCACTGGGCCCATCACCTCCTGGCAAATAGAAAGGGAAGAAATGGAGGCTGTGAGAGATTTTACTTTCTTCGGCTCCATGATCACTGCAGATGGTGACAGCAGCCACGAAATTAAAAGACGCCTGCTTCTTGGGAGGAAAGCAATGACAAACCTAGACAGCATCTTAAAAAGCAGAGACATCACCTTGCCAACAAAGGTCTGTATAGTTAAAGCTCTGGTTTTCCCAGTAGTGATGTATGGAAGTGAGAGTGATGTATGGAAGTAGTGATGTATGGAAATGAGCTGGACCATAAAGAAGGCTGATCAGCGAAGAATGTGTGCTTTTGAATTCTGGTGCTGGAGGAGACTCTTGAGAGTCCCATGGACTGCAAGAAGATCAAACCTCTCCATTCTGAAGGAAATCAGCCCTGAGTGCTCACTGGAAGGACAGATCCTGAAGCTGAGGCTCCAAGACTTTGGCCACCTCCTGAGAAGAGAAGACTCCCTGGAAAAGACCCTGATGTTGGGAAAGATGGAGGGTGCAAGGAGAAGGGGACGACAGAGGACGAGATGGTGGGACAGTGTTCTCGAAGCTACCAGCATGAGTTTGACCAAACTGCGGGAGGCAGTGGAAGACAGGAGGGCCTGGCGTGCTCAGTGACCTATATTAAAGGGTTAGAGGGAATCCTTCTCCCTGTCTCCAGACAGGTAGCTTGCCTGCAGACGCATTTCTTTAGTTTATTTTATTTTATATGCCCTGCCCTCCCAACCTCCCAAGACTTTGCAAATTTTATTACTGGAAAAGGAAAAAAAAAAAAAACGCAGGTGGCGGCAATTCAATTAAGAGGACGATGTGTGCAAGATAAGCTGTTTTGGGGCCCTTGGAACAGCGATGATAAAACCACCGTCTTGGCAAGGCTAAGTTAATTAATTGGCGCAGTGGGAGCAAGAAGGCGGCCTCCCAGGCGAGCTCTGTAATGAATTTTTTTCCATTTTGGCAGTTTCATAGCTTCGAAATCCCTTTCCTTCAGGTTGGAGCAGTTTAAGGTCAGAGCAATTGGAAGCGATGGGAGGAAGAGGAACTTTTTAATCAGTGAGGAAGCTGGGCATCCCCTAAAAAAACCCAGAATGAAATCCAGCAGAGATACATTCTGCATTTAATTTGTCAATAAAGGGACGCGGGTGGCGCTGTGGGTTAAACCACAGAGCCTAGGACTTGCCGATCAGAAGGTTGGCAGTTAGAATCCCCGCGACGGGGTGAGCTCCTGTTGCTCTGTTCCAGCTCCTGCCAACCTAGCAGTTCGAAAGCACCTCAAAGTGCAAGTAGATAGGTACCGCTTCAGCGGGAAGGTAAACGGCGTTTCCGTGCGCTGCTCTGGTTCGCCAGAAGCGGCTTAGTCCTGCTGGCCACATGACCCGGAAGCTGTACGCCGGCTCCCTCGGCCACTAAAGCTAGATGAGCGCCGCAACCCCAGAGTCGGCCACGACTGGACCTAATGGTCAGGGGTCCTTTTTTAATTTGTCAAAAAAGAGAAAAGGGATGAGGGAGGACACACACACAAAAAAATGTCTTTGGGCGCCAGACGGAAACATTCCCCTGGAAATGTGGGCATCCGATGAATGTTGAGAGATTCAGGACAGTGTGATAGGAATTTTGAGGTCCTAGGTAAAGGTAAAGGGAATTTTGAGGTCTTAGGTAAAGGTAAAGGGACCCCTGACCATTAGGTCCTGTCGTGACCGACTCTGGGGTTGCGGCGCTCATCTCGCTTTACTGGCAGAAGGAGCCGGCGTACAGCTTCCGGGTCATGTGGCCAGCAGGACTAAGCCGCTTCTGGCAAACCAGAGCAGCGCACGGAAACGCCGTTTACCTTCCCGCCGGAGCGGTACCTATTTATCTACTTGCACTTTGATGTGCTTTTGAACTGCTAGGTTGGCAGGAGCAGGGACCGAGCAACGGGAGCTCACCCCATAATCGGGGGATTCAAACCGCCAACCTTCTGATCGGCAAGCCCTAAGCTCTGTGGTTTAACCCACAGCGCCACCTGCGTCCCTTTTGAGGTCTTAGATATACAGTGGTACCTCGGGTTACATACGCTTCAGGTTACAGACTCCACTAACCCAGAAATAGTGCTTCAGGTTAAGAAATTTGCTTCAGGATAAGAACAGAAATTGTGCTCCGGCGGCATGGCAGCAGCAGGAGGCCCCATTAGCTAAAGTGGTGCTTTAGGTTAAGAACAGTTTCAGGTTGATCTAGATGCTATACTCCTATTGATGCAGCCCAGAATTGCATTGGCTTTTTTAGCTGCCGCGTCACACTGTTGGCTCATGTCAAGTTTGTGGTCAACCAAGACTCCTAGATCCTTTTCACATGTACTGCTCTCAAGCCAGGTGTCACCCATCTTGTATTTGTGCCTCTCATTTTTTTTGCCCAAGTGCAATACTTTACATTTCTCCCTGTTAAAATTCATCTTGTTTGTTTTGGCCCAGTTCTCTAATCTGTCAAGGTCGTTTTGAAGTGTGATCCTGTCCTCTGGGGTGTTAGCCACCCCTCCCAGTTTGGTGTCATCTGCAAATTTGATCAGGATGCCCTTGAGTCCATCATCCAAGTCGTTGATAAAGATGTTGAATAAGACCAGGCCCAAGACAGAACCCTGTGGCAAGGATATATACTGAAACTCAGCCAGGGGGATTTGAGGAAGTCACTCAACAATGTTACTAAGATTGGATTAAGTACAGTTAAGATTTATGTCTGTTTGTTTGTTTGTCTAAAGATTTGGGGAAATCAATTTTAAAAATTGGGAAAAAGAAAGGAAAAGAAAAATTCAGCATGCCCTAGCGAGGTGCAGCCCCAGGTATCTGGAGGCTGAGGGCACCAGGTTGGGGAAGCCGGATTCTGCACAGCCAATCCCCCGATTCCTTTCCCCCAATGCTGTGACGCCCGTCACTCACTCTGAATGCCAAGAAGAGCCACCGAGAGAGTCAGGACAAAGCAGAATCCCATCAGGACCAAGACGAGGCGGTTGGTGGGGCAGATCCGGCGCCAGGGTGACTGGAATGGAGGCAGCGCTGTGGGGAGAAAAATAGGGGTGGCTCGTGGGTCTACTCTCAGTCTCCTCTACCCCAGGCTAAACATCCTCAGCTCCCTCGACCGTTCCTCATCAGGCTCCAAACCAGGGGTCAGCAAACTTTTTCAGCAGGGGGCCGGTCCACTGCCCCTCAGACCTTGTGGGGGGCTGGACTATATTTTGGAAAACAAAAAACAAATTCCTGTGCCCCACAAATAACCCAGAGATGCATTTTAAATAAAAAGCGCACATTCTACTCATGTGAAAACACCAGGCAGGCCCCACAAATAACCCAGAGATGAGTTTTAAATAAATGGTCACATTCTACTTCTGTAAAAACACACTGATTCCTGGACCGTCCGCCGGCCGGATTTAGAAGGCGATTGTTTGGGCCTTAGTCTGCCTACTCATGGTCCAAACCCTTAGTCAGGCATCCCCAAACTCAGCCCTCCAGCTGTTTTGGGACTACAGCTCCAATTATCCCTAGCTAACAGGACCAGTGGTCAGGGATGATGGGAACTGTAGTCCCGAAACAGCTGGAGGGCCACTTTTAGGGGTGCCTGCCCTTGGTCACCCTCCTCTGCACATGTTCCAGCTTGTCAATCTCCTTCTAAAACGGAGGAGCCCAGAACTGGACAGAGAACTAAGTTTCAGTTGAGATTCCCACATTGCAAGGGGTTGGGCTGGATGACCCCTGGGGAACCCTTCTAACTCCACAATTCAGGCTGGAGAGGTTGCGCGCGGCTATGGCAGAAGCCAAGACAGCGAACGGGATGCATCCTGCTCGCTGTCTTGGCTTCTTTGCTCTATGGGGCTGGGGGAGGGGGACCCGGGCTTCCCCGGCAGCCCCAAAGAGCAGGTTGAAGGGAACCCGAAGCCTCCGGAGCCCAGCGGAAACTCCCGCCGCGCTCTTGAGGCTTTGGGTTGCCTTCACTGAAGCCTGGAGAGTGAGAGGGGGCGTCCACACCGACTCCTCTCGCTCTCCAGGCTTCCAAGGTAGCCGCCTGAAGGCGACTGAATGCACCTTGAACGGCACCTTGTTTTAGAGGGGGAGAACAAGAAAAAAATATTCTCCCCCTCTCTGCGCAGCACCTCCTGCCGCTTCACTGAAGGGGCGATGGGCAGAGAGGGGGAGAATTTTTTTTCCTTGTTCTCCCCCTCTAAAACAAGGTGTGTCCTATGGTCGGGTGCGTCCTATAGAGCGAAAAATACGGTATATTCCACACACAGAAACATGACCCGGAAGCTGGATGCTGGCTCCCTCGGCCAATAAAACGAGATGAGCGCCGCAACCCCAGAGTCGGCCACGACTGGACCTAATGGTCAGGGGTCCCCTTTACCCTTTTTACAGACAGCAACAGTGTTTTGTGTTGTGTAGGCTCCTAGGATGTAAGTCATGGGCCCCGCCTGCTCCCTAAAATATCCCTGGTTTGCTCCTTTCTATATATAGGGTACCTACATTCTGCATGGACTGGTTGCCTGGCAACATGGCAAATGGCTTGAGATACCTATGAGGTCCATAAATGACCATACAGTGGACGCTCGGGTTATGAACGTGATCCGTGCAGGATGCACATTCACAACCCGTGCCTGCGCACGTACAGGTTGTGATTCGACGCTTCTGCGCATGTGCAAAGTGCGGTTTAGCGCTTCTGCGCATGCGCGGCTGCCGAAACCCGAAAGTAACCCGTTCTGGTACTTCCAGCTTTTGGCCGTCCACAACCTGATAAACAACCTGAAGTGGCTGTAACCTAAGGTATGACTGTATAGCATATATTCAATACTAAAAAAACCAGCGACAATTTGGTGTTGACAAAGGACAGCTGGACATAGAAAGGGCCCCATTACGTAGCTTAGGGCCACGTCAAACCTAAATCTGGCCCTCTCCACACCCAGTCCGATGGGCCGGCCCCGCTCCAGCCCCCCTGCGTACCTCTCCCGAAGTGCTGCCCACGTTCCCCTGGCACATCCAGGCTTTGGAGATCTTCATACTCTTTGGCCACGCTGGGTTCGGGAGGAGGGTCCATGTCGATGGAGGTGGAGCGAGGCGGAATATCCGGCAGGACCTGAAAGCTGCAAAGACGAACAGGGAGTTGGGCTTTCCTGCATTGCAGCGGGTTGGGCTAGATGACCGCTGGGGTTCCCTTTCAGCTTGGCAACCCTAGGAGTCCTCCCTCGCTTTTCCTTCCTTCAGGTGTACCTTTTTCTCGCCCGGTGTTCTTTCTGCCCATATATTCTTTTTTATCATATAAATATAATAAATATAATATAAAAAATATAAAAATAAATAAAATATAAAGATAATTTTTTATTTATACCCCGCCCTTCCCGAGCTCAGGGCGGCTAACAAGGCCCCCAGAGCTGGGCCTCAGTGTCCGGGCAGAACGATGGGGGTGGAGATGCTCCTTCAGGTCTACTGGGCCTTTGAGGCCGTTTAGGGCTTTCAAGGTCAGCACCAACACTTTGAATTGTGCTTGGAAACGTCCTGGGAGCCAGTGTAGGTCTTTCAAGACTGGTGTTATATGGTCTCCCAGTCACCAGTCTAGCTGCCGCATTCTGGATTAATTGCAGTTTCTGGGTCACCTTCAAAGGTAGCCCCACATAGAGCGCATTGCAGTAGTCCATGCGGGAGATAACTAGAGCATGCACCACTCTGGCAAGACAGTCTGCGGGCAGGGAGGGTCTCATCCTGCGCACCAGATGGAGCTGGCAGACAGCTGACCTGGACACAGAATTGACCTGCGCCTTCATGGACAGCAATGAATCCAGAATGACTCCCAGGCTGCGCACCTGGTCCTTCAGGGGCACAGTTGCCCCATTCAGGACCAGGGAGTCCCACACACCCGTCCGCCCCCTGTCCCCCCCAAAACAGTACTTCTGTCTTGTAATTTATTATTTCTACCCCGCCCATCTGGCTGGGTTTCCCCAGCCACTCTGGGCGGCTTCCAACAGAATATTAAAATACAATGGTCTATTAAACATTAAAAGCTTCCCTAAACAGGGCTGCCTTCAGGTGTCTACTTGCTTGTCAAAAGAAGTTGTCATCTCCCTGGCACGGAGGGGGGCCTTCCACCGGGTCGCTCTCTAGTTGTGGGGTCACAGGCGCTTCCGAAAATCGCAGCTCCCTCTTCTCCCCGTCAGAAACGTCGACCTGGGCAAAGTTTGGACAAAGTCACGACCTGCCAACGAACCAATTTCCCAATCGGCGCCAACCTTCCCTGGCCACAAGCAGGCAGGTTGGCGGGTGCCCAGGGGGCAGGATTGCCACGGGACGAGCTGCCACGGAAGAGGGACGTGGGCGAGGCTTTGGGGCGTCTGGGATGGCCTGGCTGCCCCCCTTTTACCTCCTCCCTCCTTTTTCGAAGTCAAAAATTCCAGGTCCTCATCCTGTTCCCAATCGCCGCGCGGCTCAATGACCTTTGCTCTGTCAATATTATTTCTCCCAAAAGCAGCCCTTCCAAAATGCTACCACCCCACAGAAAGTTTTTTTTGGGGGGGGATTTCCAGATAGATAGTGTGATAAAAAATTAAGGCCATATATATATAATTTTATTAGTTTTTTTAACATATCATTTTCAACAGTAATTAATATATACGATATCTTTATTGTCATTGTTTCATTTTTAATGAAATTGAAAAACTACATAAAACATTCAAAAACCCCTAAAAACTCTGAAACCCCATTTTAAAATACACTATACTATACTATACTATACTATACTATACTATACTATACTATACTATACTATAAAATACACTATACTAAAAAATACACTATACTATAGAGACTCCTTATGCTACATTTAGAACCAGAATTGCATTTGCGTAGAAACTGTTTCTCAAGCGGCTAGTCCTAGTCTTCTTCCAGAAGGCAGAAGCTGAAAGAGATCATTTCCGGGGTGCGCACTATCCTGCGCTATCTCTGCCGCTTTCTTATGGCACCTGGAAGCGTAGATTTGATCCAAGGTGGGAAGAGTGCACCCAATTATTCTCTCTGCAGTCTTTACAACCCTGGACAGCATTGTTTTTTCCCTGGCCATGCAGCTCCCAAACCACACACACAGACCATAAACATACTTTTACATCTTATTCAGTCCTGTCCATCATTTCTGTCTGAAAATCTAATCTCTTAGTATGCTTCTCAGTTCCCATTGGGGAGTTTAAAGACTCCTGGCCCAGTCTGTGAAGATGGCGCCCGTGAAAGGATCCATCCATCAGGTGACCTCCCTTTCTCATCTTCCCCATCACCTACCCCAAAAAAGCTGTGTGAAGAAGAACTGTCTTACGTGCCCTGAAGATAATGATTATGATGATGATGATGTTCAGAGGAGGGCAACCAAAATGGTCCAAGGCCTGGAAATGATGCCTTATGAGGAATGGCTAAGGGAGCTGGGCATGTTTAGCCTGGAGAAGAGGAGGTTAAGGGGTGATATGATAGCCATGTTCAAATATATCAAAGGATGTCACATAGAGGAGGGAGAAAGGTTGTTTTCAGCTGCTCCAGAGAAGCGGACACGGAGCAATGGATCCAAACTACAAGAAAGAAGATTCCACCTCAACATTAGGAAGAACTTCCTGACAGTAAGAGCTGTTTGACAGTGGAATTTGCTGCCAAGGAGTGTGGTGGAGTCTCCTCCTTTGGAGGTCTTTAAGCAGAGGCTTGACAACCATATGTCAAGAGTGCTCTGATGGTGTTTCCTGCTTGGCAGGGGGTTGGACTCGATGGCCCTTGTGGTCTCTTCCAACTCTATGGTTCTATGATGATGATGATGATGATAATGATGATGATGATAATAATAATAATTTTATCATGATGTAAACAAAATCTGCTCCTTTTCCCTTATGTGGTATTCAAGAGCCTGTGAAGAGTCCTTAATTGGGTTCCCTGTTGGAAGGATGCTTTTGAATTCTGGTGCTGGAGGAGACTCTTGAGAGTCCCATGGACTGCAAGAAGATCCAACCTCTCCATTCTGAAGGAAATCAGCCCTGAGTGCTCACTGGAAGGACAGATCCTGAAGTTGAGGCTCCAAGACTTTGGCCACCTCATGAGAAGAGAAGACTCCCTGGAAAAGACCCTGATGTTGGGAAAAATGGAGGGCACAAGGAGAAGGGGACGACAGAGGACGAGATGGTGGGACAGTGTTCTCGAAGCTACCAGCATGAGTTTGACCAAACTGCGGGAGGCAGTGGAAGACAGGAGTGCCTGGCGTGCTCTGGTCCAGGGGGTCACGAAGAGGCGGACACGACTAAACGACTCAACAACAACAACATTGGCAGGAGAAAATAACAGAGGCCAACCAGAGAATATTGAGAAGCAAAGCAGCTAGTAAGCCTGATCTTTACTAAACTGTTGCAACAGGGTCCCCACTCAACCCACGCCGGAGGGAAGAGGAACCCCAAACAATGGTGCGCAAGCCCTTATAGAGACTCCTGAAATTGCCCACCCTGTAGCCCAAGACATCATGCATACATCACAGAAGGAGGCGGTCTACAGCAGAAATCCTGTCTGCCAGGATACCTGATAATGGTCACTGATTGCTTTACCTGGGCAGCCTGGCCATTCTTTTGTGATGGTTAATACTTTAGTTCCTGAGTCCAGGTCACAGGCTCACCCTATTCAGACACAAATGCACCCTTAAGACAGAATTTGCAAGCGAAAAGACAAAGGGAAGGCTTTCCCCATTTGCCTCCCTTACTGCAGAGGAATTTTTGAGATCATTGGGAGAGTCAAAATGGCTTCAGGATTGCTCTCCAGGTGGCGCTGTGTGTTAAACCCCTGAGCCTAGGGCTTGCCAATCAGAAGGTCGGCGGTTCGAATCCCCGCGACGGGGTGAGCTCCCGTTGCTCGGTCCCAGCTCCTGCCAACCTAGCAGTTCAAAAGCACATCAAACTGCAAGCAGATAAATAGGTACCGCTCCGGCAGGAAGGTAAACGGCGTTTCCGTGCGCTGCTCTGGTTTGCCAGAAGCGGCTTAGTCCTGCTGGCCACATGACCCGGAAGCTGGACACCGGCTCCCTCGGCCAATAAAGCAAGATGAGCGCCGCAACCCCAGAGTCGACCACAGCTGGACCCAATGGTCAGGGGTCCCTTTACCTTTACCTTTACTATCTCAGACACATGGTTTACATACTTATGTATGTGTTTGCCTTGTACATTTGTCAACATTTATTTTCTATATTTGAGAACTTAAATTCTTATACCAATCTAGACCAGGGGTCAGCAAACTTTTTTGGCAGGGGGCCAGTCCCTGTCCCTCAGACCTTGTGGATCTGAGATGTTGAAAAGTAATAATGACTATATTTTGGGGGGATGGGATGAACAAATTCCTATGCCCCACAAATAACCCAGCGATGCATTTAAAATAAAAGCACACATTCTACTCATGTAAAAACATGCTGATTCCCGGACCGTCTGTGGGCTGGACTGAGAAGGTGATTGGGCCAGATTGATGGAGTCCAGTGGACTCTGAATATTATTTTCTGTTGAATAAGTCTTAGCCTTAGATCCATAGAGGCTATTTCTGTTGATTTTATACTTGAACTCCATATATCATTTGTTATCTGTACCCCTAACTCTTCACTCCATTTTTGTCTATCATATTCTAAATCACATTTCTTCCTGTTGAGTATGGTTTTATAGTTTTTTTGTTTCTGTTGCAGAGATTCAACCTTTATTATTATTATTATTAAATTTCATTTAACATAATTATTACAAAATACAAGCAAAATACATACAAATACATACACACATATATTTTTCAGATAAGCACACATATATAAAAAAGAAGGGGAAAAAATAAGAAGAAAAATTGGAAGAAGAAGAAAAATTGGAAGAATTTATTCCAAATTTATTCTACCAATATTTCAATAATAAAATTTCATTGATTGACTTCCAAAATTAAATCTTGTAGCAGCAAGTGTGTTTCCCATGCTGCTATAGCCAAACCGCCTTTGCAAATATGTTTCAATTGGATATACAGTATTGCCATTGTGTTTCACTGGTTAATCCGTACTTTACTTGCAAAGCCTTATATTCCACAAATTTATAATTTTCATCAATTAATTGAGTCAATGGCAAACCGCTTTGATTTTTTAAATTTTTTTATTACCATCCCCCAGTGTATAAAACCTGTGAAATAGATGATCTGAAGTATCTGTTTAAAAGTTTACCTCTCTGGAAGGACCTGAAAAGTCTCATTATCCTGATCATTGGCCACACCTGTGACTCTCAGGTGAAACTTCAGGTAGTTTTTCCCCCCAATCAATCACATCCTGGCCATTTCAGGCTGCAAAGTTAAAGTGGATTCTTTCTGTTTCCATGACACCCAAAATGTGTCAGACATCCTGCAATAAAGGAAACTGATAGTATCTTGGCAAGTTTGGCTATTAACCAGTGCAATATTTTATAACTCTCCCTGCAAACAAATATGAATGAATAATGTGCGAAAAATAGCCAATAGCATTTCACGTCCTTGCAAACGAGACACGGACTGCGATCTATCTCCCTTTTTTAAATAAATCATTTTTATTCATTTTTGCATGTTTTCCAAACAAAACTTCACATCATCTTCATTTTGGCTATTATAGCCTGAGGCTTCCATCTATCCCGTCTAGCGATTTTCAAATCTGCTATCTCATCTTGCGTTTTGTTATTATAATTAATGCTTTTCAACTTCATTTCTGAATTATTTCCTTCCGAAATCGTTTTACTATAATTTATACAGCCCCCCTTACAAAACTTCTTGTAAACCTTCAAGCGAGGTTACATTAATGCAATTGTCTTTCGAATAAGTCATATATTTCTTCCAATCCTTAAGGTAGTCCCGGTCTTTCTGGTTTTGAATTCTTCCAGTCAACTTTGTCAGTTCTGCATACTCCATCAGTTTTATTTTCCATTCCTCCTTTGTTGGTAATTCTTCCTGTTTCAATCATTGGGCTAGTAATACTCTCGCTGCTATAATTGCATATAAAAATAGATTTTTGTCTATTCATTTCCGTACCTACAATGCCAAGTAAAAATGCTTCTGGTTTTTCCCTGCAAATGTATATTTCAACATTTCCTTCATCTCATTATATATATATCATTTCCCAGAAGCATTTTACTTTCTTACAATCCTACCACATGTGGTAAAAGGTACCTTCTTTTTCTTTAAATTTCCAACATTTGTACATTTTGGCCAACTTTACTAGTGTTACTGGCTGCGAGCTCTTTGAGCTTACTTCTGAGTAAACCTCCCTAGGATTGGGCTGGATATCCATTTCAACTCAGTTGGACAGAATAAACCTGAATAGAACCAGTACCAGAACCATGCCCACTTTAAAAATGCAAAAATATTCTTTGCATAAGGTTTAGAAAAATCCCCAAGAAATAATTCTTTGCAGAGGGCCTTAATCCTGATCACCACATACGGGTTAAATCAAGGATTTTTTTAGATGAGAGGTGAAAAAAGTGAGAATAGCTTGATTGGTAGACTAGGAGATTCTTAATCTGAAGGTCACGAGTTCAAGTTCCACGTTGGGCAAAAAATTACTGCATAGCTTTTTTTGCTAGGAATTATAGGATGTTGTTGTTGTTGAGTCGTTTAGTCGTGTCCGCCTCTTTGTGACCCCCTGGACCAGAGCACACCAGGCCCTCCTGTCTTCCACTGCCTCCCGCAGTTTGGTCAACCTCATGCTGGTAGCTTTGAGAACACTGTCCCACCATCTCATCCTCCGTCGTCCCCTTCTCCTTGTGCCCTCCATCTTTCCCAACATCAGGGTCTTTTCCAGGGAGTCTTCTCTTCTCATGAGGTGGCCAAAGTCTTGGAGCCTCAGCTTCAGGATCTGTCCTTCCAGTGAGCACTCAGGGCTGATTTCCTTCAGAATGGAGAGGTTTGATCTTCTTGCAGTCCATGGGACTCTCAAGAGTCTCCTCCAGCACCATAACTCAAAAGCATCCATTCTTCAGCGATCAGCCTTCTTTATGGTCCAGCTCTCACTTCCATACATCACTACTGGGGAAACCAGAGCTTTAACTATACGGACCTTTGTTGGCAAGGTGATGTCTCTACTTTTTAAGATGCTGTCTAGGTTTGCCATCGCCTTTCTCCCAAGAAGCAGGCGTCTCTTAATTTCGTGGCTGCTGTCACCATCTGCAGTGATCATGGAGCCCAAGAAAGTAAAATCTCTCCCTGCCTCCATTTCTTCCCCTTCTATTTGCCAGGAGGTGATGGGCCCAGTGGCCATGATCTTCGTTTTTTTGATGTTGAGCTTCAGACCATATTTTGCAGATATTTTGCGTATTTTTTCAGACCATATATAATTATAGGATAGGAATTGCCAAAAGAGCGGAAGAAGTTATTCAGGATATTACTAGTCCCAAAATGGAAGGGTGATAAGATACGGACGAAGGAAGAATGGCGAGTCAAACTTACAGAATACGCAGGAATGGCAAAACTTACAGGAAGACTTAAGAGACAATGGCAATAGAGAGTTTAAAAAAGACTAGGTTGTATTTACAGAAACATTGTAAAACATTGGACTCACTAGTTGGATTTGAATAAACGCTTACAATTAAGAAAATAAGTGTGCGGTTATGCAACAAGACACAAGTACAGTTTTGGGGGGACAGGAGGCGGGCAGCTGTGGGGGACTCCCTGGTCCTTAATGGGGCAACTGTGCACCCGAAGGACCAGGTGTGCAGCCTGGGAGTCATTTTGGACTCACAGCTGTCCATGGAGGCGCAGGTTAATTCTGTGTCCAGGGCAGCTGCCTACCAGCTCCATCTGATACGCAGGATGAGACCCTTCCTGCCTGCGGACTGTCTGGCCAGAGTGGCGCATGCTCTGGTTATCTCCCGCTTGGACTACTGCAATGCGCTCTATGGGGGGCTGCCTTTGAAGGTGACCTGGAAGCTACAACTAATCCAGAATGCGGCAGCTAGACTGGGGACTGGGAGCGGCCGCCGAGACCACATAACACTGGTCGTGAAAGACCTACATTGGCTCCCAGGACGTTTCCGAGCACAATTGAAAGTGTTGGTGCTGACCTTGAAAACCCTAAACGGCCTCAAAGGCTCAGTATCCCTGAAGGAGCATCTCCACCTCCATTGTCCAGCCAGGACACTGAGGTCCAGCTCCGAGGGCCTTCTGGTGGTTCCCTCCATGTGCAAAGTGAAGTTACAGGGAACCAGGCAGAGGGCCTTCTCGGTAGTGGCCCCTGCCCTGTGGAACGCCCTCCCACCAGATGTCAAAGAGAAAAATAACTACCAAACTTTTAGAAGACATCTGAAGGCAGCCCTGTTTAGGGAAGCTTTTAATGTTTGATGCATTACTGTATTTTAATATTGTGTTGGAAGCCGCCCAGAGTGGCTGGGGAAACCCAACCAGATGGGTGGGGTATAAATAATAAATTATTATTATTATAAAAAAACCCTGCGGGTTTTAGGACCCCGGGGAAATGAGGGCGGGACAAGGCGGGTCTTAATTGCTTGAGTCATGTGACTGTGGGCGGAGTCAGAAAGCAGTATAAAAGCACAATCGTTTGCCTCTCAGCTTCATTGCGCGCCGGGGTTGCAGCTATGGGGCAGGAGTTTGCGATGGGGCTGTTTTTGCTGTGGGGCGTTTTTTTCTGCCAGGGGGCTTTTGCTGACCCACAGAGTCCTGCCTGGTGGGAGCCAGAGACCTCGGATCATGTCCCCTTGCCCCCTTCTTCTGTTTTTTCCAGGGCCGCTCCTGCCACGCCCCACGCTGTGAAGGTTTCCTGCGAGCCCCACCGCTTGGTGGTGGCCGTGCACCGCGATCTCTTTGGGGTGGGCAGGCTGGTGGCCCCCGCAGACCTGACTTTGGGGGCAGCCTCGTGCGCCCCCGTGTCCTTCGCTGCTGGCACCACTGACGTGGTCCTCTTTGAGGCGGGTCTACATCAGTGTGGCATCACAGTCCAGGTGCATTGGGTTCTCTGGGATGGAGGGCTTGGGGGGGGGTTGTGGGGTTTTTTGGAGGGGGTGGGTCCAGCTTCAGGGGTGCAGCTTAAAGATGGTGTGCTAGGGGTGTTGAGCAACATGGGGCAAAACCCCCCAGGAGGGTGGGTCTCCCAGGCCAGCCCCATGGAAAGGAGCAGGAGGGTTAATTTTTATATTGCATTTAATTATCCTTAATTAATGATTCTTTTCCTAGTCTGTCTTGTAATATTTCAAATACTAAACCTCACAAAACTTTTTTTTTGAATTTTTAAAATTAATTTTCCAAAACGTTTTTTAAACAAACATAAATCTTCACCTTATCAAATCAATTATCCTTAATTAATAACTCTTTTCCTAGTCTGTCTTGTAATATTTCGAATCCTCCACCTCACAAAACTTTTTTTAAAAAAAGTTTAAATTAATTTTCCAAAAAGTTTTTTAAACAAACTTAAATCTTTACCTTATTAACTCAAACTTAATTGCATTTTGACCTCACAAAACTGCTTGCAATCCTACTAGCGTAATCTGGCTTGCAAGGGCTAAGCTCAGTGATTTCTGCGTTGATGGGAGTTTACTAAAAACAAGGAATTGTGTGTTTGTCAACTTTGGGATTTTTTTGCCTAAACGTTTATACGCAGTAGTGTCCAAACTTTTTCCAAAGAGGGCCAGATTTGATGAAGCGAAGGGCTGTGGGGGCCGACCAAAGTTGTTGACTATTGGGGGATTGAAGTTGTTGGGCTTTATTCAGGATTTTACCCCAAAGTTGGCGTTTTTTAAAGATTGAAGTAGTTGAGGTTTCTTTAGGATTTTACCCTGGGGAATTAATTGCCACAGGGGTGGATTAAACCAACTGGCAGGCCGGATTAGGCCCCCCAAACAGACTTTGGACACGCCTTGTTTAGAGCATGGGTAGGCAAACTAAAGCCCGGGGGCCGGATCCGGCCCAATCACCTTCTAAATCCGGTCCGTGGACAGTCCGGGAATCAGCGTGTTTTTGCACGAGTTGAATGTGCGCTTTTATTTAAAATGCACCTCTGGGTTATTTGTGGGGCCGGCCTGGTGTTTTTACACGAGAAGAATGTGCCCTTTTATTTAAAATGCACCTCTGGGTTATTTGTGGGGCCGGCCTGGTGTTTTTACACGAGTAGAATGTGCCCTTTTATTTAAAATGCATCTCTGGGTTATTTGTGGGGCATAGGAATTCGTTCATTTCCCTCCCCAAAAAATATAGTCCGGCCCCCCACAAGGTCTGAGGGCCAGTGGACCGGCCCCCTGCTGAAAAAGTTTGCTGACCCCTGGACTTTATAGGAATGCAAAAAGAGGCTTTGCAGGATCAGGCCATCAGCTAGCCCAGCGGCCAACCAGACGCCCTTACTAGGAAACCCGCAGGCAGAATTCGAACCCAAGACCCAGCGCTCCCCTCCTGCGTTTTCCGGCCTCTTTCATTGCTGCCTCCAGCTGTGGGATAGCCACTCGATGATAGCCTTAACCCTCCACAAATAGCCTTCTCCTCCCTGTCCCAAAAAACAGAGCCTGCAGGATCAGGCCCATGGCAGCCACAAACAGCCCTCAGCTCCTCCAGGAATTTGCCCAGTCCTCGCCATTTCAGTCGGCGGTCGCCGCCGCCGCCTCCTGTGGCAGGGAGTTCCGCAGGCCAACTCTGCATTTTAATGCTGTCTTTTAATCTTGTTTTTTAAGTGGTGTTTCAATCCATTGTTTTATATCTGGTGTTAGCCGCCCTGAGCCCTGTCTTGGCTGGGGAGGGCGGGATATAAATAATTATTATTATTATTATTATTGTTGTTGTTGTTGTTGTTAATTTTCTTCCTGAGCCCCGTAGCTTTCTGTGGGGCTGGCCGAGAAACCGTCCCAGGGAATGGGGGCCTTTCGGTGGGGCCCGATCCTTTGCCAAAAACGGCCGGTGAGGACCCACCTTTTTTCCAGGAAAGCTAAAGTTCTCAGAATGGACGGATCCTGCTGTAAATCCTATTAAGAGCTCTGAAAGTTGACCCATCTCCCTTTGCTTCCAGATGACTCCGGAAATGCTGATCTACCGAACGAGTCTCTTCCACAAGCCGTCTCCTTCCGCCAATCCCATAATCACCAGGACCAACGCTGCGGAAATACCCATTGAGTGCCACTACCCCAGGTGAGGAAGGCTGCCGGTTGGGTGTGGGGTGAAGCAAGGCTTTTTTCACCTTAGCAAACCCTTGGCTTCTGTTCATAGACTTGCAGAACTGTAGGGTGCGAAGGGCCCTCCAGGGGTCATCCAAACCAACCCCCATCAATGCCGGAATCGCAGCTAACATAGCGCCGCTTCATGGGTAGGAGAGGGTCTGGAGAATTGCTCCTGTGCCTTTAAAAGAGCGGTAGTTAGGCAGAAATCCAACAGGTGAAGTTATTCCCCCCAATTTGCGGTCCTTCGTCTCTCTGTTTGGGGCTACTGCTTTCATCAGCCTTGGTCAGTTCATAAGGCCAGAACCAGGCACAGGGCCTTCTCGGTGGTGGCGCCCGCTCCGTGGAACTCCCTTCCACCAGATGTCAAGGAAATAGACAACTATCTGACTTTTAGAAGACACCTGAAGGCAGCCCTGCTTAGGGAGGTCTGATGTTTTACTGTATTACAGATTGAGGTTGATTCCAGACAAGACAGAAGTACTGTTTTTGGGGGACAGGGGGCAGGCAGCTGTGGGGGACTCCCTGGTCCTGAATGGGGCAACTGTGCCCCCCGAAGGACCAGGTGCGCAGCCTGGGAGTCATTTTGGACTCACCGCTGTCCATGGAGGCACAGGTCAGTTCTGTGTCCAGGGCGGCTGTCTACCAGCTCCATCTGGTGCGCAGGATGAGACCCTCCCTGACCGCAGACTGTCTGGCCAGAGTGGCGCATGCTCTGGTTATCTCCCACTTGGACTACTGCAATGCGCTCTATGTGGGGCTACCTTTGAAGGTGACCCAGAAACTACAACTAATCCAGAATGCGGCAGCTAGACTGGGACTGGGAGCGGCCGCCAAGACCACATAACACCGGTCTTGAAAGACCTAAATTGGCTCCCAGGACATTTCTGAGCACAATTCAAAGTGTTGGTGCTGATCTTGAAAGCCCTAAACGGCCTCAGTATACCGGAAGGAGCATCTCCACCCCCATCGTTCTGCCCGGACACTGAGGTCCAGCTCTGAGGGCCTTCTGGCGGTTCCCTCCCTGCGAGAAGTGAGGTTACAGGGAACCAGGCAGAGGGCCTTCTTGGTGGTGGCACCCGCCCTGTGGAACGCCCTCCCTTCAGATGTAAAGAACATAAGCAGCTATCTTCTCTTTAAAAGACATCTGAAGGCAGCCCTGTTTAGGGAAGCTTTTAATGTTTAATAGGTTATTGTATTTTAATGTTCTGTTGGAAGCCGCCCAGAGTGGCTGGGGAAACCCAGCCAGATGGGCGGGGTATAAATTATTATTATTATTATTATTATGGATTGATTTATTTATTCTGGTGCTCTTGGGAGTTGGGTGCTGCCTCCCATCAACCCCTGCCAGCCTGCTGCATGATGGGAGTTGTAGTTCAGGCACATCCAATGGGCTACAATTCCCAAAGTACCCTGGGCAAGAGGTCTTGATAGTTAAAGTGCTCTGGGCATTGTAGTTCTGAGAGAGAGATGGTTCTTTCTCCTAACATCTCTTGGCGCCCTTAGCAAACTACATCTCCCAGGATTCTTTGGGGGGAAGCCTGGATGGTTTAAAGCGGTATGATACCGCTTTAAATGTCTGTGGATGGAGGCCTTTAGCTCCTCCCATTATTGGCTGTGGCTCCTCCCACTGTAGAGGATCCCTACCTCCTGCCCTGCCAACCCCCTAGATGTCTGGGAGCAGTGAGGAGTAATGGGCGGAGCAGGAAGCGATTTCTCGCTCCCGAGGGTGGCGGGTCAGTCTGGATGGCATCTAGGTGCCCCACGGTCTTCGGACTGAGTTCTCAGCTGCTTCTCTCCCCGTTTCCAGGAAAGGCAACGTCTCCAGTCTGGCCATCCAGCCCACCTGGGCTCCCTTCAGGTCCACCGTGTCGGCCGAATCGAGGCTCGGATTCTCGTTGCGACTCATGAACGGTAAGAAAAAGGGTGGATTCGGGGTGTGGGAAGGGCCTAGCTCAAAGCCCCCAAACCCGTCCGGTTAGGATCCAGGGCTGCTGAGCACCAGGGCTTAAAGGATGCAAATTTCCCCTTAGCCCAAGTCTCCTGCCTCCAACAGGGGACAGCCAGATAATCCCCAAAGCCCGCAGACGTCGCTGCGGTTCGCTGTCTCTGAAAAATGGAGTTTCTGCTTGGCTGTTCTGGCTAATAGCTCTTGAACTCAGGATAACTTCGTCGGCCAAGGTTGCGGGTTCGAACCCTGCATGAAACAGCTGCATATTCCTGCCTTGCAGCGGGTTGGTCTAGATGACCCTCGGGTCCCTTCTTCTTCACAAGCTCTGTTTAGCCCTCTCATTCCTGAAGTTCCTAACCTTTGCTGCCGTTAGGGCAGGAAAATTGTTTTATGAAATGCTGGCTTCTTTCCTGAAGCTGGTAGAAAAAAGACAGTCATGGAACCGCGAAATTACACAAAAAAGATGAAATGCCATGAAAATCCCTGAAACGAGAAGTAATCGACTAGAAATATTATCGTCTAGAATTAAACTAAATGACAAAAATCAATAAGTTTAAGGAAAAAATTAGAAAAACCTAGAACTGAACAAAGCCTTAACGGGACACTGGGTTTCACTGAATAGTTTCGCTGAACTATTCAGTTTCCTCAGAAGGAAATAGAAAAATCATAAACCTTAAATGTTTGCGTTAAGTTATGAATTAAAAATCATTTTAAGTTAGAGCTTAATAATTACTTCACTATTAATATACTTCTACTTAATTGTATTTCGCTTCAACAATTACTTTGATAAAATGCATATTTTGCGATGTGCAAATGGCTTTTGATACCTAGTTACGTCCATAAATTATTTCCAATAATGTTTAATAATAATAATAATAATAATAATAAATTTTATTTATATCCCGCCCTCCCCAGCCGAAGCCTGGCTCAGGGCGGCTAACAACAATTAAATAATCAATCAAATAATCCAACATTCTAAAAACATTCCATTATAAAAATTAATTAAAATCGAATTAATGGCAACCGTTAAGCAAAATTCTGTGCAGGTTGCCAGAGGAGGGAGTCAGGCTGGGTCATACAACTATAACACATACTGTAAAACAAATAAAACAACAAAAAAGAAGAAAATAAAGCAAATAGCAGTGAAAGATATAGCATCAAACACATAAACAATACAAATTAATTAATTAGTTAAACTTCCCACCTCATAAACATATTACTTGACTTCCTCTAGTCCCTCTCATCTGGATTTCCTTGTAACTAAATGTAGCAATATCATTATTCAAAAACAATATTCCAATTGTAGTCAGATTTCTTAACTTTTCTTTTTAGGTCCATAAATTACCATAAACAAAAAAGTGGGAATTTTTTGTTGACAAAGGACAGCTGGACATATAAAGGGCCCCATTACCTTCGGTAGCTCAGGGCCTCATCCATCCTAAATCTGGCCTTCAGCTTAGTAAGGGACCCTCCCTGTCGAGTCTCAAGTGGCAGGCTGTTCCACAGGCTTGGGGCCATTGCAATGAACCACATTGTCAGCGGGAAAAAATATTTTATTTTCTCTTCTGCTATGCTTGCAATTAAAAAAATTAAAAATGATTAACGCATTCATCCTCTCGCGCCACCAAGATGACTGGAGCGGAGAGCGGCTGTCTTCTCGCTTCCAGCTGGGTGAGATCCTTCACCTGCAAGCCCAAGTCAAAGCGGACAACCACCTTCCCCTAAGGCTCTTTGTGGACAGCTGCGTCGCCAGCCCTGAAGCCACTCTGGGGTCTACGTATGCCATTGTCGACTCCAACGGGTAAGGGAATACCTTGCATGAGTGTTTTATTTCGTAAGTTTTATCGCAGAATCGTTGGATTCGAACCCGCAACCCGTTTTGCGCTCTGCCAACTGAGCTATCCCCAGTCTGGCTTCTATCCTGAATACCGTATTGGCGCGGATATAAGCCGCGCTTTTTCTCCCCACCCCCCAAAATATTCCGACCCTGAAAAGTTATTAAAGTGGGCCTTGAATTCGCGACCTAACGAAAAATGGCTTTTTACGATATCGCTGCTGGAACAGACGTGCGGTAAAACGGAACAGAAAAATGGTTTCGTCGCCAATTTGCGAGCTTGAGTACCTGTGGAATTGTACAATTCAATAGCATTTTTTATTTTAGCCGATTGTACGGTAACTTTTCTGGGCTTGCAAGACCGAAGGCTTAAATCGGCTCGGAGTTACAATTCTACCAACCGCGGCGATTTCGGGAGCGGCTTATATTTGGTTATTCAGATTGAGGTTGAATCCTGACAAGACAGAAGGACTGTTTTGGGGGGACAGGGGGCGGACAGGTGTGGGGGACTCCCTGGTCCTGAATGGGGTAACTGTGCCCCTGAAGGACCAGGTGCGCAGCCTGGGAGTCATTCTGGACTCACCGCTGTCCATGGAGGCGCAGGTCAGTTCTTTGTCCAGGGCAGCTGTCTACCAGCTCCATCTGGTACGCAGGATGAGACCCTCCCTGCCCGCAGACTTTCTGGCTTTATTATTTATTTATTATTAATAAATGAATGAAATCTGGGGGAAACGGCCAATTTTCCACCACCCTCCAGTCCCCAAAGTCGGTGACGTTTTCTCCCTTTGGCGCAGGTGTCTGGTGGATGGCAGACAAGAGGGCGTCTCGTCTACGTTCCTCGCACCCAGAGTCTCGGAGGAGACGCTACGTTTCACGGTGGACGCCTTCCGGTTTGCCGGGGACTCCAGGAATATGGTGAGCGGGGGGGGGGGTTTGGCGGTGTGGGAGGCCTTATCTGGGCCCACGGCTCTGTGGGAGCAGCATCCCTAGAGCTTTCGTCCACCCGGCGCTGATGGGAGTTATAGTTCAAAGCGCCCGGTGGGCAGCAGGATGGCCTAGGTGGGTTTTGCGAAACGGGCTGCACTGCCCCCTGGAGGCAGCTGCATTACCTGCGGGGGTCAGAAATAGCTTCAACTGGGTTTTTGCAATTAATTCTTAAATTTTTTATTCATTTTTCATTCATTACATCTCAAATTTTTAACATTTACCATATATTCCTTCCTGCCTGCCCTCCTAGGCTTCCCCCAACTTCAGAAAAAAGTTATTAACATAACATCAAACCTAAAGACGTAAAAGCAAAAGCAAAAACACCATAATATTTCTCTATTTTCTAATACTAATAATGTGAATGTTTATTTAAATCCTGCCATCAAGTCTATCGACTTTCTTTGTTTCTGCAAGTATAATATAAATGCTTCCCATTCTTTTTCAAAGCCACTGTTGTCGTTTTCTCTTAATCTGTCATTTTTGCCAGTTCTGCATAGTTCGTCAACTCCCTTTCCAGGGAGGCGCAAGTTACAGCAACAGCCAAGGCAACATTTTTCCACCTTCGCCGCATCAAGCAGTTGGTCCCTTACCTTTCCCGCCCCGACCTGGCCACAGTGATCCATGCGACGGTCATCTCCAGGCTTGACTACTGTAATTCGCTCTACGTGGGGCCGCCCTTGAAGGTGTCCCAGAAACTCCAGCGGGTGCAGAATGCTGCAGCGAGGCTCCTCACGGGGTCTCTGCCATGGGAGCATATTCACCCAGTGCTTTTCAAGCTGCACTGGCTCCCGGTGGAGTATAGGGTCAGGTTCAAGGCCTCTTTTGACCTTTAAAGCCCTTCACGGCCTAGGACCCTCGTACCTACGGGACCGCCTCTCCTGGTATGCCCCACAGAGGACCTTAATGTCCATAAATAGCAACACCCTAGAGGTCCCGGGCCCTAAGGAAGTTAGATTAGCCTCAACCAGAGGCAGGGCCTTTTCAACACTGGCCCCGGCCTGGTGGAACGCTCTGCCTCATGAGACCAGGGCCCTGCAGGATCTGATTTCTTTCCGCAGGGCCTGTAAGACAGAGTTGTTCCACCTGGCCTTTGGCTTGGAGCCAATTTGATTCCCTCCCTCTTTCTTTTTTCCTTTCTCCTCCTGCGATGAGGCTACATTTTAATATTTTAATGTTGTATATGAATTTTGTTTTTAAGTTGTAATCAACTTGTTTTTATTATTGCTTGTAAGCCGCTCTGAGCCCGGCCTTGGCTAGAGACGGGGTATAAATAAAAATTATTATTATTATTATTATTATTATTATTCTCTTTTGCAATTCTGAGCGGCTTGAATTTTATTTTCTCCCTTAGCGGATCATGCAGACTGCTATTCTGAGTGGTGTGTCTTTTTATCGGGGATGGTTTTATGGAACCAAGTGAAGCTGGGTTGGGGATCCACTGACTTAAATGCTATATAAATGGTCTAAACTAAAGAAATCAAACAGTTGTAGGGTAAATGGAGGTCCGATTGGGTCAAGGTGGGTTTGCCGCCTCTCCTGATGGGCAGCGATTGCGTGAGTCCCGTGCCCTATGCAAGCCCTAAAATTAGAGAGGCAGTGTGGTTCAATGGTTAGAGTGCCGGACTGGGACATGGGAAAGAGCAGGGTTCGAAACCCTGTGCCAACTCGGCCAGGAAGCTCCCAGAATGTGACCCTGGGGGGCGGTCACTGCCTCTCAGCCCCACCTCTATCCCACAGTGTTTTTGGGTGGGGATCAAATGAGAACTAGGGCCTTGGAGACCTGGGTTCGAATTCCCACGCAGCCAAGAAGCTCACTGGGAGCCGGTTAGCCTTGCTCGCCTTGCAGGGTTGTTGTGGAAAGGGGGAACCATGCCGGTTTCGTTGAGCTCTTTGGATAAAAAGGCAGAATATTCGCGCAATTAATAAGGATGCAACCAGTTGATTGACACCTGTCGCCACTGTCCCCTTGCTGTTTGCCCCCAAAGCCCTTTTTAACCTCCTGTCTTCTCCCCTCCAGCTGTACGTGATTTGCCACCTCAAGGTAACGAGAGCAGACCAAACGCCAGATGTCCGGAACAAGGCTTGCTCCTTCGACGTTGCCAGCAGCACGTGAGTCGCTTGTGAGACGCACAACACATCCCCCCCCCCCTTCCTGAAGCCCTTTTCACCGTTTACAGGGCCACCTCTCCTGGTCTGCCCCGCAGAGGACCTTAAGATCCATGAATAACCATAGTTTAGAGGGCCCTAAGGAAGCCAGACTATCCTCCCCCAGGGCCAGGGCCTTCTCAGTGGTGGCTCCGACCTGGTGGAACACTCTGTCCCAGGAGACCAGGGCCCTGCAGGATTTAACCTCCTTCCGCAGGGCCTGTAAGACAGAGCTATTCTGCCTGGCCTTTAATTTGAACTTAACCTGATCTTTTATTCCCCTTCCTTCCCTTTTTATAAAGATTTTTATGGGGTCAGCTAATTCTCCTCTGGTCTCTTCGCTGGCCCAAATAGGACTAATTCAGCCAGCTAGCCCTGGTGATCATCTCATGTTTATTGGATGGATTCCCCCCTGAAATTGATTTTTGAATTCTGGATTTCTTGTTGTTTACGTTTTATACTGTATTTTTTGTTGCATCAATTAAGTGTTTTAAATTTCTTTCACGCTCTCTCTGTTTCTCCCCAAAGCTGGCTTCCTGTCGAGGGACCTCGAAGTATCTGCAGCTGCTGCGAGGCAAGGAATTGCGACCAGGTGCCGGCAGAACAAGCCCCAAGCTTTCTTCCCAGACCCCGAGCCGTGGAGATGAGCTGGCAAAGAAGTCTACCAGGTGAATGGGTTTTCTGAAGGCTCGGAGGTCGTCTCCTCCAGCCCTGCCCCTTTGGCGTCCTCCCGATATGCATTGCTGGGGGTTGAGTGGGATGATAATAATACTACTACTAATAATAATTTATTATTTATTATTGTTTATACCCTGCCCATCTGGCTGGGTTTCCCCAGCCACTCTGGGCAGCTCCCAACAGAATATTACAAACATGATAAAACATTGGATATTAAAAGCTTCCCCAAACAGCGCTGCCTTCAGATGTCTTCCAAAAGGCATCTGAAGGGAGGGCGTTCCACAGGGCGGGCGCCACCACCGAGAAGGCCCTCTGCCTGGTTTCCTGTAACTTCATTTCTCGCAGGGAGGGAACCACCAAAAGGCCCTCAGAGCTGGACCTCAGTGTCCGGGCAGAGCAATGGGGGTGGAGATGCTCCTTCACGTCTACTGAGCATTTGGGGCCGTTTAGGGCTTTCAAGGTCAGCACCAACGCTTTGAATTGTGCTTGGAAATGTACTGGGAGCCAATGTAGGTCTTTCAAGACCGGTGTTATGTGGTCTCGGCGGCCGCTCCCAGTCACCAGTCCGGCTGCCGCATTCTGGATTAATTGCAGTTTCCGGGTCACCTTCAAAGGTAGCCCCACAGAGAGCGCATGGCAGTAGTCCAAGTGGGAGATAACCAGAGCATGCGCCACTCTGGCAAGACAGTCTGTGGGCAGGGAGGGTCTCATCCTGCATACCAGATGGAGCTGGTAGACAGCTGCCCTGGACACAGAACTGACCTGCGCCTCCATGGACAGCTGTGAGTCCAAAATGACTCCCAGGCTGTGCACCTGGTCCTTCGGGGGCACAGTTGCCCCATTCAGGACCAGGGAATCCTCCACACCTGCCTGCCCCCTGTCCCCCAAAAACAGTACTTCTGTCTTGTCAGGATTCAACCTCAATCTGTTAGCCGCCATCCATCCTCCAACCGCCTCCAGACACCACACAGGACCTTTGAAGGGCCCATCTGACCCTACAGTTTGACGATTCTGTGTTGGGCAGCACTGTAGTTGAAGCTGGAGTTCACCACACAATTTTGGGGGCTTTTCAGTGGAGGAAAGGCGAGTGAGAGGCGGAATAAGGGGACCTTATAATACATGGGATAGTTTTTTTCTTCTTTCACAATATGAGAAATGGTGGGCATTCAATGAAGCTGAATGTTGGAAGTTTCCGTCGTTCACGCAGCTCAAAGTTAAGCTGTGGAACTCCCTGCCACCAGATGCAATGATGGCTGCAAATCTATAATAATATTACTGGTACTATGATTATTACGTATTTATTTAAATCTTGCTTTCTCCCCCTGACAGGGTCTCAAGGCAGCTTACAGATAGGAACAGCCAGTGCTATTTTCCTTTTAAAAAAAATGTTAGGGGGGTACTCTCATTTTGCTACTGCCCCTCGATGAGGCCAAATTTAGATTCACAAAATGTTTAGGGGTATGCGTCCCCCCAGGGGGGAAAAGCACTGAGAATAGCTAAAAAAACATAGCAGGCAGCAGTCCTTTGAAAACAACAAAACTTTGATAGAATGAAAACAAGATGTACAGATAGGATAACTATTAAATCCATAAAGATAATTTCAATAAGAAACCACACCAGCTCTTTCCTTAAAAGCAGCCGCTACCCCCCAAATCCTTTTGGGATGAGAAACCTGTATGGCTTTAAAATAATAATAATAATAATAATAATAATAATAATAATAATAATAATAATAATTTATTTATACCCACCCATCTGGCTGAGTTTCCCCAGCCACTCTGGGCGGCTCCCAATCGAATGTTTAAAACAATACAGCATTAAATATTTCAAAACTTCCCTAAACAGAGCTGCCTTCAGATGTCTTTTAAATAATAATAATAATAATTAATAAGAGGGTTGGGTAAAATTCATGGAGGAGTGAGAGGGCGATCGATGGCTTACTAGCCCAGGATGGCTACGCCCTGCCTCCAAATCCCATTTTCTGGAAGCTGCAGGAGGGGAGAGAGGGATCTTGAGTTCGAATTCTGGAGATTTACCCGTCATGGGCGTCTAGTTGGCCACTGTGAGAACATCAGACGTCCGTAACTCACCTGCTTTGTGGCTTCCTCTTGACCACAGCCGAGTTGACCGCCCCGCAGGCCCACCTGACACTGGGACCCTTCTTTGTTTTCGACTCCCCGGAGAACGCTGCAAACTTCCCCGCAGACCTGGCCGGCGCTCAGAAGACGGCAGTGGAAGGTAAATGGGAAGCGCAAAACAGATCTTCTTCTCCTTTTCTAGTTTCTCTTCCTAACTTTCCAAGAAAGCAAACTGTAAGATGCTTCCTCGGTAGATTTTTTAGGGGTTGGTTTCCACCCTCGGCTCATTCTCTGGAAATGCCTTTTTCTGCTGACTTTAAAATCTGAACTTGCTTCGGCCAAAAACTGCTTTCGGAGCATTTTAACAAAAAAGTTACGGTGTGTAGAAAAGCAGGAAGTTTGTGTCGCTGCCTCATAAGACCGGAACGCACGGGGGTCATCCGGGGAAGCAGAATTCGAGTTTTCAGGACAAAAAGAGCACATAATTTGACCCCCGGAACTCACCGCCACAAGATTAGCGACGGATGGTGTTTTTTTTTTTCAGGCAAGGAGGGTGAGGTTTGGATGGGTCCTGGTTGTGAAGGGTGTGTGTTGCTTCCATTATCAAAGGTGGCGTGCCCTCTGAAGAGGTTTTTGGGAATCTCGAGCGAGGAGAGGGCTGTTGCAAACTGGGACCCATTTGCAGAATTCCTTTGGGGGTGCCTAGGTAGCCCCATGCGAAGGGCCGGATCCTGGACCAGCCGAATGGCGCAGCGGTTCTCGTCAAAAATATCCAGACCACCTTTTCGTTCTTTCAGTGTGTGGCTAGATTAGGGGGAAATCGAGAAACCCGAAATGTCCAGAAAACTGGAATAACTCTGGTTAGCTCAGTTAGATTGCAGTGTGGGCGCCAGGTGGGTCTCTATAGGGAAGGCATTCAATAGAGAGGCTGTTGCCATAGCAAAAAAAGAAATATATATATTTTCTCTGCCCTACCTCTGAAGGAGGGGCACTGCGATAACTTGTAGAGTGGTACCTTGGTTCTCAAACAACTTGGAACACAAACACTGTGTTATGTACTGAGTTGAATAGGATCCAGAATGCAGCAGTCTGATTGGTCCTAGAACAATAGGATCCAGAATGCAGCAGTCTGATTGGTCCTAGAACAATAGGATTCAGAATGCAGCAGTCTGATTGGTCCTAGAACAATAGGGTCCAGAATGCAGCTGTCTGATTGGTCCTAGAACAATAGGGTCCGGAATGCAGCTGTCTGATTGGTCCTAGAACAATAGGGTCCAGAATGCAGCGGTCTGATTGGTCCTAGAACAATAGGATTCAGAATGCAGCAGTCTGATTGGTCCTAGAACAATAAGATTCAGAATGCAGCAGTCTGATTGGTCCTAGAACAATAGGATTCAGAATGCAGCAGTCTGATTGGTCCTAGAACAATAAGATTCAGAATGCAGCAGTCTGATTGGTCCTAGAACAATAGGGTCCAGAATGCAGCTGTCTGATTGGTCCTAGAACAATAGGGTCCAGAATGCAGCTGTCTGATTGGTCCTAGAACAATAGGGTCCAGAATGCAGCGGTCTGATTGGTCCTAGAACAATAGGGTCCAGAATGCAGCGGTCTGATTGGTCCTAGAACAATAGGGTCCAGAATGCAGCAGTCTGATTGGCCCTGGAACAATAGGGTCCAGAATGCAGCAGTCTGATTGGCCCTGGAACAATAGGGTCCAGAATGCAGCAGTCTGATTGGTCCTAGAACAATAGGATCCAGAATGCAGCGGTCTGATTGGTCCTAGAACAATAGGATTCAGAATGCAGCGGTCTGATTGGTCCTGGAACAATAGGATCCAGAATGCAGTGGTCTGATTGGTCCTGGAACAATAGGATCCAGAATGCAGCAGTCTGATTGGCCCTAGAACAATAGGACTCAGAATGCAGCAGTCTGATTGGCCCTAGAACAATAGGACTCAGAATGCAGCAGTGTGATTGGTCCACAGGAGCCACCCAATCCAGCTCCAGGTGGATGTGAATCCGCAACCCTATTGGCCTACAGGAGAATCCCAGAATTAGCCAATCATGTGCGGCCCATTGTGTAAATAATGTATATAAAGCAGACATTCTGGGGGAACTTCCATTCCTCCTCAGCACTATGAGCTGAATAAAGAGTATGAAATCCACTCTCGACTCCGAGTATATTTCACACTGCAAACCCGGAAGTAAGTTTGCGAATGTTTTTCGGAAGCCGAACATGCTACATTTTGAGTGTAACGCTTCCGATTTGAGTGCCAAACTTGCATTTTGAGTCCTACACTGAGGTCTGTCTGTTTTTGCTATTTATTTTGTGTTTTTGCGGCTTTTTTTGTTCCGTTTTTGGGACTGTGTGGAACCCAGTTCAGCTACCGACTGATAGATTGTGTGACTGCAGTACATTGTTTATTGCTTTCATTTTATAGATCAATGGTCTCATTGGATAATGAAATTCATGTTAACTGGCTGTTTCAGGGGTTGTTTGTAAAAGTCTGGAACGGATTAATCCGTTTTGCGTTACTGTTTTGCGGTGCTGGTCTTGACCTTTAAAGCCCTTTGTGGCTTAGGGCCCTCGTATTTACAGGACCTTAAGGGCCATGAATAACCATAGTTTAAAGGTTCCGGGCCATAAGGAAGCCAGATTATCCTCCCCCAGGGCCAGGGCCTTCTCAGTGGTGGCTCCGACCTGGTGGAATGCTCTGTCCCAGGAGACCTGGGCCCTGCAGGATTTAACCTCCTTCCACAGGGCCTGTAAGACAGAGCTATTCCACCTGGCCTTTAATCTGAATTTAGCCTGATCTTTTATTTCCCTTCTCTTCCCTCCCCCTCCCCTTTTTATGAAGATTACCTGCTCTAAGACCCCACAGCTAATTCTCCTCGCTGGCCCAAGTAGCACTAATTTAGCCAGCTAGCCCTGGTGATCATCTATTGTTTACTCGATGGATTTTCCCCTAAATTGATTTTTGAATTTATTGTTATTCACGCTTTTATACTGTATTTTATGCTTTTTTTTGTTGTATCACAATTAAGTGTTTTAAATTTGTTAGCCCGGTTTTCTGAACCAAGAAGGGCGGGGTATAAATAAAAAATTATTATTATTACTTTCTATGGGAAAGCGCGCCTTGGTTTTGGAACATGCTTTGGTTTTGGAACGGACTTCCGGAACGGATTAAGTTTGAGAACCAAGGTACCACTGTATATGTCAACTCAATCCGTAGAGCACAAGAATCTTAGGGTTGTGTGTTCGAATCCCACTCTGGGTAGAAAGATTCCTGTACGGCAGAAGGTCAGACAATGACTCTCAGGATTCCTTCCACCTCTACAATTATGTGATTCTTTGAAAGGGAAGGCTTTATATTTTGAAGGCAAGGGGAAAAGGAAAACCCAGCACTATCTGATCCGGCGCAGTAGGGCTTCCAATTTTCATTCTGCTCCCAGGAAATTGCAGAAGATGCAATTATCTCCAAGGGTAATTTGGGAAGCCTCGGAGCTCCCTCTAGTGTTGCGGAGCTGGTACTGTAAGCAGGATTTAAATGGTGTTTCCGATTATCGCTCGGGAGGGGGAGAGAGGTTCAATTCAGGACACCCTGGAAGACGAACGGACTCAATTTGCACGATCTGAAACAAGGCGAGGGCCGAAACGCAGCCCCCTCTGAAATAATAATAATAATAATAATAATAATAATAATAATAATAATAATTTTATTTATACCCCACCCTCCCCGGCCACAGCCGGGCTCAAGGCAGCTAAAACTGGTAAAACTGCAATAAAAACATAAAGGGGGGGGGCAATTTAAAATGCAATTTAAGATGCAGTCTCATTTTAAAAGTAGCCCATAGAGCAAGACCATAAGGGGAGGGAAGACATAAGGGTCAGACTGAGCCCAAACCAAAGGCCAGGCGGAACAGCTCCGTCTTGCAGGCCCTGCAGAAAGATGTCAAGTCCCGCAGGGCCCTAGTAATAATAATGAAATATACTCAGAGTCGCAAAGTGATTTCATGCTCTTTATTCAGCTCATAGTGGTGAGGAGGAATGAATGAAAGTCCCCTCAGAGTATCTGCTTTATATACATTATTTACACAATGGGCTGCACATGATTGGCTAATTCTGGAATTCTACTGTAAGCCAATCAGGTTGTGGATTCAATTATATCTGGAGCATGATTGGGTGGTTCCTGCCAACCAATCATACTGCTGCATTGTTCTAGGACCAATCAGACTGCTGCATTCTGGATCCTATTGTTCTAGGACCAATCAGACTGCTGCAATTTGGATCCTATTGTTCTAGGACCAATCAGACTGCTGCAGTTTGGATCCTATTCAACTCAGTACATAACAAATAATAATAATAATAATAATAATTAATAATAATTTATTTATACCCCACCCAACTGGCTGGGCTTCCCCAGCTACTCTGGGTGGCTTTCAACAAAATATTAAAATGTTAGTCTCTTGTGACAGAGCATTCCACCACGTTGGGGCCAGTACTGAAAAGGCCCTGGCCCTAGTTGAGACCAATCTAACCACCTTGTGACTTGGGACCTCTCCACGGGGCGTATCAGGAGAGGCGGTCCACACCCCTCTGAATTGTGGCAATGTGCTTCTCCAGCCTGAATAGTGGGTACAAAAGAAATGCATATGCTGGGGTAAATCATGCATAAAAATGTGTATGTTGGAGAGGGAATTGGAAGGGGGCCTGAGGGTCATCTAGTCCAACCCCCTACAATGCAGGAGACTTGCCCAATGTAGGGCTCGAACCCACAACCTTGAGGTTCAGTGTCTCATGCTCTTCCAACTGTGCTGTCTTATGTTAGCTATATTAGTTATATTATTATTATTATTATTATTATTAATTAGTAGTAGTACTTTTTCCTGGGGGTACACAAAGATTCGCAAAGTGTTTAGGGGTACGCACACCCCTAAACACTTTGCAAATCTTTGTACAGTGGTACCTCAGGTTACAGACGCTTCAGGTTACAGACTCCGCTAACCCAGAAATAGTACCTCGGGTTAAGAACTTTGCTTCAGGATGAGAACAGAAATCGCGCGGCGGCAGTGGGAGGCCCCATTAGCTAAAGTGGTGCTTCAGGTTAAGAACAGACCTCCAGAACGAATTAAGTGCTTAACCCGAGGTACCACTGTAGTTTTGTCCATTTACTATCATTATTCTTCCCGTTTTGAACTATAAAATGGTGGTTTTGAGTCGAAATGAGAGTAGCCCTAAACATTTTAATTTTTTAGGAAAAACGCACTGATTATTATTATTCTATCAATATATTATTGCTTTATGGTTGTAGGTGACCTGGTGAAGTGATTCTGGGGAGCAACTAATCCATATAATCACAGGGTTGTATTTTTTTTGAAGGACAGACCGGCATTGAAATTAACAAACCTAAATTAAGCAAGTCCAATAACGTCAACATGTCTGCACTGAGCAGGGTCTGCGCTGGGGAAATGACCGATGATAATTATAAACGCGGCATTTTTTTCCTCACGCGTGAAATTTTATTTTCAAATGAGACTGCATCTGGCTTTGTTGTTGAGTCGTTTAGTCGTGTCCGCCTCTTCGTGACCCCCTGGACCAGAGCACGCCAGGCACTCCTGTCTTCCACTGCTTCCTGCAGTTTGGTCAAACCCATGCTGGTAGCTTCAAGAACACTGTCCCACCATCTCGCCCTCTGTCGTCCCCTTTTCCTTGTGCCCTCCATCTTTCCCAACATCAGGGTCTTTTCCAGGGAGTCTTCTCTTCTCATGAGGTGGCCAAAGTCTTGGAGCCTCAGCTTCACGATCTGTCCTTCCAGTGAGCACTCAGGGCTGATTTCCTTCAGAATGGAGAGGTTGGATCTTCTTGCAGTCCATGGGACTCTCAAGAGTCTCCTCCAGCACCAGAATTCAAAAGCATCCATTCTTCGGCGATCAGCCTTCTTTATGGTCCAGCTCTCACTTCCATACATCACTACTAGGAAAACCAGATTTGCCGACCTTTGTCGGCAAGGTGATGTCTCTACTTTTTAAGATGCTGTCTAGGTTTGCCATCGCCTTTCTCCCAAAAAGGAGGCGTTTTTTATTTCATGACTGCTGTCACCATCTGCAGTGATCATGGAGCCCAAGAAAGTAAAATCTCTCACTGCCTCCATTTCTTCCCCTTCTGTTTGCCAGGAGGTGATGGGCCCAGTGTGCCACTGTCAGATCAAGCTTGTATGGCTAGCTTTATTTGCAAGCCTCTGCTTTCCATCTCTTCCCCCACCGACAGATGGATGAATAACTTGCTCACCCAGGTCTAAGGGGTCAGGCCGCTGCTGGCAGCCTCCATGACAGATCGCGTGCCCTCTCTGAGAAGTCGGCGCATCGCAGCTGACAGCTCCACACCCTGGGATTTGCCCCCGTTTATTGACATTTGCAAAAAGACTTTTTATTGCAGTTCTGCGCAGAGGAGGAAGTTGCTGCAAAATCATAGTCTCTCTCCCTCTGCCCCGTGATGCAACATACCGTATATTTCGCTCTATAAGACGCACCAGACCACAAGACGCACCTAGTTTTTGGAGGAGGAAAACAAGAAAAAAAATATTCTGAATCTCAGAAGCCAGAACAGCAAGAGGGATCGCTGTGCAGTGAAAGCAGCAATCCCTCTTGCTGTTCTGGCTTCTGGGATAGCTGCGCAGCCTGCATTTGCTCCATAAGACGCACACACATTTCCCCTTACTTTTTAGGAGGGGAAAAGCGAGTCTTATAGAGCGAAAAATACGGTAATGTCAGAGAATCCCGACAAGCGGGGGGAAATGGACTCTGAAGCAAAGAGTGGACACAAAAGGCTCTTTAGAATTACAGTGGTGCCTTGGTTCTCAAACAACTTGGAACCCAAACGATGCAAACCCGGAAGGAAGCGTTCCGGTTTGCGAACTTTTTCGGAAGTTGAACATGCTCCGTTTTGAGTGCCACACTTCTGTTTTGAGAGAGATAAAACTTTATTCGCGTTAGCCAATGTCCATAGCAACAATAAAACATCACAGTATACGCAGAAAAGGAAGTTTGCTATAAAAGCACAATTTAAAGTCCTGAATCAGCAGTCAGTTAGTGGCCCTTATTTTGATTGCCCCTGCTATGAACCTAGCAACCTTTGCTGTTATCTGCTCATTTTGATCTGATGGAAGGAAGGACATTGTGGCAGCGGTTGAGCGCCCTGGGATGGTTAGTACGAGTGGGGTGACGATCTCGTTCCTCAGGGTTTTTTTTTTAAGAGTGCAAGACAGGAGGACGTGTGCCGCTGTTTCGGTGCTACCGTCTCCACAGGGGCAAAGGCGTTTCTCAGGCGGGATCTTTTGGAATCGACCCTCAAGTACCGCAGATGCCGAAACATCCACGGTTTTGTTTCTCGTGGTTTTTACCGATAATTTTATCGCTCTGTCCTTTTGGCAAACCGCATTGACTTTGAAGTTCAGCGCTCCCTCGGTTCTCAAACGCCTTGGTACTCAAACAACTTAGAACCCAAACACTGAAAACCCGGAAGTAAGCGTTCCGGTTTGCGAACTTTTTTCGGAAGCCGAACATGCTCCGTTTTGAGTGTTATGCTTCCAATTTAAGTGCCACCCTTCCGTTTTGAGTGTGACGCTGCGATCTGTCTGTTTTTGCTATTTATCTCGCGTTTTTGCGGCTCTTTTTTGTTTTTGTGACTGTGGAACCCAGTTCAGCTACTGATTGATTGATTGATTGAGTGGGTGACTGCAGTACATGCAGGGGTCAGCAAAAACAAAGTGAATCTTTCAGAGAAATTTGCAGGGTTAGTGTTTTGTCTTTTAAATTACAAACCTTTCCGATGGACCAAGCTAGCGCCTGAATGAAACTCCTTCCTTGCATTGTATTTAAAGTTTTACTGTTCTTGCCACTTTCAAATCTGTTTCCTTCAATCACATTTGTGGTACTTACGATTCTGAGTTGCCACAAGACAGCCTGTTATTGGTAACAGCTATTGATTTTCTTATAAATTAAGTAAAGGTTTGTCCGTAGTAAAACATAAATACTTCATGCTATGAATCTGCTTCAACTGTATGTGAGTAAGGGGGTGTAAGAATAATTTCCCTGCAATATTCCTTGCTGGGTTTTATTGTGTTGCAATATTGCCTGTCTTAGTGGTTTCTGCAAACTGTTATTCTGAATAATACTTTTTTTATTGGGCATGGAAAGGGGAATTGCGGGTGAGTTTATGGAACCAAGAGGGCGGTGGCCCAAAAAAGGTTTGGGAATCATGGTTCATAAAATTATGCCTTGCATGGAGAAAGTAGATACAGAAAAGTTTATCTCTCTCCCTCATAGCATGAGAACTTGGGGACATGCAATGAAGGCTGAACGTTGGCATATTCAGGACAGATGAAAGTCCCCTCTGCTCATAGCTAGACTGTGGAACTCCCTCCCACAGGAGGCAGCGATAATTGCTGACTTGTTGTTGTTTAGTCGTGTCCGCCTCTTTGTGACCCCCTGGACCAGAGCACGCCAGGCCCTCCTGTCTTCCACTGCCTCCCGCAGTTTGGTCAGACTCATGTTTGTAGCTTCGAGAACACTGTCCCACCATCTGGTCCTCTGTCATCCCCTTCTCCTTGTGCCCTCCATCTTTCCCAACATCAGGGTCTTTTCCAGGGAGTCTTCTCTTCTCATGAGGAGGCCAAAGTCTTGGAGCCTCAGCTTCAGGTTCTGTCCTTCCAGTGAGCACTCAGGGCTGATTTCCTTCAGAATGGAGAGGTTTGATCTTCTTGCAGTCCATGGGACTCTCCTCCAGCACCAATTGCTGACATAGATGCCTTTAAACTTAGGGCCTTCTCAGTGGTGGCGCCCGCCCTGTGGGAACACCCTCCCACCAGATGTCAAAGGGAACAATAACTACCAGACTTTTAGAAGACATCTGAAGGCAGCCCTCTTTAGGGAAGCTTTTAATGTTTGATGGATTAGTGTATTTTAATATTTTGTTGGAAGACGCCCAGATGGGCAGGGTATAAATAATAAATTATTATTACTACTATTATTATTATTAAAAGAGAATGAGGCTAATTCATGGACGAGAGGGCTATCGATGGCTCCTAGCCACAGTGGCTCGGCTCTGCCTCCACATTCAGAGGCAGCGATTCTTCTGCAAACCACAGGAGGGGAGAGGGGTCTTGGGTTCAGGTCCTGCTCAACTGGGCCACCCGGTTGGCCACTGTGAGTGCAGGATGCTGGACGAGACTTGTTAACCTTTAAGCAAAAGGCAAAAAAAAAAAAAGTTGGGCCCCTGGCCTGATCCTGCGGGGCTCTTTTTAAAAGTTCTTACGAGCCGCTGCTCTGGATGAAACCCATCTCCTTTTTCTGTTTCTTGGCAGACTTCATGCCAGCAATGGAATCCAAGGTGGATGTAATGAGAACCCCTCTGCCCTTCAAAGACCCGGGAAGGTCGGCCAACATCTCGGAAGAGCAAGAGGATAATCCTGAGCTGCCATTGGATGGTACGTGCCGGGCGATGGTGTTGATAGCACAAGCTGTGAAAAAAACACATTGCCTTGAGAAGGAAGAGCAGTTCGATTTAGAAGCTAAACTGCTGGATTCTATTTAACTCCCTAAAGCGGTATACGGAAATAGACATTAAAAAGAGCCAGGCAGAGTTGCAGAAAGAGGAACGATGAAAGAGCATGGCCCAAACTTTGTGGATCGGGGGGGAAAGCCTAGGTCAGTGGTTCCCAAATTCATGGCGGAGGGGGCTCTGGGGGGCTATACTCTGGCTCAGTGGCATAGCGTGGTTTGCCAGTGCCCGGGGCACTAATAATAATAATAATAATAATAATAATAATAATAATAATAATACATTTTATTTATAAAGTTAATTCAAATCAAATTGATGGCAACCATTGGGCTAGAGTTCTGTGAGGATTGCCAAAGGAGGATTGCCAAAGGCCTGGTGGAACAGCTGTCTTGCAGGCCCTGCGGAAAGATGTCAAGGATGAGACCCTTCCTGTCCACTGGCTGTCTCGCCAGAGTGGCGCATGGTCTGGTTATCTCCCGCTTGGACTACTGCCATGCGCTCTACATGGGGCTACCTTTGAAGGTGACCCGGAAACTGCCAATTCAGATTGCGGCAGCTAGACTGGGGACTGGGAGCGGCTGCCGAGACCATATAACACTGGTCTTGAAAGACCTACATTGGCTCCCAGTACGTTTCTGAGCACAATTCAAAGTGTTGGTGCTGACCTTGAAAGCCCTAAACGGCCTCGGTCCAGTATATCTGAAGGAGTGTCTCCACCCCCATCGTTCTACCCGGACACTGAGGTCCAGCTCCGAGGGCCTTCTGGCGGTTCCCTCACTGCGAGAGGCCAAGTTACAGGGAACCAGGCAGAGGGCCTTCTCGGTGGTGGCGCCCTCCCTGTGGAACGCCCTCGCTTCAGATGTCAAGGAAATAAACAACTATCAGACTTTTAGACGACATCTGAAGGCAGCCCTGTTTAGGGAAGCTTTTAATGTTTAATAGACTATTGTATTTTAATATTCTGTTGGAAGCCGCCCAGAGTGGCTGGGGAAACCCAGCCAGATAGACGGGGTATAAATAATAAATTATTATTATTATTATTCATGATACTTGGCCAACTTTCCTTGAGCAGATCCAGGGTGGCAGCCAATGCTTTCTAATTCTTTGCAGTGTACCTGAGGAGAGGCCCCATCTTCATCAGTGAGGCGGAAGAGGGATCTGGGTTTCCGGAGCTAGTCGAAGCAGCAAGGCCAGGTACGGAATTTCCCCAGAATTGCCTTAATTGATACGTGCTTGTATGCAGCATTTGAGACCAGGAGAAGGTCGTGCCTATCTCCTGGGTGGCAAGATGCAAAAGCTCTGCTCCACTTGATCGAGTTCTGCAGAGCGTAGGATTGTAGGTTTGGGAGGGACCCAGAGGTCATCCAGCCCAACCCTCTGCGATGCAGGAATCTCAGCTAAAGCATCCATGACTGATGGTTGTCCAACCTCTGTTTAAAAACCTCCAAGGAAGGAGAGTCCACCACCTCCCAAGGGAGCCAGTTCCACTGTTGAACAACTCTTAATTCTCTGCTCTTTTTAACTCGACGGGGTGTTGCATTCCAAAGGCAGGGGAGAGATTCCCAGTCATCAAGGAACACTCAGGTGGATTGGACAACCAAAGCATTCCAGGCAGGTGGCCATCCAAGCTCTGCTTAAAGCAAGGTTACCAGAGTTTTTTCAAAGAATCCGGGGACACTTTTTTTTTAATAAGAGAAAAAAAGTAATTAAAAAAAAGTTACTTAAACAAGAAGGGACGCGGGTGGCACTGTGGGTTAAACCACAGAGCCTAGGACTTGCCGATGAGAAGGTCGGCGGTTCGAATCCCCGCAATGACGGGGTGAGCTCCCGTTGCTCGGTCCCAGCTCCTGCCCACCTAGCAGTTTGAAAGCACGTCAAAGTGCAAGTAGATAAATAGGTACCGTTCCTGCAGGAAGGTAAACGGCGTTTCTGTGTGCTGCTCTGGTTTGCCAGAAGCGGCTTAGTCCTGCTGGCCACATGACCCAGAAGCTGGACGCCGGCTCCCTCGGCCAGTAAAGCGAGATGAGCACCGCAACCCCAGAGTTGGCCACGACTGGACCTAATGGTCAGGGGTCCCTTTACCTTTACTTTACTTAAACAAGAAGTAATATCTTCCCTTCTGTGGTCTTCTCTGTCGCGCGGCCTTCCTCTGGGCCCTGATCTGCCCTCTTGGAGCACTAACCACCATGGAGTGGGCTCGGATCGGGCCTGGGCTCGGCCATTGTCCTTGCCCTCCTGGTGCCCTCCTATCTCAACGGTTGCGATGGCAATGGCATGGGAAGTTCCGGGCTCCCCTCTTTTTTCTCCTTCCTCATTCTCCCTGTGTCGGCTCTGGGTATTTCCTGGCCCCGGAGCGCCACTGGGCAGTCGGCTGGGTGGCCGGGCGCCCTCGCTCCCAGCTCAATTTGGGTGGTCAGTGGTTCCCCCAGTTGACACTCCATGTGTCCCCAGTTCCCCCTTGGCAGCGGCCGTCTCAGCAGCCCAGAGCCAGCCTGGTAGCGCAGTTGGCTCTGGCTGGCGTCAGGAGCTGCTCACCGCTGTGGCGCCCGCCATTTTGCCTCGCCGGAAGTCCCCATATGATGTGTCTTGTGCCGTTGACCAATCACGCAGCATTCATTACCTCTGGATCTGGGTTCGAGTTCTACCCCAGAGCTCTCTTTGTGCCTAAAGATGGCACAGCTCCTTGAACTGACCTGCCCCTTTCTCCCCTCAGAGGCGAGGAAAGCGCTGGAACTGAAGGCTGAAGTTGTCACCATGACCCTTGAAGGTGCCATTTCCAGGGCGGAGAACCGTACCACTTCCAGGACTGGGGAACTCACTACCACTGCGTCGACAGCTGCTCCCAAAACAGGTGAGGCAAGGGGCTTGAGTCTGGACCTTGTAGTCTCAGAGCTTGGGATATTCTTCTTCTCTGGCGATCACTCGTACCCGAGTAAGATTGTCTTCCATAAACAAGGTTTAAACAGTGAGCCTGTAAGTGACTGTGGAGGCCAGTTCTAGATCCACACGTCCTTCCACAGTGGGGACATTGGTTTCCGAATGGAAGTCAATCACAGTGTGGATTTGCCAAGTGTGCCTTCCTCCTAGCACGTTTCTCCCTTGTGTCCTGAGTTCGAGTGTCTTCAAAGCCCACAACACCTTTGGTAAAGGCTGTTCTCCAACTGGAGCGCTCGCAGGCCAGTGTTTTTATACTACATTTTAGATTTGCCTTGAGACCATCTTTAAACCTCTTTTGTTGACCACCAGCATTACGCTTTCCATTTCTAAGTTCAGAAAAGAGTAGTTGTTTTGAGAGACGATAATCTGGCATCCACACAACATGACCAGTCCAGCAAAGTTGATGTTGAAGAATCACTGCTTTGACATTGGGGATCTTTGCTTTTTTCCAGCAGTAAAGTTGACCCCTGACCATTAGGTCCAGTCGTGGCCGACTTTGGGGTTGCGGCGCTCATCTCGCTTTATTGGCCGAGGGAGCTGGCATACAGCTTCCGGGTCATGGGGCCAGCATGACTAAGCCTCTTCTGGCAAACCAGAGCAGCACACAGAAACGTCGTTTACCTTCCCGCCGGAGGGGTACCTATTTATCTACTTGCACTGGCATACTTTTGAACCGCTAGGTTGGCAGGAGCAGGGACCGAGCAACGGAAGCTCATCCCATCGCGGGGATTCAAACCGCCGACCTTTTGATCAGCAAGTCCTAGGCTCAGTGGTTTAACCCACAGCGCCACCCGCGTCCCCAGTAGCAGACTAGCATTAGTTCGCCTGTCTTCCCAAGTGAACTTTGGGATGTACCTGGCAGCCCCATTTACTAGTAGCGGCTAGTCTCATAAGCTGATGTGTTAACGCTGTGGCACAGCTTCTGTCTCCAACGCGCCTCATTCCTTGCCCCCTCTCTCGCTCCAGGGTGGATGCCCGATTTCCAGTTCTGTGCCATGATGGTGCTCATCATAGAAGCCACAGTTCTGCTCATCCTCTTGGCGATTCGCCTGTTCCCCAGACACTACGGCCCTCCATGTGTTTCAGTTCACAACGACATCCAACGTTTTTAAGCATCTTCCATGCAAACTGTTACCAAATAAAGCACTTTAAAAAAACACACATACGCAGCACCCTTTTGCAGTCTCCGCTCATTTCAGGGATTTGGGAGAAGGGATCTGAATTCATGAATGCAGCCTTTGACCCCAGGCTAGCATTTTGGGGGACCCATAGCCGAGGTTTTTCTACCACATAGCACCTCGGGATGCGAACGGGATCCGTTCCGGAGCCCTGTTCGCATCCTGAACAGAACATAAGACGTGACTGGGTGGGTCGCGTTTCGCCACTTCCGCGTGACATGATTTTGACCGTCTGCGCAAGTGGCGAAACCCGGAAGTAATGCGCTCCGTTACTTCCGGGTCCCCGCGGAGAGCAACCCGAAAATACTTATCCTGAAGCGTATTTATCCCAAGGTATTACGGGATGTGGGTGGCGCTGTGGGTTAAACCACAGAGCCTAGGGCTTGCCGATCAGAAGGTCAGCGGTTCGAATCCCCGCGACGGGGTGAGCTCCCATTGCTCGGTCCTTGCTCCTGCCAACCTAGCAGTTCGAAAACACGTCAAAGTGCAAGTAGATAAATAGGTACCACTCCGGCGGGAAGGTAAATGGCGTTTCCGTGCGCTGCTCTGGTTCACCAGAAGCGGCTCAGTCATGCTGGCCACATGACCCAGAAGCTGGACGCCAGCTCCCTCGGCCAATAAAGTGAGATGAGCGCCGCAACCCCAGAGTCGTCTGCGGCTGGACCTAACGGTCAGGGGTCCCTTTACCTTTACTATGACTGTAATACTGGACAACCTTGAGTCAGGCTGCAACTGCTTGTGAGTCCTGATCCCGCACTTGCATATATCCTCCGACATTTCTCGGATGAAAATAGGGACAGCTTACTCAGTGCTATTTTTCTAGAAAATAGGTGCCAGAACTCACCATGATCGTCTCCCTTGTACTCTTATCATTGTTCTCTTATAATGGCAATGGTGCCTACCTGAGAGGTGCCAGAACTGAAAAAATGTTCTGGTCCTATTCCGTATTAATACAGTGGTGCCTCGCAAGACGAAAAGAATCCGTTCCGTGAGTCTCTTCGTCTAGCGGTTTTTTCGTCTTGCGAAGCAAGCCCATTAGCGGATTAGCGCTATTAGCGGATTAGCGGCTATTAAAGGCTTAAGGGATTAGCGGATTAGCTGCTAAAAGGCTATTAGCAGCTTAGTGCCTTAGAAAAAGGGGGTGGGGAGCGAAAAAGAAATCGCAGGAACTCGCAAGACATTTTCGTCTTGCGAAGCAAGCCCATAGCAAATTCGTCCTGCGAAGCACCTCCAAAACGGAAAACCCTTTCATCTAGCGGGTTTTCTGTCTTGCGAGGCATTCGTCTTGCGGGGCACCACTGTAATTTTATTAGTTATACCCCACCCATCTAGCTGGGTTGCCCCAGCCCAGGGGTCAGCAAACTTTTTCAGCCCTGGGCCAGTCCACCGTCCCTCAGACCATGTGGTGGGCCAGACTATTTTTTTTTGGGGGGGGAGGGATGAACAAATTCCTATGCCCCACAAATAACCCAGAGATGCATTTTAAACAGAAGCACACATTCTGCTCATGTGAAAACACCAGGCAGGCCCCACAAATAACCCAGAGATGCATTGTAAATAAAAGGACACATTCTACTCATGTAAAAACACGCTGATTCCTGGACCGTCCACGGGCCGGATTTAGAAGGCAATTGGGCCGGATCCGGCCCCTGGGCCTTAGGTTGCCTACCCCTGTCCCAGCCACTCTGCGCAGCTTCCGGCATACAGTGGATCATCTGAATACGGATTAAATTCGTTCCTGGGGTCCGTGTGCACCCTGAAAAAATCTGTATCTAGACGCGCTGCTTCTGCACGCACACAAGCGGCAAAACCCGGAGAAATACTTCCGGGCTTGCCGCTTTTGCAACCCAAAGTTTATGTTACTCGAGAGTAACATAACCTGAGGGTCTACTGCAGACGTCAGCAAACCTTTTTCAGCAGGGGGCCAGTCCACTGTCCCTCAGACCATGTGGGGGCCCAGGCTATATTTTTGGAGGGGGAAATGAACGAATTCCTATGCCCCACAAATAACCCAGAGATGCATTTTAAATAAAAGGACACATTCTGTTCATGTAAAAACACGCTGATTCCCGGACCGTCCGCAGGCCGGATTTAGACGGCGATTGGGCCAGATCTGGGCCTTAGTTTGCCTACGCATCAGGCATCACCATTGCTATACTCAGACACCTGCTAAAAACGGACGTACCCAGATATTTAGCAATCTGTACGTTCATCTTTATCGTCAACACCCTACCTAATAGTGAAAGATTCATTCTATTCCAAATTTGCAAATCTTTTATTATCTTCCCAAGTTTTTAAATATTATATTATACTCAGCCTTTCTTTCAATCTTTGAACCAGATACGTCTTGTAATTTGTTTGTACTCTCATCATTCATATTTTTAACCAAGAGTTTGGTTTTATCTTCATTGATCTGAAGACCTGCTACCTTGCCTTTTTTTTTTTAATCTCTCGTAATATTTTTGGGATTGACTCTATTGGTCAATATACAGATATATGGTGCAAGTTTAAATCTGTTTTTAGCCTCCTGTCGTTTTATGTTTTCAAAGATTGTGGTTGTTAATTTAGCAGCTTGATCATTTCGTATACCCGATGAAGCCGTGTAGAAAATTGCAGGAAATAAATATATAAAGCCGTTCAAAGAGAGGTCAGGCGATCATCTGTCAGGAATTCTTTACAGCTGAGATTCCTGCATAAATGCAAGGGGGGTAAGACTGGATGGCCCTTGGGGTTCCCTCCACCGCTTGTTAGAATCCTTCTGTCTTGAGAGTGAGCGAGCGGCCCAAATTCACGCCTGCTAAGCTTTCTGGCTGAATGGGGATCTGAACCCCCTAGATCCTATTCTGACACTGTCACACCAATTCGAATCCATTGCTTCGCGTCCTGCCCTCTGGATCTGGGTTCGAGTTCTGCCACAGAGCTCTCTTTGTGCCGAAAGATGGCGCTGCTCCTAGGACTGACCTGCCCCTTTCTCCCCTCAGAGGCGAGGAAAGCTCTGGAACGGAAGGCTGAAGTTGTCACCATGACCCTTGAAGGTGCCGTCTCCAGGGCAGAGAACCATACCACCTCCAGGACTGGGGAACTCACTACCACTGCATCGACAGCTGCCCGCGGAAAAGGTGAGGCAAGGGGCTTGTGCAAATGTGACTCTGGACCTTGTAGTCTCAGAGTTTGGGATATTCTTCTTCTTCGGCGGTCACTCGTAGCAGAGTAAGATAGTCTTCCATAAACACGGTTTTAGCAGGGAGTCCGTAAGTGACTGTGGAGGCCAATTCTGGACCCACACGTCCTTCCACAGTGGGGACATAGGTTTCCAGGCAGGAGTCCATCACGGTGTGGATTTGCCAAGCGTGCCTTCCTCTTAGCACGTTTCTCCCTTGCGTCCTGAGTTTGAGTGTCTTCAAAGCCCATGACACCTTTGGTAAAGGCTGTTCTCCAACTGGAGCACTCGCAGGCCAGTGTTTCCCAGTTGTCGGTGTTTATACTACATTTTTAAAGATTTGCCTTGAGAGAGTCTTTCAACCTCTTTTGCTGACCACCAGCATTACGCTTTCCATTTTTAAGTTCAGAATAGAGTAGTTGCTTTGGAAGGCGATCATCAGGCATCCGCACAACATGACCAGTCCAGTGAAGTTGATGTTGAAGGATCATTGCTTCAACACTGGGGATCTTTGCTTTTTTCCAGTACAGTGGTACCTTGGGTTAAGAACTTAATTCATTCCGGAGGTCCGTTCTTAACCTGAAACTGTTCTTAACCTGAAGCACCACTTTAGCTAATGGGGCCTCCTGCTGCTGCCGTGCCAACGGAGCACAATTTCTGTTCTCATCCTGAAGCAAAGTTCTTAACCCGAGGTAGTATTTCTGGGTTAGCGGAGTCTGTAACCTGAAGCGTCTGTAACCTGAGGTACCACTGTAGTAAGGTAAAGGTAAAGGGAGCCCTGACCATTAGGTCCAGTCGTGGCCGACTCTGGGGTTGTGGCGCTCATCTCGCTTTACTTGCCAAGGGAGCCGGCATACAGATTCTGGGTCATGTGGCCAACATGACTGAGCCACTTCTGGCGAACCAGAGCAGCGCACGGAAACGCCGTTTACCTTCCCGCCAGAGTGGTACCTATTTATCTGCTTGCACTTTGACGTGCTTTCGAACTGCTAGGTTGGCAGGAGCAGGGACCGAGCAACGGGAGCTCACCCCGTCGTGGGGAACCACCGACTTTCTGATCGGCAAGTCCTAGGCTCTGTGGTTTAACCCACAGCGCCACCCACATCCTTTTCCAGTAGCAGACCAGCATTAATTCCCCTGTCTTCCCAAGTGAACTTTGGGGTGTACCTGACCTGGCAGACCCATCTGCTAGTAGCGGGTAGTCTCATAAGCTGATGTGTTAACGCTGTGGCACAGCTTTTTTCTCCAACGCCTCCTCATTCCTTGCCCCCTGTCTCGCTCCAGGGTGGAGCCCCACCTTCCAGTTCATTGCCATGATTGTGATCATCACCGAAGCCACCATCCTGGTTATCCTTGCGGCCGTACACCTGCACTTCGGACGCACTGGCCATCCATGTTCTTCAGCTCAGCACGACATCCGTTTTTAAGCATCTTCCATGCAAACTGTTACCAAATAAAGCACTTTAAAGAAACACACCTACGCAGCACCCTTTTGCAGTCTCTGCTCATTTCGGGGATTTGGGAGAAGTTCGTGGCTCTGTCCTGGGCTCAGTGTTCAAGGTCTTTATGAAATTCCTTGGATGAAAGAATTTAGCAGGTGCTCATTCAATTTGCAGATCACTCCAAACTGGGAGGGGTAGCTAATGCCGCAGAAGAGAGAATTAAGAGTCACCTCAACAGATCGGAGGACTGGAACAAAACCAGGGCTTTTTTCCCAGCGGGAACTGTTGTAAATAAAAATTGCCCTTTTCCCTTATGGGGTATCCAAGAGCCCATATAGAGCCCTTACATATTGGTAGGAGAAGATAACAGAGGCCAACCAGAGAATATTGAGAAGCAAAGCAGCTAGTAAGCTTGATCTTTATTGATCTGTTGCAACAGGGTGCTCCCCTCACCTGCGGGAGAGAGGAGGAACCCCGAAAAATGGCATGCAAGGCCTTATAAAGACTTCTGAAATTTCCACCCTGTAGATCAAGACCACCCCCAGAAACATCATACATACATCACAGAAGGGGTGTAACCTAAGACCACCCCTCAGATACATCACACCTACATCACAGAAAAGGCGGCCTACAACAGAAATTTGAATGTTGTTTATCTCCTGTCTGGCAGGTTACTTGATTGGATTGCCTGGGGAGCCTGGCCAGTCTTTTGTAATGATAAATACTTACCGTATTTTTTCCTCTATAAGACTCACCTTTTCCCTCCTAAAAAGTAAGGGGAAATGTGTGTGCGTCTTATGGAGCGAATGCAGGCTGCGCAGCCATCCCAGAAGCCAGAACAGCAAGAGGGATTGCTGCTTTCACTGCGCAGCGATCCCTCTTGCTGTTCTGGCTTCTGAGATTCAGAATATTTTTTTTCTTGTTTTCCTCTTCCAAAAACTATGTGCGTCTTGTGGTCTGGTGCGTCTTATAGAGCGAAAAATACGGTAGTTCCTGGGCCAGGTCACAGGCTCACACCCTATTCAAACACAGACATACCCTTAAGACAGGATTTGTGAGGAAAGAGACAATGGGGAGGCTTTTCCAGTTTGACCTTGCAGAGAAAACATTTGGTCAGTTTGGGAATCAAAAATGGCTCCAGGTCGATCTTCCTGTGCTGATCTATGTACGTGCTTGGTTGGTACGCTTATGAACATTACCATATATCTAAGACGTCAAAATTCCTATCACAGAACCTGCCAGAACTCAGTTCCGGCACCTCTCAGGTGGGTGCCATCACCATTATAAGAGGACAGGAAAGGCGTTTATGCTGAGTTTCGGCACCTCTTTTTATTGAAAAATCCCACTGGCCAAAACTACCAAGATGAATTTGAATAGGGAGAAATGTCAGGTTCTACACTTAAGCAGAAATAACCAGGTGCACAAATATAGGATTGTGGGGTGGGGCACAGGGCCGGATTTAGTTTTGATGAGGCCTTGAGCTACTGAAGGCACTGGGGCCCTTTATATGTCCAGCTGTCCTTTGTCAACAACAAATTGTCGCTGTTTTTTGGGTTGAATATATGCTCTATGGTAGTTGATGGACTGAATAGATAGCTAAAGCCATTTGCACATAACAAAATACGAATTCTATCCAAATAATTGTTGAAATGAAATGCAAGCAGTCCATGCAGAATGTAGGCCCCCTATATATAGAAATGAGAAAACCCGTGATATTTTACGGAGCAGGCTAGCAGGCGGGGCCCATGACATATCATAGTAGCCCACACAACATGAAACACTGTTGCTGTAGGTAGGTTTTGTTTGTTTTTTATCTTATGTTTTGGAAATGTGCATCCAGTTTTTTCCCCTTTTGGGGAGTGATGCCGAACTTTTCTATTTACAACAGTGGGGGGCACTTGGCTTGGCAGCAGTCCATGTGAAAAAGACCGAGGGGTATTGAGTTTGTAACCGCTAGGAGAATTGTATCTCTGTGGGTGGAATAACCAACCACGGGAGTCCCATGGACTGCAAGAAGATCCAACCTCTCCATTCTGAAGGAAATCAGCCCTGAGTGCTCACTGGAAGGACAGATCCTGAAGCTGAGGCTCCAAGACTTTGGCCCCCTCATGAGAAGAGAAGACTCCCTGGAAAAGACCCAGATGTTGGGAAAGATGGAGGGCGCAAGGAGAAGGGGAGGACGGAGGACGAGATGGTGGGACAGTGTTCTCGAAGCTACCAGCATGAGTCTGACCAAACTGCGGGAGGCAGTGGAAGACAGGAGGGCCTGGCGTGCTCTGGTCCAGGGGGGCACAAAGAGGCGGACACCACTAAACAACTACACAACAACAAACCAACCATGGCTCCCAGGATTCTTAGAGTGGAATCAAAGCACTTTAAATGTACGAAAGTAGCTTGAAGAACAACTTCCAAGAAGTAAGAAGATGCTGTCCTAAGCCTGCTTAACCACTTCCTCTTCACGGAGTCAGCATTATTCAGAAAATAATAGAACCGCAAACCCGTTTACGAGCAAGAGGAGGGGAGCAGCGGGGTCGAAGACTTCCGCCCAAGTTATGAAAAAGTAAGGCAGTCAAAGCGACTCGCTGCCACATATCACCCACTTGGATGTGACTGTTGCTATATTCAATCCTACGCCAGCAAATTCAGGTTTTGCCATCATGGTTGACTGGCAGACCTTGTGCAACCAACCTGGACCATTGTGCAATAAGGAAATTGCTTCCTTTTCCAGGATTTTCGCTTTCATCTCCACGAACGGAACGGATCAGGGCCGAAAGTCACTCCTTCCTCCCCTTGCTTTGGTGTAAGGTTTTAAACACAGGCCAGTTTCTCACACACTGGGGAAGATGGGAGTCTAAGCAAGCAGCAGGATTTGGGCTCTCCCAGTCTGACTCTGTACTGTTTTGGAGATGGTTTTTAAAATAAGTTTTTGTTGTTTCACCACTCGTTGCTTGCTGTCCTGGGACAAGGCGGGCAGGATATAAATATAGGAAAGGAATAAATGCAGGCTTTATAATAAAGCACCTGATGAAACAGGCACCTGATGATAATGAAACAGGCACCTGATGAAACAGTTTTCATGAGGAATGCTAAACAGCCTGCCATTTGGTGTGTTATTCTCAACACCGAAGATTGGTCACTATAATTTTAATTAAGCCTTTGACGTTATGATCACAGTCTGTATCCTTTTGCTTCCCTCACAGCTTACCATTTTCTCCTTTTAGGGGTCTGCTCTGATTCCTCCTCCCCTCTCCCAATTAACCTCCGTCTCTAGGGCTTAGTAAGCAATACTCAACCTCAGCCCAGGAGACAGAAGTCATAGCACTGACCAGAGCACTACACCTCTGCTGGGTGCAAAGCAAACATCTACACAGATGAGGGTGAAGGAAGAAACACTGGGGTGGGCAGCCCCATGGCATCCCTGGGGGCTGCCCCCAGGTCTCAGGTTTAGGCGCTGAAATCTCAGGGTCTGGATGCTCCTGAACCAGCAGCCTTCTCTCCACCTCACTCATTTCAAGCTTGCAAGCTCCATCACAGCACAAACCTGGAACTGGTAGCACAGACTATGAGATGTCTGCCCCTTTTTTAAAACAAAAATTGCCCTTTTCCCTTATGGGGTACCCAAGAGCCCATATGGAGTCCTTAGATAGGTTCCCTATTGGTAGGAGAGAATAACAGAGGCCAAGCAGAGAATATTGAGAAGCAAAGCAGCTAGTAAGCTTGACCTTTATTGATCTGTTGCAACAGGTTCCTCACTCACCACACGCAGGAGAGGAGGAGGAACCTAAAATAATGGAGTGCAAGGCCTTATAAAGACTTTGGAAATTGCCACCCTGTAGATCAAGACCACCCCCAGAAACATCATACATACATCACAGAAGGGGTGTAACCTAAGACCACCCCTCAGATACATCACACCTACATCACAAAAAAGGCGGTCTACAACAGAAATTTGAATGTTGTTTTTCTCCTGTCCTCGTTTATCTCCTGTCTGGCAGGTTACTTGATTGGATTTCCTGGGGAGCCTGGCCAGTCTTTTGTAATGACAAATACTTAGTTCCTGGGCCAGGTCACAGGCTCACACCCTATTCATATCTTAAATGTGCCCTTAAGGATTTGTGAGGAAAGACACAATGGGGAGGTTTCCCACTTTGACCATGCAGAGAAAACATTTGCTCAGTTTAGGAATCAGAATGGTTCCAGGTCGGTCTTCATGTGCTGATCTATGTATGTACGTGCTTGGCTGGTACGCTTATGAACATTACCATATATCTAAGACCTCAAAATTCCTATCACACCCTCTCCCAATTAACTTCCGTCTCCAGGGCTCAGCAATGGGAGGGAGCACAGAGGAACAAACAAACACACAAACAACATATGTATGTGCACCCGCCCTGTGTATTTTGACTGTTAATTTTGTTTTGACATCTCAGAATTAGAGGTGAGTGTACACAGTGGCCAGTTCTCTGGCAACAACATTGCCAGGGGGCACCCCTCGGTCTCCAAGTCTTTACCCCCAAAGAATTCTGGGAACTGTAGTTCATCCCACCCAGCACCCCTAACAAATTTTGTTATGCTGCGAACCCTAAACCTGAGATCCTCAGCTGAAAGGTGGTATTTGTTGTTGTTGAGTCGTTTAGTCGTGTCCGCCTCTTCGTGACCCCCTGGACCAGAGCATGCCAGGCACTCCTGTCTTCCACTGCCTCCCACAGTTTGGTCAAACTCATGTTGGTAGCCTCGAGGACACTGTCCAACCACCTCGTCCTCTGTCGTCCCCTTCTCCTTGTGTGCCCTCCATCTTTCCCAGCATCAGGGTCTTTTCCAGGGAGTCTTCTCTTCTCATGAGGTGGCCAAAGTATTGGAGTCTCAGCTTCAGGATCTGTCCTTCCAGTGAGCACTCAGGGCTGATTTCCTTCAGAATGGAGAGGTTTGACTCTCAAGAGTCTCCTCCAGCACCAGAATCCAAAAGCATCCATTCTTCGGTGATCAGCCTTCTTTATGGTCCAGCTCTCACTTCCATACATCACTACTGGGGAAACCAGAGCTTTAACTATACGGACCTTTGTTGGCAAGGTGATGTCTCTGCTTTTTAAGATGCTGTCTAGGTTTGTCATCACTTTTCTCCCAAGAAGCAGGCGTCCTTTAATTTTGTGGCTGCTGTCACCCTCTGCAGTGATCATGGAGCCCAAGAAGGTAAAATCTCTCACTGCCTCCATTTCCTCCCCTTCTATTTGCCAGGAGGTGATGGGACCAGTGGCCATGATCTTCGGGGTTTTTTGATGTTGAGCTTCAGACCATATTTTGCGCTCTCCTCTTTAACTCTCATTAAAAGCTTCTTTAATTCCTCCTCACTTTCTGCCATCAAGGTTGTGTCATCTGCATATCTGAGGTTGTTGAGATTTCTTCCGGCAATCTTAATTCCAGCTAGGGATTCATCCAGCCCAGCCTTTCGCAAAGGCGGTATACAAATGTAATTAATAATAATAGTTTCCACAGGATTCTGGACTACAATTCCCGACAGCCCCTGCCAGCGCAGGTGTGCTGGTTCCCAGGGGCTGACGGGAGTTGTAGTCCGAAAAGCCCTTGGATGGCGGCGGGCTGAGGGAAGCCGGCTTCTGGAATACTAGATATTGTCTCCGTATGTGGGATTGTTACGCTCCTGTCGCATTTATATTTATATTTTTTCTTTCTTTTAGGGCCCCCCGTTCTCCCGACGCTGATGGACTACAGCTCCCGTCGGCCTCAGCGGCAAGCCGCGAGGGATGACGGGAGTCGTAGTCCGACAGCGCCCGGCGGCGTCGCCGTCTCAGGATTTATGGCAGCGGCGACGTGCAAAGGAAGCGACGCTGCTCGGACTCCGCAACCCCTCCGTCAAGTAACCGTTATGCCAGGACCGAGGCAGAAATGCCCGGATGCTGAGGCGTGCGTCTTGACGTCGCTCGGCAAGGAGAGGTGACGCGGCGTTGCCCCGCCCCGCCCTCCTCCGTCGGCGTGGCCCCGCCCCGACGCCGGCTGATGACGCCTTTGGGCGGCGCCGGCAGCCGCGGCGGCTCCTGAGGGAAGGAGGCGGCGGCGGCGGCGCTGGGAGGCGAGGCGTGAGAGAGAGGCCTCTGCCGCGTCCCGCGCCTCTCTCCCCGCTGCGGGACAAGGTGAGGCGCCCCCGCGCGCGCTGAGGGGCCGGGTCCCGTCCCTGGGCCTCCCCGGCCTCCCTCCCCAACCTCACCGCGGGACCCTCCTCTCCTCGCCCCCCAACCCTCCTTTCCCATCGTCCTCTGCGGCTGCACACCTCGCCCAGGTTAAGCCACCCGGTTAGCTCCCCGGCCACGCCCCCTCCCCCTCTTTGTATCGGGCTCCCCCCCAAAACGCTTCCCAGCCACGCCCCCTCCCCACCCCCACCCCGATGGGGTCTCCTGGGGACTCCAGCACCATGAGAGGTGCACCTAGATTCCCTTGCAGGCAGGAGGTCCCTGCTAGACTCGCCCCCTTCCTAAAGGGCTGAGGTAGGTCAGGGTGCAGGACTGGGCAGGGGGTGCGGGTGGCAGGGCAACTTGGCCTGTTTGTGTCTGGAGAAGATATATATATATATATATATATGGAACGTGGGTGGCGCTGTGGGTTAAACCACAGAGCCCAGCACTTGCCGACCAGAAGGTCTTTGGTTCGAATCCCCGCAATGACAGGGTGCGCTCCTGTTGCTCGGTCCCTTCTCCTGCCAACCTAGCAGTTCGAAAGCACACCAGTGCAAGTAGATCAATAGGTACCGCTCCGGCGGGAAGGTAAACGGCGTTTCCGTGTGCTGTTCTGGTTCGCCAGAACAGGCTTGGTCCTGCTGGCCACATGACTTGGAATCTGTACTCTGGCTCCCTCGGCCAATAAAGTGAGATGAGTGCCGCAACCCTAGTCGGCCATGACCGGACCTAATGGTCAGGGGTCCCTTTACCTATATATATAGATCTCTGCTTACTGCTCAGTGGGCAAGGGCATGGCGGGACAGTGGTTAGAGCACCTGCTCTGCACGCATTGCAGGGGGTTGGGCTGGATGACCCTGGGGGTCCCTTTCCAAGTCTACCGGTCTGTGGTTCCATGCAGGAGGTCCTGGGTTCAGCCACCAGCGGCGTCTCCAGGTAAGAGGAGGAAGGAGCCTCCGGGAGGAGAGGACTATGTTGATGGCAGGAGGGCTACTGCTTCGGCTCCATAGTCAGAGGCCGTGATGCTTCTGAATGCTGTTTCTGGAAACTGCTGTAGGGGAGAATGGCGCCACTGCACTTGCGTCCTGCTTGCGGGTTTCTCATCTGGTCGGCCGCTGTGAGAACCGGGTCTTGGGCTAGGTGATCCAGCAGGTGTTTCTTCCGTTCTTCGGAAACCCTGGAGAGTTCCTGTGTGTTCTTGAGCCAAAGTGCACACCTCTGGAGGGAAAGGGAATTGGCTTGGGGGTAGTGCCTGTGCCCAGGTTTGATCCCCAGCAGGGTCTCGAGGTAAGGCTGGGAGACTCCCGTGCCTGAAATGATGGAATGCCGCTGCTGCCAGTCAGAGTACTGAGCTGGATGGAGCCCCCCAAAGGTCTGAGTTGGGCACTTTCCTACCTTCCAGTTGGGACCACAGTGGGACAGCAGGTCCTTGGCATTCAGAAAACTTGGTGTCTTAATGCAGGTAAAAGACTCTCAGGTGGCTGGATGTCTCTGCCATAGCAAGGCACTGTCAGTCAGAGTAAATGGCATAGACGGTGTGATTTGGTTTCCTCTCCCCTTTGCACTTCGCCTTCCCAGCCTTATTCCCATACTGAAAGCCAGTATAGGAGAGAGAGAGAGAGAGGGAGAGAGAGAGAGATGGAGTTACATTCTCCTATACAGTGGTACCTCGGGTTAAGTACTTAATTCATTCCGGAGGTCTGTACTTAACCTGAGACTCTTATTAACCTGAAGCACCACTTTAGCTAATGGGGCCCCCTGCTGCTGTGCCGCCGGAGCACGATTTCTGTTCTCATCCTGAAGCAAAGTTCTTAACCTGAAGCACTATTTCTGGGTTAGCGGAGTCTGTAACCCGAAGCGTATGTAACCACTGTACTGGCTTTTGCAGAAAACTGAGGGTTTGGCACTAACCTCAGTTTCCTGAGTTACACTTCCCTCGGCAAACCGAGGTTTGTGTCAAACCCTCAGTTTTCTGCCATGTCCTCTTGAGCCTGCATTCTTCTACCCCCTTTGCGTGGCATAAGAAGCACCTGTGAAATCAGGCCAAAGAGGACCATATCTAGTCCAGCATCCTCATAGCGGCTAACCAGATGCCTGTGGGAAACCCAAAAAAAGGACCCGAGCTTCAGAGCACGCTCTCCTCCGATGGTTTCCAGCAGCTGGCATTCAGAAGGAGACAGGGCAGAGGCATCATGGCTACTAGCCATCCATATCCCTCCCCTCCTCCATGAATTTGTCCAGTCCTCTTTGAAAGCCATCTAGGTTTGTGGCCATCAACGCCTCCTGCGGAAGCAAGTGCCATAGTTTAACTTTAACTTAGCGTACATTGTTCTCCCCATCTCTGTTGGATCATTGCAACAACCTTGTGAGGGAGGTTAGGCTGAGAGGCAGCCACTTCCCCAAAGTCACCCTGTGAGAGCTTCATGGCTGAGTGGAAACTGGAACCCTGGTCTCTCCCAGCTCCTAGTCTTGACACTCTACACCACACTGGCTTGCAAAACGTAACTGCCAGTGTACACCGGGGATGGGATTCGAACCCACGCTCGCAGAGCCCAGTCCACTGCCTTAATCACTCAGCCACCACCCGTGCAGGAAGGATAGTCTAGGAGGTACAGTGGTACCTCGCAAGACGAATGCCTCGCAAGACGGAAAACCCGCTAGACGAAAGTGTTTTCCGTTTTTCGATGCGCTTTGCAGGACGAATTTGCTATGGGCTTGCTTCGCAAGACGAAAATGTCTTGCGAGTCTTGAGGTTTTTTTTCGCTCCCCACCCCCTTTTTCTAAGCCACTAAACCGCTAATAGCCTTTTAGCGGCTAATCCGCTAATCCCTTAAGCCTTTAATAGCGCTAAGCCGCTAATAGGGTTGCTTCGCAAGACCAAAAAACCGCTAGACGAAGAGACTCGCGGAACAAATTAATTTCGTCTTGCGAGGCACCACTGTACGCAGTCGAGCTTCCGACGTGCTTTGGAGTTTGTGGTTTTTCTTAAACGCATTAAAGCACTGTCTGGTCTTCATGGAAGCAAAGATATTTGGAAAGGTTGCTTGAAGGCAAGCAGGGAGGGCCAGGCAGGATCAGGGTCTTACGTCCACCTAAGTGTTTCTGCGTTCTGTACAACGTCTCCTGCCTGTGCCTGACGCTAGTTGTGCACACTATGCTAAACAAGCAGCCATCTCCCTAATAATAATAATAATAATAATAATAATAATTTATTATTTGTACCCCGCCCATCTGGCTGGGTTTCCCCAGCCACTCTGGGCGGCTTCCACAAATACCAAAAATACAGTGGTGCCCCGCAAGACAAATGCCTTGCAAGACGGAAAACCCGCTAGACGAAAGGGTTTTCCGTTTTGGAGGTGCTTCGCAGGACGAATTTGCTATGGGCTTGCTTCGCAAGACGAAAATGTCTTGCGATTCCTGGGGGGTTTTTTTCGCTCCCCACCCCCTTTTTCTAAGGCACTAAGCTGCTAATAGCCTTTTAGCAGCTAATCCGCTAATCCCTTAAGCCTTTAATAGCCGCTAATAGCTGCTAAACCACTAATAGCGCTAATCCGCTAATGGGCTTGCTTCGCAAGACGAAAAAACCGCTAGACGAAGAGACTGACGGAACGGATTCTTTTCGTCTTGCGAGGCACCACTGTACACTAATATGTCATACATTAAAAACTTCCCTGAACAGGGCTGCCTTCAGATGTCTTCTAAATGTCAGGTAGTTGTTTCTCTCTTTGACATCTGGTGGGAGGGCGTTCCACAGGGCAGGCGCCACCACCGAGAAGGCCCTCTGCCTGGTTCCCTGTAGCTTTGCTTCTCGCAATGAGGGGACCGCCAGAAGGCCCTTGGTGCTGAACCTCAGCATCCGGGCAGAACAATGGGGGTGGAGACGCTCCTTCAGGTATCTTCATGCGTCCTGTCGCCTCTGGTTTTCTCAGTGCGGAAGCCCCTCCTACTCTTCTCCCATGACCCTAACGCAACCCTTCCTTTCTCTCTCTCTCTCTCTCCCCCCGCAGCCGCATCGGCACCATGAAGGAAATGTTTCAAGACGAGAAGTATTGGGGGGGCCCGTCCCCCAGCCTCCGCGACCCCACGGGGCACCGGGACAAGCTGTGCCGCCCCTCCCAGGAGTGGGGCGAGCCAGAGCGCAAGCACGGCGGCTGCTTCGAGGGGAACCGGCGCCTGGCCTACGCGAAGAAGCAGCCCCTGGGCTTCAGCCCCTCATCCTCCGCCAGCGAGGAGGACGAAGGGAGGTGGGACCTCCCTTGCATGTCCGGCTGGGAGGTGGCCGGCGTGGGCCCCTCCCACCCGGCCCAGAGCAAAGTCGGCAGGGCGAAGGTCCCCCGGAGCGGGGGCCGGGCCTGGCCCTTCGACGTGGCCGCGGGGGGCGGCTCCCGGAGGCGCCCGCAGCTCCTGGGGGCGCCGAGGTCGCGCTGCTTCCGCCGCCAGCGCCGGCGCGCCCTGCGGGCCTTCCGCATGCTCCTCTACGCCAAGAGCTCCTCCCTGGCTTTCCATTGGAAGCTGTGGGGCAAGATGGCCTCCAGGGGGCGCCGGCGGGGAGGGGGAGCAGCGGGGGCCAAGCGGGCCCGGTCGTCCCTGTCCCTCTCGCCCGGCTCGCAGCCCGACGACGACCACCTCCCTCTCTACAAGAAGAGCTGCCCCCTGCGGGAGGAGGACTGCCGGGGCGGGGCCAAGCGCAGGCCCCGCCCCGCCCGCTTCAAGCCCCGCCCTCCCGAGCCCCACCTGGACTACGACTTGGACAGGGCTTTCGCTGCGTCGTCGTCCTCCTCGCCCCCTCCGGCCTCTTCTCGCCTCAGCCTGCTGGGCGCCCTGATGGACGACGCCTCGCCCTACCCCCAGTACGTGGAGCTGCAGAGGGTCAGCTTCGACAAAGACCCCGGAGCCGCCGAGCTGGAGGAGGAAGCCGCCGGCCTGCTCAAGTACCCTGGCGGAGGGGCCCACGCCTCCCCCAGGACTAGAAAGGGCGGAGAGGCGGAGCACAGCCTGGATGGAGACGGAGGTAAATGTTTAGCCGCTGCCCTTCGGCCCCTCCTGGTGTTGGTCGTGGCTAGCTAATAGCTAGCGCTGTGTGGATTATGTGTAGCGTGCTGCCTTTCTTGTTTATTCGCGTATTTATTTGGCACGTCGGCACCCTGCTCCTCGGCCCAAAAAGGCTCCCAGATCAGTTTGCGCACAGACCCTACCTGCAGGCTTAGACTCTTAACAAAAACACACAAGTACGCAGCACACAAGGAAAGAGGGGCAGGGAGGGAAGAGGAAAATAAAATTTCCAAACAGTTCTTCCAATAATAATAATAATAATAATAATACAGTGGTGCCCCGCAAGACGAATGCCTCGCAAGACGGAAAACCCGCTAGACGAAAGGGTTTTCCGTTTTGGAGGTGCTTCGCAGGACGAATCTCTCTATGGGCTTGCTTCGCAAGACGAAAATGTCTTGCGATTCCTGGGGTGTTTTTTTCGCTCCCCACCCCCTTTTTCTAAGGCACTAAGCTGCTAATAGCCTTTTAGCAGCTAATCCGCTAATCCCTTAAGCCTTTAGTAGCCGCTAATAGCGCTAATCCGCTAATGGGCTTGCTTCGCAAGACGAAAAAACCGCTAGACAAAGAGACTCATGGAACGGATTCTTTTCGTCTTGCGAGGCACCACTGTAATTTATTATTTGTACCCCGCCCATCTGGCTGGGTTTCCCCAGCCACTCTGGGCGGCTTCCAACAAAGATTAAAAATACATTAGAATGTCACACATTGAAAACGTCCCTGAACAGGGCTGCCTTACGATGTCTTCTGAATGTCAGGTAGTTGTTTTTCTCTTTGACATCTGGTGGGAGGGCGTTCCACAGGGAGGGCGCCACCACCGAGAAGGCCCTCTGCCTGGTTCCCTGTAGCTTTGCTTCTCGCAGCGAGGGAACCGCCAGAAGGCCCTCGGCGCTGGACCTCAGCGTCTGGGCAGAACGATGGGGGTGGAGACGCCCTACTGGCACAGTTCAGGGGCGGCAGGTGCCTGATGGAGCTGGGAAAAGCCGATGCAAAGATCCTTCCCAGTCCCTTCTGTCCCACTGAGGCACGATTGCTGAGGGTAGGGGAAGCCTGGCAGACCTGGCCTGCCGCAGTTTTAAATACCCTATTTTTTGCTCTATAAGACTCACTTTTTCCCCTCCTAAAAAGTAAGGGGAAATGTGTGTGCGTCTTACGGAGCGAATGCAGGCTGTGCAGCTATCCCAGAAGCCAGAACAGCAAGCGGGATTGCTGCTTTTGCTGTGCAGCGATCCCTCTTGCTGTTCTGGCTTCTAAGATTCAGAATATTTTTTTTATTGTTTTCCTCCTTCAAAAACTATTTGCGTCTTGTGGTCTGGTGCGTCTTATAGAGCGAAAAATACGGTAACTGCCTGTGGCTTTTTAAACTGTTGTGCCTTTCCGCCGTGTTTGTGCGCGATGTGAGCTAGCATCACGGTGAGGGGTGTGAGCTGGATGGTGCCGAGTTCAAATCACGCCCCGACTGCTCACTAGGTGAGCCTCTGGGAACGCCGCTTGCCCCTCTGCTCCCTGTTTCCACCAGATACCGTATTTTTCGCACCATAAGACGCACCTAGTTTTTAGAGGAGGAAAACAAGGAAAAAAATAGTCTGAATCAAATGTTGAAGAGGAAGGAGGAGGGAGGATTAGGCTAAGGGGGCCACCAGTCCGTCCGCCCCTTTGGGGAAGCTGGATCTACTGGCTGCCTAGCAGTGTTGTCCCTGCTGGGGGGATCAGAGGAGGCAGGCGAGACGAAGCAACACTCTTCAGCGAAGTAGGAGGAGGAAAGGAAGGGCTCCCTTCCTTTCCTCCTCCTGCTTCGCTGAAGAAGAAGAGTTTGGATTTGGTATCCCGCCTTTCACTCCCTTTAAGGAGTCTCAAAGCTCACATTCTCCTTTCCCTTCCTCCCCCACAACAATCCCTCTGTGAGGTGAGTGGGGCTGAGAGACTTCAGAGAAGTGTGACTGGCCCAAGGTCACCCAGCAGCTGCAGGTGGAGGAGCGGAGATGCGAACCCGGTTCCCCAGATTACAAGTCTACCACTCTTAATCATAGAATCCTAGAGTTGGAAGAGACCCCAAGGGCCATCGAGTCCAACCCCCTGCCAAGCAGGAAACACCATCAGAGCACTCCTGACATATGGTTGTCAAGCCTCTGCTTAAAGACCTCCAAAGAAGGAGACTCCACCACACTCCTTGGCAGCAAATTCCACTCTCGAACAGCTCTTACTGTCAGGAAGTTCTTCCTCATGTTTAGGTGGAATCTTCTTTCCTGTAGTTTGGATCCATTGCTCCGTGTCCGCTTCTCTGGAGCAGCAGAAAACAACCTTTCTCCCTCCTCTATGTGACATCCTTTTCTATATTTGAACATGGCTGTCATATCCCCCCTTAACCTCCTCTTCTCCAGGCTAAACATGCCCAGCTCCCTTAGCCGTTCCTCATAAGGCATCGTTTCCAGGCCTTTGACCATTTTGGTTGCCCTCCTCTGCCTTAACCACTACACCACACTGGCTCTCTGTGAAGAGGCGCTGCACTGCTCTGCTGAACCCAGCAGAGCGAGAGGGAGAGCTGCACAGCGCCTCTTGGTCTGCTGGCTTCCCAGCGAAGCAGGATGAGGGACGGAAGGGGCTCCGTAAGGGCTCCCGTCCGCCCCTCATCTTGCATCGCTGTGAAGGCATCAAAACAAGAGGCGTTGCGCAGCAATCCCCCTCGCTGTTCTGGCTTCAGCAATAGCTGCGCAGCCTGCATTCTCTCCATAAGACGCACACACATTTCCCCTTACTTTTGAGGAGGGAAAAAGTGTGTCTTATAGAGCGAAAAATACAGTGTTTATAGGTGCTACGGCAGAGGAGACAATGCACATCTGTTTACGCAATTGTTACGAAGACCAAGTGGGATGCCTGTGAATGGGGTGAAGGGGAGGCAGGTGGCAGTCTGTCCCGGCCGGTTTGATGGAGAAGGGGGGGTGTTGTCCTTCCTTTTCCTTAGGGAGGTACCAGGTGGAGAGTGCTGATGACAAGCTCAGTGGTAATGCACCTGAACTTCCTTTCCATGGCAAAGGTTTCAGGTTCTTTTTTTAAAAAAAATAATAATCTTTATTGAATATTTTATAATTATGAAAAGAACAACAATAAAGAAAAACAGTACATAAATTCAACAAACAATACATCAACAATAAAAAGAATACAGTACAACAGTACAACATAAAGAAAACAAAAACATTTAAACACACATCCAAATTTTATATCTATATCTTTCATTTGCTTATTTCCTCGACTTCCTCGCACCTCCCTTTTTTGTATTCTAGTTCGAAATTGCTGGTTCAGCAAATCCTTTCCCTCTTCTTCAGTTTTTATTCTGTGGTTTATCCTAACACGTTTTAACTTTGAATTTTCCACTTTATCCCATTAACAATTAATAGTCATGTAATTATTAATAACACTTCTGCTAAAACCTTATAATTTCATTCCAATATTCATCTAACATTCATTAATTTTGCAATGTTTCTGTAAACATACTTTGAATTTTTTCCAATCTTCCTCCATCGCGTCGTCTCCCTGGTCTCGGATTCTGCCAGTCATTTCCGCCATTTCCATACAGTCCATCAGTTTCATCTGCCATTCTTCCCGGGTGGGCAAAGGTTTCAGGTTCAATCCGTAGCACCTCATATTTGGACTGGGGAAAGATGGCCACCTTCAAGGCACAGCAGGGTTTTCTCAAACTCCCGCGGTTGTTGGACTTAGTGATGTTAAATTCTCGAGAATAATCTTTTGGAGAATATTCTTGGTTAATGAGAATATTAGAGAATTTTCATTTAAAATAGAATATTCATTTTAATGCATTGAAAATTATACAGTGGTACCTCACAAGACGAATGCCTCGCAAGACGAAAAACTCGCAAGACGAAAGAGTTTTTCGTTTTCTGAGTTGCTTTGCAAGACGGATTTCCCTATGGGCTTGCTTCGCAAGACGAAACGTCTTGCGCCTTTTTCTTAAAACCGTCAATGCATTCCTGTGGGAAACCGTCAATGCACAGTGGTGCTTCGCAAGACGAAAAAATTCACAAGACGAAAAGACTCGCAGAACGAATTAATTTCATCTTGCGAGGCACCACTGTACTTGTTCAGATGGCAACCAAAAACTGTACAGATGCTTTTATTCAGTGGCGTGACACAGTGAATTCACATTCTTTGGTAGGCCTAAATTTGAAATGATAGACCACCATAATACCAATCATACCGGCTATATGAAAGAGCACAAAAATTGTAGCATTGCACGTAAAACAGTACAGTAGGCCTACTGCAAATACTTAAGTAGTTCTAAAACTGTAGTTGTAGGCCTAAATTTGAAATGACAATATTAATACTGCACACTGGCTACAAAAAAACTATAGAATTAAACTTGAAATATTATTACAGCAGGCTCATAGAAGGTCGAAAACTGTATTTTGATTACAGCTTGACTTATTATGTACTAGGTTTTACAGCTGTAAAACTGGTTCTTACATTAGAATTTATAGTTTGTGGAGAATATTCTCCGGAGAATTTCCTAGCGGAGAATATTCTCACCTCACACCACTAGTTGGACTACAACTCCCATCATCCCTAGCTAGCAGGACCAGCGGTCAGGGATGATGGGAGTCGTAGTCCATACCCAAGTTTGAGAAACACTGCTCTTGAGAGCTGCTTTCCCTAGGAGTAAATCTTTTTGAGCTTAGATGGATCAGTTGTCTGAGTAATAAGGCAACCTCTTCCCTATATTCCTAAGCAGCAGGTACCGTATCAGGTATCGCTCAAGAGATCTAAGAAATCAGTGCAGTTTCCGAGTTGGTGGCTAGAATCAGTGCAGCTTTGAAAAGTTCGCTCTGCCAGGGCACAAGACCAGGCAATGTGCCTGGAGGTCCTGGGCTGCCCAGACATCAAGACCCCCTCTCACTTTTCCCAAAGGAAAAGCAGAGCAAGACGCCAGGCACCAGCTTGGCTGCAGGACTTGCCAGAAGGAGACTCCCATTTTGAATTTCTCTCTGCCGTCTAAATGGCGTCCAGTTGCATCCAAACACAGGGGGGAAAAACCTGGTCTTTGATCTCAGGAACAGTCATGAGAAATTTGATTAACTCTGTTGTCTCCCAAGAGGCGTCCAGTGCATAGCGAAAAGACAAAACAACAAAAATATATACAGTGGTGCCTCACAAGACAAAAAGAATCCGTTCCATGAGTCTCTTCGTCTAGCGGTTTTTTCGTCTTGTGAAGCAAGCCCATTAGCGGATTAGCGGTTTAGCGGCTATTAGCGGCTATTAAAGGCTTAAGGGATTAGCGGATTAGCTGCTAAAAGGCTATTAGCAGTTTAGTGCCTTAGAAAAAGGGGTTGGGGAGCGGAAAAAAATCGCAAGAATCGCAAGACATTTTCATCTTGTGAAGCAAGCCCATAGAGAAATTCGTCCTGCGAAGCGCATTGAAAAACGGAAAACCCTTTCGTCTAGCGGGTTTTCCGTCTTGCGAAGCATTCGTCTTGCGGGGCACCACTGTACTGTACTATCGGAAAGTGCCCAGCATTGCCCAGGAATTCGGGGGGGGGGGGGTGAATCCTGAGATTTATAAATAGATAATGTAATTTGTTAGTTTCTAGGGCTGTGTGTGGCACTTACCTGGAGAATATCTGGCCAGAATCTGGCCCTGAATCAAACAGATTCCATTACTACGGGGGCCATAGATGAGAGGCCAGCTGATTCTCAGCACTGGACAAATGGGGGCGAAGTTTTTCTGGCCCCCCACCCCTAGTCCTGGGGTTAGAGCTCCTCTTCCTGCTGTATCCAGTGCACACCCCTATTAATTTCTTTTCATATTTGGTTAAAAATCAGTGCAGCCCTGAACGTTCCAGCCCACCATCTTGGGCGATGATAACTTTGGAGGTGTCAAAATCGTTTGGAATGGCCATCTTGGTTCAAAATGGTGTGCAGCGGTGTCCAAACACTGATGAGAACCATCTCCTCCGCCTTGTCGCTCCAAGGTTGGCGCCGATAGCTTATGAGTCGGAGACGGGTAGACAAACCGCTTTCCAAAATGTGTAGTAGTTTTGGGAGGGACGACTGCTATTGTTGTAAACAAAAATTGCCCTTTTCCCTTATGGGGTATCCAAGAGCCCATATAGAGTCCTTACATAGGTTCCCTATTGGTAGGAGAGAATAACAGAGGCCAACCAGAGAATATTGAGAAGCAAAGCAGCTAGTAAGCCTGATCTTTATTGATCTGTTGCAACAGGGTGCCCCCATCACACGCAGGAAAGGAGGAGGACCCCAAACAAAGGTGTGCCTGTCCTTACATATACATTTTAAATTCCCTGCCCTGGAGCTAAAGACCACCCCTCTATACATCATACATACATCACATAAGGGGTGTAGCTCAAGACCAACCCCCAGACACATCATACCTACATCACAGAAAAGGCGGTCTACAACAGAAATCTGAGCGCGTTGTTTAGCTCCTGTCTGGCAGGTTACCTGTTAATGGTCACTTGATTGGATATCCTGGGGAGCCTGGCCAGTCTTTTGAAATGATAAATACTTAGTTCCTGAGCCAGGTCACAGGCTCACCCTATTCCTACACAGACAGACCCTTAAGACAGGATTTGTGAAGGGAAGGGCAATGGGGAGGCTTTTCCATTTTCCTTTGACCTTGCAGAGAAAACATTTGGTCAGTTTGGGAATCAAAATGGTTCCAGGTCGGTCTTCCTGTGCTGATCTATGTATGTGCTTGGTTGGTACACTTATGAACATTTAACATATATGTAAGACCTCAAAATTCCTATCACAGTATTAACGTATGTGGGTCCCTGCGAGGCCTCTGAAACCCTCCCGCCTCTCTCTCGCGCTGCAGACCCCATGGACGCCCTCCCCAACGGCTTTGCCTCCCTCACTCCCGACGGCGACCTCTGCTCCCTCCCCGGAGTCACGGACGCCACTATCCTCATCAGCAACGTCTGTAGCATCGGGGGCCACGCAGCGGAGGAGCTCTTCCAGGGGCCCCGGGACAAAGACAGGCCTCTGGATTCTTCCGGGATCAGGCTCGAAGGCGACTTGTCCGCTGAAGGCAGCCAAGAGAGGCCCGGCGAGAAGGCAGCCCAGCACAGCCCCCTGAGAGAAGAACACATCACATGTGTACACAGTAAGGAGAGGGGGCTGGAATGGGTGGGTGGGTGGGCAAGCAGAGGAAACAGTCCCCTCCTTCTTCCACCCCCCTCCACATGGCATCTTCAAGGCTATTGTCCCTAGACTGTCTTGGATGGTGGTGGTTGCTTCGATCTGGCTTCAGGCCCAGCTGGAGGAGGGAAACAGCCTTGGGGGCTCCGGGGGCCGTGGGGGAGTCCTGTCTGCTTAGTTTCCTTGGGCCTCTTAGCAGCCTTCGCTACCCTCGGCTACGATACGATAATCTTCATTGTCATTGTCCCATACAGAACAACGAAATTGAAAATCTACAGCAGACATTCAGAAACCAACAAGCCTGCTATCCCAGCCTGGTTAGCCCCCTAAAAACTCTGATACCCCTTAATTAAATACAATATACAGTGGTGCCCCGCAAGACGAATGCCTCGCAAGACGGAAAACCCGCTAGACGAAAGGGTTTTCCGTTTTGGAGGTGCTTCGCAAAACGAATTTGCTATGGGCTTGCTTCGCAAGACGAAAATGTCTTGCGATTCCTGGGGGTTTTTTTCCGCTCCCCACCCCCTTTTTCTAAGGCACTAAGCTGCTAATAGCCTTTTAGCAGCTAATCCCTTAAGCCGCTAAACCGCTAATAGCGCTAATCCGCTAATGGGCTTGCTTCACAAGACGAAAAAACCGCTAGACGAAGAGACTCACGGAACGGATTCTTTTCGTCTTGCGAGGCACCACTGTACTCTCATAGAGACTACCTTACACTGCGTTTAAAACCAAAATCGCATTTGGATAGAAACTGTTTCTCCTGCGGTTAGTCCTAGTCTCAATAACCCTTTACCTTCTTCCAGAAGGCAGAAGCTGAAAGAGGTCATTTCCGGGGTGCGCACTATCCTGCGCTATCTCTGCCGCTTTCTCCCTCCTCAGGGAAAAGCCCCCAAGAGCCGCACACAAGCTCCATGCGGCTCTTTAAAGGGAGCGCTGAGCAGAGCCTCCTGCCTGCATTCGCTCCATAAGACGCACACACATTTCCCCTTACTTTTTAGGAGGGGGAGAGTGCGTCTTATAGAGCAAAAAATACGGTGATATAAAAAACAGGATTGTGTATTTAGGACTTCCCCTGTCCCCATCTGATCTCTTTCTGAGAGCCAGTGTGGTGTAGTGGTTAAGAGCGGTAGACTCGTAATCTGGGGAACCGGGTTCGATTCCCCGCTCCTCCACCTGCAGCTGCTGGGTGACCTTGGGCTAGTCACACTTCTCTGAAGTCTCTCAGCCCCACTCACCTCACAGAGTGTTTGTTGTGGGGGAGGAAGGGAAAGGAGAATGTGAGCCGCTTTGAGACTCCTTAAGGGGAGTGAAAGGCGGGATATCAAATCCAAACTCCTCTTCTTCTTCTTCTTCTTCTTCTTCTTCTTCTTCTTCTTCCCCAGCAGCTCACTGCCTGCTTTAACATGATATGGTGAAGGCAATAACTTTCCCCCACAAAAAAAGCACGTAGAATTGCAGTAGGAAGCTGGAAGACCAAAGCGTGCTCTCTCTTTCTCTTTCTCTTCCTCCCACTTCCTCCTTCAGCAGACCGTGCTTTCCAAGGCTTGGAAGAGAACCCAAGAACAGGAAGCTCAGTGGCCGAGAGGGGAGAGGGGGAGTAATCTGGAGGAATGGGAAAAGAGGCAGAAAATGAGGAAGGCATGGAAGTCAGGGAAGGGGGAGAGTGCAAAAGGGAACACACGCACACAATTTCTTTTTAAATGGATGCTTTTAAAATTACACCCACACACCCTAAGGGGCTTATCTCCTTCCCATCTAAATCACAGATCAAATCTGTCTCCATTGACGGAACACTACAGATCACAGCTTCAGGGCTTTTTAGCTTTAAAAAAGGTAAAGGGACCCCTGACCATTAGGTCCAGTCATGACCGACTCTGGGGTTGCGGCGCTCATCTTGCTTTATTGGCCGAGGGAGCCGGCGTACAGCTTCCGGGTCATGTGGCCAGCAGGACTAAGCCACTTCTGGCGAACCAGAGCAGCGCACGGAAATGCAGTTTACCTTCCCGCCGGAGCGGTACCTATTTATCTACTTGCACTTTTGATGTGCTTTTGAACTGCTAGGTTGGCAGGAGCAGGGACTGAGCAACGGGAGCTCACCCTGTCGCGGGGATTCGAACCGCCGACCTTCTGATCGGCAAGCCCTAGGCTCTGTGGTTTAACCCACAGCGCCATCCGCGTCCCTGTGTTTAGCTTCAGCATAATGCAAAAACACGGCTCCAAGGGGCTCGAAATTATTTTCAAGGGATCTCCCGCTAAGCAACTAATTCCTAGGTCACCTCTCATGCCCACAGCTGTCTTTGGTTGTTTATTGGTGGTTCTGCTTTCCTCGGGTTAAATAATAATAATAATAATATTATAACAATCCTGAAGCTTCATGAGGATCTGTGCCTCGGACCAGGGCTGGATCTGTAGTTTTGTTCCCTGTGCGGACTACAACATCCTCTCTAATTCGATGGCATGTAAAACGGGACAGCTAAAATGAAGTCCTTCGTGCAACGCAGTCGAACGGTGGAATCCTCTCCCCCAGGAGACAGGGATGGCCAGCAACGTGGATGGATTTCAAAGAGGTCTAGACAAATTCATGGAGGAGGCGAGGGCTATCGATGGCTCCTAGCCAGAATGGCTGTGTCTCTGCCTCGACAGCTGGAGGAAGCGATGCTTCCGAAGGCCAGTTGCTGGAAAACGCAAGAGGGGAGACTTGGTCTTGGGGTCGTATCCTGCTTACAGGTTTCCCACTGGGGCATCTGAGTGGCCACTGCGAGAACAGGATGCCGGGCTGGAGGGGCCATTGGCCTGATTCAGGAGGGCTCTTATGTAAAACACAAATTAATTTCATTTATCTGTGCCATAAAATTTACACACTGCCGGATGGTAAAAAAGGAAAACAGCCCGCCAGCAATAGCCCTCAGAGTGGTTTACAAAAAAAAGATAAAGCAAATTTATTGATAAGAAAAATAAGCAATGATGATTTAAGATCAACGCACACAAAGTAATTGAATCACAAATGTACAATACAGTGGTACCTTGGGTTACATACGCTTCAGGTTACACACGCTTCAGGTTACAGACTCCGCTAACCCAGAAATAGTACCTCGGGTTAAGAACTTTGCTTCAGGATGAGAACAGAAATCGTGCTCTGGCGGTGCGGCGGCAGCAGGAGGCCCCATTAGCTAAAGTGGTTCTTCAGGTTAAGAACAGTTTCAGGTTAAGAACAGACCTCTGGAATGAATTAAGTTCTTAACCCGAGGTACCACTGTAATAGAATATGGTGTCGGAATTTGGAATTCAAGAGGTTCAGTTTTAATTCTGCTGGATATGACCTCATAGCGGGACACACAGACACACACACCACCCTGTCTCCCATCCACAGAGAGCCTACCTCCTTACGGGGTCCTCGCTGCGAGATCACATTCATCCGGTGCTATACCAGCTGCACTGGCTCCCGGTGGAGTACAGGATCAGGTTTAAGGTGCTGGTTTTAACCTTTAAAGCCCTATACGGCCTAGGACCCTCGTACCTACGGGACCGCCTCTCCTGGTATGCCCCACAGAGAAACCTACGGTCTGCAAATAAAAATATCCTGAAGGTCCCAGGCCTCAGAGAGGTTAGGCTGGCCTCAACTAGAGCCAGGGCTTTCTCGGCTGTGGCTCCAATCTGGTGGAACGCTCTGTCACAAGAGACTAGGGCCCTGCGGGACCTGACATCCTTCCGCAGGGCCTGTAAGACAGAGCTGTTCCACCAGGCCTTTGGTCAGGGCGCAGCCTGACTCCCTCCTCTGGCAATCTGCACAGGGTCTTGCTTGATGGTTGCCATCAATTTGTTTTTGATTGATTTTTATGGTGAAAGGTTTTTAGAATGTTGGATTGTTTTGATTGTTGTTAGCCGCCCTGAGCCCGGCTTTGGCTGGGGAGGGCGGGGTATAAATAAAATTTATTATTATTATTATATTATTATTTAAAACTGGCTTCTGCACCTCCAGGCTGTTCTCAGGGGCACCCAAGCAGTGCCCATCCCTCCCACAATAAACTCTGTGGCTTGGCTCCCTTAAGCCTGCCAGGCTCCCGTGGCTTCAGCTTTCTCCTCCTGTCGTTTCTGCCAGACATCCTAGACGAGTTTCTGCAGACGTACGGCAGCCTCATCCCCATCAGCGTGGACGAAGTCGTGGAGAAGCTAGAGGACATCTTCCAGCAAGAGTTCTCTACGCCTCAGAGGTAGGGCCTCTCTTCCCACTTGGGAGAATTTGACTCCTTCCCCTTCCACTCTGTCTCCAGGTGTGCTGGTCCCCGGGGGGAGGGTTACCATGAGGTGTGGTCAAAGTCCGGTCCTGGGTCGAGGGTCTGGAGACTGTCCACCAAGGGTGATGCGGGGTCCAAAGCAAGAAGCTGGGCGTGGCTGGGAACTCCGGGAAAAGAGATCTGGGTGCTGGCAGAAATAGGTTTCCAACGTCGTTGCTCCCGCAACCTGGGACTGGGCTGACTGGCCTTTATCCCCTCTGAGGCCAGGGGCGATCCCGGCCCACAGGTGACCCACCGCTCCTGGCCTTAAGGCGAGCACTCCTCCTGGGAGAACCCAGTTCCCTCCACCTCTCTGCCCTGAGCCTCTGCAGTTCAGGAGAGGATGGAGGGTTACTGGACCCAGGGGGAGACTCACCTGTAGGCACTGAGTCCTCAACCACCTCCGGAGCCAGAGTGGAATCACCTGGTGCCTGCTCCTGAGGATCCGGCACAGGTGCAGGCGCTTCAGAATCAAGCTCCTGCCCCAGCTCAGCCGGCCCTGGAGGCAGGGACTCCTGTGCAGGCTGGGATTCCTCAGATTCAGCTTCTGAATCAGATTCCCAGGCCAGCACACCAGGCAGGGGAGTGGCAGTGTGACGCGGCAGCTAAAAAAGCCAATGCAATTCTGGGCTGCATCAATAGGAGTATAGCATCTAGATCAAGGGAAGTAATAGTGCCACTGTATTCTGCTCTGGTCAGACCTCACCTGGAGTACTGTGTCCAGTTCTGGGCACCACAGTTCAAGAAGGACACTGACAAACTGGAACTTGTCCAGAGGAGGGCAACCAAAATGGTCAAAGGCCTGGAAACGATGCCTTATGAGGAACGGCTAAGGGAGCTGGGCATGTTTAGCCTGGAGAAGAGGAGGTTAAGGGGTGATATTAGCCATGTTCAAATATAGAAAAGGATGTCACCTAGAGGAGGGAGAAAGGTTGTTTTCTGCTGCTCCAGAGAAGCGGACACGGAGCAATGGATCCACAGTACAAGAAAGAAGATTCCACCTAAACCTTAGGAAGAACTTCCTGACAGTAAGAGCTGTTCGACAGTGGAATTTGCTGCCAAGGAGTGTGGTGGAGTCTCCTTCTTTGGAGGTCTTTAAGCAGAGGCTTGACAACCATATGTCAGGAGTGCTCTGATGGTGTTTCCTGCTTGGCAGGGGGTTGGACTCGATGGCCCTGGTGGTCTCTTCCAACTCTATGATTCTATGGCAGAGAGGGCTGGGTGAGGGCACCCAGTCTCCAGAAATCGAGGCTCCACATGGCTTTATAGCTGAGTGTGAGGAGCTCGATCAGGAGGCCTGGGTTGTTTCTTTCAGCGCCTGGGGCTAAGGTGGGCACCTGATGCCCAGGGCTTAGTAATTTTACAGACCCGACTTCCTGGATTGGCTTCGGTTAAGACTCTGCTTTGTTTACAACATGACTGCATCTTACGGGTGTTTGGTTCCAAGGGTTAGGGCGCGCACACAAATATTGCGTACAGTGGTACCTTGGTTCTCAAACTTAATCCATCCCGGAAGTCCATTCCAAAACCAAAGCGTTCCAAAACCAAGGCGCACTTTCCCATAGAATGTAATGCAAAACGGATCAATCCGTTCCAGGCTTTTAAAAACAGCCCCTCAAACAGCAGTTTAGCATGAATTTTACTATCTAACGAGACCATTGATCCATAAAGTGAAAGCGATAATCAATGGTACAGTGGTACCTCGGGTTACATATGCTTCAGGTTACAGACTCCACTAACCCAGAAATAGTGCTTCAGGTTAAGAACTTTGCTTCAGGATGAGAACAGAAATCGTGCTCCAGTGGCGCGGCAGCAGCAGGAGGCCCCATTAGCTAAAGTGGTGCTTCAGGTTAAGAACAGTTTCAGGTTAAGAACGGACCTCCGGAACGAGTTAAGTACTTAACCCGAGGTACCACTGTATACCCAAATTCTCAGAGCTGTCCCCCGTGGCATTTTTGTTCTCACGGTGATCCCTCTCTGGGTCTCTCCGGACCCTACAGGAAAGGCATGGTCAACCAGCTCATCCAGTCCTACCAGCGGTTGCCGGGCAATGCCATGGTTCGGACCTTCCGGGTCACTTATAAGCGCCACGTGGTCACCATGGACGACCTGCAGACACTCTACGGGCCCAACTGGCTCAACGACCAGGTAGGCTGCCGAGGCGAACAGGGCAAGGGAGGAAAAACTGGGAGGTGGGGTTTTTTTTGGGGGGGAGAGAAAGGTGACTGGCTGGAGGAAAGTATGGGGGGGGGGGAGGCACAGCCAGCGGTGGTGCAGTTACGAGAGCTGGTGTGATGTGACCTCCAAGCGATGGAAGCGGCTGTAAATCGAAGGGGGTTCCCTGCCTCTCTCTTGTTTCTCCATTTGCAAAATGGGGGTGACTTTTCAGATCTTCCCCACCGGGTTTCTGGGACCAGTGTACAGTAAGCTAAGTTCTGTGTCCGGTTCTGGGCACCCCAGTTTACGAAGGGTATTCCCCCCCATTTTTTTTTTACAGTGGTACCTCGCAAGACGAAAGAGTTTTTCGTTTTCTGAGTTGCTTCGCAAGACGGATTTCCCTATGGGCTTGCTTCGCAAGACGAAAACGTCTTGCGCCTTTTTTTTAAAACAACCGCCAATGCATTCCTACGGGAAACCGTCAATACACAGTGGTGCTTCGCAAGACGAAAAAATTCACAAGTCGAAAAACTCGCAGAACGAATTAATTTCGTCTTGCGAGGCACCACTGTATTAATTTTCAACATTTATCACAAACATATATAACACACAAAAAGAAACATACATTACAATACCAAAGAAAACAAAACAAAACAATATTATTTCTGATACCCAATTTAACTTCCTCAAATCCCCCCTCACTGAATTTCATTGAATCAGTTCTCCAAATCCTATTTCTCATAAAATTAACTCCTTCGATTTACTATCCTCTTCTCTTTTCTTAATAATCTAGTCCCTGATCTTTTACAATTCATTCTTACTCTAATCCAAGGCCTGTTGGGTACTTTCAAGTGACTTCTAACATCTTATATTACAATATTCTTTAAATTTCTCCCAATCTTCTTGATACTCCTCCTCTTTCTGGTCGCGGATTTTTCCAGTCAGGTTGGCTAGCTCCAAAAAGTCCAACATCTTCATCTGCCATTCTTCTACTGTTGGTATTTCTTGAGATTTCCAATTTTTAGCTAATAGCAGTCTTGCTGCTATAGCGGCATACAAATACAATCTAACATCTTTTTTGGGCAGTTCCAATCCTATAATTCCAAATGTATATTTCAACACCTTTTTCTTTTTTTCTTTTTCTTTTTTTTATTGTTAAAATAAAAAGGTAAAGGTACCCCTGCCCGTACGGGCCAGTCTTGACAGACTCTAGGGTTGTGCGCCCATCTCACTCAAGAGGCCAAGGGCCAGCGCTGTCCGAAGACACTTCCGGGTCACGTGGCCAGCGTGACATCGCTGCTCTGGCAAGCCAGAGCCGCACACGGAAACGCTGTTTACCTTCCCGCTAGTAAGCGGTACCTATTTATCTACTTGCACTTTGACGTGCTTTCGAACTGCTAGGTTGGCAGGCGCTGTGACCGAACAACGGGATTCGAACCACCGACCTTTCGATCGGCAAGCCCTAGGCGCTGAGGCTTTTACCCACAGCGCCACCCGCGTCCCGTGTATGTGTATTAATGATGAACTATTTTAACTATTGTTAAAATTGTCATTAATACACATATACAAGCATACAAACATACATTTCATACAATCCTTAAAAGTGTTCAAACATACTTACACTCAATCCCACAAATAATTCCTTTCCCCATCACCATCCACCACCCCTCACCCCACCTTTGTGTTTGACTTCAATCTACTCAATTACAGTTTCTTTCCACTTCTATTACTTTCTTTCACACACCTTTAGCCTAATTTCATACTTCTTTTTCTATTACACATTGTTATCCATCTTATTTGATATTTCAGTATTTGAAACGAAACTTATTTATTCTAATAGGAGTTCTGATTTTTCGATATGATTTTGCAAGTATCTTTTAAACACCTTCCAGTCCCTATCTATCTTTTCTTTTGAAATCCTTCCAATTTCTTCCATTGTTTTGGATATATTGTAATACTCCAATAATTTGGCAAGCCACTCTGTTTTTGTCGGTACAATACCACTTTTCCAGTTTTTCGCAATCAATAGCCTTGCTGCTACTGTTGCGTATAAATATAAGGTCTTATCTTCTTCCTTTAGGCTTCCTGGTACTATTCCCAATAGAAAACCTTCTGGTGTTTTCCTAAATGAGTATCTAAACATTTTTTTCATTTCATTATATATTATTTCCCAAAATTGTTTGATGTTTAAACAATTCCACCATATATGTATCATAGTACCTTTTCCCGTGTTGCATCGCCAGCAGACATCGCTACAATTTTTATTCATTTTTGCTATTCTTTCAGGTGTTAAATACCATCTATGTTGCATTTTAAGGTAATTTTCTTTCAGTATATAACACATAGTGAATTTCATATCTTCTTTCCACAATTTTTCCCATTATTGAAACATAATATTTTCCCCAATATCTTGCGCCCATTTAATCATTGATGCTTTAACCAATTCATCCTTTGTTTCCCACTCTAAAATCAGATTATACAATTTAGATAATTTTTTTAATTTTTCTTGTATTAAGTATTTATCGAATTTTGATATTTCTTTTTCAAATCCTAACTTTTTGTCTTTCACTAATCTATACTTAATTTGACTATATTGGAACCAATCACTAATATGAGCTTTAATTTCTGTGTAATCCTTTAATTCCAATTCTCCATTTTCTTCCTTCAATACAGTTTTATAGGTAGCCCAATTTTCTTTCATATTTAATTTTTTCACTGCGACAATTTCTGCTGGCGATGCCCACCAGGGAGTTTTCGGTTCTAGGAGTCTTTTATATTTCTCCCATATTTTATATATAGATTTTCTGATTTTCTCTCACTGCCTCCATTTCTTCCCCTTCCATTTGCCAGGAGGTGATGGGCCCAGTGGCCATGATCTTCGTTTTTTTGATCTTGAGCTTCAGACCATATTTTGCGCTCTCCTCTTTCACCCTCATTAACAGGTTCTTTAATTCCTCCTCACTTTCTGCCATCAAGGTTGTGTCATCTGCATATCTGAGGTTGTTGATATTATATGAGGTACACAACACACAAAGAGTCATAAAGGATTCTCCTGTATACATCAAGGAAGTTCGCTGATCATGGGATGTGAAATGCCTGACTCCACACTTGTATCAGCTTATATGGGGTGCCCCAAAACTATCTCGACTTTCGCACTTTATCCCCCATCGCTTTGGCAACCAGGCCTTCAGTAGGGGCTGTTGACAGTCAAGTCCCTTATCTTACTTCCCTGTCAAAGATCTTCAAGGAGAGATGCTGGATTATCCCCCCTGATGTTCACTCAAGAGCAGAAATAGCAAAACCTCCTGGCTGGCCTTGTTCCTTGCGCCTCTCTGGAGGTCAGATCAGGAGAAATAAGGAACGCAGCGAAGGAGGGGAAGCAGCAGAGTCACAAAACGCAGAAAAACCAAAACCAGGCCGGATACATTCTACGGGAAAGGTTTAAAAGCAATCAACGCTGAAACAAAACCTGTATCGAGAATTCAGTAATCAAATTCCAGATTTTTTCATATCGCTGTGAATGGACGTATGAATGCTATCTGGCATAGTAAATCCGGAGGGTGGAGCCTAGCAGGGGGTCCTGCCGTTTCCTTTGAGGAGGAGATGGAGGAGATTAAAGAAATCTTGTCTGGTTTACTTTCTCCTCCCCCCCCCCCTTTCCCCTCCCTCCCCACTCCAGCCCTCCCCGCCCCCTGTCAGGCCTTCCTTCTTCATATCTTTATCCATGTACACAGTCTGTTCATTCGAGCTTGTATGCTAGGGTTGGCTTCCCCTCTTTCTATCCAGTTCCTGTAAAATGCCCATTTATTTGTGAGTCTTTGGCATTTATTTTCCTATCTACAGTGGTGCCCCGCAAGACGAATGCCTCGCAAGACGGAAAACCCGCAAGAGGAAAGGGTTTTCCGTTTTTCAATGCACTTCGCAGGACGAATTTCCCTATGGGCTTGCTTCGCAAGACGAAAATGTCTTGCGATTCTTGCGATTTTTTTCCGCTCCTCACCCCCTTTTTCTAAGGCACTAAGCTGCTAATAGCCTTTTAGCAGCTAATCCGCTAATCCCTTAAGCCTTTAATAGCTGCTAATAGCCGCTAAACCGATAATAGCGCTAATCCGCTAATGGGGTTGCTTCGCAAGACGAAAAAACCGCTAGACGAAGAGGCTCGCGGAACGGATTCTTTTCGTCTTGCGAGGCACCACTGTATCCTCTACCACTATCTGTGCGAATATTTCCGATTGTATGTATTCAAAAACATAATCATTCCATTTTTCCATCCTCCATTCGGCCTTTTCTTTCCATCCCAGAGCAATAACCGCCATTCCAGCTAGAATCATAATCTTGTACAACTCTTGCTTATTCCTCTTTACTTGGTTATTTCCCAGTATTCCCGAAAATAACAAACCCCTATTAACTTCTATGTTTATTTGAAATAGTCCAGAAATTACCTTTATAATCTTTTGCCAATATTCCTTAACCAGATTACATTCCCACCACATGTAATAATAATAATAATAATAATAATTTATTATTTATACCCCGCCCATCTGGCTGGGTTTCCCCAGCCACTCTGGGCGGCTTCCAAAAGAATATTAAAATACTGTGATACATCAAACATTAAAAGCTTCCCTAAACAGGGCTGCCTTCAGATGTCTTCTAAAAGTCTGGTAGTTGTTGTTCTCTTTGACATCTGGTGGGAGGGCGTTCCACAGGGAGGGCGCCACCACCGAGAAGGCCCTCTGCCTGGTTCCCTGTAACTTTGCTTCTCGCAGTGAGGGAACCGCCAGAAGTCTCTCGGTGCTGGACCTCAGTGTCCGGGTAGAGCGATGGGGGTGGAGATGCTCCTTCAGGTATACTGGACCGAGGCCGTTTAGGGCTTTAAAGGTCAGCACCAACACTTTGAATTGTGCTCGGAAACGTACTGGGAGCCAATGTAGGTCTTTCAAGACCGGTGTTATATGGTCTCGGCGGCTGCTCCCAGTCACCAGTCTGGCCGCTGCATTCTGGATTAGTTGTAGTTTCCGGGTCACCTTCAAAGGTAGCCCCACGTAGAGCGCATTGCAGTAGTCCAAGCGGGAGATAACCAGAGCATGCACCACTCTGGCAAGGCAGTCCGCGGGCAGATAGGGTCTCAGCCTACGTACCAGATGGAGCTGGTACACAGCTGCCCTGGACACAGAATTGACCTGCGCCTCCATGGACAGCTGTGAGTCCAAAATGACTCCCAGGCTGCGCACCTGGTCCTTCAGGGGCACAGTTACCCCATTCAGGACCAGGGAATCCTCCACACCTGCCCGCCTCCTGTCCCCCAGAAACAGTACTTCTGTCTTGTCGGGATTCAATCTCAATCTGTTTGCCGCCATCCATCCTCCAACCGCCTCCAGACACTTCACACATGTGTGAATATAGTCCTTTTTCCTGACCACAAAGAAATCTTGTCTGTTGACCCCTAACCTATTTGCCTCCTTTTTTCTGGGCAGGTAATGAACATGTACGGGGACCTCGTCATGGACACAGTGCCAGACAAGGTGAGCATCGCTATTAACCTCCCAGTGATCTTTGAGCGAAGGGAGGCATATAACTTTATTATTAATAATAATAATAATAATAATAATAATAATAATAATAATAATAATAATAATTCACTTATGGGGGGGTTAAAGACAGTGTGGAGACCCAGTGCGGAGGGAGCTAACAGGCCCTTCGCCATGTGTTCATAAGAAGAGCTCCGCCGGATCAGGCCCGTGGCCCGTCTAGTCCAGCAATCTGTTCTCACAGTGGCCAACCAGACGATGCCTGAAAGGGAATCCTTACAAGCAGGAAGAGCGGCGCTCTTCCCTGCTTGCGATTCGCAGGACCTGCTATTCAGCGGCGTTTACTGCCTCCGACAGGACACAGCCATTGCGGCTGGTTATTATTTATTAAATTTGTACACACACCCTTCACCCTTAGATCTCAGGGAAGTTTACAACCAAATTACAAAAAGTGCGATGAAATGATAGCCTCGTCCCCTGTGATTTTGTCCGATTAAAACCACCCAAGCCGGTGGCGACCGCTGCCTCCTGGAGGAGAAGGTTGCAGTTTGTTCCTTGCTGAAGTAGCTCCGTGCTCAGTTAGGCACAGACCAAGAGAGAGGGAGCTTTGTTCTTCCCGCAGGTGAGCGTGGCCTGACCTCTCTGGCGAGTCACGCTGGCAGAAGCACTCACCTCATCCTCTTTGTGGCCATGAGAAAGGAGGAGGACGACAGGGAGAGGCTAAAAAAAGCCAATGCAATTCTGGGCTGCATCAATAGGAGTATAGCATCTAGATCAAGGGAAGTAATAGTGCCACTGTATTCTGCTCTGGTCAGACCTCACCTGGAGTACTGTGTCCAGTTCTGGGCACCACAGTTCAAGAAGGACACTGACAAACTAGAACGTGTCCAGAGGAGGGCAACCAAAATGGTCCAAGGCCTGGAAACAATGCCTTATGAGGAACGGCTAAGGAAGCTGGGCATGTCTAGCCTGGAGAAGAGGAGGTTAAGGGGTGATATGATAGCCATGTTCAAATATATAAAAGGATGTCACACAGAGGAGGGAGAAAGGTTGTTTTCTGCTGCTCCAGAGAAGCGGACACGGAGCAATGGATCCAAACTACAAGAAAGAAGATTCCACCTAAACATTAGGAAGAACTTCCTGACAGTAAGAGCTGTTTGACAGTGGAATTTGCTGCCAAGGAGTGTGGTGGAGTCTCCTTCTTTGGAGGTCTTTAAGCAGAGGCTTGACAACCATATGTCAGGAGTGGTCTGATGGTGTTTCCTGCTTGGCAGGGGGTTGGACTCGATGGCCCTTGTGGTCTCTTCCAACTCTATGATTCTATGATTCTAAAAGAGGCGAGGGGAGAAAGGCCGGCCCGTGGGATTACACAAGGTGCCATCCTGCGCTAAAATGAGGGTCCCGGATCTGGAAAGGTTGCAGACGGTTTGAGTGGATGGAACCGAGCAACTGTCGTTCTCCATTATCACCACTTGGTGGTGCTCATGGAACGGTTGCCAACTTGCCGCAGCCTTTGCAAACCTCTTTGTTATTATTTACAGTATCTACTGTATTTTTCGCTCTATAAGACGCACCAGAGCACAAGACGCACCTAGTTTTGGGAGGAGGAAAACAAGGAAAAAAATATTCTGAATCTCAGAAGCCAGAACAGCAAGAGGGATCGCTGCGCAGCGAAAGCAGCAATCTCTCTTGCTGTTCTGGCTTCTGGGATCGCTGTGCAGCCTGCATTCGCTCCATAAGACGCACACACATTTCCCCTTACTTTTGAGGAGGGAAAAAGTGAGTCTCATAGAGCAAGAAATTGCGGTACATTTATATGCAGGCAGCAACCTTCTTAGGCGTGTCCAATACATGCACGACTGCTCGCACGCACATCGCACTGAACCCAGAAGTGAGAGGGGTTCCAGAACGTGACCCCCAAGCAAATCAGTTGTTACCTGCGCCACCTTTTTCTCAAAGGAGCTCAAAGCAACGTACAGTGGTACCTTGGGTTACAAACGCTTCCGGTTACAGATTCCGCTAACCCAGAAATAGTGCTTCAGGTTAAGAACTTTGCTTCAGGATGAGAACAGAAATCGCGCACTGGCGGTACAGCAGCAGCAGAAGGCCCCATTAGCTAAAGTGGTGCTTCAGGTTAAGAACGGACCTCCGGAATGAATTACCGTATTTTTCACTCTATAGGACGCAACCAACCATAGTACGCACCTTGTTTTAGAGGGGGAGAAAAAGAAAATAAAATTTTTCCCCTCTCTGTGCAGCACCCCTTCAGCGAAGCGGCAGGAGAAACGGAGCCCCTTCCATTTCTCCTCCCGCTTCGCTGAAGGGGTGCTGCGCAGCTCTCCCTCTCCCACATTGCCTTCGCCTTCAGTGAAGGCAACCCGAAGCCTCTGGAGCGCAGCGGGAGTTCTGGCTGCGCTCCGGAGGCTTCGGGTTCCTTTCGCTGAAGCCAGGAGAGCAGGACTCTCCCGGCTTCAGCGAAAGGAGAGGCGAAAGGAAAGGCTTCAGCGAAAGGAGCAGCCTTCCCGCTGCTCCCTGAGCTTGTGGCGCTGGCGATGGGGGAAAGCCCGGCTTTGCCCCAGCCCCAAAGAGCAGGTGGGGGAGCTGCGGAAAGGTTCCCCCAGCCCCAGGGACCACACATTCACTCCATAAGACGCACAGACATTTCCCCTTAGATTTTAGGAGGAAAAAAGTGCGTCTTATGGAGCGAGAAATACAGTAAGTACGTAACCAGAGGTACCACTTGTACATGGGTCTCCATTTAATTCCCGCAAGAACCCTGCGGGATACGTTAGGCTGTGAGAGGCAGCGACTGGCCCAAGGGGACCCAGTGAGCTTCACAGCTGAGTGGGAATTTGAACCCGGGTCTCCCAAGTCCTAGCCTTCTGACTGCTACACGACGCTCTGGCCCGCAAGATTGCCAGATTGGCACGGGCTTGTATATCCACTATCAATGACTGGGATCTAGCAGGTCGGTCCAACTTGGGGGTGACACCACCCTCTTCCCGCTGCTTTGACTTGGCTCTTCCCTCCCCTCCAGCCCCACACGTGTTGCCTCTTTCGTGGACCCAAAGCCGCTTGTTTTCTCTTCCACCAGGTTCATTTCTTCAACAGTTTTTTCTACGATAAGCTACGAACCAAGGGGTACGAGGGAGTCAAGCGCTGGACCAAGAACGTGAGTGGCTGCCAAGAATTCTCTGCCCCGGTGCCCTTTGCAGGGTGGAGGAGCACAGAGCGAAAGGGGGGGGTGCAGATTTATTTATTTTTTAGAAAAACACACCAAATAAATTATACACCACTGGATTTAGGGAGGGTTGAAGGCCTCAGAGGGGTTTACGAAGAGAACCATCTAGCGGTTTTTTCGTCTTGCGAAGCAGCCCTATTAGCAGATTAGCGCTATTATCGGTTTAGCGGCTATTAGCGGCTATTAAAGGCTTAAGGGATTAGCGGATTAGCTGCTAAAAGGCTATTAGCGCCTTAGCGGCTTAGAAAAAGGGGGTGGGGAGCGAAAAAAATTTTCAAGACTCGCAAGACATTTTCGTCTTGCAAAGCAAGTCCATAGGGAAATTTGTCCTGCGAAGCGCCTCTGCAGACGGAAAACCCTTTCGTCTAGCGGGTTTTCCGTCTTGCGAGGCATTCGTCTTGCGGGGCACCACTGTATATGAAGTAAAATGAAAATCGGATAGGGGGGACTTGGGGAAGCCCACTTAACAATGTTTAGAAAAATAAGGCTATGACAAGAATTTGTTTGTATTGTTTGTCTTTTCTGTCTGTGTTTTTTATATGTGTAATTGGATTTAAACTGATTTTATAACGCATTGATTTTAGAATGCTGTATTGTTTTACTGCTGTTAGCTGCTCTGAACCTGGCTTCGGCTGGGGAGGGCGGGATATAAAATTATTATTATAAAATGAATTTAATTTTTTTGAAAAAAACAAACAAACAGGTGGACATCTTCAACAAGGAGCTCCTCCTCATTCCAATCCACCTGGAGGTCCACTGGTCTCTGATCTGCGTGGAAGTGAAGCAGAAGAAAATCACGTACCTGGACTCCCAGCGCACCCTCAACCGGCGGTGCCCCAAGGTAAAGGGCTGGGTGGCCGGGCCATAATAAGCAAGGAGCCCCTTCCCTTCCTCCTCCTCCTCCTCTGATAGCTCCCACAGTGCTGTGCATTTGGACCACTTTGAAACTGGGCCGCCACAGCTTCCCTCCAAGAGCCAAGGTGTGTGATGAGGGATGCTTTAGGGATTTTCTGGGGCCTTCGTCCCCCACAGCCATGCAATTCCTTGAAGGGCGATATCCCTGGCTGCTCAGCACCATGGCTGCGCAGAACCCCCACTATGGGTGAACTCCTATGAAAAACAGGGAATCGCACTCAGGCAGAGCGTTGCCCTGGAACACCCAGGTTCTGCTTCTGGCCTTCTGCTTGGCCCCTGTGAAAACAGGATGTTGGCCCAATGGGCAGCCTCTGGCCTGACCTACATGCTACAGAGGCCCATCTTAGGTTGCTGTTGCATTCATTTCCATCATGTGAAGAAGGCGCAACAGAGACTGTACTTTTTGAGAATACTAAGGAAAAACCATCTTCCGCAGAAACTGCTGCTTGCCTTCTATCACTGTGCCATTGAGAGCGTGCTCACTTATGGCTTATGTGTGTGGTACGGAAGCTGTACTACCCAGGACAGGATGGGGTTGTGTAGGGTTGTGAAGGCAGCAGAGAGCATTGTTGGCTGCCCACTCTCCACCTTAGAGCAGATTTATGCCACAAGGTGCCATAGGAAGGCACTGGACATAGTAAAAGATCCATCGCATCCTGGTCACTGTCTCTTCGAGCTTTTGCCGTCGGGACGGAGATACAGGACGATGAAGACAAGAACAAGCCGTCTTAAGAACAGCTTCTTCTCCAGAGCGATCTCGGCCCTGAATGGGAAGCCCGGACTTTGAAAGTCAACTAATCTCCCTTGCTGTAGTATACTGTATTGTTTAATTAGTGTTTTTATGGAGCAGTCAAGTAATTTCGTTGTCCCCGAAGGGGGCAATGACAATAAAGATGATGATGATGATGATGATGATTATATACCACCTATGGCTTTCAAGGCCTGTGGGGAAAACCCCAAGCCTCTTAGCTTTTCAGATTGAGGTTGAATCCTGACAAGACAGAAGTACTGTTTTGGGGGGACAGGAGGCGGTCAGGTGTGGAGGACTCCCTGGTCCTGAATGGGGTAACTGTGCCCCGAAGGACCAGGTGCGCAGCCTGGGAGTCATTGTGGCCGGTTGGGGCTTTCAAGGTCAGCACCAACACTTTGAATTGTGCTCGGAAACGTCCTGGGAGCCAATGGAGGTCTTTGAGGACCAGTGTTATGTGGTCTCCCAGCCCCCAGTCTAGCTGCCACATTCTGGATTAATTGCAGTTTCCAGGTCACCTTCAAAGGTAGCCCCACGTACAGTGGTATTTCTGGTTACGTACTTAATTCGTTCCAGAGGTCCATTCTTAATCTGAAACTGTTCTTAACCTGAAGCACCACTTTAGCTAATGGGGTCTCCTGCTGCTGCCGCGCCACCGGAGCACGATTTCTGTTCTCATCCTGAAGCAAAGTTCTTAACCCGAGGTACTATTTCTGGGTTAGCGGAGTCTGTAACCTGAAGTGTATGTAACCCGAGGTACCACTGTAGAGCGCATTGCAGTAGTCCAAGCGGGCGATAACCAGAGCGTGCCCCACTCTGGCGAGACAGTCTGCGGGCAGGGAGGGTCTCATCCTGTGTACCAGATGGAGCTGGCAGACAGCTGCCTTGGCTTCCAGGGTAGCAGTGTTGCAAGTGGTTTAATAGTACAGTGGTACTAATTAATTCGTTCCGCGAGTCTCTTCGTCTAGCGGTTTTTTCGTCTTGCGAAGCAACCCTATTAGCAGTTTAGCGGCTATTAAAGGCTTAAGGGATTAGCAGATTAGCTGCTAAAAGGCTATTAGCGGTTTAGCAGCTTAGAAAAAGGGGGTGGAGAGCGGAAAAAAATCTCAAGAATCGCAAGGCATTTTCGTCTTGCGAAGCAAGCCCATAGAGAAATTCGTCCTGCGAAGCACCTCCAAAACGGAAAACCCTTTCGTCTAGCAGGTTTTCCGTCTTGCGAGGCATTCGTCTTGCGGGGTACCACTGTAATAGTAATTCTGTTATTTGTACCCTGCCTATCTGACTGGCTTGCTGCAGCCGCTCTGGGCGGCTTCCAGCATGCGCAAAAACATAATGGGCTTGAGAGGAGGGGGTGAGGGTGGTCTGGCTATCCTGCCTTTTGGGAAGGGGGCTGAGAAATGGACCACGCTTCCCACTGTACGTGCTCACACTCAAAAACTGCCTGTTCTCCTTGCACCCCCAGCACATCTGCAGATACCTGCAGGCCGAAGCAGACAAGAAGAACCGTCCGGACTTCAGAGACGGGTGGAAAGGGGTTTTTCAGATGGTGAGTAGTATCTCTCCGCCCCTTTAGCTCAGCGGAGGGAGCAGATTGGAGCTATGCCCATGCTCCAACCTGCAATAAAAAGGTAAAGGGACCCCTGACCATTAGGTCCAGTCGTGACCGACTCTGGGGTTGCGGAGCTCATCTCGCTTTATTGGCCAAGGGAGCCGGCATACAGCTTCCGGGTCATGTGGCCAGCATGACTAAGCCGCTTCTGGCGAACCAGAGCAGCGCACGGAAACGCCGTTTACCTTCCCGCCGGAGCGGTACCTATTCATCTACTTGCACTGGTGTGCTTTCGAACTGCTAGGTTGGCAGGAGCAGGGACCGAGCAACAGGAGCTCACCCCGTCACAGGGATTCGAACCGCCGACTTTCTGATCGGCCAGTCCTAGGCTCTGTGGTTTAACCCACAGCGCCAGCCGTGTCCCTTCCAACCCACAATAACTGGGCCAAAAACGGCTGATTAGCGCAAAGAATGGAGTTACCAGGGTTTGCATCGACGCAGAATGCTCTTAAGAGAAATCGGCAAGATTTCTGGCTTGTCTGCGAAGGGAAATGGCGACGCGGTGCGAGTCAACCATCTAAAAGACGACCGTCACTGGGGTTTTTGAGCTGTGGGGGTGAGTGCCAGGGTTAGACACCCCCCCCCCCCAAGAAAAGCCCCACAGGTAGTGGGATGTCGAAGCAGCAGAGGGGGTGAAAAGAGAAACAAACCAGAAGCGGAAGTTGGGGGGAGCCCAGAAGGGGAGGGAGGAAGGAATGCATAGCAAATGTTACGAATATGAGACGCATAGCTGACAACCGTCCCTTATTTGGTGGGAAGGTCCCTTATCCCAGCGCCGTGTCCCGCTGCTGTCCCTTATTGATGATGTAAATTTCCCGGGTTTCAAAGGAAGCAGCTCCTCTCCCTCCCTCCCTGCCGGCCAGGGAGGAGGGAGGCTCCAGCTGTGTTGCTTGGCTGCGTTGCTCACCCAATAAGGAGTCTAAGAACGACTGGGGGGTGGAGCTTGCATGCCTTGTGCCAATCAAATCGGCCGCGTTGCCTGGGGACTCGCCTTTGCTCAGCGCTTCCCAGCGGAGAGGGGACGGTGGTTTTCCTTGCTGCATCCCCTTTGCCGGGTTGCTGCGCTGTGGGAACCACCGCTTGAGGCTTCGTTTGGCTGCTGGCTGGGCTTTCTGCTTTTGCCTCGGAGGGGCTCAGAAGCCGAACATACCTGTGCCCTGAAAATCCCTTATTTTGGCTGCTGGTCCCTTATTTTCGAGGCTGCTGGTCCCTTATTTTCATATCTGTAAGTTGACAGCTATGATGAGATGTGTGTAATGAATGAAAAAGAAAAATGAATTTAAATTTTTTTTAAAAAAAGGAAAGAAATTGGGAAATCAGGGGGGGGGCAGGTTTGGATAGGTCTCTCTTGATTTCCAAGCGGACGAGGGACCCAGTGACCCAGAGCGGGACTGCAAAGCAGACCTCCCTGACAGAGGGATAGCCATTTGGTTCTACTGTTCCCCCTCCTCGCCCTGACCCGATCTCCCTTTCGTTCCTTCCAGAACATCGCCAGGCAGAACAACGACAGCGACTGTGGCGCTTTCGTCTTGCAGGTGAGGCGGTGGGGGGCGGGCAGGAGGGGTCTTGAGGTTCCAAAAAAAAAACAACAGACACTTTATGGCTTTCAGAGGGGAAAGGTGCCATTTCCCCTTGTCTTCTCCATCACCTGCCCCCAGGCCCCTTGGCCATAGACATTCATGCTGCCCAGGTGGTGGAAAACCAAGGGAGCTCAATGCTGGGAAGACTCAGGACAGATAGAAGAAAGTCCCTCTTCACACAGCGCAGGGTTAGACTGTGGAACTCCCTCCCACCAGACGCAGCGATGGCCACCGACCTAAATGGCTTTAAAGGGGATGAGACAAATGTGGGGAGGGTGTGGGGAGGGCTGTCGATGGCTGCTAGCCTTCACAGTTGGAGGCACCAATTCTTCCGGGTACCAGTTTCGGGAAACCGCAGGAGCGGGAGACCGGCTCTTGTGTTCGAATCCTGATTGCGGGTTCCCCACGATGGGCATCCGGTTGGCCACTGTGAGGATTCTGGACTGGACGGGCCACTGGCCTGATCCAGGAGCTCTTATTATGTTCTTATGGCTGCCTAGGCGAAAAGGAAGAAAAGAAAGAATCGAAAATTTTAAACCAGAAGGCATCACAGCCCGGAAGGACAAATTTATAAAGAGCCAGGGCAGCTTCGAAGGGATAGTAAAGTAAATAATAATAATAATAATAATAATAATAATAATAAATTTTATTTATATCCCGCCCTCCCCAGCCAAAGCCAGGCTCAGGACGGCTAACAACAATAAAACAGTACAAAAGTACAGCATAAACAACACTCTAAAATCATTCATTATAAAATTAATTAATTCAAGCCACTGGCAACCATTGGGCCAGAGCTCTGCGAAGATAACCGAGGGAGGGAGTCAGGCTGTGCCCTGGCCAAAGGCCTGGTGGAACAGTTCTGTCTTGCAGGCCCTGCGGAAAGATGTCAAGTCCCGCAGGGCCCTAGTCTCTTGTGACAGAGCATTCCACCAGATCGGAGCCACGGCCGAAAAAGCCCTGGCTCTAGTTGAGGCCAGCCTAACTTCTCTGTGGCCTGGGACCTTCAAGATGTTTTTATTTGAAGACCGTAAGTTTCTCTGTGGGGCATACCAGGAGAGGCGGTCCCGTAGGTACGAGGGTCCTAGGCTCGCACAGTGGTTTCCTTTACAGATAATAAAGACATATAAGCCACACACAAACACACACACACACCATATTTTTCGCTCTATAAGGCGCACCGGACCATAGGGCGCACCTAGTTTTTAGAGGGGGAAATAAAAAAAAAATCTTTTTTCCCCTCCAGCCCCAAAGAGCAGCGTACAGGCTGCGCGCAACCTCTCCCTGCCGGAGGGGTTGCACACGGCTATGGTACAAGCCAAGACAGCAAGCAGGATCCATCCCACTCGCTGTCTTGGCTTGTGCCATAAGCCGTGTGCAACCCCTCCGGTAGGGAGAGGCTGCGCGGGGCTAAAGCAGCCATAGCCGCGTGCAGCCTCTCCCTGCTGGAGGGACTGCGCATGGCTATCTCTGAAGCCTTCGGAGCGCAGCGCAAGTTCCTGATGCGCTCCGCAGGCTTTGGGTTCCTTTTGCTGAAGCCGGGAGAGCAAGACTCTCCCGGCTTCAGCGAAAGGAACCTGAAGCCTCCAGAACGCAGCGGGAACTCGCGCTGCGCTCTGAAGGCTTCAGGCGGCTATTCCTGAAGCCTGGAGAGCAAGAGGGGTCGGTGCACACCAACGCCTCTCGCTCTCCAGGCTTCAGCGAAAGCAACGCAAAGCCCCGGAGCACGGAGGGAGCGCTCCCTCTGCGCTTCGGAGGCTTCGTGTTGCTTTCGCTGAAGCCAAGGAGCCTGCATTCGCTCCATAGGACGCACACACATTTCCCCTTAATTTTTAGAGGGGGAAAAGTGCGTCCTATAGAGCGAAAAATACGGTAGTTTTCTTTACCTGTGAGTTTCATTATTATAGGGAATAAAGGTTCTATATAGCCTTAAATGAGGCAGACATCTGCATAAACTGGTGGCACTATGCAGCCATGTGCCTCAATCTTTCTGCAAGAGATAAAACCATATGATATATTTAAAAATCAGTCATTCAAGCTCTGCCCTTCAGTTACTTTGAGTTTGTGAGATATCTTTTCAGGATAGGAGGTGATTTAAAAATAAATATTCAGCCGTATGAGCTATATGTTGCTCTTGTATTTTCCCTCTGAAGGGCATTTTACCTTTTATAAAGACCCTGCGTGGAAGGGCAGTACCAAACCATGTAGTAATCTCATCTGATCTTACATATAAGATCTGCTTTCACCCCACCCGGGTTGATAATGCTTTCTCTGTTGCATCTGTTGTCTGTGTGAGATGATCAGACTCATGCAGTTTTCCTATTAATTCCTACATGGAAGTACCTTCCTTGCTGGGACATTCTGACATGTTAAGTACAGTGGTACCTCGGGTTAAGTACTTAATTCGTTCCGGAGGTCCGTTCTTAACCTGAAACTGTTCTTAACCTGAAGCACCACTTTAGCTAATGGGGCCTCCTGCTGCTGCTGCACGATTTCTGTTCTCATCCTGAAGCAAAGTTCTTAACCCGAGGTACTATTTCTGGGTTAGCGGAGTCTGTAACCTGAAGCGTATGTAACCTGAGGTACCACTGTAACTCATCCTTTTCAAAAACCAAGCACTTCTTTCAAAAGAATGATCCGGAGACTTGGGTCTGGAAAGACAGCCAAGCAGCCGCCTTAAAACCTTCCACACCATGGCTGTGTTTTCGCTGTTAACAGAGTTTGTAAAGCTACGACAAATCATTATGTAAAGGCCTGCGAGGTTAAAAGGGAGTCCTTGTGCCCATGAAGGTTGTGAGCCGCTGTTCTAAGCGTTTCTGTTGCAAAAAAAACCCCTATGCATTTACCGTATTTTTTGCTCCACAACACTCGCTTTTTTCCTCCTAGAAAGTAAGGGGAAATGTCTGTGCGTGTTATGGAGGGAATGCCTACGGGTGGCGGGGGGGATCTGCTGCAGTCGTGAGCAGAGGATCCATGGTTCCCCTTCCTTCCCTCCTCCGTGGCTCGCTTTGAAACAGCAAAGCGGGAGAGGAGCCGCTTACACAGGTGTAAGTGGCTCCTGTCTGGTTGGCTGCTTTAAACCGTGCTCTCTGTCCCTCTCTCCTCCCCACTCAGCTTTTCAGCTCTCTAAGCCAGGGAGGAGGGAGAGAAGCAGAGCCTGCTTGTTTTAAAGGAGCAAAGCGGGAGAGGAGAGGAGCCTTCTCCCCTTAAACCCCTCTTCTGCATTATTAGCAGCATCCTTCTCCACACACCCCATGCATGTTCCTTCTCCCCTTATACCCCGCTTCTGCATTATTAGCAGCATCCTTCTCCACCCACCCCACGCGTGCTCCTTGTCCCTTGAGTGCTTTTCCTTCCCTCCCCACTTAAAACATGGTTACAAAGCACGGATCCACATGGATCCTCAGGATTTTTGCATTGGGCTACCCCAAACTCACCGTCAGATCACATGTCTGTGGCCACAGCATGAACCACAAAAATCATACATCCACTGTTTCATTTAGAATATTTTTTTCTTGTTTTCCTCCTCTAAAAACTATGTGCGTGTTATGGTCAGGTGCGTGTTATAGAGCGAAAAATATGGTAATTAAATCTACATCACACCTTTTTCTCCAAAGAGAGCCAGTGTGGTGTAGTGGTTAAGAGCGGTGGACTCGTAATCTGGGGAACCGGGTTCGCGTCTCCGCTCCTCCACCTGCAGCTGCTGGGTGACCTTGGGCCAGTCACACTTCTCTGAAGTCTCTCAGCCTCACTCACCTCACAGAGTGTTTGTTGTGGGAGAGGAAGGGAAAGGAGATTGTTGGCCGCTTTGAGACTCCTTAGGGTAGTGATAAAGCGGGATATCAAATCCAAACTCTTCTTCGTCTTCCAAAGGAGCCCAGGGTGGCTTGGGGTGGGTCGGCAGATGCGCATGTCTGCGTACACACACTGCTTTTCAGGTGAACATCATAAAGGTGGCTTTAAAGCCCTGAACGGCTTCAGAGGCCCAGTATACCTGAAGGAGTGTCTCCACCCCCATCATTCTGCCCGGACACTGAGGTCCTGCTCCGAGGGCCTTCTGGCGGTTCCCTCCCTGCAAGAAGTGAGGTTACAGGGAACCAGGCAGAGGGCCTTCTCAGTGGTGGCGCCCGCCCTGTGGAACCGCCCTCCCTTCAGATGTCAAGGAAATAAACAACTATCTGACTTTTAGATGACATCTGAAGGCAGCCCTGTTCAGGGAAGTTTTTAATATTAGATGTTTTATCATGTTTGTAATACAGTGGTACCTCAGGTTACATACGCTTTAGGTTACAGACTCCGCTAACCCAGAAATAGTACCTCGGGTTAAGAACTTTCTTCAGGATGAAATCAGAAATTGTGCTGCGGCAGCGGGAGGTCCCATTAGCTAAAGTGGTGCTTCAGGTTAAGAACGGACCTCCAGAACAAATTAAGTTCTTAACCCAGGTACCAGTGTATTGTTTTGGGAGCCGACCTGAGTGGCTGGGGAAACCCAGCCAGGTGGGCAGAGTATTAATAATAATAATAATAATATTAAATGCAAATCAAGCAAATAAGCATCATCAAATTTGCAGCCAGAAAGCAGGATTTCCCCCTTCCCGCAAATAAAAGAAAGGGTGGTCAGGAGCAGTGGCGTAGCGTGGGGGGTGCAGGGGGGCCGGCCGCACCGGGCGCAACATCGGGGGGGGGCGCTCGCACTCGCAGCTCTCTGCCCCTACCTGGCTCACTCTCTCTCTCTCACTGCAGTGCTGGCTGTGCGAATCCTATCCGAGCCGCCAGGTCGCCACCCACTGTGGAGGGGGGGGTGCCAGGCGTGCGGTGCGGAGAGAGAGCGAGGGACTATCTGGGGGAGGGACAGTGCAGCGGGGGGGGGGCGCAAATTACTTGCCTTGCCCCGGGTGCTGACAACCCACGCTACGCCACTGGTCAGGAGGCTACCTCTGTTTGCAGCAACGGCAGCTCGTATTGTGGGCAGCACACGAGGCTGTTCTGCCTTCCTCCCGTATGGCAAGATTTTACTTCAAAACAACAGGCTTCAAAACACTTGCGTGGTCAGTCCAGGCCTGGCGGAATCTCAGAAGCCGTTTTCTGGGGGTGGGATGGGTGTCCAGGTGGCAGGAACAGTCAGTCCCAGTCCTGGAGGGATTTTGCGCCTCCTCTCGAGGGAGGCTGTTCTGCAATGTGCATAATCGGGGCAGGTGGATAGAATCTTCCTGTTTCCCTACGTGGCAAGGTTTGAGCTAGACGCTCACAGAGCTTTTTCTTTTTTAGTGCATTCATTGCGATTTAAAGTCCTTAAAAGAGAGAATGGTGCGGTCGCATTTGGGAAAGGGCAACCCAAATTATCAAGGGGGTGTGGCGATAAAGGTGGTGGCCTTTGGGGATTTTGGGGGGGCCAGAGAAAAGGCAAGTAAGAGGCAACAGCAGACCCTCTTCTGAGCTGATCTGTCAGGTGTCCCGATTATGTACAGAACTGAACAGCTTTTATAGGAATGGCAAACTTATCCCAATGAGACGAGAAATGAGCATTGCATGGGAAAAAGCACAGGAACGCAGCGTCGCTGCTTAAATCCCGCTTGCTGGCTTGGAAAACACCCCAGTGCAAGTACAGTGGTACCTCTGGATGTGAACCCACGTCTGCGCATGCACGGGTCGCGATTTGCAGCTTCTGCGCATGGGCATGCACGAGGGGCAAAACCCGGAAGTAACGCCTTCCGTTACTTCTGGGTCGCCGCAGGGCGTAACCTGAAAACGCTCAACCTGAAACATATTCAACCCGAGGTATGACTGTAGATAAATAGGTACTGCTGCGGCAGGAAGGTCAACGGCGTTTCCGTGCGCTCTGGCACTCATCACGGTGTCCCGTTGCGCCACATGCAGTTTAGTCCTGCTGGCGAGATGAGCCGGAAAGATGTCTGTGGACAAACGCCGGCTCCCTCAGCCTGAAAGCGAGATGAGCGCCGCAACCCCAGAGTTGGTCATGACTGAACGTAATGGTCAGTGGTCCCTTTACCTTTACCTCAGGGATGCAGGTGGCGCTGTGGGTTAAACCACAGAGCCTAGGGCTTGCTGATCAGAAGGTCAGCGGTTCGAATCCCCGCAATGACGGGGTGAGCTCCCATTGCTCGGTCCCTGCTCCTGCCAACCTAGCAGTTCAAAAGCACGTCAAAGCACAAGTAGATCAATAGGTACCACTCCAGCGGGAAGGTAAACGGCGTTTCCGTGCGCTGCTCTGGTTCGCCAGAAGCAACTTAGTTCTGCTGGCCACATAACCTGGAAGCTGTACGCCGGCTCCCTTGGCCAATAAAGCAAGATGAGCGCCGCAACCCCAGAGTCGGCCACGACCGGACCTAATGGTCAGGGGTCCCTTTACCTTTACCCGTCCAGGAGTCCTTTACCTTTACCTTACCTTACGGGCACACGGCTGGCCAGTTTTCGACCGGGGTGATGGGCCATTGGACCCAATCCACCAGGCTCTTATGATGCTCTTAGGTATACATTGCTGATTCTCCTTTCCTTTCTCTTCCAGTATTCCAAATTCCTGGCGCTTGGCCTCCCCTTCTCCTTCACCCAGCAGGACATGCCGAAACTGCGCCGTCAGATGTACAAGGAGTTGTGCCACTGCAAGCTCACCGCGTGACGAGCTCACACACACACACTCATACAAACACAACACACACTCATACACACACACAACACACACACCCTCCCAAAGACCGACTTGGACGGCCGGACGCACGACTCCTCCTCCTCCTCCAGCTTGACAGCAGACATCCGATTTGGGGTGTACGGAAAGCGGGCAGGGGGGTGTCCTTAGGTCACTGGAACTCGTTGAGGTTTAACAAGCGGACTCGTTTGGGGGGCGGGGGGTGTCGTTTTTAACCCGAGTTAAACCCCCCTCCCCTTTCTTCTTCTTCTTCTTCTTCTTCTTCTTCCTGGTCTCTCGTTTTTGTTTCGTTCGTATTTAAAACCGACCTCCGGAGGGCCCTTTCTCCGGGTTGGTTCTGTTGGGGAAGTTGCGGGGATTTTTTTTGGGTGGGGGGGGGGAGACACACGACGGATGGGTGGGATGGCGGGCGAGCGGGTGGGATTGGGGACGTTTCTTATCACCGAACATGCCCTCTGCACATGTTCCGCTCCGGTTCGGAGGGAGGACTGGGGGGGGGCAGGGGTAGAGTCCAAAAACGAGGGACCAGGAAGGCGGGCACAGGGGGGGGCGGCGGCATAAATTACCCTCCTGCCCCCCCCAGCTTCTCCCTCTGCTTTATCTCGCCCTGTTGGTTACTTGTGTTAGTGAATAATGTATGTTCTGGTTTTTATCCCGCCCCCCCCCCCTCAAGGGAGAGGGAGCTGGAACAGGGGAAGGAGGGGCTCTGGTGGGCGGGCGGGGGGGCAGGTTTCTACACTGGGGCCGAGATAACGGAAACAAGCATTTTTTTTATACGATGGCTACCATTGTGGGTAATAAAAGAAAAAGCATTCTTTGGAGAAAAAGGCGTTTTCTAACCTCCTTGCGATGCGCGGCGGTTGCGCAAAGGTGTTCTGTGCAGTTTTACGAGGCGAGCAAAGAGTTTTCCACCTCCTGCCCTAGATCCGCTTTTTAAAAACAATATACAGTGGTGCCTCGCAAGACGAAAAGAATCCGTTCCGCAAGTCTCTTCGTCTAGCAGTTTTTTCGTCTTGCGAAGCAACCCTATTAGCGGATTAGCGGCTATTAGCGGCTATTAAAGGCTTAAGGGATTAGCGGATTAGCTGCTAAAAGGCTATTAGAAAAAGGGGGTGGGGAGCGGAAAAGAATCGCAAGACATTTTTGTCTTGCGAAGCAAGCCCATAGAGAAATTCGTCCTGCAAAGCGCATTGAAAAACGGAAAACCCTTTCGTCTAGCGGGTTTTCCGTCTTGCGAGGCATTCGTTTTGCGGGGCACCACTGTATATAGAGAAAAGGACACGGGTGGTGCTGTGGTCTAAACTACTGAGCCTCTTGGGCTTGCCGATCGGAAGGCCGGCGGTTCGAATCCCTGCGATGGAGTGAGCTCCCGTTGCTCGGTCCCTGCTCCTGCCAACCTAGCAGTTCGAAAGCACGTCAAAGTGCAAGTAGATAAATAGGTACCGCTCCGGCGGGAAGGTGAACGGCGTTTCCGTGCGCTGCTCTGGTTTGCCAGAAGCGGCTTAGTCCTGCTGGCCACATGACCCAGAAGCTGTACGCCGGCTCCCTCGGCCAGTAAAGCGAGATGAGCACCGCAACCCCAGAGTCGGCCACGACTGGACCTAACGGTCAGGGGTCCCTTTACCTTTTTTATATAGAGAAACAAAACAAGGTCCTACGCCTTTGTGGTGGAGAACACTGTTGGTGGCTATGCTCTAACTCCACAGGGGCAACAGTGCCTTTGAATCCTGGTTTCCGGAAACTTGCAAGTTTCCCACCGGGACATCTGGTCAGCCACTGGGAGAACTGGATGAGGCCTCCTTTGGCCTGACCCAACAGACTCCCCTCTCGCCCTGCAATAGAGGAGCTTCAACAAGAGTGATAAAACCTTGGGAGGGTTTTTTTTTTGGGGGGGGGGGGAGCGTTCATCTGGCCTTCTTGGGTTGGAGGGTGAGGGCTCTGTCCCTCCATAGATCTGCAGCCTTCTCCCTCCAGGGCAAGCACGATAAATCGGTGTGGGAATCCGGTTTTTAAAATGGAGCCTCTAGAGCGCCATTTTTCCAGGTTGATTCTGCTGTGGGGAAGTTGGGGGGGTTGCAGGTAAGGGGTTGGGATTGAGCAGGGGGGCTGATTAACACTGGAGGTCCGAAGCTATTTGTTGTGATCAAACACAGAGCCAGGTAGCTCTCACTTTTCTCTGTCGGCCCGGTTATTGCACCTTTTCCACTGAGCTCAAAGTGGCATACGCGATTCTCCACATCCACCCAATTCTTCATTTTATCCCAACAACTCTGTGAGGTAGACTGTTGTTGAGTCATTTAGTCGTGTCCGCCTCTTCGTGACCCCCTGGACCAGAGCACGCCAGGCACTCCTGTCTTCCACTGCCTCCCGCAATCTGGTCAAACTCATGCTGGTCTCTTCCAGAACACTGTCCCACCATCTTGTCCTCCGTCGTCTGATTCACCTTGTGCCCTCCATCTTTCCCAGCATCAGGGTCTTTTCCAGGGAGTCTTCTCTTCTCAGGAGGTGGCCAAAGTCTTGGAGCCTCAGCTTCAGGATCTGTCCTTCCAGGGAGCACTCAGGGCTGATTTCCTTCCGAATGGAGAGGTTGGATCTTCTTGCAGTCCATGGGACTCTCAAGAGTCTCCTCCAGCACCAGAATTCGAAAGCATCCATTCTTCGGCGATCAGCCTAGACTAGGCTGAGAAAAGCAGCGGCTGGTCCAAGCTCACCCAGTGGCCGGGGGGGGGGGCATTCGAACCCTAGTCCAACACACTAACCACCCCGGCTCTCTGCTGGAGGGAAGACAGGCATTGTGGTGGGAGAGAGAATAGTGGGAGGGGAGAGCCATTCTAAAATCGGAGCCAAGCGTTATGAAAGCGGGGGGGCGTGCTCATTTGCGGGGGGCTGGAGGAAATTTCCCACAATATGCGTGTGGAGTGTTCCAACGTGGATCTCGGCTAAACATACACAGTGTGTGTTTATGGAGCATCTTTCATGGGCATCACACCCCCTGGGTGCAAGAAGTCCTGCTGACTATCTGGTTTTTGCTGCATTATTATTTTCCCTTGAACCCAGTCCTCCCTGTAGTGACTCATCGGCTGGATTGAAAGCCTGTGTGCTTTTGCTCCTCCGCAACGGCTCTGGGAGTGAATCACTGGGGTTACTCAGAGCCAGGAATCTTTTCTAGTCCAGCTCAAAATATTCTGGCCACTGGTTTCTTCCTCCTGGAAGGGCCTTGGATGGCTCTTTCCTGGACAAGGGAGACGGGCCGGGGGCTTTAATTATAAAAATATTTATGTAACACTGTATTGGGGGGGAAGGATTGAAGTGGTCTGCAAGAATACCTATGTACTGTAAAATCAACTAACCATTGCAGAAAGATAATGCTCTCAATTGCCTGCACATCCCTGGAAGCGCAGAAATGTGTTTAAAAGCTGGCACAGAAGGTGTCAGTGGCAGGGAGTCCCACAGGAACGGGCCAAAGACACAAAAGGCTCGGTTTATTGTCGTTAAAACGTGCCTCGCAAATCCAGGGGGCAACCAGCGAAGTTCCTTCAGATAATCTCAAAGATCAAGCTAAAGTATAAGGCCCCAGAAAGTCCCTAAACTGGGTTGGATTTAAGGGTAACGTAAGATTGGGCAGGGATGAAGGTGGCGCTGTGGGTTAAACCACAAAGCCTAGGGCTTGCCGATCAGAAGGTGGGCGGTTCGAATCCCTGCGACGGGGTGAGCTCCCGTTGCTCGGTCCCTGCTCCTGCCAACCTAGCAGTTCGAAAGCACGTCAAAGTGCAAGTAGATAAATAGGTACCGCTCTGGCGGGAAGGTAAACGGCGTTTCCGTGCGCTGCTCTGGTTCGCCAGAAGCGGCTTAGTCCTGCTGGCTACATGACCCGGAAGCTGGACGCCGGCTCCCTTGGCCAGTAAAGCGAGATGAGCGCCGCAACCCCAGAGTTGTCCGCAGCTGGATTGGGCAGCAACTTGGAGCTTCTCAGATGCTAGGAAAGCTTAGGTGTTTCCATTGTTGTTTATTTTATTTTAAAGATTTGTATCCTAGACTGGTGGCAGAGTGGCCAATAAGATCACATAACACCGGTCCTAAAAGACCTCCATTGGCTCCCAGTATGTTTCCAAGCACAATTCAAAGCATTGGTGCTGAGCTTGAAAGCCCTAAACGTCCTCAAAGGCCCAGTAGACCTGAAGGAGCGTCTCCACCCCCATCGTTCTGCCCGGACACTGACGTCCAGCTCCAAGGGCCTTCTGGTGATTCCCTACCTGTGAGAAGCCAAGTTACAGGGAACCAGGCAGAGGGCCTTCTCGGTGGTGGCGCCCACCCTGCAGAACGCCCTCCCATTGGATGTCAAGGAAATAAACAACTATTTGACTTTTAGAAGACGTCTGAAGGCAGCCCTGTATTGGGAGATTTTTAACATCTGACGCTTTACATTTTTTAAGTGTTATGTAAACCACCCAGTGTGGCTGGGGAAACCCAGCCAGATGGGCGGGGTATAAATAATAAAATGATGATGATGATGATGCCCTTCGTCCGAAGATCCCAGGGTGGTTCACAACAGAAACATACAAAATGAGAACACAAAATAATCCTTCTTGATTATTGAAAATGCTGACGGGCTGATGGATGCTGTCAAGTCCAACATTTTCCTCATCTCTCTGCATTTTGCTTTCCAAAAACTGAAAGTGCCTCGGCACACTGGATGTTTCAAGGTGGGTCAAGGAAGTTCAGGCGACGGCATTTTTTGGCTGCCTCACCAGCAGATTTTTGGTATTTACAAGGTGCCTGTTAATCGCTTCCTGCAGTGGGCCCCTAAATCGTTTTAATTTAAAAACAGTAAACTATAACAGGTGGTGGTTTGTTTTTGAGAAATGAGCTGTTGCAGCACACCTTAGATTGGACTGCTCACCTATAATAAATAAAATATTTTGAAATAAAAATGGGAGAGGGCAAAGGAACAGGCCAGTGGAGAAACAGAGCAGGGAGCCCAGTGGGTCAGCAGAGGGGGATCCTGACCAGTGGATCACCAGGGGAGGGATCCGATCCACCCTCCCAGTTACAAGAGGGTTTGTGTGGTGGTGGGAGTTTTCCAGTTTCAAAGCTGGAGGGGTCAGGAAATTTGGCTCTTTTTTTTTTTTTTTTTGGAGGGAGGGTCCAAATCTTCCTGCCCAGGAACGTCCACAGCACCTAAAAGGGGGCTTCCTTGTAAGGAGGGGGGGGGGGCTTTTGCAAAAAAAAAATGGGAAGGGTTTTTTTGGGGGGGTCTCTGAATAATGCACCCAGTGATTAAATTTCAACCCAGCTCTTTTAACTATTTGGGGGGGGGGCAAATCTTTCTGCCCAGGAACTTCCACAGCACCTAAAAGGGGACTCCCTTGTAATGGGGGGGCTTTTGCAAAAAAAAAATTGCAAATTAATATTTAATATGGGAAGGTTTTTTGGGGGGGGGTCTCTCAAAAATGCACCCAGTGCTTAAATTTCAGCACAGCTCTTTTAACTTTTTTGGGGGGGGGGTTGATTTTGTCAGCCTCCTCTTGTCACCCCCCCCCCAGGCCTATATCACGTGGTGCTCTGCCCTCCCCGCTGGACAAAGGCAGCAGGCCCAAAATTCAGGCCCCAACGCCTAACCACGTGGGCCTTTTTCCTCTCCCTGTCTCCCCCCCTCCTTAGAACCGCCTCCTCCTCTTTCGGGCTCCCATTGGCCCATCGTCTCGACGGACGCGGCCGACGACCAACCAGAGCCCGGCGCTCCCCGTTGACGTCACGACGCCCGAGTTCTTTCCACCTCTCCCTTTTCCCCAACCCCCCCACGCTCCCCTCTCTCGGTTTGACGTCACCATTAAAAAAAAAACCCGCCCGTCACGGATCCCCTCGTCCAATGGGAAGGCGGTGGCGGCGAGCCGCTGGCCAATGGCGTCTCCGGAAGCGGAGGAGGGGGAAGGCGGCGGGCCAATAGGGGCGAAGCCGGTCGGGGAGAAGCGCGCGGGACCAATGGCGTGAGGCGGGCGGCTGGGCGGGCATAGGGGGAAGAGGGCCAATGGAGGAGGGGCCGCGGGGCGGGGCCTCGGCGGGATGTTATAAGGGGGAGCGGAGCGGGCGGGGCTAGGACCTTTTCCCCAGGATGTCTGCGAGTCAAGAGAGCCGGTGAGTGAGCGGGCGAGGGAGAGAGAGCAAGCGCGGCAGGGCCTCCCCCCCCATATCCGCCCAATGGGCCCGTCCAGGCCTCTTCTCCTCCCTCAAGGTTCTATCGGAGGACCGAACCATTACGCGGCAAAGGGGGGGGGAATAAGCGAAAGAGAGGCGCTTTCCTCACAGCGAAAGAACCGCGAATTGCTTCCTCCTCGCCTTCCTCCATTTTGTTCCCTCGCTTTTATGTCCCCCACCTCGGCTCATTCCACGTGGCCGGCCAGGTCGGGGCCGGCGCCCCCATTTTCGGGAGTGGACCCGTCCTCCCCCCGTAAGGTCTCTGCGGCTTTGGGCCGAGACCATTTTCATCGCGGGGGGGGGGGAGAGAAAAAAAAAGCCGGAACGGGCCTCGCTCCGCAATACCGGCGTGTGGAGAACTTCCTTCGCCGCCATTTCGGCCGGGAGGGAGCGCGGGGCGTCGGTTTCCGTAATGGCGTTGTCTCTTTATTTTCTCCCCTTTGGGGGGTTTTATCTCCCCCAAGTTTTTTTTCTCGAATGCTCGCGGGCGGTTCCATTTTTCGTCGAGAAATGGGGGGGAAATCTCTTCTTTAAGGCTTTTTTTGAAGAGGAGGCGATATTCTTTCCGTGCCGATTGTCCCCCGTGTGGAGGGCGAAGGAGAAAAAAGGCGGCCTGTCCCTTTTTTCCTCTCTCCCCCCTCCCCTTTTTTCAGCCATTTTGAGCCTTTCCCTCTTACACAAGTTTTTCTCTCCCCCCTCCCATTTCTCCTTTTTCCTCAGTGGTCTGCTCCTTCCCCCCCTCCTCATTTGGACTCGCCCATCCTTTCCCCGCTCCCCCCCCGGGGGGGCAATTGGGCAATTCCATTTCCGCACCGCGCAGAATTGGCACGGGCGAGCCCATTTTAGAGAAATGGGGGGGGGGGACAGAAGCAGCGCTGCCTTTTTTTTTCTCCCCCCCGCCGCGGGCGCGTCCATTTCTCCCTTCGTTTCTCCCCCCTCCCGCCCTGCCTATTGTCCTGTCGCTTCGCATCCGGGAACTCTGCGCCCGTGACGTCACGGGCCTGTGGCCAGAGGCGCGGAGAGGGAGGCGCCTCTTGCCCTTAAAAGGAAAGCAGGAAGAAAGAGGGAGCGGGAAGCACGTGGGGAGCGGCGTATGGGCCGCCAGGGGACACGTTGAGCTTACGGCATCGCCTCCCTCCTCTCCGGCTAGGACGCGGGTGGCTGGGAGGAATGGCTGGGGTCGGCAAAGGGGCCTGTGGAACTCACAGCCACCAGATCAGGGCAGGAGAGAACAAGAGCTCCGCTGGATCAGGCATCGCCTTCCTCCTCTCCAGCTTGGGGGGGGGGGAGGAATAGCTGGAGCTGACAAAGAGGCCTGTGGAACTCACAGCCACAAGATCGGGGAGGACAGAACAAGAGCTCTGCTGGAGTTGGCAAAGGGGCCTGTGGAACTCACAGCCACAAGATTGGGAGGACAGAACGAGAGCTCTGCTGGATCAGGCATCTCCTCCCTCCTCTCCAGCTATAATGGGGGTGGCTGGGAGGAATAGCTGGAGTTGAAAAGGGGCCCTGTGGAACTCACAGCCACAAGATCACCTCTGGCCAAACAAGTGGGCAAGCCCTGGTGGTGGTGATCAAATTCTGACCTTCCAAGGGGTAAACCCTGGCCTCTACTTGTCACATAAGGCCATTCCTTACATAAGCTATTGCAAAACAAAGTGCCTTTTGGAGCCGTAATAATATGCAATGGGTGGGGAGCGCATTGATATTTTCCTGGTTGCTCATTTGAGCGCTTCTAAAATGTTGTTTTTCTTCCTCCAGACCTAGAGACAATGGCCCCGAAGGGATGGACCCCGATGGTGTCATTGAGGTGAGAAACTACCCATGTCCGGAGTCGGTTGGATAACTAAATAATGGGGAAAACACACCATGATCTCTATCCCACCAACACAGATTGCCCAAAATACCCTTCTGGGTGTTTCTTTTGAGAGGTTTGGCTGTGGGAGCTCACCTTTCCCTGCTTCTCCCTACAGAGCAATTGGAACGAGATCGTTGACAGTTTCGATGACATGAACTTGTCGGAGTCCCTCCTGCGAGGAATCTACGCCTATGGTTTTGAGAAGCCCTCCGCCATCCAGCAGCGAGCCATTCTCCCTTGTATCAAGGGTGAGGCTGCACACTTCTTCAAAGGGGGGTGGGGGGCTCTGTGTAAAAGGAGGGGGTGTATAGGGAACGGCAGGCAGCCAAGGAGAGAACACAACGATTTCTACGTTTACTGCTTAGAGTGCTGCCCTGGCGAGCAAGCATTTAAGCCCCATATAGCAGAATATATGCAGCAAATGATACCAAACTGACTTCTGCTTAGATTGCTGCTTCAGTTAAGTTTAGTATTGCCAGAAAAGGGACTTTGCTGCATCAGATCAGCATCCTGTTCTCAGGCCAACCAGATTCCCCAAACCGTAAAATCCTAACACAACTAGCATTCAGAGGTTCCCTTTATGCTTCAGGGAGTGACCTCCATAGTTGTGTGGCTTTTGTCTGCCCTCCAGATATTTTGAGATTTCATTTCCACTAGTCCTCTATCAACGTCGCTGTTCTGGCTAGAAATTATGGGGATTTGCAGTCCTAAAAATCTGGCATGCACCAGGGTGAGGTCGGGGCTGATTTTTTTCTGATCAACAATACGAGGCAGAAAGGAAGGAATTTTGGGAGATCTTTCCAAGTTATTCCCACCCAACACTTCAAATGCAGCTGTCCTGCTTGCCTCCGATTCTTGTCTCCATCATCCCCCTTGCTACTGGGCAAAGAGGCACCTCTGAATGTGGTGACTGTCTTATATCTAGCAGGGGGACATCAACGTTACCCTATTCATCCCAGCACAGCGTTCCTCCCCGTGGCTGTCAGCTGGTTCATGCTGGGGAAACACTTGCCCTGCCACAGCTCCCTCTGAGGTTGGCGAGATGTGCTAGTTGTCCTTTGTGTGTGTTTGTGACGCCGTCCTGCTTTCCTTCTGCGCAGGTTACGATGTGATTGCTCAGGCCCAGTCTGGCACTGGGAAGACCGCCACTTTTGCGATCTCCATCTTACAGCAAATTGAGCTAGACCTGAAAGCTACCCAAGCACTGGTCCTGGCCCCAACAAGAGAGTTGGCTCAGCAGGTAAGCCTTTCCCCCCTCTTTCCAGCCCATAGTAATAATAATTTATTATTTATACCCTGCCCATCTGGCTGGGTTTCCCCAGCCACTCTGGGCGGCTCCCAACAAAATATTAAGAACACCATCAAACATTAAGAACTTCCCTAAACAGGGCTGCCGTCAGATGTGCCCAGCTTTGTCTTGTATAAAAACCACGTGTCCTCTTTTTGCAGGTGGAACTGAGGGCCCCAAAAACATACTCCAGAGGTCTCCATTCATTCCTCTGGTTTAATGGGCAAAGAGGCGCCTTTATAAACTGTCTGACAGACAGAACGTGCACAGGTGAAGCTTTATCCGTAATTGCATTTCTGGACTAGGAAAGGCTTTAACCTGTTGGAGTTTCTGCCTGCCGCACAGCTGTGAAAGGCGCAAGGACCATGCTTCTCTCTCCCCCCCCTCCCCCACCAAAATCTGAGCAGACGTTTCATTGTAAATCAACAACGCAGGGCTAGAGGCTTTTTATTTTAAAAAGTTGCTATTCAGTTTGTATCCTGATGTAAACCTATAGCCCTTGCTGGATCAGGACAAGGCCATAAACCTATGGCCCATCTAGTCCCACAATCCTGTTCTTGCATTGAGTTTCTCCAACCCCTCTTAAAGCCATCTGAGTTGGTGACCTTTGCTGCCTCCTGAAGGAGGGAGTTCCACAGATTAACAGGCCACTGCTTCATCTGTCCGCTTAAGTGACCCTGCCTGCCTCCCAGGCTCCTGTCCTCCCTTTGGCATTGGCTCCCAGCCTCTTGTGTCCCGCGTCTCCTTCCCTGGTGCGCAAGAGCATTTTGGGGGGCTTTATTCCGTCTCTCCTGGCCCGGTCCCGCTTCACAAAGTGACGCCGAAGAGGCTTTCCGCTGAAGAAAGGAATCGCCGCTTCCGCTCCGACCCTGTTCTCTCTTCCGTCCATCTTCCCTCCCCCTGCCAGTTGACGAAAGAGGCACCTTGCAAAAAGTGGGGACCTCTTTTTCTCTGGCCGGGGGGACAGCAACCATCCCTGTTCATCCCAGCACAGTGTCTCTCCCGTGGCTGTTTGCTGGTTCATGCTGGGGAAACAAAAGCGTTGGCACCGGGACGCCATCGCCCTTGACCAGCGCCAGGTAAGAGAATCCAGGCCCCGCTAACAATTCTGCTCCTCTCATCGCCCCACAGATCCAGAAGGTCGTGATGGCCCTAGGAGACTACATGGGCGCCTCCTGCCATGCCTGTATAGGCGGGACTAACGTCCGCGCCGAGGTGCAAAAACTGCAGATGGAGGCCCCCCATATCATTGTCGGGACCCCCGGACGTGTCTTTGACATGTTGAACAGGCGATACCTGTGTAAGTGTCTGCATTCAGTTTCCCTCCAGGTAGCAGCGCAATGGGCAACTCATGATCTTACAATCTTTATAATAATAATAATAATTTGTTATTTGTACCCCACCCATCTGGCTGGGTTTTCCCAGCCACTCTGGGCGGCTTCCAACAAAGATTTAAAATACGTTGAAGTGTCACACATTATAAACTTCCCTAAACAGGGGTGCCTTATTAGTAAATAAACTCAAAAGGGAGAAAACACAAAAGAAACTTTACGGCAGGTTGAAAGCAGCCTACGGTTCAATGATGACTTGTTGCAGGACATTGCTTGAAACACCCATTTCCCCCAACATCTGGTCTGCCTGTATTTTTATGTAATAACTTCGCTTAATTGTAGTTATTACAGATTAAGCCTTCTCAATCCCTTTGGCGCTAGTAGGCTGCCGTGACCTTAGCAGCAGTTTTAAGGTTAGACACTATTCTTCGACCAGAATTTGAATCCATGGATTCGGGACCTACCTTCCGTAGCAGCAAAGAACAAGCTGGCTCCATCTTCCGTTGGAGATCCCTTCGGATATTTGAAGCGGGGTATTGGGTGGGTTAGAAATAATAGGCTATTGGGCAGGGTAGAAATAGTAAATTATTATGGGTGCCCTCAGTCTTCTCTAGACTAGACACACCCAGCTTCCTCGAAGCGTTTCCTCATCAGGACTTTGTTTCCAGCCTTATCTCTGGCTTGTGTGACTTTGCTCTTGGTGGCAGAGTTGCCATTTTCATAAGCAGATCCATATCGCCCCGTCTCGCTGTTCTGTGATGATCTCCCATGCGTGTCATCTGACTCCCATCAACCCCCCATATTTCCCTCCCGGTTGGCGTTCTGCTGTGCTGGGAGAGAAAGGTGCGGGTTTCGGAAGTGATCATAGATCTTAAAACATTCCTGAGAACAGCAGGTTCACCCAGCCACCGTCCCATTAAGGAGACACACTGCCTCTACCCCCTCACTTCAAAGTCCTCACCAAGGCTCCTTTTTGTCTCTGCAGCGCCCAAGTTCATCAAGATGTTTGTGCTGGATGAGGCCGACGAGATGTTGAGCCGAGGTTTCAAGGACCAGATCTATGACATCTTCCAGAAACTGAGTGGGAACACACAGGTACGGCAATTTCTCACCTCACTGGGGCAGAGAGTTCCACAGGGCTTCACCAATGGTGCCCAAAGCTTATCGTCGTCAGAGCAGCCTCTTTAGTTCTCTGCAATGGAAGGTTTAGGCCAGTGGCCCTCCAGCTGTTTTGGGACTACAATTCCCATCATTCCTGAGCACTGGTCCTGTTAGCTAGGGTTTATTTATTTGTTTGAACATGGATATTTATTGAATTTTATCATTCATCATGTTGTTTACAATTATTCTCCCTCAACTCCCCCTCTGCTGAGATATTTATTTATTGTATCCTGCTTTTCCTACACAAAAATAAAATCCCTTCTCACTTCTCCGCTGATGATGATGGGAGTCCAAAAACAGCTGGATTGGCCACCACTGTTAAGCAAACCTTGCGGTGCCCTGGACCTAAATTGCTCACAGCTTTGTTCAAGGACCTTGAACCCGGCTCACATACACCCTGCCAGGTGATTTCCCTCCCCCAGTAACCCGACTGCCACATTCTGCAGCAGCTGGAGACTCCTGAGCCAGACCCAGGGCAGCCATACATAGCCTTGAGGGTACCAATGTATTGACCCGCAGCCCCTCTGCCCCCTTCCCAGGTGGTGCTTCTGTCTGCCACCATGCCCATGGATGTCCTGGAGGTGACCAAGAAATTCATGCGGGACCCGATCCGTATCCTGGTCAAGAAGGAGGAGCTCACGCTGGAGGGTATTCGGCAGTTCTATATAAACGTGGAGAGGGAGGTACGTGGCGACTGTTACGCAGGGCTTATGGGGTGGCCGGGAGGAGGTGTTGATTTACATTTTGGAGTGGGCCTTCTACTTCGGTTACAACTCTCCTCCCTCTCTTGCCAAAGGAGTGGAAGCTGGACACCCTGTGCGATCTCTACGAGACCCTCACCATCACCCAAGCCGTCATCTTCATCAACACCCGAAGGAAGGTGGACTGGCTCACCGAAAAGATGCATGCCCGGGACTTCACAGTTTCCGCCATGGTGGGTGAACGAGCCTTGCGGGGAGGGGGGAGTCCTGTTCAGGGTTGTCTGATGGGGATGTCTCTCAATCTGTATAAATTTGCTTCTGTGGAAAGGGCCCGGGAGCCTTTAAGCACAAGCTGTGTTAATAGGATTGCAGGGAAGAAACTAGATAGTGGTTTTTCAAGCCCGCCCGCCCCTCTTCTGTATGCTATAAAAAGCATTGTTCAGAATAGGGGTTTTCGCAACCCACTGAAATTGAAAGCGGTAGCAATTGCAGTTACTCTAAATCCAATTAAAATTTCAGTTTAATGCAACAAAACTGTTTAACTTCAACCAGCAATCACCAGCTTTTCAAAGGCATTTACAGGACATCCTGTAGACTTTGATGCTGTCCCAGGAATGAAGAAAGGCATGCTGTGAATTTAACTAAAGTGTGGCTTTTAAAATTGCCAATATAGTTTTCTCAACAACAACAAAATAGGAGGAAATGGTAAATTTTTCAACCTTCGAGTTAGAGAAAAAGCAGCAATTTCAGCGATCTGAAACATAACATGCTATTCAGATAAACAATAGCGTCAACAGCATGTAAGAAACAAAAGATTATCCAAAAGTGAGATCAGGGCACAAATGAGATGATTCTAATGTGACGCGAGAAGAAAATGGGAATAGTCACGTTTGGGAAAGAAAATAGGAAAGGGTTGTTGGGTTCTATAATTTTCCATAAACTTACAAAATTAGATTAAGGTTCTGGGGGTGAAAATCAACTCTCTCCTTCTTTGCAGCATGGAGACATGGACCAGAAGGAGCGTGATGTCATCATGAGGGAGTTCCGCTCTGGCTCCAGCCGTGTCCTGATCACCACAGACTTACTGGTGAGTGTGGGGCGTGGAAGAGGGACATCTGCTGCACGTTGGATGATTCAGGAGAGGTTGAACTGTGGAACTCACTTCCACAGTGGGCAATAACGACCAACGACAAATTAGTTGCACTGCAGAGAGCTTGCTGGGGAGACCACATATTACAAGGAACACTAACTTTAGCAAGCTTTTAATAACAAAAACTCCTTTTGCATTAAATATATCAACAAGCATGACCCACCCACCAGGGTACTGAGAGAGCTAGGTGCTCCTCTTTATATACTATACCCAATTGCTGACACAGCTTAATTGACACAACTTAACAGCACCTGCTATACTGCTTCACAGCTGTAAAACTGAGTCGCATTATTTGCTCTGGCCCTTAAAGACATACACATCTTGTGGAACAATAATTTAAAGAGGCCATTCAACACTCACGTCGTGCTTGTGGGTCTGCCATGTTTGTCCGGTTGGCTCCCCACCCAAGGAGATTCCCTCTCTGCCCGGCCGGCGCAGTGCTGCTGGCGGATTGTAGCTCCTTGGCACACGAGTCGCGGGGGCTGCTCTTCCCCACGGCTGGCACCCGCCACCAGGGTGCCTTGCCACGTAGCAGCCGCCCACAATTGACAACCTGTGAGCGCAACAGGGTGATAACTGGCGAAACCGCTAAACTGTCCCCACTTCGATTCCCAGGCCCGTGGCATTGATGTCCAGCAGGTGTCCCTGGTTATCAACTACGACCTGCCAACCAACCGTGAGAACTACATACACAGGTGAGATCCCCTTGGGTTTCCTTCCCAACCCTTCTGTGCTAAGATGTTCTGCGATTCCAGCCCAGTCGGTCTCCTGCTTACGTCCTGCTCCCCCCAGTAAACGCTTCTCTGTCGTGAAATAATGCACGTCTAAAAAAAATGTGTCGCCAGCGTGAAAGGTTTGGAAAGCTCTCGGGTAGATGCTGCAAACGGCCACTGTGGTGGCAGCCACAATTTGCAAACCCGAGAAGCATTAATCCTACAGTGGAATTTGCTGCCAAGGAGTGTGGTGGAGTCTCCTTCTTTGGAGGTCTTTAAGCAGAGGCGTGACAACCATAATTCAGGAGTGCTCTGATGGTGTTTCCTGCTTGGACTGGATGGCCCTTGTGGTCTCTTCCAACTCTAGGATTCCATGATACCAAACCTGCCCCCAGATATCTGGAACCACTCTTTAATAGCATAATGCAAAACAACAACCACCCCATTATGGTGTTGTGGTGCCTTTGCCGTCAAGCAGGTGGCACTGTGGTCTAAAACCCAGAGCCTCTTGGGCTTGCCGATCAGAAGGTCGGCCGTTGGAATCCCAGCAATGATGGGTTGAGCCCCCGATGCTCAGTCCAGCTCCTGCCAACCTAGCAGTTTGAAAGCACACCAGTACAAGTAGATAAATAGGTACTGCTATGGCGGCAGTTCCATGCACTCTGCTTTCTGTCACGGTGTCTCACTGCGCCAGAAGCGGTTTGTTCATGCTGACCACATGATCCGGAAAGTTGTCTGTGGACGAACGCCGGCTTCCTCGGCCTGAAAGCGAGATGAGCGCCTCAACCCCTAACTGGGCCTAACTATCCAGGGATCCTTTTAGTGTATTTTTGGTCTTTGTTGGAAGCTGCCCAGAGTGGCTGGAGAAGCCCAGCCAGATGGGTGGGCTACAAATAAAATACTAATATTAATAACATTTATTACCTTTACCTTGTCTAATGGGCACCTGGCTGGCACTCTGAGAACAGGAAGATGGGCCATTGGGCCTTATCCACTAGGCCTTATGTCTTTTACCTGCTCCCCCCAGTAAACACTTTCCTCTTTCTCTCGAACCCCTCCAGGATCGGCCGAGGGGGCCGTTTTGGAAGGAAAGGAGTTGCGATCAACATGGTGACGGAAGAAGACAAGCGCACGCTCCGCGACATCGAGACATTCTACAACACCTCCATCGAGGAAATGCCTCTCAACGTGGCTGACCTCATCTGAGCTGCCTTTGTTAGGGGCTCACTGTGCCTGCGAGAACCCCCCTTTCCCGCCCCCCCAATTAGGCACAATCCTCTCTTACCCCCCACCCTTACAAAAATACCTGCCCTTTTCTATTTTTTTGAGTTTTCTTGCCTTTTGAATAAATGTCACTCTCTGGGGGCAGAATGACCTCTTTTAGTGTTTACTGGCGCCTTTTCTCTGTCTCGGTCTCCCCCCCCTCTTACTTGTCGACTTCACTAGGAATTCAGGGAGCAGATCTTAGAAGCCACGATTCCTGGCATCTATAATCTCCTCCCTGCTGTGCCCCACCCCACTCCCCACCAGGGAAAAAAGACTTATTTCATAGTCTCTTCAAAATTCAACCTTTCAACAAAATCGTGGTGCTATAGCAGGAATAGACGACCCCCCCCTCCCCTTGGAGAATCGAAAGGGTGTGGGTGTTTCTGTTTTCTCCCTGACTTAAAAATCATTGGTTCAGAAAAAGGAAAAAAAAAATCACTGATTCAAAGCAAATTGCCAAGACGTTTTGTTTTCCCCCTCCTCTGTGTATCTCAGAAATGAGACCTTTCCCCCCCAAACACACTTTGTTAAGATAAAATCTAAAAAAAAATTGAAAACTTTTCATACGGCAAAAAAATCTGTACGTGCAACCTTAAGACCTTTTTTTTTTGTATAGCTATTATTTATTCAAAAGGAAAGTTACAGTGACCAAAATAAACGTGATCTTGAGAAAACTCTATGCGCCTTGGGTGATTTTTGTGAATTTTTAAGAGAGGGAGGGGGTGCCTTACCTGACCGTTTTCCTCCAAGAGTATTAGTGCTATCAAACGGAGGGGGGGTTGCTTTTATATAACAAGTTTTTCTTTCTAGGTCTTAGACTCTGTGAGACATGTGGCCGGGTAGAGATTCGAACCCTGCTCTTCCAGCACCCTACACATTTGGCCACAGTGGCTGGACAGAGGTCTAGAAGCTTGCTTTTTTAGGAGGAAGTGGCGGCAAGCTTCCATGCTGTGATAGCTCTTTTTTTAACGGACAGCAGGGGGCTTTGAGATCCTGCTTTAAAGAAAGGTGTGATGCAAAACGAAGGCATTTATTGCAGGTGCGAAGAACAGGAAATGCTAAGAAAGAGATCAGTAGAAAAAAACAAATGAAATACTGTGAAAATCCCTGAAACGAGAAGTAATTGACTAGAAATATTATCTTATGAAAATAAACTAAGAATCAAAAAGTTTAAGGGAATTAAACCTGAAATTGTACAAAGCCTTGACGGCATGCCGGCTGCAAATCTCGTTTCATTGAATTACTTGTTTCCTCAGAAGGAAATAGAAAAATCATAAACTTTAAATGACCCAAATTCAACAAAAGGGGGTAGAACTCCCAAAAATTCTGAAGTATTGTAATCCTGGCTCGACCTAGGTGAAGGATTGAGGACTCAAAAGATACAGTTTCTAATGCTGAATTTACAAAAAATGGTTTGAAAAACTAAATTGACAAGTTTTAGACACAGCTTGGGTTTTGAAGTTGGAAAATGACAAGTGGTGGTGGTGCTTGGTTTGGGATTTATCGCTTGACCCCCCCCCCCTTAAAAGACATTTCCTCAACCTGTTCTTGTTGGGCTAGCAGAGTGGGGTGGTCAGCTGGGTGGGTTTCGCTAATGCACCTGGGAGCAGCTTAAGGTGAAGAGACCCCTGACCATTAGGTCCAGTCATGGCCAACTCAGGTTGTGGCGCTCATCTCGCTTTACTGGCTGAGGGAGCTGGCGTACAGCTTCTGGATCATGTGGCCAGCAGGACTAAGCCGCTTCTGGCGAACCAGAGCAGCGCACAGATACGCCATCGACCTTTGCGGTACCTATTGATCTACTTGTACTTTGAGGTCCTTTTGAACTAGGTTGGCAGGAGCAAGGACCGAGCAACGGGAGCTCACCCCGTCATTGCTGGGATTCGAACCTCCGACCTTCTGATCAGCAAGTCCTAGGCTCTGTGGTTTAACCCACAGCACCACCAGCCTCCAAATTGGGTCCAAGGGCTGCCCCACAAAAAGTGTGCTGCAGTGATCTAGGCTTGGCTGCCTGGCCTTAAGCCATTGTCTGAAACGGCAGTAAATCATCTGTCTTGAAGCAAAGGTGTGGGGAGAGGACAAAAATACGCTTGACCCCGCCCCCCCATAGGTAGGCCCTGCTTCCAACCCCAGAGTTGCCCTATATGGGTACCCTTCTGAGGCATGATGGGAACTGTAGTCCAGACTATCTGAAGGGGTAGCATATAATAGCAGTGTGTGTGCCAGCTGTTCTTGAATCCCCAAAGTTATCCTTCCTGCAAAATCCAACATTGCAATTTCATGTTGTGAGATCTACAGGTATAGGGTGGCATGCAGATTTGATTAATGAAAACGCTTGATGGAGTACGCTGAAATGGTGAAGTTGACTGGAAGACTCAAAGATAAGGACAAAAGAGACTTTTTTTAAAAGACTGGGAACCTTTAAGGGCATACCTACAGAAACAATGTAAAGAAATAAACGCACTGCAGGATTTGACCAAAAACGTACAATTTGCAAAAGAAATAGTGAAAATAGAAAAATGAGGGTAAAATGTTAGGACCGCGTTAAGGTAATAAGCAGGAGAAATTAATGTGTAAAAAACCAGGAAGGGAGGTCGGGAGGGGGTACTTGAGAATTCATTTTGTGTTTATATTGTTTGTGATTTTGTTAAGATGTAAAATTTAATAAAAATCATTTACCAGAAAAAAATAATAAAAACGCTAATGAGGCAAGCCACATTGGGGCTGTGTTGCTCAGAAAGTGTGGGCTTATGACTACGGTACTTCGGTTCTATCTAATAACGTAAACCTTCCGTAAGCCAACAGGTGGCAGGTTCGATTCCCATCATTTGTTGTTGTTTAGTCGTGTCTGACTCTTCGTGGCCCCCTGGACCAGAGCACGCCAGGCACTCCTGTCTTCCACTGCCTCCCGCAGTTTGGTCAAACTCATGTTTGTAGCTTCAAGGACACTGTCCCACCATCTCGTCCTCCGTCGTCCCCTTCTCCTTGTGCCCTCCATCTTTCCCAACATCAGGGTCTTTTCCAGGGAGTCTTCTCTTCTCATGAGGTGGCCAAAGTATTGGAGCCTCAGCTTCAGGATCTGTCCTTTCAGTGAGCACTCAGGGCTGGTTTCCTTCAGAATGGAGAGGTTTGATCATCTTGCAGTCCATGGGACTCTCAAGAGTCTCCTCCAGCACCAGAATTCAAAAGCATCCATTCTTTGGCGATCAGCCTTCTTGATGGTCCAGCTCTCATGGCCACTGGTCCCATCACCTCCTGGCAAATAGAAGGGGAAGAAATGGAGGCAGTGAGAGATTTTACTTTCTTGGGCTCCATGATCACTGCAGATGGTGACAGCAGCCATGAAATTAAAAGTCGCCTGCTTCTTGGGAGAAAAGCAATGACAAACCTAGACAGCATCTTAAAAAGCAGAGACATCACCTTGCCAACAAAGGTCCGTATAGTTAAAGGTATGGCTTTCCCAGTAGTGATTCCCATCATAAAAAGGTAAAGGTACCCCTGCCCGTACCGGCCAGTCTTTTTTTTTTTTTTATAAATTTTTTTATTGCGTTTCTTTCCATAATTTTATAGGTTTATAAACAAATAAAGTAGTTACAAGAAACAAATTTTCTCTTTTTTAACAACAAAAACAAAATAAAACTTGGACTTCCCCACCCCTTCCGATTCTGCGTTCTTTGCATTAACAATGTCAGCATTTTGTTACCTTATTTCATACCTTGTTGTAACTTTCGAATGTTATGTATCCAAATACAATATATTATATCTCAATTTCAATACCTTTAAAATAAACATAACATATTCAATTTAAATTGTCTCCTTTTCTCTTTTGTCACTAATTTTACCATTTACTTAATCATATTCGCAGAAGCTTAACGTTTCCTAATCATGCACTTACTTAGGATTCATACAGCTTATAATATTTTTTCAGATAATCTTTAAATTTTCCCCAGTCCTCCTCAATTGTTTCTTTATCCAAATCTCGGATTCTGCCGGTCAGTTCAGCTATCTCCATGTAGTCCATCAACTGCGTCTGCCAGTCCTCCAGCGTGGGCAAATCTTGTGTCTTCCAACTCTTTGCAATGAGTATTCTTGCTGCTGTGCTAGCGTACATAAACAAAGTTCTATCTTTCTTTGACATTTTCTGGTCCACCATGCCCAACAGGAAGGCCTCTGGTTTCTTAGGAAAGGTATACCTAAATACCTTTTTCAATTCATTATAAATCATTTCCCAGAAGGCCTTCACTTTTGGGCAGGTCCACCAGAGATGGAAGAAAGTCCCCTCTGCTTCCTTACACTTCCAACATTTGTTGTCAGACAGGTGATGCATCTTGGCTAGCCTGACTGGGGTCATGTACCACCGGTATATCATTTTCATAATGTTTTCCTTCAAGGCACTAGATGCCGTGAATTTCATTCCGGTGTTCCATAACCTTTCCCAGTCTTCAAACATAATATTATGTCCAACATCCTGTGCCCATTTTATCATAGCAGATTTAACTGTCTCATCCTGTGTGTTCCACATAAGCAGCAAGTTATACATTCTAGATAAAATCTTGGTCTTTGGTTCTAACAATTCTGTCTCTAGTTTCGATTTCCCCTCCTGGAAACCAACCTTTTTATCCATTTTAAAAACCTCTTGAATTTGAGCATAATGTAACCAATCTCGCACCTTGTTTTTTAATTTGTCCTGGCTCTGCAACTTCCAACCGTCTCCAATTTTTTCAATTAATTCCCAATATTTCGGCCAATAGGCCTCCATATTGGGTCTTTTTCGAGCTTTGGCCTCCACCGGTGATAGCCACCTCGGTGTTTTACTCTCTAATAAGTCTTTATATTTCATCCAGACTGCAAAAATCGCTTTTCTGACAATATGGCTTTTAAACAATTTGTGAACTTTAACCTTGTCATACCATAGATATGCATGCCAACCAAATGCATTATCAAAACCTTCCAGATCTAGGACGTCGGTGTTTTCTAGCAAAAACCAATCTTTCAGCCAGCAGAAGGCTGCAGCTTCATAGTACAACCTCAAATCCGGCAGGGCAAACCCCCCTCTTTCTTTTGAATCAGTTAATATTTTATACTTTATTCGGGGCTTTTTGCCCTGCCAGACAAACTTAGATATATCCTTCTGCCATTTTCCAAAACATTCCTCTCTGTCCACGATCTGTAGGGTTTGAAACAAGAATAACATTTTCGGCAATACATTCATTTTAATTGCTGCAATCCTTCCCAACAAGGAAAGTTTCAATCTTGACCAAATTTCTAAATCCTTCTTTACTTCCAACCAGCATTTTTCATAATTGTCCTTAAATAAATTCAAATTTTTGGAAGACAAATAGATCCCTAGGTATTTCACTTTCTTTACCACATTTAATTCTGTTTCTCTCTGAAACCCCTCTGTTTCTGTAAGTGTCAAATTCTTGGTCAAAACCTTGGTTTTTTGTTTGTTCAACTTAAACCCCGCCACCTGACCAAACTCAGATATAAGTTCAAGAACTCTTTTTGTACTGGATTCTGGCTCCTGCAATGTCAAAACTAGGTCATCTGCAAAAGCTTTAAGTTTATATTGTTTCACTCCGACCTCTATCCCTTGTACCAGCCGGTCCTCCCTTATCATGTTCAATAGCACCTCCAGGACTGAAATGAATAAAAGAGGGGATAGAGGGCACCCTTGTCGTGTCCCTTTTTCAATTTTGAACTCCTCCGTCACCACATTGTTCACTATTAATTTGGCCTTTTGCTCTGAATAAATTGCTCGTAACCCATTTTCAAACCCCCGCCCCACTCCCATCCCTTCCAAGTTTTTCTTCATGAACATCCAAGATATATTGTCAAATGCTTTCTCCGCATCAACAAAAATTAACACCGCCCTTGTGTTCCTGTTAGTTTGTAAAAGTTCCAAAATATCGATGATGTTTCTGGTATTCTCATATAAATGTCTACCAGGGAGAAAGCCTGCTTGGTCTTTATGAATTACTTCAATTAAAACTTTTTTAAGTCTACTTGCCAAAATGTCTGCAAATATTTTGTAATCCACATTCAGGAGTGAGATGGGGCGGTAGTTCTTGAGTTGAGTCTTTTCAGATTCTATCTTAGGTATCAATGTGATGAACGCTTCTTTCCACGTTTCTGGTGCCCTCTTCCCATCCATGATCTGGTTGCATACCTCCAACAAGGGTTGTGTTAAATAGTCTTTCAAAGTCTTGTAGTATTTGGAGGTAAGCCCATCCGGGCCTGGAGATTTGCCTAGTTGCATGTTCTGAATGGCACTTTCAATTTCCTGGGTGGTTATTGTAGAGTTCAAGATTGATCTTTTATCTTGAGTTATTTTTGATAGTCCATTTGTCTTTAAAAAATGATCTATCTCTGATTCTTTCTGAGGCCCCTGTACATAAAGTTCTTTAAAATATCTGTGGAAGCACTTCCTAATTTCCTCTGGTTTCTGCACCGTTCTTCCTTCAATCTCTAGATTTGTAACTGTATTCAACTTTTGTCTTTTTTTCAGCTGCCAAGCTAGCAGCTTTCCACATTTATTTGCTGATTCAAAGGATCTTTGCTTCATCTGTTTTATTTTCCATTCAATCTCCTGATTAATCAATTTTGAATATTCTGCTTGATGGAATTTAATTTCTCTCAACAGATCCTTTGACTTTGGTTTAGTTCTCAATTTTTTCTCTCCTTGATGTATTTTCTCCAGTATTTTATCTTTCTTTCCATTCCAGAGCTTCTTCTTAATTGTATTCTGTTGTATCAGAAACCCCCTCATGACAGCTTTGCTTGCGTCCCAGATCGTTCTTTTTTCTACTGTAGTATTCAAATTTATCTCAAAATAGTCCTTTAATGTTTTTTGGGCCTTTTTCACAATCTCTTGATCTCTTAAAAGAGTGTCATTCATTCTCCATCTGAAGGAACCGGTTTGAGTAAGTCTGAGATCTAATTTCAGAGCGTTGTGGTCGGAGCATGTTTTTGGGCAGATTTCCACCTTTTTAGTCTTGGGTGCCAGCCCCCTGGAGGTCCAGATTTGGTCGATCCTTGACCAGGACAGGTGGGCCTCAGAGAAGAAAGTTCCTTCTTTACCTAGGGGGTTCTTTGTCCTCCATATATCAATCAAATCCAGATTGTCAGTCATTTCAAAAAAAGTTTTAGGCAGTCTGCCGTCTGATGTTAGATTTTGGTTATAAGACTTATCCATATGTGTAGACACCACTCCATTCATGTCTCCCATCATTATGATGTTAGCATAGTCCAGATAGTCCAGCAGCGTCTCATGCAGCTTCTTGAAAAATTCTGATTTCCCGTCGTTTGGAGCATAAATTCCTAGTATCAATATTTTTTCTCCTTGGGTCTGGATTTCAATTGCCAGAATTCTTCCATATTCATCTTTGAATAAAAATTTAGGTATCAGGCTCTCCTTAGCATAAATCACCACTCCTCTTTTCTTTACCTTGTCTGAGGAAATAAACTCTTGGCCTAGTCTTTTGTTGACCAAAACTTTCCTGTGGAGCCTGGTCACATGGGTTTCTTGTAAACAAATAATATCCAATTGTTCTTTCTTCAATATATGAAACAGTTTCCTTCTTTTCTCCGGGGAATTTCCGCCATTTATATTCCAACTGAGTAGCTGCAGAGACATCCTGAACTATTCTGTTACACCTAGAGCGGTGTATCTTCTTTTTCCTCTAATTCCGAGGGTTTAGGCGTCCCTCCGCCTGCTGGCAGAGTGGGTCCTGGTTTAAGTATAGGCCAAAGGGCTGCTGCTTCTTTTTGGAGATCTTCTCCGTGGTCGTGCTGGAACTTTTGTAGATCCTCTGGTAATCTTATTTTAACCTTCTTCTGTTTGTAAGTAAATGATAGTCCTTGTGGGAACTCCCACCTATAAGGGATTGAGTTAAGTCTCAACAACTTAGCCGATTCTGAATAGGTGGCTCTCAGATCCAATAGCTGTTTAGGAATATCTCGGTAGATTTCCACCCTTTTCTCTTGTATCTCAATTGAGTTTTTGAAGTGTAGGCCTAATATTTTGTCTCTCTCCTCTCTTGATCTCAAAGCTATTAGACAGTCTCTAGATCTATCTTTTCTTACCAATCTTCCCAGTCGAAAAGCCGATACTATTTTAAAATCACTTTCTTCTTTTAAGCCCCAGAACTTTGAAAATTCTGTTGTCAAAAATCCAATCAAATCTTCTTGTTCGATTTCTGGGACCGCCCTAAGCCTAAGATTAGTCTCCCGGTTTTTCAGTTCCACCAAAGAGAGATAGGTTTGTTGGTCCCCTATCTGTTTATGCAGAGGCTTGACTTCTGCTTTAACTTCCTCAACCTCTTTTTTAACTGATGTTGCAATTTCAACGGCTTCCCCTGCCAATTTACGGTTCTCTTCCGTTGCTCCTTGCAATTTTTCAATTGCTTGGGTGTGTTGGGAAACCTGATCTGTCAATTTCTGGATCGAGGATGTAGCTTGGTCAATTTTTGTTGATTGGTTATCAATTTTTTGATTTAATGTTGACAATTGTTCCAAAACTTGTTTCAGTGCTGCCTCTGCTCCTCCTGATGCCATATCTTCCTCTTCAGATTTTTCAGGCTTTTCACTTTCTACTTTTTGTGTTGCAAGCACAGCAGGCACTGATAGTCTACGTCCCTGAGTTAAAGTTGTTTGCAAAAGCTGTGCCTGCTTTTTTGCTTTTTCTTTTTCCTTAGCTTCCTTAGCTTTGGCTGCTCTTGTCTTTCCTGTACCACTCATCAGTCAATGTTCAAGGTCAGATGTTGTAATCCCATGGGAAAGACAAGTCCAAATTTATAAACAGTCTGGAGAAAGAAAGTAAGCAAAAAAACTTTTCCCAGGCCTTTGTTATCCAATGTCCTCTAGGGGGAGTGCCACCAAAAGTTAGTAAGAAGAAGGTAACTTTTCCGCCATTAAAGTTTCCGTTTTCAAAAACAATTTTAAAAGCAAGTTAGTTCCAAAACACTAAGAAAAAAGTCCTGCAGAGCACTTTAAAACGTTTAACAATGTTCCAGCAAGGTGCCTGCAATTGTATCCACTCAAACTAAGTAAGCCCAAAAGTTGCACTTCAGTTACAAAAGTATCTGGAAGTTTGTAACAGTTCCGCAGTCAAGCAACTTCACCCGGCCACCCGAAGATTTGGGGTTAGAGTCTTCCCTCGCCCCATGGGGGACCGCTCCAAGTCCACTTTAAACTGTATTTTTTTCTTCCTTTAAGAATAGAATTTCAAGTGTGCACGAAAGTCCCACTTTAAAGCCTTAAAGCTTCCCTGTTCAGGGACTTCCGGGGGCGGCGCGAAACCGTGATGGCGGACCTCTTCGAGTTCTGAAGAGGGGCACCGCAGAAAAGGGTTGCTCGCGACGGCGCAGCGACAACCCATCAAGAGAAACCACGGGCAGAGTGAGTCCGTGGCCGTGGGACCCGGCGGGCACCTGGAGCGACCCCGAAATCACGAAAGGAACCCCGTAAGGGGCTCCGGAGTGAAGGAGGGGGAGCGGTGCTGTGGGTTCATCGCTCTTTCTGCGGAGGCGAAGCCGCGCGGCTGTCACGGATGAGCGCTGATCCTTCTTCCAAGAAACATCGGGCTGAAACATCAAACCCGTGAGTAAGGACCTAAGATCCTACAAATTAATTCGGAAAATTTGGCTGAAAACGGGAGACGAGAAAGAGGAAGTCCGTCTTCCGGCACTGCTTGCAAGATCAAAGCAGATGATCTAAAGAGCGGAAAGCGCTGTGAGTAGAGAAGCTTTCAAGCTTTAAATTGGGACTTTCGTGCACATTGGAAACTTTCCTTTTAAGAATAAATACAGCATAAATTGGACCTGAAGTGGTCCCCCAAGGGGCAAGGGAAGACGCTAACTCCATATTCCCGGGTGGCCGGGCAAAGTTGTATAAACTGCGGAACTGTTGCAAACCTCCAGATACTTTTGTAACTGGAAAGTGTAATTTTGAGCTTATTTAGCTGAAGTGGATACATTTGCAGGCACCTTGCTGGAACTTTGTTACATGTTTAAAAGTGCTCTGCAGGACTCTTTTCTTAGTGCGTTGGAACTAATTCGCCTTTAAAGGTGCTTTCAAAGTTGGAACAAAGGGACTTTAATGGCGGAAAGTTACCTTCTTCTCACTAAAATTTTGGTGGCACTCCCCCTAGAGGATATTGGCAATATAGAGGCCAGGGAAAAGTTTTCTGTTTATCCTCTCTCAATGGACTGTTTTTAAATTTGAGCTTGTCTTTCCCATGGGATTATAACATTTGACCTTGAACATTGACTGATGAGTGGCGCAGGAAAGACAAGAGCAGCCAAAGCTAAAGAAGCTAAGGAGAAAGAGAAAGCAAAAAAGCAGGCACAGCTTGTCCAAACAACTTTAACTCAGGGACGCAGATTATCAGTTCCAGCTGTGCTTGCGACACAAAAAGTAGAAACCGAAAAGCCTGAAAAATCAGAGGAGGGAGATATGGCAACAGGAGGAGCTGAGGGTGTACTGAAACAAGTTCTGGAACAATTGGCAGTGATAAATCAAAAAATTGATAATCAATCAATAAAAATTGATCAATCAACATCCTCAATCCAGAAGTTGACAGAGCAAGTTTCCCTACATAACCTAGCAATTGAAAAATTGCAAGGAGCATCAGAAGAGAATCGTAAACTGGCAGGGGAAGCCGCTCAAATTGCAATATCGGCTAAAAAAGAGGTTGAGGAAGTTAAAGCGGAAGTCAAACCTCTACACAAACAGATAGGTGACCAACAAACCTATCTCTCATTGGTGGAATTGAAAAATCGGGAGACTAACCTCAGGCTGAGGGCAGTCCCAGAAATTGAGCAAGAAGATTTGATTGGACTCTTGACAACAGAGTTTACAAAGTTCTGGGATCTAAAAGAAGAAAGTGACTTTAAAATTGTATCGGCTTTTCGGTTGGGAAGATTGGTAAGAAAAGATAGATCCAGAGACTGCTTAATAGCTTTGAGATCAAGGGAAGAGAGAGACAAAATACTAGGCCTACACTTTAAAAACTCAATTGTGATACAAGAGAAAAGGGTGGAAATTTACCGAGACATTCCCAAACAGTTATTGGATTTGAGAGCCACCTATTCAGAATTGGCTAAATTGTTGAGACTTAACATAATTCCTTACAGGTGGGAGTTCCCACAAGGACTATCATTTACTTACAAACAGAAGAAGGCTAAAATAAGATCACCAGAGGACCTGCAAAAGTTCCTGCACGACCACGGAGAAGATCTCCAAAAACAAGCAGCAGCTAATTGGCCTTTACCCAACCCAGGTGGACCAACGCCTGCACCTTCGGAACCAGAGGAGAAAGAAGACACACCGCTCTAGGTGTGACAGAATAGTTCAGGATGTCTCTGCGGCTACTTAGTTGGAATATTAATGGCGGAAATTCCCCGGAGAAAAGAAGGAGGTTATTTCACATATTGAAGAAAGAACAATTGGACATTATTTGCCTACAAGAAACTCATGTGACCAGGCTCCATAGAAAGGTTTTAGTTAATAAAAGATTAGGCCAAGAATTTATATCGTCGGACAAAGTAAAGAAGAGAGGAGTGGTGATTTATGCTAAAGAGAGCCTGACACCTAAATTTTTATTCAAGGATGAACAAGGTAGAATTTTGGCAATTGAAATTCAAGCTCAAGGAGAAAGAATATTGATATTAGGAATTTATGCTCCAAACGACGGGAAATCAGAATTTTTCAAGAAGCTGCATGAGACGCTGCTGGACTATCTGGATTATGCTAACATCATATTGGTGGGAGACATGAATGGAGTGGTGTCTACACACATGGATAAGTCTTATAATCAGAATTTAACATCAGATGGCAGACTGCCTAAAACTTTTTTTGAACTGACTGACAATCTGGATTTGATTGACATATGGAGGACAAAGAACCCCCTAGGTAAAGAAGGAACTTTCTTCTCTGAGGCCCATCTGTCCTGGTCAAGGATCGACCAAATTTGGACCTCCAGGGGGCTGGCACCAAAGACTAAAAAGGTGGAAATCTGCCCAAAAACATGCTCCGACCACAACGCCTTGAAAATAGAATTTAGACTAACTCAATCCGGTTCCTTCAGATGGAGAATGAATGACACATTATTAAGAGATCAAGAGATTGTGAAAAAGGCCCAAAAAACACTAAAGGACTACTTTGAGATAAATTTGAATACTACAGTAGAAAAAAGAACGATCTGGGATGCAAGCAAAGCCGTTATGAGAGGGTTTCTGATACAGCAGAATACAATCAAGAAAAAATTCTGGAATGGAAAGAAAGATAAAATATTGGAGAAAATACACCAAGGAGAGAAAAAATTGAGAACTAAACCAAAGTCAAAGGAGGTGCTGAGAGAAATTAAATTCCATCAAGCAGAATATTCAAAATTGATTAATCAGGAGATTGAATGGAAAATAAAACAGATGAAGCAAAGATCCTTTGAATCAGCGAATAAATGTGGAAAGCTGCTAGCATGGCAGCTGAAAAAAAGACAAAAGTTAAACACGGTTACAAATCTAGAGATTGAAGGAAGGATGATTCAGAAACCAGAAGAAATCAGGAAGTGCTTCCACAGATATTTTAAAGAACTGTATGCACAGGGGCCTCAGAAAGAATCAGAGATAGATCAATTTTTAAAGACAAATGGATTATCAAAGATAACTCAAGATAAAAAATTAATCTTGAACTCTACAATAACTCCACAGGAAATTGAAGGTGCCATTCAGAATATGCAACTAGGCAAATCTCCAGGCCCGGATGGGCTTACCTCCAAATATTACAAGACTTTGAAGGACTATTTGATACAACCCTTGTTGGAGGTATGCAATCAGATCATGGAGGGGAAGAGGGCACCAGAAACGTGGAAAGAAGCCTTCATCACATTGATACCCAAGTCAGAATCTGAAAAGACTCAGCTCAAGAACTACCGTCCCATCTCACTCCTAAATGTGGATTACAAAATATTTGCAGACATTTTGGCAAGTAGACTTAAAAAAGTATTAAATGAAGTAATTCATAAGGACCAAGCAGGCTTTCTCCCTGGTAGACACTTATATGAAAATACCAGAAACATCATTGACATTTTGGAACTTTTGCAGACTAATAGGAACACAAGGGCGGTGTTAATCTTTATTGATGCGGAGAAAGCATTTGACAACATATCTTGGATGTTTATGAAGAAGAACTTGGAAGGGATGGGAGTGGGACGGGGGATTGAGAATGGATTACAAGCAATCTATTCAGAACAAAAGGCTAAATTAATAGTGAACAATGTGGTGACGGAGGAATTTAGAATCGAGAAAGGGACACGACAAGGGTGCCCCCTATCCCCTCTGTTATTTATTTCAGTCCTGGAGGTGCTATTGAACATGATCAGAGAGGACCGGTTGGTACAAGGGATAGAGGTCGGAGTGAAACAATATAAACTGAAAGCATTTGCAGATGACCTAGTTTTGACATTGCAGGAGCCAGAACCCAGTACAAAAAGAGTTCTTGAACTTATATCTGAATTTGGTCGGGTGGCGGGATTTAAGTTAAATAAACAAAAAACTAAGGTGTTGACCAAGAATTTGACAATTACAGAAACAGAGGGGTTTCAGAGAGAAACAGAATTGAATGTGGTAAAAAAAGTGAAATACCTAGGGATCTATTTGTCCTCCAAAAATTTGAATTTATTTAAGGACAATTATGAGAAATGTTGGTTGGAAGTTAAAAGGGATTTAGAAATTTGGTCAAGATTGAAACTTTCCTTGTTGGGAAGAATCGCAGCTATAAAAATGAATGTGTTGCCGAAAATGTTATTTTTGTTTCAAACCTTGCAGATCGTGGACAGAGTGGACTGTTTTGGAAAATGGCAGAAGGACATATCTAGATTTATCTGGCAGGGCAAAAAGCCCCGAATAAAGTTTAAAATATTAACAGATTCAAAAGAAAGAGGGGGGTTTGCCCTGCCGGACTTGAGGTTGTATTATGAGGCTGCAGCCTTCTGCTGGCTGAAAGATTGGTTTTTGTTGGAAAACACCGATGTCCTAGATCTGGAAGGATTTGATAATGCTTTTGGTTGGCACGCATACCTATGGTACGACAAGGTTAAAGTACATAAATTGTTTAAAAGCCACATTGTCAGAAAAGCAATTTTTGCAGTCTGGATGAAATATAAAGACCTACTAGAGAGTAAAACTCCGAGGTGGTTATCACCAATGGAGGCCAAGGCCCGAAAAAGACCCAATATGGAGGCCTACTGGCCGAAATATTGGGAACTAATTGAAAAAATTGGAGACAATTGGAAGCTGCAGAGCCAGGAGAAATTAAAAAACAAGGTGCGAGATTGGTTACATTATGCTCAAATTCAAGAGGTTTTCAAAATGGATAAAAAAGTTGGATTCCAGGTGGAAAAGTCGAAACTAGAGACAGAATTGTTAGAACCAAAGACAAAGCTGTTATCTAGAATGTATAACTTGCTGCTTATGTGGAATACACAGGATGAGATAGTTAAATCTGCTATGATTAAATGGGCACAGGATGTTGGACACAACATTATGTTTGAAGACTGGGAAAGGTTATGGAACACCGGAATGAAATTCACGGCAAGTACTGCCTTGAAGGAAAACATTATGAAAATGATATACCGGTGGTACATGACCCCAGTCAAGTTAGCTAAGATACATCACCTGTCTGACAATAAATGTTGGAAGTGTAAAGAAGCAGAGGGGACTTTCTTTCACCTCTGGTGGACTTGCCCAAGGGTTAAGACCTTTTGGGAAATGATTTATAATGAGTTGAAAAAGGTATTTAGGTATACCTTTCCCAAGAAACCAGAGGCCTTCCTGTTGGGCATGGTGGACCAGAGAGTGTTAAAGAAGGACAGAATTTTGTTTATGTATGCTAGTACAGCAGCAAGAATACTCATCGCTAAGAACTGGAAGACACAAGATCTACCCACGCTGGAGGAATGGCAGACGCAGTTGATGGATTACATGGAGATAGCTGAATTAACCGGCAGAATCCGAGATGTGGATGTAGAAACAATTGAGGTGGACTGGAAAAAATTTAAAGATTATTTGCAAAAGTATTATAAGCTGTATGAATCTTAAGATTGTGCATGATTTGGAAAGGATATGCTTTAGCAACTATGATTAAGTAAACAGTAAATTAAGTGAGCAAAGAGAAAAGGAGACAATATGAATTGAACATGTTACGTTTATTTTCAAAGGTATAAAAATGGTGACATAATATATTGAATTTGGATACATAACATGTGAAAGTTACAATAAGGTATGATATAAGGTAACAAATTGCTGACATTGTTAATACAAAGAATGCAGAATCGGAAGGGGTGGGGAAGTCCAAGTTAGGACTCTTTTTTGTTTTGATTTATATTGTTTTGTTATATTAAAAAAAAAAAAAAAAAATGGTTTCTTGTAAATTTGTAGGTATGTTGTTTGCAATGTACAAAATTTGGAAAGAAACGCAATAAAAAATATTATAAAAAAAAAAAAAAAAGCTTCCCTGTTCACAGCGCTTTCCGCTCTTTAAACAGTCTGCTTTGATCTTATAAGCAGTGCCGGAAGACGGACTTCCTCTTTCTCGTCTCCCGGTTTCAGCCAAATTTCTTCAAGTTATTGTAACAAATCTTAAGTCCTTACTCACGGGTTTGCTGTTTCAGAGTAGTATTTTTTGGAAGAAAGGTCAGCGCTCATCCGTGACAGCCGCGCGGCTTCGCCTCCGCAGAAAGAGCGATGAACTCACAGCACCGCTCCCCCTCCTTCACTCCGGAGCCCCTTACGGGGTCCCTTCCGCGAATTTGGGGTCGCTCCAGGTGCCCGCCGAGTCCCACGGCCACGGACTCTCTCTGTCCGTGGTTTTTCTTGATGGGTTGCCGCTGCGCCGTAGCGAAACAACCCTTTTCTGCGGTGCCCCTCTTCAGAGCTCGAAGAGGTCCGCCATCACGGTTTCGCGCCGCCTCCGGAAGTCCCGTACCGGCCAGTCTTGACAGACTCTAGGGTTGTGCGCCCATCTCACTCAAGAGGCCGGGCACCAGCACTGTCCGGAGACACTTCCGGGTCACGTGGCCAGCGTGACATCGCTGCTCTGGCGAGCCAGAGCCGCACACGGAAACGCCGTTTACCTTCCCGCTGGTAAGCGGTCCCTATTTATCTACTTGCACCTGGGAATGCTTTCAAACTGCTAGGTTGGCAGGCGCTGGGACCGAACAACGGGAGCGCACCCCGCCGCGGGGATTCAAACCGCCGACATTTCGATCGGCAAGCCCTGGCAAGCTTTTACCCACAGCCCCACCCGCGTCCACTGCATATTCCTGCATTGCAATTTATTGTGTATTTAATATTTGTGGAGAGCTGCCGAGAGAGGCCAGGGAAATCCAGACAGATGGGTGGCATGATAAATAGTAAAATTATTATCACGATAGACGACACTCATGTTCACATCCGGTTACAGAAGCCCCTGCTATCCTCCTCTGTAAAACGTTGCCCAATTCTCCTTTTGAGCCACCTTGTGGTCCCAACCGTCAGGTTGGTGGCTGGGCCGGGAGGAAGAAACTCACTTGGCGCTCATTTTGGGTGTCTTCCCCATCACATGAGTGTCAGACCGTCCTGCTGCGGCTGAGATGAGGAAGGAGGATGTGCTGACTCACAGGCCAGCGAGGCCACCATGATACACAGCCGGGTGATCTGTCTTCTTGGCCCAAGGTGGCTCACAGCTCAGCTCCTGCACCAGAGACCACCGCCGCCTGCCTCAAGGCACCCGGTATCGCCAGGAGCATCCAGGCCAGGAGGGCTGTTTCCTTTGCTGTTGTTGAGTCGCTTAGCCGTGTCCGCCTCTTTGTGACCCCCTGGACCAGAGCACACCAGGCCCTCCTGTCTTCCACTGCCTCCCGCAGTTTGGTCAAACTCATGCTGGCAGCTTCGAGAACACTGTCCCACCACCTCATCCTCTGTCGTCCCCTTCTCCTTGCGCCCTCCATCTTTCCCAACATCAGGGTCTTTTCCAGGGAGTCTTCTCTTCTCATGAGGTGGCCAAAGTCTTGGAGCCTCAGCTTCAGGATCTGTCCTTCCAGTGAGCGCTCAGGGCTGATTTCCTTCAGAATGGAGAGGTTGGATCTTCTTGCAGTCCATGGGACTCTCAAGAGTCTCCTCCAGCACCATAATTCAAAAGCATCCATTCTTTGGCGATCAGCCTTCTTTATGGTCCAGCTCTCATGGCCACTGGTCCCATGACCTACTGGCAAATAGAAGGGTGCCCAATTCTCTGGTCCAGGGGTGCTCTGGTCCAGGGGGTCACAAAGAGTCGGACACCACTAAACGACTAAACAACAACCATAGCAAGAATGCCCCACTTTGGCCTAATCTATCTGCAGTCCTCTTCTTACATTCTCACAGTTTCTTTTTGTTTCTTTTTTAAAAATCCCCCCTTTTTATTTTATTTAGAAGGTTGATACCCTATCCCCCAGTGCTACCACTTGTGGGGCAGAGCGAGGTGGGGAAATCGCAGGATTTCAAAGCACGCAAACTCTATACAGCAGAGCAGCAGCTGAACTGGAACCAACTCAAGAAAAGCCTCTGGAAATAAATTTCAAAAAGGATTTTGGCTGTTGCCAAAAAGACCTCCCTGGAGGTTGGGCCCTGCAAGTAGGGGCCCAGCGCCTTGCCTCAAAAGATTGTGATGGGGAGGATCGTGCCCTGCATGCTAGAATTCCCAAGTTTGATCCCGGGAAGTGTCTCCACACGTTGGACTACAACTCCCATCATCCATGACAACTGGCAAAGCTGATGGTGGATGATGGGAGTTGTAGTCCAAAGACGCCTGGATGGCGTTGTGTTGGCTGAGTAGCTTTAAATCAGGTATAGGCAAACTCCAGACCTCCAGATGTTTGGGACTACAATTCCCATCATCCCTAGCTAACAGGGCCAGTGGTCAGGGATGATGGGGATTGTAGTCCCAAACACCTGGAGGGCCAGAGTTTGCATATGCCTGCTTTAAAAGGTTCACTCACCTGTCTCCCAGAAGCCACTGCGCCTGTCCTGTGCTGGGCAGGGCGATGAACCCGCCTGTCTTCCCCCCAACCCCAGGTTAATTGTGGCTTTCAGTTTTTATTTAAAAAGTAGAAACAGTGGCGGCAGAGAAGGTTCAGCTGCCGCCTGCGTTCTGTGTCAGGGGGAAGCAAAACTCCCCCGGATCCCGTGGCTACTTGATATTTGGCAATTCAGCATCCCAACTGAGTCACTGGTTGTGAAGGCAGCAAATTTCATTTCCTTCCCTTTATTTGAGAGCTGCAGGAGCACGAGACAGAAGCGAGCAGAGGCTCCCAGGGCGAGAGGCGGAAAGGGTGCAGCGGATCGAGCCCCGTTTGGAGAGATGGGACCGGCTGCGATGTCTTCAATTTGGCTCATCGGATGCTTCTTCCTGGCAGGTTGGTGTATATATATATTTGTCCGTACCCGGCCTCCTAGTTCCCTTTGTCATGTGGCTTAGAAAGGAGTTAGGCAGCAAGAACCGGAGAGTTGCTGTGTTCAGAGGGACCCCAAAGCTCATCCAGCCCAACCCCAAGCAATGTAGGAATCTCAGCTAAGAGTCCACGACAGTCGGCCCTCGAACCTCTGCTTAAAAACCTCCAAGGAAGGAGAGCCCACAACCGCCCGAGGGAGAATGAGTCCAACAAACCTGTTGACTCCTCTCCAAAAGAGGCAGCGTGGTTTGGATGTTGGGCTAGGGGGAGACCCGAACCTGGGTTCAAATCCCACCCCAGTTCAGCCACGAAACCGACCTTGGGGGGGGGGCGCCTTGTGTGCATTCACTGAGGAATAAGAACCATCCGAGCAACCAAAATGGTGGGACAGAAAGGCGATAGGTTTTGATTCAATTAATAAATACAGCGGTACCTCGGGTTAAGAATACGTTCCGGAGGTCCGTTCTTAACCTGAAGCACCACTTTAGCTAATGGGGCCTCCTGCTGCCGCTGCACAATTTGTGTTCTCATCCTGAAGCAAAGTTCTTAACCCGAGGTACTCTTTCTGGGTTAGCGGAGTCTGTAACCTGAAGCGTCTGTAACCCGAGGTACCACTGTAAGTCGATCGGAGAGGTGTTGTTGAGCTGGGGTTAGGGGCTAGGGAGGCTGGAAGCTTGGCTGTCACCCATGGGTGCCCAGGACTTATGTTTCCATCTTTCTCTCTCTCTCTCTGCCTAGCTTACAGCTCTGCTCAATATACGGATACGTCCCAAGCGGCCATGAAAGAGACGGGATTTGTGGAGTCTCCGCTGTGCTCCGGCGCCGATGTCTCCAACCCAGGTTGCCCGCACCGCAAGAAGTCGGTTACGTTGCTGCCCTCGTTCACCAAGACCACGGCGCACCCCACAACACACACCACGGCGCACCCCACAACACACACCACGGCGCACCCCACAAAACACACCACAGTGCACCTCACGAAACACACCACGCCACGGCCCACAAAACACACCACGGCGCACCCCACAAAACACACCACGGCCCACCACACGAAACACACCACGGCCCACCACACGAAACACACCACGGCGCACCCCACAAAACACACCACAGCCCACCACACAAAACACACCACGGCCCACCACACAAAACACACCCCGCCGCACCCCACAAAACACACCACACCGCACTCCAAGAAGCACACCACTCTGCACCCCACGGCACACCCCAGGAACCGCACCACCCCACACCCCGCCCCCACCCATCAACCCACGCAACCACCCGTCGTCCGCGTTGGAGATTATGCAGTCCCGAAGGGCTCGGACCCGTGTTTGCGGGTTCAAGCAGCGCTGCAGCTCCAAGTCCGCTATACCGACAAGGCCAAGCAGGAGGTAAGAGATCTGGGCAGATGTTGGGGAGATTCTGTGACCTCGGGAGGCTGCGGCCTGTCCTCCGTCGGAGGCCTTCAAGCCCAGGTCGGGACGGCTGCCTGTCAAGGGTTCTGGGTTGGGCTGGATACTAATAATTATTATTTATACCCCGCCCATCTGGCTGGGTTTCCCCAGCCACTCTGGGCGGCTTCCAACGGAATATTAATATACAATAAACTATTAAACATTAAAAGCTTCCCTAAAGAGGGCTGCCTTCAGATGTCTTCCAAAAGTCGGGTAGTTGCTTATTTCCTTGACATCTGATGGGAGGGTGTTCCACAGGGCGGGCGCCACCACCGAGAAGGCCCTCTGCCTGGTTCCCTGCAACCTCACTTCTCGCAGGGAGGGAACCCCCAGAAGGCCCTCAGAGCTGGATCTCAGTGTCCGGGCTGGACGATGGGGGTGGAGACGGTCCTTCAGGGATACTGGGCCTTTGAGGCCGCTTAGGGCTGTCAAGGTCAGCACCAACACTTTGAATTGTACTGGGAGCCAATGCAGGTCTTTCAGGACCGGTGTTATGTGGTCTCCCAGTCCCCAGTCTAGCTGCCGCATTCTGGATTAGTTGCAGTTTCCGGGTCACCTTCAAAGGTAGCCCCACATAGAGCGCATGGCAGTAGTCCAAGCGGGAGATAACCAGAGCATGCACCACTCTGGCGAGACAGTCCGCAGGCAGATAGGGTCTCATCCTGCGCACCAGATGGAGCTGATAAACCGGGGTCCCTCCCAACCCTACAATTCTGTGGTTCTGTCTGAACGAGGAATGTTGAGCAAGGAGGTGCTGGGCTCCTGGGCGACAGGAAGGGGCCGACCAGCTATGAGTGGTCATTTCTGCTTCCCCTTTCCATATTGACACAGGCCCAGCGGCTTAAGCTGGGAGGTGACTGTCAGGGAGTGAAGCTCAGTGGTTAGAGGACAGGAATTTTTTTCCTGTATGTTGCTCTGCCTGCCCTCAGCCTCCTTCCTGCCCCTCCAGTCTTGCAGGGGAAGGCGCCATTTCCCTCGGTAAATGTTCCCGATTCAATTTCCCGCTATGGCGGCAGGTGAAGCGAAAAGACGGGAAACGAAACGTGAGAACAAAGGGTTAAAGGGGCAAAGTCCAAGCGAAGAATATCGACGTTATCTGGTGGTTAAGTTCCACGTCTGCCAACAGACTTGCTTGAACATATTCTGCTGTAATATGTAAAACATGCCTGGAGGTTCTAGGCCTCATGAAAATCTCAAAATTTATACGTGGTTTTATCTAGGATTTGACGTCAATGAGTGGCAAAGTTTCCGAATGCATCTGCCCTTAACAGACCTCTTAGGATTGCCTGATAAATATATGTATAGCCCAGCATTTAAATTCTGTGTTTATATTAATAGGTTTTGTGGGGGTTTTTTAGGGAAAAGGAAAATACACAGTGGCTGAGCACTTAGAGGAGGTTACTTAATATTGGGGTTTCAATTGCTTCAGTTGCCCTTGTAGGGCTATCTGTCGTGGATGCTTTAGCTGAGAGTCCTACACTGGAGGCGGGTTGGAATGGATGACCTTTGGGGTCCGTCCCCCCAATTCTACAATTCAATGATTCTGTGTTTCCAGTTCCACAATGCCCTCCCAAATGCAGGGGACCCGATCCCGAGGGTCATTTGCACCTTTCCCCGGGGAAGATGTTGATCTTCTGCTTGCTTGTGCTTTCAACAGCCTTTAATAAATTCATAAAAATTGTGCATGCTTTAGGAAGTTCTGTGGCTTTGCAGTTTAGGCTTGGAAGCCGCAGGACCTTCAGAAGGAAGCGAGACCTGTGGGGTGGGAAGGTAGCAGTGTGCAACCCACAGACAAAAGACGAAACTGGCTAGGTAGGGAAAAAAAACCTGAGCAAAGGCCACAACACAAATGCAGATTAGATAGATACGATAATCTTTATTGTCACTGGCCCATACAGAACAACGCAATTGAAAAAATCTACATCAGACATTCAAAAACCAACAAGCCTGCTATCCCAGCTATCCCAATCTGGTTAGCCCCCTAAAAACTCTGATACCCCATAATTAAATACAATATACTCCCATAAAGGTAAAGGTACCCCTGCCCGTACGGGCCAGTTGTGTCCGACTCTAGGGTTGTGCGCCCATCTCACTTAAGAGGCCGGGGGCCAGCGCTGTCCAGAGACACTTCCGGGTCACGTGGCCAGCGTGACGAAGCTGCTCTGGCCGTTTACCTTCCTGCTATAAAGTGGTACCTATTTATGTACTTGCACTTAAGGGTGCTTTCGAACTGCTAGGTGGGCAGGAGCTGGGACCGAAAGACGGGAGCTCATCCCGCCGCGGGGATTCGAACCGCCGACCATGCAATCGGCAAGTCCTAGGCACTGAGGTTTTACCCACAGCGCCACCCGCGTCCCTAATATACTCCCATAGAGACTACCTTACACTGCGTTTAAAACCAAAAATCGCATTTGGGTAGAAACTGTTTCTCAGGCGGCTAGTCCTAGTCTTCTTCCAGAAGGCAGAAGCTGAAAGAGATCATTTCCGGGGTGCGCACTATCCTGCGCTATCTCTGCAGCTTTCTTATGGCACCTGGAAGCGTAGATTTGATCCAAGGTGGGAAGAGGGCACCCAATTATTCTCTCTGCAGTCTTTACAACCCTGGACAGCATCAGATAGATAGATAGATAGATAGATAGATAGATAGATAGATGATAGATAGATGAACTTTCCAAAAGGGAAAGAAAAATTCTGGTGGCGCAGCAATGAAACTTCTGGCACGTTTGCAAAGCTAAGCAGGATCTGGTATGGTTTCAAGCTGGATGGGGCACGACGTGTTCAGATTCCTGCATTGAAGCGGGTTGGGCTAGATGACCCTACGGGGTCCCCTCCAATTCTACAATTCTGTCAGGGCTCACTCTGGGTACCGGCAGGATTATCTGGGCCAGAGTGGTGCACTGCAGGTGGACTGGGACCCCCAACCCTCTCCTAAGCTGCTGCTTATGTACACATGGGAAGAAAAACTGGAAGGAAGTTCTTCTCGCAGCACAGAGTTGAACTGCGGAACTCCCTCCCACTGGAGACAGGGGTGGCCACCAGCACGGATGGCTTTAAAAAGAGGCAAATTCATGGAGGAACTTATTAGAGCTTTCCCCTTCTCCTGCAACAGCTAAGCTTGCTTTTCAGCTTCAAATCCTCCAGCGGGAGATGCGTGACGACAGCCTTAGCTTTCTATGGCTATAGAAAGAAAGGAGCCTAGCGCTCGGGACTCTTGGGTCGCTCTCTAAACGGGCGCGACGTGCCTGAACGTTGGGCTTGTGCCAGTTTCTCCCTCCTGCTCTAGGTCCAAGCTGAATTTTCCTGGGGATTTGTAGGGTCCTGCTCTCTCACACACACCTTCACTCTCCCTCTCTTCCAGCTCTGGGGGGACTTTGCAGTGAACCCCAACCGCACAGAGTTTTCCGGGAACTGTACCAACCAGACAGCCGTCCTCCACCTGCATTTCCTAGAAGGCGATCTTCTATTTACTTTCAGAAAGGTGAGAGGGAGGATTGGAGAGGGGGGCTGGCGGGGGTCATGAAAAGGTGTATCCCCAATGCCTGGTCTTTACAGGTCCGCTGCCTCTGGCTTTGGAGGTTCTATTGAACGACTGTGGCCAACAACAAGCAGACCTCCCCTCTCTGTGAATTTCTCTGATCCTTTCCTTCTCTGAGAATTTCTTCTGGTCCCAAAGGAGGGTTGTTAAGGAGACCCTATCCCACTCCCAGATGCAATTCCCTGAGAAGGGAACCAGTCTGGGAATAGCAGCTCTGAGAGAGCAATACCCCAACAATTCTTAACAAACTACAATTCCCAGCATTCTCTCGGCAAGGGGAGTCATTACCGTTTAAAGTGGTATGGCGCCGGCTTAAATGGACGCTGCCAGAGATTTGGAGCATCTAGCCTTGTGTCTCTCTCTGTGTTTACCTTTGATACTCCTAATCTAATATCTAATCTAAAATTATTATTACCAGGTCCAATTCAAGTTGATTAAGTTATTACCAGGTCCAATTCAAGTTGATTAAGTGTGTCTTCCTTCCTGGGTGGGAAAGTTCGGGAATGAAATGGGAATTGGGGGAGCAGGACTATTTAACCTATTAAACTTTCCAGCACCATTTTCCTCTCTGTGTTTATCTTAAAATCAGAGCAATGTACTGTATTTTTCGCTCTATAAGACGCACCAGACCACAAGACGCACCTAGTTTTTGGAGGAGGAAAACAAGAAAAAAAATATTCTGAATCTCAGAAGCCAGAACAGCAAGAGGGATCGCTGCGCAGTGAAAGCAGCAATCCCTCTTGCTGTTCTGGCTTCTGGGATAGCTGCGCAGCCTGCATTCACTCCATAAGACACACACACATTTCCCCTTACTTTTTAGGAGGGGAAAAGTGAGTCTTACAGAGCAAAAAATACGGTAGTTTCTTTTAAAAGCTGATGAGTTTGTTTTAAAAGCTGGCCGAGTTCAGCGCATGACTGATACGCTCATAGCAAACTTAACCTGGCACAAACACCAACGCAAATGTCTTTCTGGAAAGGCGGGTCCCTTGAGCGTTCCCGCGTGGTACGGACCCACGCCCATCAGCCTGCGGGTTCAGGTGCGTCACGAGCGCAGCAATTCGGGAAGCTGATCTGGCCTGGAAACTACTGGCTGATCCAAGCCATGAGTCACTCTCTGGCAAAAGGTCCTTCGAGCCGGCTGCATCGGAGGCCGGAAAGACTGGCTTGGCAGAGGCCTGCTGGTGCGGCTGGAGCGTGCCGACCCCATCCTAAGAATATAATAATAATTTATTATTTATACCCCGCCCATTTGGCTGGGCTTCCCCAGCCACTCTGGGCGGCTCCCAATTGAGTGTTAAAAACAACACAGCATTAAAAACTTCCCTAAACAGGGCTGCCTTCAGATGTCTTTTAAAGATAGAATAGCTGTTTATTTCCTTGACATCTGCTGGGAGGGCTTTCCACAGGGCAGGCGCCACCACCAAGAAGGCCCTGTGCCTGGTTCCCTGTAACCTCACTTCTCTCAGGGAGGGAACCGCCAGAAGGCCCTCGGAGCTGGATCTCAGTGTCTGGGCTGGACGATGGGGGTGGAGACGCTCCTTCTGGTCTACTGGGCCTTTGAGGCCGTTTTGGGCTTTCAAGGTCAGCACCAACACTTTGAATTGTGCTGGGAAACGTCCTGGGAGCCAATGTAGGTCTTTCAGGACTGGTGTTATGTGGTCTCCCAGTCCCCAGTCTAGCTGCCGCATTCTGGATTAGTTGCAGTTTCCGGGTCACCTTCAAAGGTAGCCCCACGTAGAGCTCATTGCAGTAGTCCAAGAACCTAAGAAGAGTTTGCTGGATCGGGCCCCTCCAGTCCAGCATCCTGTTCTCACAGCAGCTGGCTAGAAGCCGTAATGGGAAGCTGACAAGCGGGATTCAAACACAAACCCCCCTCTGCTTTCAGAAGCACTTCCTGTCTCCGACCATAGAGGGCAGAGCGTAGCCATCTTGGCCGGTAGCCATCCTCTTCCATGGATTTGTCCAATCCTATTCAAGTGGAATGGAGTTCCGCAGTTCGCACGGCGTGAAAAAGGACTTCCTTTTGCCTTTCCTGAACCTCCAAACTTCCAGCTTCACGAATGCTACTTATTATGAGGAAGGAAAATTTCTCTCTCTCTGCTTTCTCCACGCCACACAGTTTTCGTTTCCATTTATTTATTTGGATTTTATAAACGCGGGTCACATCGCCACTCCGCTCACCTCTTCCCCAAATTAAAGTGTTGATTTCAACCGCTCCCACTTCCCCTTCGGAGAAATACGTGCCCAGTTGAAGTTCAATCACCACATTGGAGAGGAGAAACAAAACATGATTTTTTTAAAAAAGTTCGAAACTTTAAAATGGTTCATTGGGAGGCTATTGCTGCTAGTGCTCAGGGAGGGCAGGGGGTGGGAATTAATCTGGAACGGCTGCTTCCAGCGGGGCAGCGAATTGGCTTTGTCTCGTAAACCTGGCAGATCCTAAGTTGCGGCCTGTGCTACCCTAAAACAGGCGTGGATCAGGAAAAACAAACCCAGATTTCTTTGTTTCCTTAGAATTACACCAGAAATAGATTCTACCTGAGTCGGGTACAGGCCTACCTAACGTACCAGTTCCATCAGGCTGCAGGTAAGGTCATTTCTGGGGGGCTGGCTCTGAATTCGGGGGTCGCCATCATTGTTCACGGACCTCTTGAGGTGAGGCCTATTCCGCCATGGAAATGCTCAAATCGGGGCTGCTACACCAGTTCAGTTTCTGCCTGCCGTGCAGCTCTTGAAAAAATACAAATGCCACGTCCATAGTAAGCCCCGTAAATGTTTTTTTATGGGGTTCCATCCCAGCCGCAAGCCTGTTTACGACGGCTTTGGCCCATCGGCAAATTTTAGAGGGTGATTCGGAGGCACGAGGGAACAGAAAGTGATTCCAGACAAGATCCCTTCAGCGGCTAAAGGGATCACAGAGGAAGCGGAGGGTGTTGTTCCTCCTTTGCGGGGTGGAGCAAAAAGAGCCATCGGGGTCAGTCACGTTCCGGAGGGTTGGAATAAATGACCGCTGGGTTCCCTTTTCAACTGTACGGTTCTGCGAACCCGCACGGTGATTCTGCCAGGTAGGCTATAGGCTGAGATTTGCCGTGGCTTCCCAGAGGTGATTACCGTATTTTTCGCCCCATAGGACGCACTTTTCCCCCTCCAAAAATGAAGGGGAAATGTGTGTGCGTCCTATGGGGCGAATGCAGGCTTTCGCTGAAGCCTGGAGAGCGAGAGGCGTCGGTGCGCACCGACCCCTCTCGCTCTCCAGGCTTCAGGAAGCTATCCACAAGCCTTGCACGCCCGGGGGGAGTTTCCCCGGGAGCGCAAGGCTTGCGGGTGGCAGCCTGCACCGCAGAGCTGCAGTGCAGAGCCCTCCGGAGGATGCTCTGTGCTTCGCGCAGGTGTCTGCAGCCTGCCGCCCGGTGCGTGGGGCGCCCTGAAGCAGAGCGCCCCTCGCGCCAGGCAGACATCGGCCAGCCCCACAAGCTCAGGGGACAGCGGGGAGGCGCAGCGCCGCCATCCCACTGTTCCCCGACCTGGTTTTGGGGGGAAATAAAGGGAATTTTTTTTTCCTTTATTCCCCCCCCCCCAAAAAAAAGTAGGTGCGTCCTATGGGACGGAGCGTCCTATGGGACGAAAAATACGGTATGCATTAATCCACATGCTGTGTTAAGATTCAAGAAGGGTTTCCGGGTGGTTCAACAGGCCCCAGACGACTCTCTTTGTCCCTCCAGCGAAATCCTTCAGAGCCGACAATTCCTCTCTCCGCGAGTTCGAGGCCAGACTCGGACACTCTTACCAGTGCCGGAACCGCACCTTGGTCCTGGCAGAAGGCTTTCGTCTCAACGCACTGCAAGAGCGGATCCAGGCCTTTGACCTTCAAGGTGGAAAATTTGGGGAAGGTGAGAGACTCCCTGCATTGTACCACAGGCAGTTCTTTATTTCCTTTCCTTTAAACAGCTATACTTCAATGTAAAGGTAAAGGGACCCCTGAACATCAGGTCCAGTCATGGCCAACTCTGGGGTTGCGGTGCTCATCTCGCTTTACTGGCCGAGGGAGCCGGCGTTTGTCCGCAGTTTTCTGGGTCATGTGGCCAGCAGGACTAAGCCGCTTCTGGCGAACCAGAGTAGCGCACGGAAACGCCGTTTACCTTCCCGCCGGAGTGGTACCTATTTATCTACTTGCACTGGTGTGCTTTCAAACTGCTAGGTGGGCAGGAGCAGGGACCAAGCAACGGGAGCTCACCCCGTCGCAGGGATTCGAACCGCCGACCTTCTGATCGGCAAGCCCTAGGCTCTGTGGTTTAACCCACAGCGCCACCTGCGTCCCCATACTTCAATGTGCAGGTGTCTTAATACAGTGGTACCTCGGGTTACATACGCTTCAGGTTACATACGCTTCAGGTTACAGAGTCCGCTAACCCAGAAATAGTGCTTCAGGTTAAGAACTTTGCTTCAGGATAAGAACAGAAATCTTGCTCCAGCGGCGATGCAGCAGCGGGAGGCCCCATTAGCTAAAGTTGTGCTTCAGGTTAAGAACAGTTTCAGGTTAAGCACGGACCTCTGGAACAAATTAAGTACTTAACCCGAGGTACCACTGTAATCCAATGCATTGTTAGTCTAAACTTTCCATGTCATCCTTTTGGCACAGCCATTTTGCCCGCAGACTTTTCGAGTCTCTCTCCAGTTTGGTGTTTTGCACACTCCGATTCTCCTCCCTCTCCTCACTGAATTCCTCCTTTGCTTGTTTCAGCCGAGGTCTGCCCGGAGCAGAGACGCACCCTCTTGGTGCCCATCATTATCGGCGTCCTCCTTCTGGTCCTCATCGTCATCGTGGTCGTGGCCTTTTTGATTGGGCGAGCGCGTGGCCACAGGGGCTATCAAACCATTTAAAGGGGAGCCGTTTCCCACACACAGCTGGGCCTAAAGAGAACCAAGAATGGGGTGTTGTTTTTTTAAAAGGGGGGGGGGTGTCTTTCTGCAACAGGGGGACAGGGGGTTGACACACACACCCCCAGGGGTGGGGTGGGAGTTCTCCGAGTTGCTAGACCCGCACCTGTTTCATTCACTCGCTTGGACTGCTGGTTCGCACAAGACACACCTGGGGGAAGTGAAAAGGACAATACGTTTCTGCACAAAGGTGCAATCTGTGGGCTGAGGGGCAGTTACATCTCACTTCTGCCAGACTGCACTTTAAACCTGGGAGGAGAATCACAGAATTGTACTGCTGGGATCCCCAAGGGTCATCTAGTCCAACCCCCTGCAGCTATGGAACCCCTTGACAGGTGGCCGTCCGACCTCTGCTTAAAAACCTCCAATCTCAATTGAAACGAGGCTGGGCTTATTTCTGGAGCAACTATCTTGTTAATACAGTGGTGCCTCGCAAGACGAAAAGAATCCGTTCCGCGAGTCTCTTCGTCTTGCGGTTTTTTCGTCTTGCAAAGCAAGCCCATTAGCGGATTAGCGCTATTACCAGTTTAAGGGCTATTAACGGCTATTAAAGGTTTAAGGGATTAGCGGATTAGCTGCTAAAAGGCTATTAGCAGTTTAGCGCTTTAGAAAAAGGGGTTGGGGAGCGAAAAACCCCTCAAGAATCGCAAGACATTTTCGTCTTGCGAAGCAAGCCCATAGAGAAATTCGTCCTGCGAAGCACCTCTGAAAACGGAAAACCCTTTCGTCTTGCGGGTTTTCCGTCTTGCGAGGCATTCGTCTTGCGGGGCACCACTGTATCAATTGTTTGGGCAAAGTCTTTGCACTGACCACGTAAAGTATTACCCGGGTGTTGGACTCTCCGCAAAAACTTGTATTAAGAACTGGTACACATACCGCCGATATTCCGAAATGGGTCATTTGCATTCTGAAAGTACGCCTTATAAGCTCCTCCAGATTGCTCCTCAAGCCCTTTCATCTGCTCTGCTCTGCGAACCCTTCAGGGGGACTCAAGACCCCCAACTTCATACGCAAAGTGCGCTGATCCTAAGCTCTTCAGGCGGAACACCCCACCGCTCACAACAGGTCAAATAAATACCTTTGAAAATTATTCAGGTATTGGTGATTTCTCTTCCTCCTTGACCCAAGTGCGAGGAGTAGAAAGGGCAGTTCCCAAACGTCAACAATGACATCTCTGGGCTGGGAAGGGTGTACAGCGAGGCAGCACAGCTTATTGAAGTCTCATGGCCTCACCAGGACCCTACAAACCCTCCGTCCCCAATCCCATCGCACCTGACATTTGACCAGGTTTCCAAACTTGCCTGGAAATTCACACGGCTGTGACGATACCTCTACCTTGCCTGGACGGAGAGATTACCGTATTTTTTGCTTTATAAGACTCACTTTTTCCCTCCTAAAAGTAAGGGGAAATGTGTGTGCGTCTTATGGAGCGAATGCAGGCTGCGCAGCTATCCCAGAAGCCAGAACAGCAAGAGGGATTGCTGCTTTCGCTGCGCAGCGATCCCTCTTGCTGTTCTGGCTTCTGGGATTCAGAATTTTTTTTTTCTTGTTTTCCTCCTCCAAAAACGAGGTGCGTCTTGTGGTCTGGTGCATCTTACAGAGCGATAAATACGGTAGTTTAGACATCTCTGGCTTTTATGTGCCTGTACTGCACCCAGCCGTACAAAGATTAAGCACGTCTCATTTGATCCCCACAACAAACCCTGTAAGGTTAGGCTGAAAGTGACAAACTGGTCCAAGCTCACACACCCAAGGAGTTTCGTGGCCCAGTGGGGATCTGAACCCGTGTCTCCCAGGCCCTAGTCTGACACTCTCATCACCAGACCACGACGGCTCTGGAAATCAGAATCTTTTCCATACACACAGAGGCTTCCCGTGTTCCTAGAGCTGTAATAGCTTAACCTGAAAAACTACAGACGTAGCAGTTTTTAACTCAGCACAGGAAGCAAGTGACGTAAATTTTTTTTATTAAAGACTAGTATTTTATTAAAGACTAGTATTGGAGCTGAGGCTCCAAGACTTTGGCCACATCTTGAGAAGAGAAGACTCCCTGGAAAAGACCCTGATGTTGGGGAAGATGGAGGGCACAAGGAGAAGGGGATGAGAGAGGACGAGATGGTGGGACAGTGTTCTCGAAGCGACCAGCATGAGTTTGACCCAACTGCGGGAGGCAGCAGAAGACAGGAGGGCCTGGCTGCTCTGGTCCAGGGGGCCACAAAGAGGCGGACACGACTAAACGACAACAGTATTCCCCACTTCCCGCATGCTCCAAACCCACCCTCTCTTCCACTTGGATACGGCACACTCACTTCTAATCTCCAAATTCCAAATATTATTCGGTCTCCCCCAATGTCCACCCTCCCAAGCCACTCTGCTTTTCTCCTTTCCCCAACCCACCCTTGCATTTTTGGCACTAGTCCTCAAGATCGGAAACACAATTCAGGTGAAATAATTGCCGCTAACGTTATCGAGGGAGGTTCCTGACGGCGAATGCTGAACTTCAAAACGCATGGCGTCCATGCGCCTTGGGCAGTTTTGGATTCTTCAACTCTTCTCAAGCCCCTGCCAGCCAGCGCAGATTTGCCTGCCAAAACGTTCTGTGTAACCTGACGGCCTGCAGATTCCCGCAGCGACACGAGCTGCTCTGTTCCCAGAGGAGCGTTTTGCAGCTCCTTCCCCAATCAGCCTCTCAGCGCTGACGCCAGCGCGTCACGGATCGCCACGGCCTCCGTGTCTTCCTCCTCCTCCGCTCCGTCGTCGAACGGGTGTTCCTCCCGCTGTTCGTCAGCGTGGTGCTCCATCCAACAGGGCTGGAAAACGTCCCCTCGCGCCTCGCAGACATTGTGGAGGGTGCAGCAGGCAGCGATGAGGGTGGGCAGGAAGGAGACGTCGGTGTCGTTGCGTTTTGTGAGGCAGCGCCAGCGTCCCCGCAGGCGGCCAAAGGCCACCCCCACCACGGTTCGTGCGGCAGCGGCGTACTCGTTGAAGCGGTGTTGGGCGGGAGTTAGCACCTCGTCCCGGTAGGGCCTCATGAGCCACGGGAGGAAGGGGTAGGAGCAGCCGCCCAGCAGGTAAACGGGCACCTGCACCCCACGGATGGCTTGGGACGCCCCCGAAAACAGCTCGCCCTCTTGCGCACGCTGGTACAGCTCAGATGTGCACAAAACCTGGGTGTCCGTCACCCGTCCCGGGCAGCCGACGTTGATGTCCCAGAAGCAGCCGCGGGAATCGACGGCGGCTTGGACCACCACCGAGTGCCAGCCGTGGCGGTTGTAGTAGCCGGCCGCGTTCTCGTTGGGCGCGCGGATGGGGACGTGCAGGGACCCCAGCACGCCGGCCAGCTGGGGCAAAGGGAAGCCGTTGCCGGCGGCCACTTCCGCAGGGTCCGGGGGCCGCACGTAGAGCGGCGTGAGGATGCCCACCACGGCCTCGCAGACGTCGCGCAGGATCTTGCAGACGGTGGAGCGGGAGACGCCAAAGAGCTGCTCCACCGCCCGGTACTCGGTGCAGGCCCCCAAGCGCCACAGCGTCATGGCCAGGCGCACGTCGGCCGGGATGGCGCGGCGCATGTTGGTGTCCCGCCGCTGGATAGCTCCGCGCAGCTGGGCGCAGAGGTAGTCGAAGGTGCCCGGCGAGACGCGGAAGTTTTCCACCCACTCCCATTGGCTGAAGGCCTTGGCGCGCACGATTTCCCAGAAGGCCGAGCTGCGGGCTTTGCTCCACAGGCGCCGCTCCCGCAGCAGCCGGGGAAGGCCGCCGTCTCCGCCGCTGCCAGGCTCCTGGCAGAAGCCCGCCAGGCCGGGCGCCCGGGCCAACGTCCGGCAGAGCCACAGCAGGGCGAAACGCTGGCGCTGGCGGGCCTGGGCGCGGCGGTGGCGGGCGGCGCGGCGACGTCGGGCGGCCTCCCTCAGGCGCCGGCCCCGCTGGAGGCGCATGTAGTAGAGGAGGCACAGGGCCACGGTGCCCCGGCTGAGGGTGGGCAGCAGCTGGGACGCCCCCTCGCCCCTCCCTGGGCCAGGGGTGCCACCTGGGGGGCAAGATGGCTGCCCAGGCGTGGCGGCCATTTTGTCCCTTGACCAAAGTTTGCTCCAGCCAATGGGAAAGCGGCACCTCAGCTCAGGGCGCTGGCAAAGGATGCCAGGCTAAAAACGGCGCATGCGCAGAGGAACCACACACAGAAAAGTCCCACGGAGAATGCGCATGCGCGGGTTCAGGCGCCCGCCGCCCGCTGTGCGCACGCGCAGCTCTTTTAATGGCGGCCCGCACGAGGCGCGCCTGCGCATTGGTCGGCAGGGTTAAAATGGCCGCCGGGCAAGTGGGAGACGCCGCGCATGCGCGCCAGGGAAAGGCGTTACTCTCGCTCTCCGGCCCGTAGGGGTTATGGAGGCGGAGGTTTCGCCCAGCTTCATTCGCTCCCACCTTCGTCAAAATGGCGGCGTCGACGGCTCTGAAGGGCCTGCTGGTCCCGCACGTCCTCCCGGAGAACTGCTACGACGAGTTCTTCCTCAGCCTCAACCTCTTGCACAGTGAGTCGCGCGCTCTTCGGCGCCCTTTTTGTCCTGTCGGGGACCCGTCACGTCGTCGCCGTAGCAACGCCTGGCCGGGCGGAAGTGTCCTGTGGGGGGCGACTGGGCGCCATTTTGGTGAAGGGAGAAATTTTACCCCGGCGGCCATTTTGGTAGAGGGCGAAAGTGGCCGTCGGCTCCGTTTCCGGGCGTCCTCTCTTCTCTCACCTTGTAGCCGGGCGGAAGTACCACGAGATTTTTAATTTTATTAACATTTAGCCCTAGAATTACAAATGAAACTATCCTTTGGGGGGGAGAAAAGCTTGGGGTTTTTTTTAAAAAGCTTTCAATATGAAGATGCTGTCCATCGTCTCCTAAAAAGGGTCGTGGACGAAGCACAGTGAAGGCTCTCCGCGCCATGTTGGTTTTGGGCACGAAGTTCATATGGTTGCCTAGGGTCTTTTAAGCCCCGCCCCTTTCCCTTCAAGCAGGGCTGTCATTGGCTCGGCGCCTGTCAGGTAGACTTCTAGCAGGTGAAGCGTACTGAGGAAGTGATGGGGGAAACCTCACCGGTGGAATGTCTGCCTTGTCAGCATCGCCCTTGAGCCAGTGCCACTAACTGGACTCATCCGCTTCAGCCCCGACTGGGCTAGGCGAGCTGGGTAGCACTTCCAGAGACCACCTTCTGCACAGGAACAGGTCAAAGTGCTGTGGACTCACAGCCCAGAGTTGTGAGACCGGATTCACTCCAACAAGACAGTCGTCGTACAGCAAAGTTCAGCAGAGTACAGCAGAGTATATAAACAACGCGGAGAGCAGCTCTGTAGAATGTCTTCTTTATTCTATCTACAACTATTATACAACTATACTACACTTGATCTTAGCCAAAAGGCCAAGAAGCGATATCTGTCTACCTTATCGGTTGCGTCGCATAGATTCGCTGTTGTTAGAGCGAGATTTAATGTGTTCCCCTCAAACGTGCTGAGCAATAGATTTTCTAATGGTAAAACCTCTGTTTTATGCGCATGTGACAACAAATCAATAGAATCCCTTTATCATATCTTGTTTAATTGTCCTCTATATTTGGTTCCCCGATCAAGGATTCTGAGTTCAATCATTTTGGAAACTGTTGCTAAACCACCCGAATTACATCTTGTCTATCTACTCCAGGACATTGACTCTTATAGAACATTACAGGTTGCCAGATTCCTGAATTCAGTTCTTTCATATAAAAGACTTCATGGAATGCTGCATGACTATTAAAAATCTAGTAAACTTTATCCACAATCCTTATATTCAAGGCCACAATATGGTATATCTAGAGATGGTACGTAACGTGAAGGAGATTATGCATTGAAATATTTTAGTTGATATTTTAGAATGTAAAATGCTATTTTATTTATTGACTGGTTTTACCTTGTGGGCTTATAGCTGAATAAAGTATCTGATCTGATCTATTATACAACTATATACAGAGCTAAATGAGCCTAAGCATAAATGAATGCTAAACCGCACTGAGTGTCTGCAGCTGCTCTTAGCAGCAACCTTATCTAAACACACAATCTCTAACACTCAGTCTCTCTCTCCCTGACTGACTGACTGACTGACTGACCCACACACTGACCGACTCTTTTTTGTGGTGCTGGAGCAGAATATGTAGAGAGCAGAACACGCCTCCTCCTCTCTGCAGAATCAGCAGACTCCTCAGGAGATTCTTGGATATGGGAGGGGTGAAATCTCCTCATCCCTGCCATGCAGAAAGCAAGGCTGCTGCTGCTGCTGCTCTCTCACGGAGCTTTCTGCTAAGTGCAGAAATTGGGATTTATGTCCCACATCACAGGAGTATTGTAAAAGAAAAAAAGCATCACTGTTAGCAATTAATTGTGTTTTGTCTCCTTTTGTCTCTCTCCCCTTGTCCCTTCAGTTCAATGCCTCAAAATCCTCATCAGCAAGGGCCTCGGATTCGCCATCGTGGCTGGTTCCCTCATGGGTACGGACGCTTGGACTCCCCAGTCAGATAATCTGACTTTTAATATAAACTATAAGGTTTTTTTTAAAAAGGCTTTCCTGTTTGGTTTTGTGCATGTGTATTCTCTACGGAATATATATATATTTGTGTGTGTGTGTGTCGTTTTGACTTACATTGGAAAGAAAAACCCCCAATAAGTTTAATAAATAGCACTTATAATAATAATACTGAGAATAATAATAAGGTGAGATAGGTAGGTAGGTAGGTAGGTAGAGAGAGAGATAGATAGATAGAATTTATATACTGCCCTATACCCGGAGGTCTCAGGGGTGGTTCACAGTAGAAGATCAACATTAAAACCGCAATATTTTATATATATATATATATGGGACCCAGGTGGCGCTGTGGGTAAAAGCCTCAGCGCCTAGGACTTGCCGATCAAAAGGTCGGTGGTTCGAATCCCCGCGGCAGGGTGCGTCGCTCAGTCCCTGCTCCTGCCAACCTAGCAGTTCGAAAGCACCCCCGGGTGCAAGTAGATAAATAGGGACCGCTTACCAGCGGGAAGGTAAACGGTGTTCCGTGTGCTGCGCTGGCTTGCCAGATGCAGCTTGTCACGCTGGCCACGTGACCCGGAAGTGTCTTTGGACGGCGCTGGCCCCCGGCCTCTAGAGTGAGATGAGCGCACAACCCCAGAGTCTGGCAAGACTGGCCCGTACGGGCAGGGGTACCTTTACATACATATATATACACACACACACACACACACATATATACATATATATAAAATAAAAATAAAAACAGCAACCCAATAACACACACACCCCATCCCCTCTCTGTCTCCTCTTCCCTGGCCTAAACACCTCTCACTTCTCAACATCTTTCTTAAATTATGGCACCCAGAATTGGACCGAGGCAGAATAGAGCAAGACTCTGACTACTTCTTCCTCCATCTTTCTGCAGTGAAGCTGCCCCAGATCTTCAAGATCCTGGGGGCCAAGAGCGCTGAGGGGCTGAGCTTCAATTCCATCCTCCTGGAGCTACTTGCCACCACCGGCACCATGGCCTACAGCATCGCCAACGCTTTTCCGTTCAGGTATGGGCAGGTATAGGCCTTTCTATAGCTGCGATTGAAAACCCACCAGACAGCCACAAAGTCATAGAATCATAGAATCATAGAGTTGGAAGAGACCACCAGGGCCATCGAGTCCAACCCCCTGCCAAGCAGGAAACACCATCAGAGCACTCCTGACATATGGTTGTCAAGCCTCTGCTTAAAGACCTCCAAAGAAGGAGACTCCACCACACTCCTTGGCGGCAAATTCCACTGTCAAACAGCTCTTACTGTCAGGAAGTTCTTCCTAATGTTTAGGTGGAATCTTCTTTCTTGTAGTTTGGATCCATTGCTCCGTGTCCGCTTCTCTGGAGCAGCAGAAAACAACCTTTCTCCCTCCTCTAGGTGACATCCTTTTCTATATTTGAACATGGCTATCATCTCACCCCTTAACCTCCTCTTCTCCAGGCTAAACATGCCCAGCTCCCTTAGCCGTTCCTCATAAGGCATCGTTTCCAGGCCTTTGGCCATTTTGGTTGCCCTCCTCTGGACACGTTCCAGTTTGTCAGTGTCCTTCTTGAACTGTGGTGCCCAGAACTGGACACAGTACTCCAGGTGAGGTCTGACCAGAGCAGAATACAGTGGCACTATTACTTCCCTTGATCTAGATGCTATACTCCTATTGATGCAGCCCAGCATTGCATTGGCTTTTTTAGCTGCCGTGTCACACTGTTGGCTCATGTCAAGTTTGTGGTCAACCAAGACTCCTAGATCCTTTTCACATGTACTGCTCTCAAGCCAGGTGTCACCCATCTTGTATTTGTGCCTCTCATTTTTTTTGCCCAAGTGCAATACTTTACATTTCTCCCTGTTAAAATTCATCTTGTTTGTTTTGGCCCAGTTCTCTAATCTGTCAAGGTCGTTTTGAAGTGTGATCCTGTCCTCTGGGGTGTTAGCCACCCCTCCCAGTTTGGTGTCATCTGCAAATTTGATCAGGATGCCCTTGAGTCCATCATCCAAGTCGTTGATAAAGATGTTGAATAAGACCGGGCCCAAGACAGAACCCTGTGGCACCCCACTAGTCACTCTTCTCCAGGATGAAGAGGAACCATTGATGAGCACCCCTTGGGTCCGGTCAGTCAGCCAGTTACAAATCCACTGAGTGGTAGCATAGTCAAGACCGCATTTTACCAGCTTCTTTACAATAATATCATGGGGCACCTTGTCAAATGGCTTGCTGAAATCAAGTCCAATGAGTCTGCTTCCCCTCTGAGAACCGATGGGTCAGTTTCTCCTTCGTTGCTGTATATAAGTTTTTTTTTAACAAAACCAGTTCATAACAGAGAACATAGAAACATCCTTTCCCATCCTTCAGCCACGACTGAAACGGGCAGCTCTCAGGGAGTGAGTTATCCGTGTCTTGCTGCTAGGTAATGTGGAGTCCTCTCAAGCTAACCACAACCTGAGGTCCACGCAGACCTTTCGACGGGCGGCGGTGCCGAATTCGAATCCCGACATTCGTTTTCACGCGCGCACAATCCCACTAGTTACAGGAGCATGTGGCCACCTCCTGTTCTTTTAACAGCAATCTGATCTGCAGAGGTCTAATCCTTTGCCGGAACGATATCGCCAGCCGATCCCCGGAGTTGGAGTTTTAAAGGGCTGATTCCTAAAGTCCCAAATCCTGCCTTTTTGGGGCAGGGTGGGGCGTTGTCAGTGCTCACGTTTCTGATCCTCTTGCGCCCATTTCGCTCCTCTCTGCTGTTGCTGGTGGAAGGAAAACAACGCCTTGAAGGAGAGAGCTGTTGTTGTTTAGTCTTTTAGTTGTGTCTGCCTCTTCGTGGCCCCCTGGACCAGAGCACGCCAGGCACTCCTGTCTTCCACTGCCTCTCGCAGTTTGGTCAAACTCATGCTGGTACCTTCGAGAACACTGTCCCACCATCTCGTCCTCTGTCGTCCCCTTCTCCTTGGGCCCTCCATCTTTCCCAACATCAGGGTCTTTTCCAGGGAGTCTTCTCTTCTCCTGAGGTGGCCAAAGTCTTGGAGCCTCAGCTTCAGGATCTGTCCTTCCAGTGAGCACTCAGGGCTGATTTCCTTCAGAATGGAGAGGTTGGATCTTCTTGCAGTCCATGGGACTCTCAAGAGTCTCCTCCAGCACCAGAATTCAAAAGCATCCATTCTTTGGCGATCAGCCTTCTTTATGGTCCAGCTCTCACTTCCATACATCACTACTGGGGAAAACCAGAGCTTTTACTATATGGACCTTTGTTGGCAAGGTGATGTCTCTGCTTTTTAAGATGCTGTCTAGGTTTGTCACTGCTTTTCTCCCAAGAAGCAGGCATCTTTTAATTTCGTGGCTGCTGTCACCATCTGCAGTGATCCTGGAGCCCAAGAAAGTAAAATCTCTCACTGCCTCCATTTCTTCCCCTTCTATTTGCCAGGAGGTGATGGGCCCAGTGGCCATGATCTTTGTTTTTTTGATGTTGAGTTTCAGACCATTCCAGGCAGGTAACAGGGAGCTGGAAAAAGAGTTTGGATCAAAAGATTTATCCCCTAACACATCTCTCTCTTTCTCTCTCTTTCCTATCCCCCCCCCCCCAACAGTTCCTGGGGCGAGACTCTTTTCCTCATGTTGCAAACCGTGGCCATCGGATTCCTGATCCAGCATTTCAGGGGCCACACAGGACGTGGTGAGTTTAGAACCAGAGTCTAGAGTACATTTAATTGAATCATAGTTGCAAGGGGTTTCTGGGGTCATCTAGTCCAACCCCCTGCAAGGCAGGAATATGCAGCTGTCCCACGCAGGGATTGAACCTGCAACCTTGGCGTTATCAGCAGTGCCAATGGAGCTATTAGCCAAAACAGCCAAGCAGAAACTCCATGTTCAGAGACAGCGAACCGCAGCGACGTTTATAGGCTTTATAGGGTTATTTGGCTGTTCCCTGTCGGAGGCAGGAAACTTGGCTAAGGCAAAACTTTGCATCCTTTAAGCCCTGGTGCTCAGCAGCCCTGGATCCTAACCAGACCGGTTTTGGCGCTTTGAGCTAAGCCCTTCCTCCACACCGAAACCGCCCTCTTCCTTCCCGTTCATGAGCCGCAACGAGAAGCCGAGCCTCGCTTCGGCCGACACGGTGGACCCTGCTGAGCTATCCACAGGAATTTTGGAGATTCTAAATGCACGCTATATATGTAGCACGTACGTTTAGCCCCTTGTGCCTTGTTTTGATTCCAAAAGCTGGATGGGAGAGACAACGCAATAGAATTTTTATAAAATTATGCCTGGCATGAAGAAAGCTTTTCCTCCCCCCCTCTCATAACACTCAAAGGCCGTAGACACCCAAGAAGCTTGAATGTTGAAAGGACAAATAAATCTTCTCTTATTCGTGCAGCACATAGTTAAACTGTGGAACTCCTTCCTGCAGGAGACAGCCACGATGGCCACCAACTTGGAAGGCTTTAAAAGGGGATTGGACAAATCCAATTAGGAAGATAGGCTGCTATCGATGGCTACTAGGCAACACAATGACCATGTACACACACAGTAGACAATCTTTATAGAATTCCTTCAAACCATAACAAGTAGAAAATGAATTCTTTAGTCTCCAAGTCTCTGAAAATCTTTAAATGAAGCGAGGTCCCAGACTTTGAAAGACAAGCTGTGAAGCTTTGTGTATTCAGCAAATGTGATGTCCAACACTGAACAGCGATTCCGGATATTGACTACTGTTTCGCAGAATTCTTCATCAGCGTGGTGGGAAGATACAGAATTGCTTCATAAACTAAACAAAAATTGTAAACGATAATACAATCAGTAACGAAAAAGAGTTCATTGCTGTTTGTATTATACTTTATAATTTTTGTAAAGTGATGTATGTAGATCATCGTCTATAAAATTTTATTTTCAGTTTATGAAGCAATTGCCGTACTTTTCGCTCTATAGGACGCACTTTTCCCCCTCCAAAAATGAAGGGGAAATGTGTGTGCGTCCTATGGGGCGAATGCAGACTTTCGCTGAAGCCTAGAGAGCGAGAGGGGTCGGTGCGCACCGACCCCTCTCGCTCTCCAGGCTTCAGGAAGCTATCTGCATGCCTTCAGGAACTCCCGCCGGGCTCCGCAGGCTTGCGGATAGCTGCCTGCAGCCCGATGCGTGGGGAGTGTGGCGCTGCCACCCCGGGCTTTGGGCAGCTATGCGCAAGTCTTCGGAGCCCGGCAGGAGTTCCTGAAGGCATGCGGATAGCTTGCGGAGAGCAGGCAGCAGCCCGAAGCTGTTCTAGCTTCAGGGTGGCTGCGCAAAGCCTCTGCAGGGCAGCGGGGTGAAGGCACCCCGCTGCCCTGCGGGGGCTTGAAAGGCTGTCCCCGAAGCCAAAACAGTGAGACGGGGTGCTGCACAGCCCTCCATCTCGCTGTTCTAGCTTCGGGATGGCTGCACTCCAAAGGCTTCAGTAGTAGTAGTAATAATAATAATAATAATATATGTGGTCCCGGCGGCCGCTCCCAGTCACCAGTCTAGCTGCTGCATTCTGGATTAGTTGTAGTTTCCGGGTCACCCTCAAAGGTAGCCCCAAGTAGAGCGCATTGCAGTAGTCCAAGCGGGAGATAACCAGAGCATGCACCACTCTGGCCAGACAGTCTGCAGGCAGGGAGGGTCTCAGCCTACGTACCAGATGGAGCTGGTAAACAGCTGCCCTGGATACAGATTTGACCTGCGCCTCCATGGACAGCTGTGAGTCCAAAATGACTCCCAGGCTGCGCACCTGGTCCTTCAGGGGCACAGTTACCCCATTCAGGACCAGGGAGTCCTCCACACTGCCCACCTCCTGTCCCCCAAAAACAGTACTTCTGTCTTGTCAGGATTCAACCTCAATCTGTTAGCTGCCATCCATCCTCCAACCGCCTCCAGGGATCTTTGAGGTTGGCAGTGGGGGAAAACAGCGCTTCCCCCCACCGCCAGCCCCACAAGCTTGGGGGGCAGCGGCAAGGTATGCTCTTGAACGCACCTTGTTTTTAAGGGGGAGAACAAGGAAAAAAAAAATTTCCCTGTTCTCCCCCTCCTATGGTCCAGTGCGTCCTATGGAGCGAAAAACACGGTATATATCATCCCTCCTTATATTCTTAAGCCAGGTTGCAGGGCTGCCTTTGTGACACAACACCTCTTGTTTCAACCCCTAGGTGTGACCTTCCTCCTCGTCTACTTCGGAGTCCTGGCCCTCCTGCTCTCCTCACTCACACCCATGGGGGTCGTGACGGCGCTCCAGGCATTCAACATGCCCGCCATCATAACAAGCAGGGTAAGGGGCACCCGGGGGTGTGGGCATCGGAGAAACTCTGCCCCATGGGCGGGCCCGCTTGCCTGAGTCTAAAACTCTGCAGCACCCCTTAGACCTCTCGTTCCTCCAAAGACTGCCAACCCGCCTGATGTTTTGTTGTTTGGGGAGCAAAAGGGACACGGGTGGCGCTGTGGGTTAAACCACAGAGCCTAGGGCTTGCCGATCAGAAGGTCGGTGGTTCGAATCCCTGCGACGGGGTGAGCTCCCGTTGCTCGGTCCCTGCTCCTGCCAACCTAGCAGTTCAAAAGCACGTCAAAGTGCAAGTAGATAAATAGGTACTGCTCCGGTGGGAAGGTAAACGGCGTTTCAGTGCGCTGCTCTGGTTCGCCAGAAGCGGCTTAGTCCTGCTGGCCACATGACCCGGAAGCTGGACGCCGGCTCCCTCGGCCAATAAAGCAAGATGAGCGCCACAACCCCAGAGTCGGCCACGACTGGACCTAATGGTCAGGGGTCCCTTTACCTTTGGGGAGCAAAGTGGGTGCTACAGCCCTGGGGGTGGGGGCCGCTAAGAGGCAAGGTGTGTGTGTGTGTGCTGGAGATGGCTCCCCCGAAGCACACCGATCTCAGAGATCATCAGGGGGTTTGGGCTGGGTGTTCATCAGTATGCGGATGATACCCAGCTCTACCTCTCTTTCAAATCGGAACCAGTGAAGGTCCTGTGTGAGTGTCTGGAGGCGGTTGGAGGATGGATGGTGGCTAACAGGTTGAGGTTGAATCCTGACAAGACAGAAGGACTGTTTTGGGGGGACAGGAGGTGGGCAGGTGTGAGGGACTCCCTGGTCCTGAATGGGGCAACTGTGCCCCCGAAGGACCAGGTGCGCAGCCTGGGAGTCATTCTGGACTCACAGCTGTCCATGGAGGCGCAGGTCAATTCTGTGTCTAGGGCAGCTGTCTACCAACTCCATCTGGTACGCAGGATGAGACCCTCCCTGCCCGCTGTCTGTCTGGCCAGAGTGGCGCATGCTCTGGTTATCTCCTGCTTGGACTACTGCAATGCGCTCTACTTGGGGCTACCTTTGAAGGTGACTCAGAAACTGCAATTAATCCAGAATGCGGCAGCTAGACTGGTGACTGGGACCACATAACACCGGTCCTGAGAGATCTGCATTGGCTCCCAGGATGTTTCCGGGCCCGATTCAAAGTGCTGCTTTTGACCTATGAAGCCTTAAATAACTCAGGACTGCAATACCTCAAGGTCCACCTCTTTCTATATGAACCGGCCCAGGCCTTGAAATCACCTTCTGACTCCTTTGTTTGTGTTTTTCCTCCTTGAGAAGTCTGGGGGTGGCAACACAAGAACGGGGCCTTCTCAGCAGTGGCTCCCAATTTGTGGAATGCTCTCCCCAGGGACGTTTGCCTGGCACCTTCATTATACACCTTTAGGCACCAGACAAAAATATTCCTTTTTTTCACCAGGCCCTTGGTTGATCTTCTTGACATCCAACACCCTTTTAGAATGTGCTTATTTGGGGTGGGGGGGTTAAAATTGGTTTATTGTTTTTGGTTTGATTTTATATGTTGTGCTCTTGTTGTGAATCGCCCCTTAGGCGGTGCCTAAGTTGAATAAATAAATAAAACATCACACACCTTCCCTGTGCCCCCCCCCCCAACAGCTCCTGCAAGCAGCCACAAACTACCGCAACGGCCACACAGGACAACTCTCCGCCATCACAGCCTTCCTGCTTTTTGCGGGCTCTCTGGCCCGGATCTTCACTTCCATCCAGGTAGGCCGGGGTTCACCTGCCTGGGGCGGGTGGGGAGGGCAGAGAGGCATCAACTAATCCAGAATGTGGCAGCTAGACTGGTGACTGGGAGCGGCTGCCGGGACCACATAACACCAGTCTTGAAAGACGTACACTGGCTCCCAGTACGTTTCCAAGCACAATTCAAAGTGTTGGTGCTGACCTTTAAAGCCCTAAACGGCCTCAGCCCAGTAGACCTGAAGGAGTGTCTCCACCCCCATCATCCAGCCTGGACACTGAGGTCCAGCTCCGAGGGCCTTCTGGCGGTTCCCTCCTTGCGAGAAGCCAAGTTGCAGGGAACCAGGCAGAGGGCCTTCTCGGTGGTGGCTCCCTCCCTGTGGAACGCTCTCCCACCAAATGTCAAAGAGAACAACAACTACCAGACTTTCAGAAGACATCTGAAGGCAGCCCTGTTTAGGGAAGCTTTTAATGTTTGATGTATTACGGTATTTTAATATTTTTTTGGAAGCCGCCCAGAGTGGCTGGGGAAGCCCAGCCAGATGGGCGGGGTATAAATAATAAATTATTATTATTATTATTAGGCTAACAGCCTCAGCCCCGAAGTAAAGGAAGGACGCGTTGGGCTTGCAGGAATTCAAGCCCCCCCCCCCCCCCCGTTGCTTTCTGCATTGCAGTGGAGTGTGGGTGGGGTCTAGATGTTGTTTTTTAATAAAAAAACTGCTGGAAGCCGCCTCGCATCCCAACTTGGGCAGGCAGGCATGGGGGGGGGAGAAGTTGGGGTGCAAATAAACAAACAAACCTACCTCGTTTGCCCCCTCCCCACCCTGCAGGAGACGGGAGACCCCCTCATGGCTCTCACCTACGTCGTGGCGTCATCCTGCAACAGCATCATCATGGGACAGCTGATTTATTACTGGAATGTCCCCGTGGACAAGCGCAAGAAGGAATAGGAGTCCTGGAGGGGTTCGTGGCTCTTCCTGGCCCCCCCTCACACACCCCACCACCCTCCTGAACAAGAAGCACATCAGGAAAGGGGCCGATTTTCCAGGACATTTTCTTTCTCTCTCTCTCTTTTTGCATTCTGAGCCAAGGGACAGTTGCAGTCTTGTTCTCTGGGAATCTCGTGGGATTTGTATGCTGGAAACTGGGGTTGCTTTTCTTAACCTGCTGTGATTCCCCCCAAGGTGGGGTGGGGCTCAGAGACCTATGAGGAATTATTGTATATTCAGGGAGGGGGTTCTGCCTCCAGACTCCTCCCAGTAACCCAAATACAGGTGGGAGAATGTCCTGATTGAGCATCCTGCGTTCTTCTTTAATCCAGCCCTTTGCTCAGAACAGTGAGGACTAGAATCATAGAGTTGGAAGAGACCACGAGGGCCATCGAGTCCAACCCCCTGCCAAGCAGGAAACACCATCAGAGCACTCCTGACATATGGTTGTCAAGCTTCTGCTTAAAGACCTCCAAAGAAGGAGACTCCACCACACTCCTTGGCAGCAAATTCCACTGTCAAACAGCTCTTACTGTCAGGAAGTTCTTCCTAATGTTTAGGTGGAATCTTCTTTCTTGTAGTTTGGATCCATTGCTCCGTGTCCACTTCTCTGGAGCAGCAGAAAACAACCTTTCCCCCTCCTCTAGGTGACATCCTTTTATATATTTGAACATGGCTATCCTATCACCCCTTCACCTCCTCTTCTCCAGGCTAAACATGCCCAGCTCCCTTAGCCGTTCCTCATAAGGCATCGTTTCCAGGCCTTTGTTCTCTTGCTAGGAGATTTGGTCGTAGCTCAGCGACAAGGGAAGTCTACTGTCCCGATCAAGGGAAGTCATGTTGTTGTTTAGTCGCGTCCAACTCTTCGTGACCCCCTGGACCAGAGCACGCCAGGCACTCCTGTCTTCCACTGCCTCCCACAGTTTGGTCAGACTCATGCTGGTAGCTTCGAGAACACTGTCCCACCACCTCGTCCTCTCTCGTCCCCTTCTCCTTGTGCCCTCCATCTTCCCCATCATCAGGGTCTTTTCCAGGGAGTCTTCTCTTCTCATGAGGTGGCCAAAGTCTTGGAGCCTCAGCTTCAGGATCTGTCCTTCCAGTGAGCCCTCAGGGCTGATTTCCTTCAGAATGGAGAGGTTGGATCTTCTTGCAGTCCATGGGACTCTCAAGAGTCTCCTCCAGCACCAGAATTCAAAACATCCATTCTTCGGCGATCAGCCTTCTTGATGGTCCATCTCTCACTTCCATACATCACCAAAGGAAGTTATAGTCCCACTCTATCCTGCCTTGGTCAGACCACACCTGGAGTCCTGTGTCCAGTCCTGGGCACCACAATTTGAGAAGGATATTGCACCGAGGTGGGCAGCCAAGAGGATCAAGGGTCTGGAAATCAAGCCTGATGAGGAACGGTCGAAGGACTGTTAGCCTGGGAAAGAGGAGACTGGGAGGAGATATCTTCAAATATCTGAAGGGCTGTCCCATGGAACAGGGAGCATGCATGCTTTCTACTGCCCTGGACAACAGGACTCGAACCAAGTAAACACCAGGAAGAATTTCCCCTCTGGAGGTTGTGGTCTCTCCTTCCTTGCCGGTTTTGAAGCAGAGGTTCAAAGGCTATCTGTCATGGATGCTTTAGCTGAGATTCCTGGATTGCAGGGGGCTGGGCTGGGCGACCCTCGGGGTCTACAACCGAAGGACCCACCTTGCATGCACAGGTCGCAGGTTCAATCCCTAACGGTGCCTCTGGGTATGGTTGGGAGAGGCTGCTGCCTGCCTGCCGTGTAGACAATACTGAACTAGGTGAGTGCCAGTGCCCTGAATAAAAGCCACTTCCCGTCGCTGCCAGCAGAGGGAGTTCTTGGGTTTGCTCCATCCAGGTGGGGCAACTTAAAGGTAAAGGGACCCCTGAACGTTAGGTCCAGTTGTGGCCGACTCTGGGGTTGCGGCGCTCATCTCGCTTTACTGGCCGAGGGAGCCGGCGTACAGCTTCCCTTCCGGGTCATGTGGCCAGCAGGACTAAGCCGCTTCTGGCGAACCAGAGCAGCGCACGGAAACGCCGTTTACCTTCCCGCCAGAGCGGTACCTATTTATCTACTTGTACTTTGACGTGCTTTTGAACTGCTAGGTTGGCAGCAGCAGGGACCGAGCAACGGGAGCTCACCCCGTCGCAGGGATTCGAACCGCCAACCTTCTGATCGGCAAGTCCTAGGCTCAGCGGTTTAGACCACAGTGCCACCCGAGTCCCTATATTACATTATTGTTATTGTATATTACATTAAAGGTAAAGGGGGACGCGGGTGGCGCTGTGGGTTAAACCACAGAGCCTAGAACTTGCCGATCGGAAGGTTGGTGGTTCGAATCCCCGTGACGGGGTGAGCTCCCGTTGCTCGGTCCCTGCTCCTGCCAACCTAATGGTTGGACCTTAAAGGTAAGGGGACCCCTGACCATTAGGTCCAGTCACGGACGACTCTGGGGTTGTGGCCCTCATCTCGCTTTATTGGCCAAGGGAGCCAGCATACAGCTTCCGGGTCATGTGGCCAGCAGGACTAAGCCGCTTCTGGCGAACCAGAGCAGCGCACGGAAACGCCGTTTACCTTCCCGCCGGAGCGGTACCTATTTATCTACTTGCACTTTGACGTGCTTTCGCACTGCTAGGTGGGCAGGAGCAGGGACCGAGCAACGGGCGCTCACCCCGTCATTGCGGGGATTCGAACCGCCAACCTTCTGATCGGCAAGCCCTAGGCTCTGTGGTTTAACCCACAGCTGTGTCTCTCTCTTGCACTCAGCTCAGCTCAATCCAGCCTGCAAAAATACCACATGCCCTGCAGGGGGAGGAAATGGGTGCTTCTCTTTCTGGTTTGTCGGTGATGCTGGCGGGGGGGGGGGGGGGGAGGCAGCCAGCCAGGGCGGGGCAGGGCATCCTAATTGGGGAGCTTAGCAAGATTTCGCTTCAGGGAGGGAGAGCAGGTGAGTCAGAGCGGATCCGCAGCTGTCTTCCTGGAGTGCAGGGGGGGGGTGTTGTAGCTTTTAAACCTTTGCCAAAGGGTGTTTCCCCCCCCCCCACCGCCCCACCCTTTTACACACACACACATCACTGCTTTCAGAATCGCAACATCGCTGCTGCTGAGATTACCTGCCCCTCGGCTTGGATTGCAAAAGCAGCACACATAAAAGCCCGGTGGATCGGGCCCCCTGGCCCATCCAGTCCAGCTCCCTGTTCTCACAGGGGGCCAAATACCCCTCAGAACGTGGGTAGGCAAACTTAAGGCCCAATCGCCTTCTCAATCCGGCCTGCGGACAAGCGTGTTTTCACATGAGTGGAATGTGTCCTTTTATTTAAAATGCATCCCTGGGTTATTTGTGGGGCACAGGAATTCATTCATTTCCCCCCATCCCAATATAGTCCGGCCCCCCACAAGGTCTGAGGGACAATGGACCGCTCCCCCCTGCTGAAAACGTTTGCTGAGCCCTGCCTAAGAATCAAGGTAGACTGTCTCTGGAGCTGGAGTCTCCATGCTAACTTAAGAGCTTGGATCAAACCCAATTTCCCATCCAGTCCAGCGACCTCTTCTCACAGGGGCAAACCATCGGTTTTGTCGAATCCTTTTTCAAAGCCCTTTAGGTTGGTGGCCTCCTGTGGGAGGGAGTTCCATTGATTAACTGCCCACCTGCCCTAAACAGCCTCGGTCCTGTATACCTGAAGGAGCATCTCCACCCCCATCGTTCTGCCCGGACACGGAGGTCCAGCTCCGAGGGCCTTCTGGCGGTTCCCTCCCTGCGAGAAGCCAAGTTACAGGGAACCAGGCAGAGGGCCTTCTCGGTGGTGGCACCTGCCCTGTGGAACTCCCTCCCACCAGATGTCAAAGAGAACAACAACTACCAGACTTTTAGAAGACATCTGAAGGCAGCCCTGTTGAGGGAAGTTTTTAATATTTAATGCTGTATTGTTTTTAACACTTGATTGGGAGCCGCCCAGAGTTGCTGGGGAAACCCAGCCAGATGGGCAGGGTATAAATAATAAATTATTATTATTATCATCACAGGTGGGTTTAATCCTGCAGCCTGTTTTCAGTGGCCACCCCCAAAGGGAGCATCTCCATCTCTTACGAAGGGATTTTTAAGCTACTTAGAGGCCCACATCGCATCTTGTAACAGCATAGATCTTTAATAATAATAGTAATAATTTATTATATGTACCCCGCCCATCTGGCTGGGTTTCCCCAGCCTCTCTGGGCGGCTTCCACAAAGACCAAAAATACACCAAGATGTATTTAAGGTAAAAAGATGTGTTTCCAGCTGTGCGGGATCCATTGTCCATCAATTAGGATTATGAAAAGATTGGGGCTCACTGTCACCCCAATTCATCAGTCTCTGGGGAGCACTTTTCCCAAACTTGTTTTTTTTTTGGACCACAAACCCCACTCAGTTATAGACAGCACAACCAGGATGCTAGGAGCCAAAATATCTGCAGGGAGACAGGCTGCCCCGATGCCCCCTCCCTCCAAAATGACTTGGCGACTGCCTCTGGCAACCTCTGGGCTGGACTACTGCAATGCTAGCTGCTTGGGGCCACCCCTTGAAGACTGTCCCCGGACTTCAAGTTGGTCCAAAATGCAGTAAAAGCAGCCGGGTTCCTGGCTGGGCTTCTGTTTAGATCTCATGTAACCCTCCACCCCACCCCCAACCCAATTTTTCTGTTTTATATATACACCATTAAAATAATAACAAAGCTCCTGTTTCAAAACAGCCGAGCTGGTTCAGGATGCTCAAATCTGTGTTTAAAACCCTAAAATTATAACGCGGGATTATTTTTCCGAGAAACCAAGCGTTCTTACTGGGAACAACATTTGAAAAAAGCCAGGTGCAAGGACTCTCTCAACCTCTGGAAACAGTTCTGAAAACCAGGAGCGTTCCTGGGATTGCAATTACAGAGGCACAAGAGATCGCTGGACGCTGTTTTGGTGTCATTTTCCCATTTTTTGAGGTTGTTTCTGTCCCTTTAAATGGGTTTGTGCTGAGATCAGCAGAGAGGGCCCAGGGGAACATGGGGGTAAGCTCAGGGGGAGAGCAGGGCCTTTTCTGTGGTGGCCCCTAACCTACAGACCAGAGGTGCAACTGGTGCATTTGTGACAGCTTCCACCGAGTGCCAAAGACCTCTTTACCCTGGGTTGGAGTTTTTGACACTCAAAAGGGTATATTTTCCAGACCCGGCTTATTTTTACGCTCCAATTTTTAATTGTGCGGTTTTAACGCTGTAGCCTCCGAAAGGTGGGCAGTAAAGAAACCAGCTTTGCAAAATCCGGTGCCCTCGGAGCACAGAAAGGAGGCAGCCATTGCACAGCGATATCCGGAAAGTTGTGCTAAACTTTAATAACTTCTCCCCGCACCCAGACTCAAATGCATTTTCAGCTTTTCCTCAAAGGTGACAAAAAAAAAATCACTCATCTCAGTATGCAAGGAGGAGAAGCAGACACACAGTGGGAATGGAATTAACTCTGCATTAAATGCAGGTTTCTAAACTGGCCCACGTAGTCGCAACTGGACCAGCGCCGGTGGCAAAAATGTGACGGGAACCTTGAGAATTTCGAACCGTGTTTTTGGGATGTTCCTTTTCCCACCCTGCAATAAGTCTCCTCGGGAGGAGGAAGGGGAATTGCTGTGCCGTTTTTATTTGAGAAAAGCCTTTTGAGGGAAAAACCAAAACGCACTGTTTTCACTCAAAGCAGCATCCGGATGGGAAGGGGTCCCGCAGAGGTCATCCATCTCAACCCCGCCGGTACTGCAGGAGTTGCAGCCGAGAATTGTGCTATTCACAAGGCTTTAAGTCAACCATGTTGTCTGCTACCTTTCCTTCTAAGGGAGCCAATCTAAGTCATTCCGCTCGCCCTTTTCGGATCAGGGCTGGAAGGGACATGTTTGAGGGCGGGCGAGGAGCAGGGCTGCCCCCGAAAACCGGGCTCGCTCCGGTTCCTGGGCCTGTGGGTGGCAGCCTGCCCTACCCTCGGCACACACCAGTCCTGGCACGAAAGAGGTGAGTCACCCATCGCCAGAGACTGGCGGGAGGTGGGTACGGAAAGGGGTTGCCTGCACTGTGCCAGAGGGACCCAGCAGCAGCCAATCCCCTTTCCCTGTAGAAAAAGAGACGGTCATGGAAACGAGAAATTACACAAAACAAATGAAACGCCGTGAAAATGCCTGAAATGAGAAGTAATCGACTGGAAATATTATCTTCTAGAATTAAACTAACAAAAATCAAAAAAGTTTAAGGAAAATTTAGGAAATCCCTGAAATGAGAAGTAATCGACTGGAAATATTATCTTATAGAATTAAGCCAACAAAAATCAAAAAAGTTTAAGGAAAAAATTAGGAAATCCCTGAAACGAGAAGTGATCAACTAGAAATATTATCTTCTAGAATTAAGCTAACAAAAATCAAAAAAGTTTAAGGAAAAAATTAGGAAATCCCTGAAACGAGAAGTGATCAACTAGAAATATTATCTTCTAGAATTAAGCTAACAAAAATCAAAAAAGTTTAAGGAAAAAATTAGAAAAACCTAGAATTGAACAAAGCCTTAACGGTATGCTGGCTACAAACCTTGTTTCCTCAGAAGGAAATAAGAGAAATCATAAACCTTAAATGATTTTAAACGAACCCAAATGATTTTAAACGAACTCAAGAACAAGGCTGAAATGCTCCCCTGAGTTTACAAAAAAGGTCTGAAAACCTAAATGGCAAGTTTTAGTCCTATTTAAAGAAAACCACGCAGTAGGAATAAGGAGTTGAGGACTCGGCTGTGAAAACTCTATTGCCTTTACAAAACGGTTTTAAAAACCTATATAGCATAAATTCAAAGAAAGGAATATAAAATAAGCTGTTTTAGATTTTAAACAAACTCAAGAACGGGGCTGAAACGCTCCTTTGGTCTAGATGTTACTGCTGATGTTAATCTAGGTTTTTCCAATTTTTTCCTTAAACTTTCTGATTTTTGTTCTTGGGTTTAATTCTGCCAGATGATATTTCTAGTCGATTACTTCTCGTTTCAGGGATTTTTGCGGCATTTCATAAACAACTGCCAGACTTTTAGAAGACATCTGAAGGCAGCCCTCTTTAGGGAAGCGTTTAATGTTTGAGGCATTACTGTATTTTAATATTGTGCTGGAAGCTGCCCAGAGTGGCTGGGGAAACCCAACCAGATGGGTGGGGTATAAATAAATTATTATATTATATCCATGGTTTGACTCTTTATGGGCAGTTCCTTGTTCTTCTGTCCCCCTTAAAACTTCCAGCCATCTTTGCACCTTTGCAGCTACAGGTTTCCAGGCACATCCAGACTTCCTAAGCCAGGTTTCGGGAAATTTTCAAGTTGAAAGGGACCCCCCGAGGTCATCCAGCCCAACCCGCTTCAACGCACAAAGCACAGCAACCCAGACGCATGGCCAGCAGTGAACTTCCCCGGGAAGTTGTGGTCCAAAGCAGCCGAGGGGCACTATTTTGCTGCTCCATAGTGTCCCGGCTGAAATTCCTGCCTTGCGGGGGGCCGGGGTCAGTCTAGATGATATCTGGAGGTCCCTTTTCCAACTCTACAACTTGCCAAGAGCCCGCAAGCACCCCCCTCACCATCGCACCCCACAAACCTGGGTCTTTCACACAAAGAGCTTTTATTCCTTTTTTTTAATATAAAAACTTGTTTAAAAAAGTAGTTAGCAAAATATAACCCCCCTCCCAAACGAGGAATCCCTGCTAGCAGGAATTGAGACCCACCCACCCTTTACGAGGTTCCCGTTTCCTTCATTTCTTAAGGTAAAAAAAGAACAAAAAAATGTCCTGTACAAATCTTCCCGCTTCAATATACGCAAGACCCAAACTTGTGCACAAGTGAAATGAAGTTTATCCCCTTTTGCACAAAGCCGGGGAAAGAAAACAGCCCCCAAACCAACACCCCCCCCCCAAAAAAAACCAAATTAAATCAGTCCTTTCTCCGCCACCTTCAAACCAGTTAAAGGTGGGTCAGAGGAGGTGTGTTGCTGAACCCCAAGTAGGGGTGCTGGGAAATGCAGTATTGGGGCGCCCCCTCCGCAGCATCGCACGCCTGCAGGGAATAAGCCGTCACCACGTCGTGGAAATCGCCGAAGGAGTGGTGAAACTGCTGCAAGCTGCCTTCTTGCTTGATCATCGTGGCCACCATGGGGGAGGGCTGCGCGCCGTACGACAGGGTGCTGCGGAAACAAAGAGAGGGCGTTGGGAGTTGTAGCACCGGCCGCTAGGATCGCCTCGCAGGCACGAAACCGCACCGTTGCAAGGGGACAACCCCCCCAGAGGTCATCCATCCCAACCCGCACATTTCAAGCGCGCCCGGTGCGCACAAACTCCCCCACGGAGACTCGGGAACTGTAGTTTTCCCCTACAATTCCCAGCAGCCGGCACAAACACCGACCAATCGTCCCCAGCCCAGCTCATACTTCTGAAACGAAAGAATATTCATACACGTACTTGACATCAGCAGTTCTGCTTGGCACCTGACACCTAAAATATTTTTTTACAAGGTGCCCCCATGCGCCCAAAAAAGTGTTTTTGGGGAGAGGAATATTGCTGGCTCCATCCTGGGCCTAGACCTCTCCTCCTCCATGGATGGCTCCTCCTCTTTTAAAGCCATCGAGATTCTTAGTGGCCATCGCTGCCTCCTGTGGCAGGGAGTTCCGCAGTCTGTGCTGCATGAATAAGGACTTTCTCCAGTCTCAAAATCTGTAAATCTCAAGGATCCTGTTTTAACAGGAGGAGGAGCAGGCGAGAACAACATCCGCAGAGGCCCCCAGTGGCCAACTAACCACCCAAGTAAACCCCAGAGGCCAGTACCCCACCCCATATATACTATGGGTATTCAGAAATAGAACCTCCATTCTCAGGAATAGTCTACCGGGGCTCTCCTGGCAGGCCTGGTTTTGTGAGTAAATCTTTATTACTTTAAAATATAAACGTACAATGAAGGTAAGTATGTTTTCCTTTGTATTTACTCCATATCTAATAATAATAATAAATTTATTGTTTATTATTATTATTATTATTATTTATACCCCGCCCATCTGGCTGGGCTTCCCCAGCCACTCTGGGCGGCTTCCAACCAAATATTAAAATACAGTAATGCATCAAACATCAAAAGCTTCCCTAAATAGGGGCTGCCTTCAGATGTCTTCTAAAAGACTAATCCCTTCTTATAAAGTGATTTCCTTATCCCATGGCTCAAAAATCCCTTGCGGACCTTCACCTTCTCGTATATTAGATTATCTATCTAATATAGGCCTGGTTTTCTTATTGCATGGGCCTTCGAAACCCCGGCGATTAAGCGGTCTCGGGCTGTGTGGTGCAATGGTTAAAGGCAGGCATAGGCAAACTCGGCCCTCCAGATGTTTTGGAACTACAGTTCCCATCATCCCTAGCTAGCAGGACCAGTGGTCAGGGATGATGGGAATTGTAGTCCCAAAACATCTGGAGGGCCGGAGTTTGCCTTGGTCTGGTTAAGAGAATCAGGGGCTTTGATCTGGGGGTGGGGAAGAGACCCGGGTTCGAATTTCGCACACTGCCATGAACCTCAACTGGATGTAACCCACAGGGTTGTTATGAGGATATAAAAGATAGTCAGGAGAAGAACTCGCAGCACAGCCTGAGCTCCCGGGAGGAAAAAGCCGCTATAACAAATGAAATAATGTTAATATACGTAAATAACCTGAGAACCTGAAGCCACACCAGGCAGCAAATTCTTGTTACATCTCCAATATTCTTCTCCAAATGAGCAAGTTTGGATATGGCAGAATGTATTAAAAGTGAAATTAAGGAAACGCACTAAGAGGGGGTTTAAAGAAGTTTTGAAATGTTCAAATGAATGTAAAATCAGCGAAAAGTATATATCTGAAAAGTATAATTTTTTAAAGAAATAAATCTCTTCTAGTGTAAGAAATTGGAGGGGAACGCCCACAGTTTGTGTGGGAAGGCAACAATGTGGTTATTTTTTATTAAATTTGTGTATCACCCCATAGCCACGGATCTATATAGTACTGGATTTATTCACTAATTATTATTGTTACTATTATTACAAGAGCCTGCATGTCAGAACAGGCCTTCGTAAAGACCCGGGTTCAAATCCTAACCACTCAACCCTGAAGCTCACTGTCGCTGCCTCTCTCAGCCTGTCCCACCTCACACCGCCTCTGGTGGCAGGGAGTTCCACCGTCTAACTTTCTTTCGCCTGCCCTAAATCAGCCAAACGCCGGGCTTGGGCTGGATGACCTTTGAGGGACCCCTTCCAACGCTCACAATACGGGAGTGTTGTGTTGTGCGCTAGGTTGTGAGGTGGCCATAACCCCAAGAGAGCACCTGCCGGGCCCAGCCCTTTGCCACCTGCGGGAAGAGAGAGAAAGCTAATCCCCCGGGGCCTGTGGGGCGGGCGGGCCTGCATTCCTCGCCAGCCTGTTCTTCCAGTTTTGGCTGAGAGCCCCCAAACCTGTCCGGACCTGCCGGCCTGCCAGCTCCAGCCCCTCCTCACCCAGCAGCCTCCGCCCGCCTTCCCAGGGGTCCCCAGAATCCGGACCACCGCTCTCCATCCTCAAAGCTTTCCCCTCTGTTTGGGGGACCCAGGAGTCCTGCTCCCCTCCGTTTGGGGGACCCAGGAGTCCTTCTCTGTCTGGGGGACCCAGGAGTCCTGCTCTCCCCCCTCTGTTTGGGGGACCCAGGAGTCCTGCTCTCCTCTGTTTCAGGGACCCAGGAGTCCTGCCTCCCTCTGTTTGGGGGACCCAGGAGTCCTGCTCTCCTCTGTTTCAGGGACCCAGGAGTCCTGCTCCCCTCCGTTTGGGGGACCCAGGAGTCCTTCTCTGTCTGGGGGACCCAGGAGTCCTGCTCTCCTCTGTTTCAGGGACCCAGGAGTCCTGCTCCCCTTTGTTTGGGGGACCCAGGAGTCCTGCCCCTCCTCTGTTTGGGGGACCCAGGAGTCCTGCTCCCCTTTGTTTGGGGGACCCAGGAGTCCTGCTCCCCTTTGTTTGGGGGACCCAGGAGTCCTGCTCTCCTCTGTTTCAGGGACCCAGGAGTCCTGCCCTCTGTCTAGGGGACCCAGGAGTCCTGGCTCCCTCCCACGGCACCCGCACGGCTTGCCTCTCCCATGCCTTCTCCCTCCCTCCCTCACATGCCAAGCGGCTCGGGTGCGAGTGCGAGTTAGGCCACCCTCGGTCACGACCTCAGGGGCAGGGCTCCCCTTTGCGTGTCTGGCGCAGGGCAGGGCGATGATGCACCCTGGAGAGCACCCAAGGAGCTGGCAACCCCCCGGGGGGGGGGGGCCGCGCCCAGATTGCCAGGGCCAGCACCCACCCAGCTTTGCCGGGGCATGACGCTGAGACAGATCTGGGGCAGCAAGCCAGGGCGCTGGGGATCTCTCCAGGAAGGAAGGAGGGCAGCCCCGTGCTGGAAGGAAGGACTCCTGGGTCCCTGAAAGAGGGGGGCAGGACTCCTGGGTCCCCCAAACAGAGGAGAGCAGGACTCCTGGGTCCCCCAAATAGAGTGGGGCAGAACTCCTGGGTCCCCCAAACAGAGGGGGGCAGAACTCCTGGGTCCCCCAAACAGAGGGGGGCAGGACTCCTGGGTCCCCCAAACAGAGGAGAGCAGGACTCCTGGGTCCCCCAGACAGAGGAGAGCAGGACTCCTGGGTCCCTGAAAGAGGGGGGCAGGACTCCTGGGTCCCCCAAACAGAGGAGAGCAGGACTCCTGGGTCCCTGAAAGAGGGGGGCAGGACTCCTGGGTCCCCCAGAGGAGAGCAGGACTCCTGGGTCCCCCAAACAGAGGAGAGCAGGACTCCTGGGTCCCCCAAACAGAGGAGAGCAGGACTCCTGGGTCCCTGAAAGAGGGGGGCAGGACTCCTGGGTCACACAAACACAAGGGGGGCAGGACTCCTGGGTCCCCCAAACAGAGGGGGACAGCGTTTTATTTTTTGTAAAGGGACATTGGGCAATCTGGGTTCTCGACCAGGGTGGCAGCAAAGAAGGCGAATGCAATTTTAAATCATCTTTTGTGGTCTATTGTTATTTCAACTTGTTTAAAGTTTTGAATCACAGTTCTTTTTTCTTGCTCGATCTCCGCTTTCAGGTTGCTAAACAAACACAATCAAGCAGTGTTTAAATTTTATCATTTAAGGTAGGTAGGGACTCCTAGATTCTCTGCAAAAAATCCCTGCGTTCTCCCCACAAAAAGAAGTTTTTACCTTGCCCTAGAAACAACATTTGGAAACAGATGTGCCAAAAGGCACCTCCCTCCTCCGGAGAACCCAGGTGTCCTGCTCTGGTAACAGAATCAGCAGCTGAAAAGCTTATCTCCATAGATGACACTTAAGCCAATTCCGGAAAACCTGCCCCCAGCACAGATCCCAGAACTGAATCCTGGACCGCAGGAATTTAGCAGCCAATTGCAGCAGCCTCTGGGCAGGCGAGGCTCTAGTGAGAAACTTCAGCGAGTAGTTCCCCTGTTCCCCATTCCAGATGGACGCAATTTAAAGAAAAAACCACATTTTTTTGGTGATGCAAAAAGGGGCGCTTAATTTGGAAAAACACAAAACCTGATTTATGAGCCGGTGGTGGTGCACAGCGGTTAGAGCGCAGGACTGGGACCTGGGAGAAGAGCCAGATATAAATGCAACTCAATAAATAAACGGGAGGTTGTTTGCTGCACACGTTAAAACATTCCGGCAAATCCAGCAAGTCCCGTTTCGTGAGAAGCCGAAATGGTCCCGATCCACCAAGCGCACAGTGCTTAGGCTTGGTTTTCTCCGAAGTAAACCCTCCCGCTGCGCTTCCCTGCAGCTTCCTCCGCAAGGAAGCACGCATAGGATCGCAGCCCCCACCGACCCACCAAGCTGGAAAGGACACTGCGGAGCTTACTCGCGAGTAAGCACGCACAGGATCGCCTGCAAGGAGGCTAGAAGAGAGGGAAGGTTTTCTCCACGAGAAGCTCCAAACGTAGTCCAAATTATTTATTGCAGTATTAGTCGCCCTCAACAGAATCATTGCGATGCATCAAACCAAGCCTTGATCCGAGTAGACCCACTGAAAGTAACAGCCATTTTCATTATTTTTAATGGGTCTACTCTGAGCAGAAGCGACTGCTTGATACAACCCAGTGAAGTGAACTGGCGTTGCTGCCACCCGAAGTCCAAGTGATTCCGTGAATCTACTCTTGAGTAGAGAAAGCACTGCACGCAGCCCCTTGAAACTGGACATCGCCACCACCCGAGGCCTCAGAGTTTCAATGGGTTTACTCAGAGGAGAGCTTCCCAAACTTCTCCCTGAAATGAGACCAAGTCTTCTTTCCGAGCAGGACTAATTGCGCATTCAACCCATTGACGTTAAAGGACACCACTAACTCCCAAGGTGCAAGAGCTTCAATGCGCCTACTCTCGAGTAGGGCTCACTTCCAACCCACAACAGTCTATGGACGTTGCTACCCTAGATCTAAAGAGCTTCCTACTCACGAGTAAGGCTCACCCACAAACCCACTGAAATCTAGGACATTGCTACCTGGGGTCTAAACTTTCCATGCGTTTACTCCACTTTAATAAAAAGTATTTTTTTAAAAACGCGCCTACTCCGAGTAGGACTCGCCTACAGCCCATTGAAGTTAACGGACGTTGTTTCCCAGGGTGTAAAAATCCAATGCGCCTCCTCCCGAGTAGGGCTCGCCTCCAACCCACGGAAACTTACGGACGCGGCTACGCAAGGTCTACAGTTTCCACGCGTCTACTCCGGAGTAAAGTTCACCTACCACCCAGTGGACGTCGTGAGCCCCTTCCAAACTCCAGAGGGTCTACTCGCGAGCAGGACCGAACTCGAAGCGTCCCTCCCTGCGCTCAAAGCGTCCCGAGGGGTCTCATCCGAGCATTACGCACCATCACCAAAACCACCCCCGAGCCACCCATCCCCACCGCGCGCCGTCGGGGCTGCTCTTCTTGCTCACCTGTAAGGCGCGGGGGATCCGGCCCCGTAGCCTCCTCCTCCGCCTCCGGGTGCTCCTTGGGCGAGCTCGTAGGGGTAGCAGGCGCCCCTGCCGTCGGGGGTCCCTCCTGGCGCGGCGGCGTATGCGCTCCAGGCGCGCGTCTCGGCCGTCGGGGCGCACGGAAAGGTTCCTGGAGAGGCTGCTGCCGGTGCGCCCTTGTCCCGTGCGCGCCCGGATCCGCCCTTGCGCCGGGGCCGGTACTTATAATCGGGGTAGTCCTTCATGTGCAGAGCCCGAAGGCGCTTGGCCTCGTCCACGAAGGGCCGCTTCTCGGCGTCGGGCAGCAGTTTCCAAGCGGCGCCCAGGCGCTTGGAGATCTCCGAGTTGTGCATCTTGGGGTGTTCCTGTGCCATCTTGCGCCTTTGCGCGCTGGACCACACCATGAAGGCGTTCATGGGGCGCTTGACTTTCTCCAGGGGGTCCTCGGAGGCAGGAGCAGGAGGAGGAAGAGCCCGAGGGGCGGCGGCAGCAGGGATCGGGGCCCCTCCGAGCTCTTGCTGCGGCGGAGCTTCCGCGGGGAAAACGGCGAACATCTCCTCCTCCTTTGATGGGGACGCGCCGACTAGAGGACCTCGGGGGAACCCGCCGGCCGGGGAAGAAGATGCAGGCAAGACGGCATGGGCAAAGCGCAGCGCCGGGGCTTATATAAGGGAGGAGGGCGGGGCATGGTGGGAGACACGCCCCCTCTCAGCATCGGCCACGCCCCTCCCGCTTTTAACTCTTCGCTCGCCCTCCAATTTCGGAAGCTGCGTCCCTTGAACTGATTTTACAATGAACTGATTTTGGAATGCTGTATTATTTTACCGTTGTTAGCCGCTCTGAGCCCGGCTTTGGCTGGGGAGGGCGGGATATAAATAAAATTTATTATTATTATTATTATTATTATTATTATTATTATTATTAGGCTTCGTCCTAGCCGCGGAACCTCTGTTTCTCTGATATAGGAGCCAATGCGGGGTAGGCAAGAGTGCCTCTGAGCACGTGCAGAGAGAGAATGAGAATGAGACGGTTCCCAAGCGCGCACAAGATACCGGATTAGGCCCAAATAGCAAATAAAGTTCGCAGGCTGCATTTCATTGTTTGATTGATTGATTGATTGATTGATTGCATAATTATTTAGTTGGATTTTCCCCCTTCCAAAAATAACTCAAAGCGACTTCTCTTTGGGGCCGTAATTGTTGGCGATCTTCTTTTTTAGCGATTGGTGTTTTGTTTGACTGCATACTGTGGTCAGACGCCTGGGGCAGTGCCTTTATTTCGATAAAAGGAAAGCAGCCGAGAAATTATTGAAATGGCAATGATTGATAGATAAGCATGACCAGGACTGCAGTTTTTCTTGTAGGATTAGAGAGGGAGGGGGAAATCTTTCCGCAGGGGGTTGGACTAGATGGCCACTGGGGTCCCTTCCAGCTACACATTTCTATAACTCCCTCTCTGCTTACATCCCTTGGAACTAGCAGGCCTGGATTTTTTTTAGGGTGGGGAAGGGGGGAGAGAGAAATTATTTGCCCCCTCCCAAAATCCACAGCAGGCCAATTCCTTTACTAAGCCAACCAAGGAAGAGAAAATCACTGCCATGGTGTTAAAAAGTCATAAAAGTCTGCGCACTGGTCTGTCTTAAAAGGGAGTGTAGGAAGAGATAGAGGCCTTAATTGATTTGGCCTCTCGGAGGTGCCAGGAGGGTTCGGATTTCACCCAGGGATGAAGATAAAAGCAAAAATCTCATCCCCCCCCTTTTAAAATAAAATAAAATCTTTTGCCTTAAGAGAAACAGGCAGGTTCCCTGTAGCAGAGAACAGTATAGAGTGAAACAAAGCCATTTTCTTTTTTTCCTTTCTTTTCCTTTTTTCTCCTGTCTCAAATCCTTTATTATTTTATTCACATAATATGCATTCTTTTCAACAAAAAACTCCAAAATAAGCGGACAACTCCAAAACAAAACCGTATGTAACAAAACGGTAAGTCTCATGTTTTCATTTACACTGATATCCCCTTTACTTGATATTTCTTGCTGCTTTCTGCTTTCCTTATAGAATCTTTATAAAAATTTAAATCTCTTAAAAATCTTTAACCATTTCAATTAATCCCTCCCCCTCCCTCCCCCCCCACAGCCCAGTACTTCCCTCCACCCGTGTGTGATCTTTACCTTCTTTTATTTTTGTTATTGTTGCGTTATTCACTTTATTTGCTATTATATCCTTGATATATGAATATCCTATCTCCTTTTAAACTTTTTAAAGCCATTTTCATATTAGCAAAGTCAGAGATTGATTTTAGTTATGTTTCAAAACTCATCAGGTAGCTTCGCCTAGTGGTTGGAGCCAACGCTCCCCTCGAGAGAATAGATCCCCGAGTCCAAGCAGTATAAAAACTTCCTGAAAGTAAGAGCTGTTTGGCGGTGGCACTCAGGAGGCGGCGGACTCTCCTTCCTCAGATGTTGTCAAGCTGAGGTTGAACCCTCATCTGCCAGGGGGATGGGATAGATGGCCCTCAGGGGTCCCTTCCGACTCTGCTATTCTATGATGCAGCTGGGGCAGACGAAGGCCTCCGGTTTTGCTGCTACAGGTGCACAACGGTGTTTCTCCTCTCTGCAGTGCTCTCAGCAGTCTCTCCTCCTCTGGTTCTTCATTTGGTGTGAGCCTGTTTTCCTTTTGCACATTTTGAACAGAAGAGCACCACAGTCCGCAAGCCTTCTTCTTCTTCTTCTTCTTCTTCTTCTTCTTCTTCGGCAACCCCTCGTAGCCGAGTAAGATTGTCTCCCATAAACACAGTTTTAACAGTGAGTCCATAAGTGACTGTGGAGGCCAGTTCTGGACCCACACATCCTTTCAAAGTGGGGACATTGGTTTCCGGGTAGGAGTCCATCATGGTGTGGATTTGCCAAGCGTGCCTTCCTCTTAGCGTGTTTCTCCCTTGCGTCCTGAGTTCGAGTGTCTTCAAAGCCCACGACACCTTTGGTAAAGGCTGTTCTCCAACTGGAGCACCCACAGGCCAGTGTTTCCCAGTTGTTAGTGTCTATACTACATTTTTTTTAGATTTGCATTGAGAGTGTCTTTAAACCTCTTTTGTTGACCACCAGCATTACGCTTTCCATTTTTAAGTTTGGAATAGAGTAGTTGCTTTGGAAGACAATCATCAGGCATCCGCACAACATGACCAGTCCAACAAAGTTGACATTGAAGAATCATTGCTTTGGCACTGGGGATCTTTGCTTCTTCCAGTACCCTGGTATTAGTTTGCCTGTCTTCCCAAGTGATGTGTAAAAATTTTGGAGACACCGTTGATGGAAGAGTGGGAGATGGCGTTTATAAGTGGTCTGTGTTTCATAAGCAGACAGTAAGGTTGGTAAAAAAATTCCTTCCAGTAGCACCTTAGAGACAAACTAAGTTTGTTATTGGTATGAGCTTTGTAGTACAACTGCTTTGTAAACAAGCATTTGGGCTTCCCTGCGAATGTCCCGGTCCTCAAACACTCTGCGCTTCATTCGGGAGAAAGCCGCACTCGCAGAGCTCAGGCGATGCTGGATTTTGGCATCAATGTGGAAAGATAACTAACTGCCCAGGTAGGAGATGTGATCAACATTTTCCAAGGTTACACCATTGAGTTGGATTTGTGGGTAGACATGACCTAGGATTGGGAGAAAAGCAATGACAAACCTAGACAGCATCTTGAAAAGTAGAGACATCACCTTGCCGTATAGTAAAAGCTGTGGTTTTCCCAGTAGTGATGTATGGAAGTGAGAGCTGGACCATGAAGAAGGCTGATTGCCAAAGAATGGATGCTTTTGAATTCTGGTGCTGGAGGAGACTCTGGAGAGTCCCATGGACTGCAAGAAGATCAAACCTCTCCATTCTGAAGGAAATCAGCCCTGAGTGCTCACTGGAAGGACAGATCGTGAAGCTGAGGATCCAAGACTTTGGCCGCCTCAGGAGAAGAGAAGACTCCCTGGAAAAGACCCTGATGTTGGGGAAGATGGAGGGCACAAGGAGAAGGGGAAGACGGAGGACGAGATGGTGGGACAGTGTTCTCGAAGCTACAAACATGAGTCTGACCAAACTGCGGGAGGCAGTGGAAGACAGGAGGGCCTGGCGTGCTCTGGTCCATGGGGTCAGGAAGAGGCGGACACGACTAAATGACTAAACAACCACAACCACAGCAAGAATGCCCCACTTTGCCCTAATCTATCTGGTCCAGGGGGTCAGGAAGAGTCGGACACGAATAAACACGAATAAACAACTAAACAACAACAACAACAAATCACCTAGGATAATGGCCTTATTTGTGAGCCTTTCGCTTTAAGGTCTCCTCCACCTGCAGGCCTGATGCCGCGAAATCTTCATTCTCTTCCCCCCTCAGGGCGAGTTCACAGGGACATAAGGAAGAAATTACCTTGCAAATGGAAGTCAATGGCCTCCCCGGGGCCAGCTGTTAGGGACAAAAGCCGGGCATTTGAGCAAACTGCAGCCTGGAGGAGGAATGTCCACAGCCGAACCCTTTCCCAGTTTGGGGGTGGAAGTCTTTCCTCCTGAGAAAGGAGATGGGAGGCGGAAGGGAAAGACTCTGGGCAGAGTAAAAATGGCAGAAGCTTTTTGCTAGATTCCCCTTAAAAAAAACCCTTGCAGATAAACAATTAAAAATATATTATTATTATTATTATTATTGGAAGAATTTATAATTTATCTTAGAGACCACTGTAAGCAGATGGAAACTTAAGCAGTATTCAATAACACTTCTAATGTAGCAAGTACTATGGAGACAATGAGGGTTATATAATATAGATTTATTATTGGGAAGGATGCAGTAGAAAAGGTTTAATAAAAGGACCCACGCAGGGGAGGGATCTGAAGGAATCTGTAAATCCGGATGTGAATGCTAGTGTTGTTATAATTATATACTTGTAAAACCAAATAAAAACTATCTGTCTCATATATATATATAATTATTTATTATTTAATATAAATTTATACATTCCTTGATTGCAAAAAGAATAGACCCACAAACCTCAAAGCGGTTTGCCAAAAGATAGAAGAAGAAGAAATTGCAACAATACTTTAAAAGGTACAGAAAGTTAAAATTACTGCAACGGATCAAGCATCTGGGTCGGCTTGTCTAAGCAATAATGTTTTTTAGCAGGGGCTGAATAGAGTGCCCTTGATATCAATAGGCAGGGAGTTCCATAGCGCAACCGCCTCAAAGTTAGATTTCCAATGTCTTATAGGCAGCCCCAGAACCAATATATCAAAACAGATCTGCTTCCTTGGCCAATTCACTGAGAAGTTCAACTGCAGTGAACTTTTGCTGTAGCTTCTAGCCAGACCACTGGACACTGGTTTTGTCATTTATTTATTTTTGGAACTGAGAGTGATACCTGCCCCTTCCAGCTTTTAATCATTAGCACCACCTACCTTTGCTCCAGATTCCGTTTGCAAACCAAGAAGCAACGGCGACCCCTCTGAGCATGTCTAGAGTGCATTTTGCTCATCCAGTGTGGCATAAGAGTTGGAGTTCGGCTAGGACTGAGCAGGGACGCGGGTGGCGCTGTGGGTTAAACCACAGAGCCTAGGACTTGCCGATCGGAAGGTCAGCGGTTCGAATCCCCGCAATGATGGGGTGAGCTCCCGTTGCTCAGTCCCTGCTCCCTCCAACCTAGCAGTTCGAAAGCACACCAGTGCAAGTAGATAAATAGGTACCGCTCCGGCGGGAAGGTAAACAGCGATTCCGTGTGCTGCTCTGGTTCGCCAGAAGCAGCTTAGTCCTACTGGCCACATGACCTGGAAGCTGGACGCCGGCTCCCTCGGCCAATAAAGCGAGATGAGCGCCGCAACCCCAGAGTCAGCCACGACTGGACCTAATGGTCAGGTGTCCCTTTACCTTTTTAGGACTGAGTAGACGCACCCTGCTGCCCCAAGGAAGGCAGCTCGTTTTGGGCTCAGTCCCTCCCAGCCTGGCCTACCTTGCAGGCTTGTTGTTAGGGGAAAATATATATATGATGGTGTGGGAAGAATATCATGCATGTCTTTGAGAATGTGGATAAAGAGAAAAGAAATATGAAAACGCTTAAAATTTGGAGCATTGGCCGGTTAGTTAATATGCCAATTGTCTTACCAATGCCAGGATGGTATAAAATAATAGATAGATAGATAGATAGATAGATAGATAGATAGATAGATAGATGATAGATATGTTTTTTTAACATACCATTTTCGACAGTAATTAAACATATTTTTACATCTTACTCAATTTTTTTGACTTCCATCCGTCCTGTCTGAAAATTTTCCAATCCAATCTCTTAGTATACATTTCTTATTTTCCCTGTTACATTTAAAACCCATAACTAATATCTCTATTCTTTATCTACTTTGTAGCACTTCATATATTCCTCCTTACAAAACTTATTGTAGTCCTACTAGCGTAATTTGTCAATTACAGTTGCTCTTCAAATAATTCATATACTTCTTCCCATCTTCTGTAAATCTCTGGTCCCACAGGTTTCAAATCCTTCCTGTCATTTTGTCCAATTCTGCACAGTCCATTAATTTCGTCTGCCGTTCTTCTTTCCTCGGAATTTCTTCTTGTTTCCATGGTATAAAATACTTTTTGGCCCGGGAGGCCGTTCTGAACAATCTAATTATCGCTACCTGAAGTTTTGTGCATTTTGCTTCACTTTAGCTGGCGGCCGACTCTCCTGTCCTTCACTGGAGGTTAATAATAATAATAATAATTTATTATTTATACCCACCCATCTGGCTGGGTTTCCCCAGCCACTCTGGGCGGCTTCCAACAAAACACTGAAATACAATAACCTATCAAACATCAAAAGCTTCCATAAACAGGGCTGCCTTCACATGTCTTCTAAAAGTCTGGTGGTTGTTTATTGCCTTGACATCTGGTGGGAGGGTGTTCCACAGGGCGGGCGCCACCACTGAGAAGGCCCTCTGCCTGGTTCCCTGTAGCTTTGCTTCTTTCAGTGAGGGAACCGCCAGAAGGCCCTCGGCGCTGGACCTCAGTGTCCGGGCAGAACAATGGGGGTAGAGACGCTCCTTCAGGTACACTGGGCTGAGGCCATTTAGGGCTTTCAAGGTCAGCACCAACACTTTGAATTGTGCTCGGAAACGACCTGGGAGCCAATGTAGGTCTTTCAAGACCGGTGTTATGTGGTCCCGGCGGCCGCTCCCAGTCCCCAGTCTGGCTGCCGCATTCTGGAGTAGTTGGCAGTTTCTGGGTCACCTTCAAAGGTAGCCCCACGTAGAGCGCATTGCAGTAGTCCAAGCGGGAGATAACCAGAGCATGCACCACTCTGGCGAGACAGTCTGTGGGCAGGGAGGGTCTCATCCTGCGTACCAGATGGAGCTAGTAGACAGCAGCCCTGGACACAGAATTAACCTGCGACTCCATGGACAGAAGTCGGGCAGCCATCTGTCAAGGACACTTTACCTGCGATTCCTGCATTGCAGCGGGTTAGACTAGATGGCCACTGGGGTGCCCTCTCCAACTCAACAGTTCTCTGCTTCTGTGAATAGTGTTAGATCTGACATCCTTCCCAGGCACCAGGGAAGCCTCTTTGGCCGTATAATCTGCTCCCAACTGCCCTGCTGCACTTTAAATTGCATTTTAACCTGCATTTTAACCCCCCCCATCTCTCTTTCCCCCCTATTATGTTTTTACTGTGATTTTATTGGTGTTAGCCACCCTCTGGCCGGGGAGGGCGGGGTATAAATAAAATTTATTATTATGCAATGGCCGCAGCTCAGACTTTGGTGGCAAAGGGGTGGAAGGAAGAAGAAGCCCCGACAATAACAGACTGATATTACGAGCTGCAAGAATTTGCTGAAATGGCAACAAAGAATTTGCTGAAAAGTTAACAAACACCCTGGGAGGCAATTCAAAACAAAAATCTATGGGAAAATGGGATAGATATAAAACACACGTTCAAAAACACAGTAAAGGATCGCTGTCTATGCCAGCATTTGATTGACTTTGGAGTGAGACTGAGTTGAGAAATAAGACTAAGAGCACATATTGATATAGGAATGTATTAGATAACATATAAAGAAATATACAATAAGAGCACATTCATTTGTAAAAAAGGAATATACAACTGGAAAGACACGAAGTCTAGTGTGTTGGTATGTATATGATTTTTGGAAAAAATTATTGTTTTTTCTTCTTTGTTCTTACTTTTTTTTGTTTCATTTTCTTTCCAGGTATATAAAATTTGTATATAATTTTTGTATACGCATTGGAAATTATATTATAGTAAGTCCTGTAATGTAATATGACAAGGTTTACTGATGTAATATAAGAATGTTAATAAAGAAGGCTTATAGCCGAAGAATGGATGCTTTTGAATTCTGGTGCTGGAGGAGACTCTTGAGAGTCCCATGGACTGCAAGAAGATTAAACCAATCCATTCTGAAGGAAATCAGCCCTGAGTGCTCACTGGAAGGACAGATCCTGAAGCTGAGGCTCCAGTACTTTGGCCACCTCATGAGAAGAGAAGACTCCCTGGAAAAGACCCTGATGTTGGGAAAGATGGAGGGCACAAGGAGAAGGGGGCAACGGAGGACAAGATGGTGGGACAGTGTTCTTGAAGCTACGAACATGAGTCTGACCAAACTGCGGGAGGCAGTGGAAGACAGGGGTGCCTGGCGTGCTCTGGTCCAGGGGGTCACGAAGAGGCGGACACGACTAAACAACAACAACAACAATACAAAAATAAAATGCTGGGGGTATTATTATTATTATTAGGCAGGCAAGATGGTCTCTGCCTGCAACTTGGAACTCAAAGCAGCCATCAGTAGGCAGAGCATGACGGAAGTTGCAGTCCGTCCGTTCCCCCCCATAAAAAACCTGCAGGACAGGCCTAGTGCATCCTGCTGTTGCTTGAAACATTGATGGAGATTTCCTCCGCCTTCCCAAAAATGTTCCACCTGTTTACACCTGCCTAGTTTTTCCTCCCGCCCCAAACTCCAGGAGTGCTGTAATCCTCTCAAAAGCCCTGATAGGGGAGTGTTTGAATATTCATTTTTGCTGCAAGGGCTTAACAGCCTCATTAGCAAGTGAAGAGGAGGTCGTTCCCAGGGGTCTGGCCCACCTGCCTTAAGTTTGATGAGCCAGAGGCTTTTTTGGAAGGGCTGGGGGTTGATTTTAAGCCCTGATTTAGAGGGGGAAATGTCTTTCCTGTCTATGCAATCGGAAACCCTCCACCCGCTGAAAAAAACACACACCCCTGAGATTATCATTTTATTGCATTTCGTAGAATCTTAGAAGTGAAGATTTGGAATGCAAGAATCTCCACCGCCTTACAAAGGGGGTCAAAGATCTCTCAGGATCAGAAAGCTTTTTCTAATGTTTAGTCGGAATCTCCTTTGTTGTCTTCTGAATCCTGTGATTTGGGTCCTGTCCTATGGACGCAGGTGGGGCTGTGGGTTAAACCACAGAGCCTAGGACTTGCTGATCAGAAGGTCGGCAGTTCGAATCCCTGCAATGACGGGGTGAGCTCCCCTTGCTCAATCCCTGCTCCTGCCAACCTAGCAGTTCGAAAGCACGTCAAAGTAGTAAAGGTAAAGGGACCCCTAACCGTTAGGTTCAGTCGCGGATGACTCGGGTTGTGGCGCTCATCTCGCTTTATTGGCCGCGGGAGCCGGCGTACAGCTTCCGGGTCATGTGGCCAGCAGGACTAAGCCGCTTCTGGCGAACCAGAGCAGCGCATGGAAACGCCGTTTACCTTCCCACCGGAGCTCTCGGTGGAGTACAGGGTCAGATTTAAGGTGCTGGTTTTGACCTTTAAAGCCCTTCACGGCCTAGGACCCTCGTACCTACGGGACCGCCTCTCCTGGTATGCCCCACGGAGAGCCTCAAGGTCCATAAATAGCAACACCCTAGAGATCCCAGGCCCTAAGGAAGTTAGATTAGCCTCAACCAGAGGCAGGGCCTTTTCAACTCTGGCTCCGACCTGGTGGAATGCTCTGTCTCATGAGACCAGGGCCCTGCAGGATCTGATTTCTTTCCGCAGGGCCTGTAAGACAGAGTTGTTCTGCCTGGCCTTTGGCTTGGAATCAATTTGATTCCCTCCCCTTCTTTTTTTCCTTTCTCCTCCTGTGATGAGGCTGCATTTTAATGCATTTTAATATTGTTTTTAAGTTGTATTCATTCAACTTGTTTTTATTTTTGCTTGTTAGCCGCTGTCACCCTCTGCAGTGATCATGGAGCCCAAGAAAGTAAAATCTCTCCCTGCCTCCATTTCTTCCCCTTCTATTTGCCAGGAGGTGATGGGACCAGTGGCCAGGATCTTCGTTTTTTTGATGTTGAGCTTCAGACCATATTTTGCGCTCCCCTCTTTCACCCTCATTAAAAGGTTCTTTAATTCCTCCTCACTTTCTGCCATCAAGGTTGTGTCATCTGCATATCTGAGGTTGTTGATATTTCTTCTGGCAACCTTAATTCCGGCTTGGGTTTCATCCAGCCCAGCCTTTCGCATGATGAATCCTGCATATAAGTTAAATAAGCAGGGAGACAATATACAGCCTTGCCGTACTCCTTTCCCAATTTTGAATTTTACCCAGGTTTACTCTCATTTGCCTTTTACAATACAGCCAGTTTCGGGGGGGGGGGCAGTGGAGAAGAGCAGCTCAGCCAAGGATCAAAATCTGCACCAAAGGTGAATCATTCAGGTGGTACCAGGAACTCCACCCCCAAAAAATAGCATGTGCCCCCACCCCACCTGCAGTTTCTGTCTTCTGAATGCGCATTTCTGTGATACTGGAGATTGGGTGGGAGGAGACTTACCTGTGGAAGGGAGGGGGGAGAAAAGGTGCTGGGAAGCTTGCAGGCCAGAAGGCTGATCACCAAAGAAGGGATGTTTTTGAATTATGGTGCTGGGGAATAATTGGGTGCACTCTTCCCACCTTGGATCAAATCTACGCTTCTAGGTGCCATAAGAAAGCTGCAGAGATAGTGCAGGATAGTGCGCACCCCGGAAATGATCTCTTTCAGCTTCTGCCTTCTGGAAGAAGGGACAGGGTTATAAAGACTAGGACTAGCCGCCTGAGACCTTGCCAACAAAGGTCCGTATAGTTAAAGCTCTGGTTTTCCCAGTAATGATGTATGGAAGTGAGAGCTGGACCATCAAGAAGGCTGATCACCGAAGAATGGATGCTTTTGAATTCTGGTGCTGGAGGAGACTCTTGAGAGTCCCATGGACTGCAAGAAGATCCAACCTCTCCATTCTGAAGGAAATCAGCCCTAAGTGCTCACTGGAAGGACAGATCCTGAAGCTGAGGCTCCAAGACTTTGGCCACCTCAGGAGAAGAGAAGACTCCCTGGAAAAGACCCTGATGTTGGGAAAGATGGAGGGCACAAGGAGAAGGGGACGACGGAGGACGAGATGGTGGGACAATGTTCTCGAAGCTACCAGCATGGGTTTGACCCAACTGTGGGAGGCAGTGGAAGACAGGAGTGCCTGGCGTGCTCTGGTCCAGGGGGTCACAAAGAGGCGGACACGACTAAACCACAACAATGGGCCAAAGTGATGTATTCCAAGCCGCACCCACTCTTTCGCACCTGAGTAAAATCTGCCGCAATTCCAGCAGACAGGACCCAAACCAATGGATTCAAATGAGATTCAGGTGAAGCATTAGGACAGGGGTCAGCAAATCTTTTCAACAGCGGGCCGGTCTACTGTCCCTCAGACCGGGGGGGCAGACTATATTTTGAAGGGGGGAAAAAGAATGCCCCACAAATAACCCAGAGATGCATTTTAAATAAAAGTGCACATTCTACTCATGTAAAAACACACTGATTCCCAGACCGTCTGTGGGCCAGACTGAGAAGGCGATTGGACTGGATCCGGCCCCCGGGCCTTAGTTTGCCTACCCATGCATTAGGACAAGCTTTCAGATAGCAAGAGCCTTTCGGTGGGCTCTCCATCAGGGATTCTTCCAATTCTGCAGTTGTAGGAGTGTCAAGATGACACAGTGGAGCAAAGGATCTTTCCAAGACAGCGCGGGCTCCCAGGATGAGCCCACCGTGTCTCATTGATTTGTTAATATATTTACCAGTTATTTTTCAGCTAGAGGCACATCCCCCTCCATTTCCTCCCCTAACCCTAAGGCAAAAGCAGGCAGGGCACCACCTGCAAATTTTACCTTTGTAAAGGCACTGGCAGGTGCAATTTGAGCCCCGCAAGAGTGTCAGTTTTGGGACACCAGCCAGGGAAAAGCAGAAAAGCACCCCAGGAAAGGCAGAGAGACTAGATGAAGGAACGTCTCAGAGGGCTGCAGAAAAGCAGCCCATCCTGGCTTGTGTCTCGGACTAGGACCTGGGGGATCCGGGTTCGAATTCTGACCCTCAGCCAGGAAGCTCCCAGTAGATGACTGCCTGCCTCATGTGACTGTTGTCTATATTTCTATGATCCTTTCCAATTCTACGATTTTGAACGTCAGTCATGGGGCCCTCCTTCCCGGACAGTGCTCGTTCCAGAAACCACCAAATTTGGTTCTTCCGCAGGTAAGCTGTCAAGTTAGCCAGACTTCTTGTCCACCTAGCTTGGGGAACAGCCTCTGTCCCTCGCACAAATATCCACTTGTAAGGAACGCCAGGAGCTGCTGGGCATGAGCAGGCTGAAGGCTGGGCCAGGACCAAACAGCCCCCCCCACCATCTCACCCCCATTTCCCCTCTCCATGTGCAGAGGCTGTAGACGTCGGACAAAACCGCACCACCAACTTTGGCAAGACTCGTCGCATTTTATTGAAGGCCTGAGCAGCAGGAGTCACCGGCCGAGGGGGGGCTTCGTTCTCCGTAAGCCGCCCCCCCACACCGGGCAGAGAGAAAAGAGAGACAGAGAGAACATGGCAGGCAGGACAGAAAGCAACCTTGGTATTTAGGCGTTGTAGTTTTTTTCAAGAGTTGGGTTTTTTTATTCTCTTTTTAAATACTGTACAGTGAAAAATAAATAGTCTCAACCGTCACAGATCAAATCCCCCCTTTTCCCCCCACACACAAACACACAAACTCAAGGCAAGCCGCGCCAGGAGCGACGTTGCCACGTCGGCTTGCGCCCTAAAAGCCTGGCGTTTTCCGCTCTTTTTGCTGTTGTCTTCCACAGTGTTTTTAGAATCAAAGGGGGGGGGGGAATTAAGAAAAGGATTACTGGTCTGGGGTGGGCCTACAAAGCAGGTGCCTGGCGTCTCCTGTTTCTCCCTAGCAGAGCAGCGCCTCGCCCGTCTCCTGGTTTGCAGAAGAGGGTCCTACCTCTCCGTGGCCAGAAACCCCCCCCTTTGGGGTGGGGAAAGAGGGGCACACAGCCCAAAACAACCTCAGGACACCCTCTCTGTGCCCTGGGCGGGCCAGCCTTCCCGCTTCGCTCTCCCGGACGTGACCTCGCCTTTGATTTTTCACTAGTCAAAAAGGAAAGGGAACCAAAAAACGGACACAAGAGCACTCTTGTGCTCTTGTGGTGTGTGTGTGTGTCTGTGTGTGTGTGTGTCTGCATCGTCATCAGAAGGCACAGGTTTCTCTCCCCCCTCTCTCCAGTTTTGAAAAGCCAGTTATTTTTTTATTTTCTCTCTTCACATTTTTGTTTCTAAACAGAAAAAAAACTTTTATAAGTCACCAAAAACAGATGCATGTTAAGTCATAGTAGTTTTTCCCCCTACACTGTGTGCGCCTCAAAGAAAAGAAGGGGGGGGGGGTTACGAGCTCAGGTAGCGTCAGAGATCCCCCCCCCCCTTTGACATAACAAGAGGGCAGAAAAGAAAAGAGAGGGGTTTCGTTTTGAATTTTTCACTGCCCTGTCTGGCTGCCGCTGCTGAAAGCTTAACCAGGATGTGTCTTAAGAGCCGTGATAAAGAAGAGTATCCCATCTTTGGCAAGCTTTTAACGAGCGCTAGATCATCATTACCTTGGGATTCGGGTCGATTTGTTTCGTTTCGTTTTTTTTAAATAATGGTTTTGTTCTTAAACAAGAGACTGGTGTGGCGTTTATTTCGTTTTCTCTTTAAGATGTTGCAAGCAGGTGGAAAGTAGGGATCGTTTTCGTTTCAGAGGAGGGTTCGGCCGGCTGCGACTTGGGGCAGAGGCCCCGCACGCATGCGAGCTTAGGACACGCCGTTCACCAGGGCAGCCACCTCCTCGCTGGCGGCGGCGGCATGCTCGCCATTCTCCGTGGGGCCGTTGACAACCTTGCTGGTGGTCTCAACCTGGAAGAGAAGCCACAAAAGGCAAACCGGTGACCCTCTTAGCAGGCCCAGCAAACGTGGGAGAGCCGGCCTAAAGCGGTTAATCATTTCCAGCAAGAAATACAGTGGTACCTCGGGTTACAGACGCTTCAGGTTACAGACTCCGCTAACCCAGAAATAGTACCTCGGGTTAAGAACTTTGCTTCAGGATGAGGACAGAAAGCTCCGGCGGCAGCGGGAGGCCCCATTAGCTAAAGTGGTGCTTCAGGTTAAGAACAGTTTCAGGTTAAGAACGGACCTCCGGAATGAATTAAGTTCTTAACCCAAGGCACCACTGTAGTATCTTTATATTTCTTTCATGGTGACAATTTTTTCCCAGCTACGGTGTTTATTTCTTGGACGGAAAAAATGGTACTTGAACAGCTGCTGAAATCTTACTTAAAAATAAAAAAATAAAGCAAAACAACAATTTTTTTTAACACGTTTAAAATAAACTCCCCCCAAAATGGCTATTCTCTCACTTCTCAACCATCTTCTTCCACACTCCGTATAAAAAGGACATTATCGCACCTGATCAGAACTTCACAGGGGCGTCAAAATGGAGCAGCGTCAATATGCAAAATCCAGTTTCACCATGACAGGCTTCCCAATCTGGACTGAGGAGCAGGATCACAGCAGCCTGACCAGCCTGAAGCAAGCTGTGGCAACACGCCTGAATTGGTTTCTCTGGCTCCCCACGCCCCAAATATTACAAAACACCCCCCCTCTTGCTGCTTTTCTCAGAAGATGCCATGTTTTTGTTCCAGGTACCCCAAATTGTGGCACACACAGCCTTCTGGGGCGCGAGGCACAAAGCTCCCCAAAACCCTGCCCAAACATGGCCCTCGCTCACCTTCTGCTTGGGTGCGTTGTCCTCCGACGATTTCTCTCGGCTCTCTTTGCGTGGTGGGTGCTGACGGCTCTGAGACTCCGCTCGGGAAATGTAATCGGCTACGGTGACTGTTGGCGATGGGGAAGGGGGTGAAAAAAGACACAAGGTCACGCACGGAAAAGCCCAAGCAGGTGATGGCGCAGAACCTTCCCCAAAGGAAGAGAGGAAGGCCGAATACCTTGCTGGCGGTCGCGGCTGATGGAGCCGTCCACACGGTTGCCGCGGTTGCGTCGGCGCCTGCTGCGGTTCCGTCTCTGCGGCTTAGACTCTTCCTCTGGCGGAGAGAAGAGGCAGGGCGGTCTCAGGGGGGATAGGAAGGCTGCCGGTCAACCTGAGTGACTCCTCCATGGCCGACCCCCCAGCCCCCTCCCCACGCAGCCTGCCAACGGGCTCACGCTGAGCTGCGCTCCCTATCGCAACCCCAAGGTCTGTCTTTCCTGAACTGCAGGGGTTGGACTAGATGGGAGCCCCTTCCAACTCCACAGTTCTGCTATGCTATTACAGTGGTACCTCGGGTTAAGAACTTAATTCGTTCCGGAGGTCCGTTCTTAACCTGAAACTGTTCTTAACCTGAAGCACCACTTTAGCTAATGGGGCCTCCCACTGCAACCGCAGTACAATTTCTGTTCTCATCCTGAAGCAAAGTTCTTAACCCGAGGTACTATTTCTGGGTTAGCGGAGTCTGTAACCTGAAGCGTCTGTAACCCGATGTACCACTGTACAGTGGAACTTCGGTCATCGAACGCTTTGGCTTTCAAATGCAGACAACCTGGAAGTAAATGCTTCCATTTTCAAACGCGCCTTGGAAGTCGAATGGCTTCCAAGGTAAGTTCCTCCATTTTTTCAATGGATTTTGCGCCTTGGTTGTTTATTGTTTCGGAAGCTGAATGGTCTTCCGGAACAGATTACGTTTAACAACCAAGGTTCCACTGTATAGTGGTACCTCGGGTTACAGACTCCACTAACCCGGAAATGGTACCTTGGGTTAAGAACTTTGCTTCAGGATGAGAACAGAAACAGCGTGGCGGAAGCGGGAGACCCCATTAGCTAAAGTGGTACCTCAGGTTAAGAACGGACCTCCAGAACGAATTAAGTTCTTAAGCTGAGGTTCCACTGTATTCTCTTTCCTGGGTAGTCACAGATCTCATCAGCTTACATTAATATTAATGAAATATTATTATTTCGTTAATAATAAAAATAACTCTCCCTTTGCCCTAAGGTCCCTGGGTGCGTTAGAGTATCGAAACACAGACAATATTAAAAATAGTTTACAAAAACTTATGATCACAAAAACAAGGTGGGTCTTAAAAATATACCCCTCAAGTGTCAAAGGCCAGGCTAAAGAGGTGCGTTAAGGATTTATGACCCCTTTCGTCTCATTGACAACGGCACTCAACTGGCCAAATGTGAGCAGAATCAGACCTTCAGTTCCAGCCACCACAGGTGCAACTTTGAAAGCAAAGTAGGCACCTTGAGCAGATTTATTTATTTACAAAGATATTTCTATATCGCTGTGTTGTAAAAATGTGCTTATAGCCATTGATCTCATAACATTTGTACGCCTCTTGGTTGCAAAGAAAACCCAACAACCTTAAAAGCGGTTTACAAAAAGATAAAACAAGATTAAAAAAAATATTGCAGCCATACATCAAAACAGGAAAAGGAAAGTTTTCAGCTGGCGGGGAAGGCAGGTAGGGGCTACCGGAACCCTGATAGACTGACCCCCTCCACCAAGAGAAAGAGCCCACCAGCCCCATCTTCCACATCTCCTAGCTCTTCCGGATCAGCTGGGAATGGGTCTTCCGCACCCTCCACTCACCCAGGCCGTTCTCGTTGACGGACATGTTGTCCGACTCCAGGCCTCCGTCCATCATGGTGGCGTCTTCGTCAGTGCGGCGCCGGCGGGACCGACGCCGGCGGTTGCTGACAGGCTGCGACTCGCTGGCGTCCGTGTCCGCGGTCTGGTCGGTCTCGGTGTTGTCCAGCAGGCTGTACGGGTTGCTGTCGGGGTCTTTCAATACTGCAGAGGGAAGAGGCCGCCCGTCAACGGTCTTGCCGCGCAAGGTGGGGGGGAGGCCAAGACCTGATGCCCTCCGCCTCGGCCCGCCTTCCCAAGGCTAGAGAAGCAAGGCACCAGGCTTAGTGGAAGAGGTGCAAGGCTCTGGGGAAGGGTCCTAGGCATAGCTGTCAAGCGTCCCTTATTTGGCGGGACAGTCCCTTATCCCAGCGCCATGTCCCGCTGCTGTCCCTTATTGACCGATGTTCCTTAAATTTCCCGGGTTTCAAAGGAAGCAGCTCCTCTCCCTCCCTCCCTGCCGGCCAACTGTGTTGCTTGGCTGCCCGGTCCACCCCCCTCCGGCCTCCTCTCACAAGCCTCGGCCCCCGGGAATCCCTCCCTGCCGGAAGCCTCAGGCCCTTCCGCCGCTATCCTCCTCGGGGCCGCCAAACTGAGCTTCTCTGACTGGGGCCTCCCCTCTGCCCGTCACCGCCGCTCCCGCTGGCCGTACTGCGGCTGTGCCCCCGACGGACCGAATGAGATGGGCAGCCTGGCATGGTCTATGAATTGATGAGGAGCCTTGGAGGAGAGCGAGGGCAACCATAGAGAAAGCAGTTCAGAGAGGAGAAAAAGGAGGTGGAGGCGGAGGTGCGGGCAGGTGTTCCAAGGGCTACAAGGGAAGGACCGCAAACGCTTCTCCCATAGATTTGTCGTGGTAGACTAGCATAGATGGGCTGATCTGCGGGTTTAATTTGGGCGCTATTTCCCCCCCCCCTTCCTCCCACCCCGCCTGATGGAATTGAGAGCTGCAGATGGAGCACGAGAGAAAAGATACAGAACTGCAGCAGCACCTTCGCAGCTTGGACTTCGTTTTGCGTGAAAAGTGGTTGCTGCTTGTAGTTATTTAATTGCAGGGTTTCATCGGCTGGTGTCTTGAGCAGCAACCTCTGGAAACGAACGGCTAAAAACCGGCGCTGCTCTCCAAAATTACAGTGGTGCCCCGCAAGACGAATGCCTCGCAAGACGGAAAACCCCCAAGACGAAAGGGTTTTCCGTTTTCAGAGGTGCTTCGCAGGACGAATTTCTCTATGGGCTTGCTTCGCAAGACGATAATGTCTTGTGATTTTTGAGGGTTTTTTTCGCTCCCCAACCCCTTTTTCTAAAGCGCTAAGCTGCTAATAGCCTTTTAGCAGCTAATCCGCTAATCCCTTAAGCCTTTAATAGCCGTTAATAGCCCTTAAACTGCTAATAGCGCTAATCCGCTAATGGGCTTGCTTCGCAAGACGAAAAAACCGCAAGACGAAGAGACTCGCGGAACGGATTCTTTTCGTCTTGCGAGGCACCACTGTATCTGGTCCTTTTTAACTGGCTGTCTAAAATCCCTTATTTTGGCCACTGGTCCCTTATTTTCAAGGCTGCTGGCCCCTTATTTTCAAATCTGCAAGTTGACAGCTATGGTCCTAGAGGCCTCCCAGCTCCTTCCCAAAGCTGGTAAAATGCGAAATAGGCTTTGGGTAGGAGGCTGGAGGACTCTAGGACCCTGTCGGAGGGTCCTCACACTGCCTTCCCAAAGCCTTGCTCACCTGGCTTTGTGGGGGGCAGGGTTAGGGTGTCAGATGTTCCCAAAAAAAGGCCTCAAGGCTACCACATGTTAGACCACCCTGTCCTAGGCCTTTCTCCTAGGAAATCCAGAGCTCAACAGCCACCGATGGGGGGGGGAGGTGTCTTTAGGCTGTTCACCCACCAAGTCACAGCAAAGCTTGAATCCAGCTGGCCACCCAAGCCCAGGAACGTCCTGCTCAGGGTTTGGGACACAAGAGTGATGGAGCACGCCCGCTTTCTGGCTGCGGGGATCTCAAAAAGGCTTCCGCTTCTTTTCGTACCTGAACTGATGGAGGAGCTGCTGTACTTGCTGCCGCCTCCTCCGCTGCTGCTACTTCCGCGAGGAGCCGGAGCAGGGCCTCGGCCCCGCCCCACCCCAGGCCGTCTGCGGTTGTCCTCCGGGCGGGGGTCGCGGTCGCTGAGGGGCGGGCACTCATAGTCTTCTCTCTTTTCCGACTCCGTTTCCGAAGCGTTGGACACGTCCGAGTTGGTAGCTAGGGAGACGAGGCGAGGAAAGGGAGGGCCCAAGTGGGAACTTAAGTGGCTGGTCTTAGAGCAGGGGCTCCAGCGAGCTGCTCTCAGCAGCCACCCCACCCATTTTAGAGTCTGGATGCTGCAGGTGAACTGCGCAGCAGGGGGAAAGACTGGTGGCAGGGAGACTGCTTGCCTCCAGGCAGGAGGTTGCACTCACCGTTTCATTATCAAAACCTCTAACTCAGCCTTTCTCAACCTGTGGGTCCCCAGATGTTGTTGAACTACAACTCCCATCACCCCTAGCTAGCAAGGCCAGAGCTCAGGGATGATGTGAGTTGTAGTCCAACAACATCTGGGGACCCGCAGGTTGAGAAAGGCTGCTCTAACTGCTTTAGAAGACTCTAAAAGTATTAAATGTCAAAATATACTAAACACAGTAAAATGTCTACAAATGAGATCAACATGCAGCAAATTTGCTACAGCAAGCAGGGCAAATGCTCCTAATCTTCAACATAGGACCCCTGACAGTTAAGTCCAGTCACAGACGACTCTGGGGTTGCGGCACTCATCTTGCTTTACTGGCCGAGGGAGCCGACATTTGTCCGCAGACAGTTTTTCCGGGTCATGTGGCCAGCATGACTAAGCCGCTTCTGGCGAACCAGAGCAGTGCACGGAAACACCGTTTACCTCCCCGCCGGAGTGGTGCCTATTTATCTACTTGCACTTTTGACGTGCTTTCAAACTGCTAGGTTGGCAGGAGCAGGGACCGAGCAACGGGAGCGCACACCGTCATTGCGGGGATTCGAACTGCCCACCTTCCGATCGGCAAGCCCTAGGCTCAGTGGTTTAGACCACAGCACCACCTGTGCCCCAATTGAGTTTTTAAGAGATGCTTAAAACTTCCAACAGATGGAGCTTCCTGAATCTCTTACAGCCGCAAAGGTGTCCCATAATCAAACAGTTGTAACCAAAAAGGCTCACTTCCATGAAATTTCGAGGTGGCAAGCACACTAGCTGAGGCAATGCTTGCACAACCACGTTTCACACAGAGCAATGAACTTGGTTGTCAACAGAACCTCCCCATCCCAGGTAGAATATATTCATTCCCACAGGTAGTTTGCTATCCTGATCCAACAGCCAGCACTGCGCACAGGAGCTTCTTCCCAAACTGCTAATGTTCTGCCCTCCAGTTGTTCTGGAGGGAGGAGATTGGACCTGTTCCCACTTGTCATTCCTGCTTCCAATGCTAAACAGCTGATTTGGAGGGATGCTATACAACTGATTGATGTTAAACGGCTGATTTGGTGGGATGCGAAACAACTGAATTATGTTAAACGGCTGATTTGGTGGGATGGTAAACAACTGATTTGATGTTAAACGGCTGATTTGGTGGAATGCTAAATGGCTGATTTGGTGGAATGCTAAATGGCTGATTTGGTGGAATGCTAAACAACTAATTTGATGTTAAACAGCTGATTTGGAGGGATGGTAAACAACTAATTTGATGCTAAATGGCTGATTTGGAGGGATGGTAAACAACTAATTTGATGCTAAACGGCTGATTTGGAGGGAGGCTAACAACTGATTTATGTTAAACGGCTGATTTGGTGGGATGTTAAATGGCTGATTTGGAGGGATGCTGATTTGGAGGGAGGCTAAACAACTGATTTATGTTAAGAGGCTGATTTGGAGGGATGCTAAACAACTAATTTGATGTTAAATGGCTGATTTGGTGGGATGCTAGCAATGTGACACAAAAAGCTCTTCTATGTGTGCAATCCCCAGATATTCTGGGCGCAGTCCTTTGCCACCCGGAATACAGCAGGCCTCACCCAACTCACCATAGCCAGAGTTGGGTCCCCTGCGCCCACGGCCGCCGCGCCCACCGTAGCTGCCCCCGTAGGTCCGCGTGCCGTGCAGGGAGGAGGAGGTGCTCTCGTCCGTGGTGTAGCCGCCCCGCTCCTTATCCGACCGGTTGGAGAGGGGGCGGAAGCCAAGGCCGATCTGGCGCAGCTGCTCATCGATCTGCAGCCGCTCCAGGCGCAGCTGCTCCACCTCCTAGCGGGGGGAAGGGGAAAGGGGCTGAGAACAAGGCCCCAGGCCACCCCCACCCCCCCCAGTAGGGGAGGAGCCAAGGGCCTGGCAGAGAAGGAGGGAAGAGTGTCTGCTTCAAGAGTGCCGTGGAATTTACGCCGGCCGTCTCTCAGCAGCGCTTGAAAAAAAGCTGGGGGAAAGTCGGGCAGCAAGGACACAAACGGTCAGGATTCTTCCAAGGACAGGAAAGGCCCCCAAGCACCTTACCAAAACAATTGCACAAAAGCATTCGGGGGGAACACCAGTACATCTTCGGGACTTCACTCGTTTTATTTGTATGCCGCTTTCTATACCCCCCCCCCAAAAAACCCGAACACTCAAAGAAAACAGGAATGCAATTCAAAACCAAAGAGTGCAAAATGAAATTTTATAACCATAGTAAGTATAGTAAAGGTAAAGGGTAAAGGTAAAGGGTCCCCTGACCGTTAGGTCCAGTTGTGACCGACTCTGGGGTTGCGGCGCTCATCTCGCTTTACTGGCCGAGGAAGCCGGCATACAGCTTCCGGGTCATGTGGCGAACCAGAGAAGCACACGGAAATGCCGTTTACCTTCCTATTTATCTACTCGCACTTTTTGACATGCTTTCGAACTGCTAGGTTGGCAGGAGCAGGGACCGAGCAACGGGAGCTCACCCCGTCATTGTGGGGATTCGAACTGCCAAGCTTCTGATCGGCAAGACCACAGCGCCACCCACATCCCCAGTAAGTATAGTAACATACCCCAAAAAACCAACCCCAAAAATTCAGTGCTGTTAGCAATATCCAGCACCCAACAGCAAAAATAAAAAAGGAGATTCAGAGTTTCCCCTTGGTCCTGGAAACAGCCTGTGATCTTGCTCAGAGATCTGAAGCAGATTCCAAGGGGAAGGAGGAGGGGTAGCTGGAAAGCTGCCTTCCCATGATGCTGATCTTCAAACATCAAGATGTCAGCACCTGAGGGGAGCGGCAGAGGTCCTCAGACCTGGGCAGCAGTTCTGACATTCTGCACCTAGAATCATAGAGTTGGAAGAGACCACAAGGGCCGTCGAGTCCAACCCCCTGCCAAGCAGGAAACACCATCAGAGCACTCCTGACATATGGTAGTCAAGCCTCTGCTTAAAGACCTCCAAAGAAGGAGACTCCACCACACTCCTTCGCAGCAAATTCCACTGTCAAACAGCTCTTACTGTCAGGAAGTTCTTCCTAAGGTTTAGGTGGAATCTTCTTTCTTGTAGTTTGGATCCATTGCTCCGTGTCCGCTTCTCTGGAGCAGCAGAATACAACCTTTCTCCCTGCTCTAGGTGACATCCTTTTATATATTTGAACATGGCTATCATCTCACCCCTTAACCTCCTCTTCTCCAGGCTAAACATGCCCAGCTCCCTTAGCCGTTCCTCATAAGGCATCGTTTCCAGGCCTTTGACCATTTTGGTTGCCCTCCTCTGGACACGTTCCAGTTTGTCAGTGTCCTTCTTGAACTGTGGTGCCCAGAACTGGACACAGTACTCCAGGTGAGGTCTGACCAGAGCAGAATACAGTGGCACTATTACTTCCCTTGATCTAGATGCTATACTCCTATTGATGCAGCCCACCTGTGTCCCAAAATGGAGGGGTCTGGCGAAGATGGCTCTGGCCCCAGGGGGATGGAAGCAGGCTTGCCCCGTGGCCCAAATCCTCCCTCGCCACAGCCCAGGAGAACCACACCTACGGCCTTACCTGAAGGTAGGAGAGATGGTACTCCAGCAGCGCCTGGGCATTGCTGATGTTCTCCCGCGTTCCCACAAAGATGAAAGGGACCATCCCCTGGGGAAAGGAGACAGGGAGGTTGGCAAAGGTTGGCAGGCACCTTTTACCCAGGCAGAACACGGAGAGGTTACCAGGGCTGCCAGCTTTAAAGCCAATTAGTCAAGGTTCCCCGCAGAGGCATCCCAGTTAAACCAAAGGGATGACATTTTGTGCTCTGGGAAAGCAGAGTTTCGACCAGAGCGGGACAGAGGGCAGGCCCGTGTGAGTTTTCGAGAGGGAAAGATTATCGGGATCCAAGAAAGAAAGAAAGAGTCAGAGACATACATTTGGTTCTTGTCCAATGTCTGTGTCTTGGACAGCTCTAGCCAGGGGACAAACTGGACCAGCCAGCAAGGACTGAAAGCAGACAAATGCAGATGTGATGATTTGATGGGGGGTGGCAAACGTGGGCAAGCGTGGGACACTGTGGCTTTGAGAAGAGACGGAAACTTGGGGCTTGGGAAATGGGGCAGGGGACCCACACAGGAAGAAGCTGCTGCTGTGGCTTCTCCGCTCCGCAGCCCAATTTACCTCCTCCCTGGGGTTCTTCTTGTCATTGTCGCCTTCCACCCGAACTCGGACCACGCCGGATTTGTCCACAATCTCCTGGATGACTTTGCCGTTCTTGCCTATCACTTTCCCTGCAGGGGGCAAATGAAGACAGGGAGTTGAAGGGCGGGCGTAAATCAAGCACACACAGGCTGTCGGCACGTTGCTCTGCCGCCTTAACTCTATGTCCCTAGTGCCAAATCACTTGCAAATTGGCACCACACTGCCTTGGAGGGGGACAGGTCAATGGATGAGATGACCCACTAGTAAACAACACCTCCATCCCAAAAAGAACCCCTTTTTTGCACACACACCCTCGTACATCTGCACTCGTTGCCAATGACGGGGAAGGAAAATCATTGACGCCCTTCCCTTCTTTGATCGAGGAAAATCTATGCAACAAATCTTTGCTTGAGAAACCTTCCCCTGCATGTCTAAATCCTGGGTTTTCTGAAGCAGAATTGCTGCAGCTCAACTCCCAAGCAAACTCCAAGGTAGAACTGGCTTCCGAATCTGGTTTCACAAACGTATGTTTTTGTGAAGGGAGAGAAAGAATGGGGTGCTCCATCAGGTTTCGTCTTGGAGCTAGAAAACTGCCTCACTCACCGACTAGGTTCCGAGGGACTTGAACAGAGTCTTCGGAGAATTCGAGGAAGCTCCTGGCCTGCTTGCAGGCTTCCGGGGTCTGCGGAGGAGGAAAAGGGAACAGCATGCCAAGCAGATCAACACATTATGCTGATGGCTTGCGAGGTTTTAGGCCACCAAGGCTGCTCAGGCCTGACAAAGTGTTTGCAGATCTTCCCACCGCACAGCCACACACTCGGCCTTTCTCCCTTCAGGCCAAAACACCCCAAAGTTCGTTCCTCCTCACTTAAAGCCGCCTTGCTTACCAAGCCCCACAACCGGAGTTTCCGGCCCCACTCACAGGGTTCATTTATCAGGTGGTCTTTGTTCCTTTTCTCCACACACCAGCACCGAGCGAAACAAAAGCAGGCCGGCCCACCCCCTCTTCTCCCAGAAGTCTAGAAGAAGCCCCCGGCCCCTACCTCCCCGTAGATGCGGAAGGTGCAGGTCTCCTCGTCCAGCTCAATGGCAGTGACGCCCAGCACTTTCCGGGCTTGCTGGATGTTGGCCCCGTGGGTTCCGATGGCCAGCCCCATCAGGTCCTCCCGCACCGTGAACTCCTCCTGGAATGCCGACGCCAGCTGCTTACTCGTCTGGGGGGAGAGGCAGAGGAACGAAGGGAAACAGGTCTCAGAAGTCACCTCTCTTTTCAAGCCTGGGCCCTCACCCCCCACAAAAGGCCTAGCATTCAGGCCAGGCAGCCACACTTGGGGACAGAGCAAGTCTTACTGGATCAACTAAGGTTAGCGCGTGGGTCCTGAATGGGGCAACTGTGCCCTTGAAGGACCAGGTGTGCAGCCTGGGAGTCATTCTGGACTCACAGTTGTCCATGAAGGCGCAGGTTCTGTGTCCAGGGCGGCTGCTTACCAGCTCCATCTGGTACGCAGGATGAGGCCTGCACGCAGACTGTCTGGACAGAGTGGCGCATGCTCTGGTTATCTCCTGTTTAGACTACTGCCATGCGCTCTACGTGGGGCTACCTTTGAAGGTGACCTGGAAACTGCAATTAATCCAGAATGCGGCAGCTAGACTGGTGACTGGGAGTGGCCGCCGGGACCACATAACACCAGTCCTGAGAGATCTGCATTGGCTCCCAGTACATTTCTGAGCACAATTCAAGGTGTTGGTGCTGACCTTTAATGCCTTAAACAGCCTTTGCCCAGTATATCTGAAGGAGTGTCTCCACCCCATCGTTCTGCCCGGACGCTGAGGTCCAGCTCTGAGGGCCTTCTGGCGGTTCCCTCCCTGCGAGAAGCAAAGCTACAGGGAACAAGGCAGAGGGCCTTCTCGGTGGTGGCGCCTGCCCTGTGGAACGCCCTCCCATCAGATGTCAAAGAGATAAACAACTACCTGACATTTAGAAGGCATCTGAAGGCAGCCTTGTTTATGGAAGTTTTTAATCTTTAATGCTGTATTGTTTTTAACACTCGATTGAGAGCCGCCCAGAGTGGCTGGGGAAACTCAGCCAGATGGGCGAGGTATAAATAATATATTATTATTATATTATGTCAAGCTTGTGACTTTCACAGAACGCTGTGCCCACAGCTGGAGGCAGAAGCGTGCTTTCCAAATACCAGCTGCTGGAAACGGCAGGAGGGGAGAGCGGCTCTTTTGGCAGGGGTCCTGATAGCAAGTTTCCCATAAGAGGTCGCTGACTGGCCACTGGGAGAACAGGGGGCTGGACCAGATGGGCCTCTGGCCATATTCTGGCATCCGTATCTGGCAGGAAGTTCTCCCAAACTGAAACACTGCATTCTCCAGCACCGCTTCACATTTTAGAAAGGCGCCCTTCCGCCTCCCCGCTTTGCACTCCTGTCCTTCGGGCCCAGGATGGCAGCTACTGTCAGCTAGTCCTGAGCCAGAGACTTCTCTGCTCTTGCCCTCAGGGGGCGCTGTGGCACTCGGAGGGTCCTCTCTCTCTCTCACCTCCAAGTGTTTGTTGGCCTCCTCATTCCGGGACATGAGCATCAGCTTAGTCCGGATGCTCCGCAAGTGCATGTCGCCCAGCAGGGACGCCCTCTTGACGGTGGACTCGTTTGTGGACTGCAGGGAGAGAGAGCGCAAAAGTTAGTGAGGCTGCCGTGTGCTGGCAAACCAAGAACACAGGTGAGCCTACGACACAGAATCGCCCCACCAGGTTTTAAGGTGTTTAGTCTAACAAGAATTCAAGCTGTCAGTCATCCCTTTCAACTCTGGCTCCGGCCTGGTGGAACGCTCTGCCTCATGAGACCAGGGCCCTGCAGGATCTGATTTCTTTCCGCAGGGCCTGTAAGACAGAGTTGTTCCGCCTGGCCTTTGGCTTGGAGCCAATTTGATTCCCACCCTCTCTTTCTTCTTTCTTTTCCTTTCTCCTCCTGCGATGAAGCTACATTTTTATATTTTAATGTTGTTTTTAAGTTGTATTCATTCCGCTTGTTTTTATTATTGCTTGTTAGCCGCTCTGAGCCCAGCCTTGGCTGGGGAGGGCGGGGTATAAATAAAAATAATAATTATTATTATCCACCCGGTTAAAATTAAAGCAAATTTAACACGGAAACCACAGGTCCTGGAGAGGATCATTTCCTCTGAAGCGAGAGAAACTCCCCCACCCCACCCTGGGAAGATGCCCTTTATCATGTCCCAAGTGCAAAACAAGAAATCCTTCACAGGTCTGGACGAGAAATATGCAAGAGCTGCACCAAGCAGATGTAGAAGTGGCAGTTGCGCATTCAGTGGTCATCTGCCGTTCCTGCCACTAGAGGGGAGTGAAGAGCCACAGAAGTTCCGGCTCTGAGAACAAGCCACAGGCATTTTCCTCCCAACTTGGTTCAGAAAAGCAGGCAGACGCCACCCCCGGAACAGAGGAGGAAGACTCTTACGAGGATGACGAGCTCGCTGCTAGTGGAACTGAGGAAGATGCAGTTCGCGCTCACGGCTTTCTTGAACTCCTTGTGCACGTTTTCGTTTGAGCAGCTGCGAAGAGGAAACAGAGGAACGGTAAGAAGCTTCGGGAAAGGTGTGGACGCCAACCTGAGCCGCTAAAAGTTCAGGCTTCCACATGCGGTGGACCTGTGAATCTGTACGTGAAGTTTGGAGACAGGTTTTACAAGAGATCTCCGAGACTGAAGGCAGCCCAGGGAGTCTTGATGCCATGCTACGTTTACGATCAACGTTCGAGGAGGACGGTGCAGAGCTAGTTTGTAAAACTCTTACTATATATTTGTGGGCTGAGACAAGAATGACTACTGCCCAAGGATGGAGAAATGCCCTTCACATTTGGTTTAAGAAGGCCTTAAAGGTAAATATAAAGGGGACCCCTGACCATTAGGTCCAATTGCAGGCAACTCTGGGATTGCGGCGCTCATCTCGCTTTCCTGGCCGAAGGAGCCGGCGTACAGCTTCCGGGTCATGTGGCCAGCAGGACTAAGCCGCTTCTGGCGAACCAGAGCAGCGCACGGAAACGCCGTTTACCTTCCCGCCAGAGCGGTACCTATTTATCTACTTGCACTTTGACATGCTTTTGAACTGCTAGGTTGACAGGAGCAGGGACCGAGCAACGGGAGCTCACCCCGTCTCGGGGATAGGAACCGCCAACCTTCTGATCGGCAAGTCCTAGGCTCTGTGGTTTAACCCACAGCGCCTTACATATTGCTTATTCAGAAAAGTTGACTCATTCAATAGCGCACCTCCTGAAACCGACTTCCCTTCTGTTAAGAAGCTCTTAGGCTTCTTTCCTTTCAGATGGAGATTTGAATCGGAAAGAATGTGGATTTGGCAGACAAGCTCCCCCTCTCCCACACACAGTTGTTGTTATTACTATTACTATTATTAATACCCCACCCATATGGCTGGGTATTCCCAGCCACTCTGGCGGATTACAGAATATATAACATAATAAAGCATCAAACATTAAAAACTTCCTGATACAGGGCTGCCTTCAGATGTCTTTTAAAAGTTGTGCAGTTCTTTATCTCCTTGACATCTGGTGGGAGGACGTTCCACTGGGAGGGTGCCACTACAGAGAAGGCCCTCTGCCTGGTTCCCTGTAGCTTCGCTTCTCACACTGAGGGAACGAGCAGAAGGCCCTCGGAGCTGGACCTCAGTGTCTGGGCTGAGCAATGGGGGTGGAGACGCTCCTTCGGGTATACTGGGCCGAGGCCGTTTAGGGCTTTAAAGGTCAGCACCAACCATTTGAATTGTGTTTATGTTAACACTCACGCCTCCTTGAGATCCTCTGGTACCGCAATGGTGACTTTGAAAAAGCTGCACTTGGTGGCCACTTTGCTGGGGTTGACAGGCCGCAGCCGCTCCAACGTGACGATTTCATTGTAGATGGCATCGCAAGCGGCGTATTCTATGACGTAGAACTGCAAGAGGAGAACGAGATCAGAGAGAGCCCCTTCACTGACACAGCAAAGGAAGAGCCCAAAAGAGCTGCAGTTATGTTCTGCCTTTAGAGTTGTTAAGCCGAAGTAAACTCGAACAGGAGGGGGAAAGTGAATTCTAACTGCAAGAAGAAAGAACTGGAAGGAAAAAAACCCTGGAAAACTCTGCCATGGGGTTAGGGTCACAGTCCCCCCCCTCCCAATTGCAGGTTCCCCTCCCCTCTCTGGATGTAACAGTCTTTCTTGGAAATGCAGAACCAGTTATGTTCACACTAAGAAACTCACTAATCACTGCTGTTTGAGGGAAGTGGAAACTTTCACACCTGAAAATTCAGACTGGCTTACGACCCTGGAAATTTACTTGCTTTCATTCTTTTTATGTACTTGAAAAAATTATACTCTACCTGTTCCCATTGAGTGAACTTAAGGCTGATTATGACAACCTCATAACAACACTTCACAGAAGCATCATAAGAACATCTGTCACTATTCCGCATTGTGGCCCATGGCGCCCAGATGCTCTGGGAGCCATTCTGTGAGCATTTGCTGTGCACATGAAGAGCTCCTACCATGTGGCGGGGAGGCGGAAGGGGCTCAGCGCATTAAATGTGTTAATGGTGAGACCACTCTGCCCCTTCACTGAATGCCTGGGAATATTTCAAGGGGGATATATTTTGTTCGATACTTACATCTCCTTTCATCATTCGAACCCTGGCCAGCCACCAGCCACACGGCTCATGCTCATTGGCTCGGGAATAAACCTAAGGGGACAGAGAAATTCAAGTTAGGGGGGCACCCTCCACGCCTAGCAGCTTCTTGCTCACCCCACTGCTCCACCCCCCACCCCCAGAAGGGTGCGGAAAGCCTCTCGGCAGCCTTCACTCACCTCCACCTCATCCCCTTCCAAAATCTCCTTGCTGTAGTCTGCAGGTGGGGGCAGCCGCACGTCGCCAAAGGGGATTTGCCTTTCGGGCTGCCAGCTGCGAAGAGACAGAGAGTTATTCCAGGTGACAGTAAGGGGAGACCAGCTACCCATCAACACAAAACGCTGCTTCTTCACAAGCTGCGGGAGGTGCTTGGGAAGCTAAACAATGCCAAGAGCCGAATTTTACGCAGGTGAAAGCAGCAGAAAGGACCTTGGGTCAACACTGGCACTCCCACCAATTCGGAATGGCTGCTTCGTAGAAGCACACTCCAAATACAGTGGTGCCTCGCAAGACGAAATTAATCCGTTCTGCGAGTCTCTTCGTCTTGCGGTTTTTTCGTCTTGCGAAGCAAGCCCATTAGCGGATTAGCGGCTATTAGCGGCTTAGCAGCTTTAAGAAAAAGGAAACAAACTCGCAAGAACTCGCAAGACGTTTCGTCTTGCGAAGCAAGCCCATAGGGAAATTCGTCTTGCGGAACGACTCAAAAAACGGAAAACTCTTTCATCTAGCGAGTTTTTCGTCTTGCGGGGCACCACTGTATCCCCCTCCATTCCTAACAAGCTATTCTCTTCTCAAATGACTCAGCAGCATGCATCGGACAACAGCAGCCGGCCTGAACTCCCCCCCCCCCCCCGCTACTAGCAGCATGCTTTTCCAACCACAATTGCCCATGCCAGAAAGAATTCCAGACCCCTGGTTGCACACGCACCTAGGAAATCAAATGTACCACCTTGTGGCTTTAATTCCACACACACACCAGAGCTACGGAACGCTGGCTCTTAAATATTCAACGCTGGCTCCTAGGAACCATAACTACTTGGCAACGCCGCTGGTTAGACATAAAGGCCACAGTACCATAACTTGATGGGGGTCAAAATAGTTTAGAGGCAAGGAAGGCCGCTAAGAGCATGCAAGAGTTCTTGGGGAGGTGGGGGGGGGGGACAGAGGCAAGATGAAAGAAATGGGGGGGGGGGGGAGAACGCGAGGACAAACCCCCCACTCAGGAAACACCACAAGGAGGGCTGGAGACTGGGGCCGACAGAGAGCCACTCGGCGGGTATTTATAGCCCGCCCTGCCTCTCGCAGGGAGATCGTGCTGCGGCTGTGTTCCGGCCCTGCCAGAGCACAATCCTGGGAACTGGCCGTGGTGCTGCAAGGCTGCCTCATTAACTGCAGCGGAATTAGGCAGCATCTGCATACCGCCGCCACGCCCACACCACCCCGGGTGGGGAGGCGGAGGCGGCCAGACACAGCTGCTGGCTGGCTGCCAGTCTCCCTCTGCTCACTAGTCCCTTACTGGCTGACAACCAGAGCCGCAAACTCGGGCGGCCTGTCGTCGAGAGCCCCAGCAATCCAGCACCTGCTCTTCTCAGAGAGCAGGGCCAGCGTTGAACCTCCGGCCACAAAGCTTTTTATTTTTTTCCAGGCGGGGTGGGGGAGCAGACGGTGGCTTGACTGCAGCGCCTAGAGGCCAGGGTGGCTTCCCTCCTTACAGCTGTTGCAGAGACACGTGTCTCCCTGACGCTTCAGCTGCCGAGGAAGGACCTTTGCGAGCGGATCAAACCTCTCTCCTCCGGCAGACGCTTCTGGCTTTCTGCTGAGTCAGGAATTTCAGGCACTTTCGCCTCCCCACCCCTCCAATAAGCAGCATTTAAAACAAACAAACAAAACCACCCTGTTGCTTGCAAGTGCCAAGGTTTTCGCTCTGCAATAAGCTTCCAGCGTGCACGCAGAGATCTTTAGGAGGGTGGGGCTGGGGTTCAGCCCCCTTGCTCCGTAACTGCTGGGGGATCGGGGCCACCACCAATGCTGCGCGGTGCCTACACCGGTGGGTGACAAAGTCCTCTGGGCAGGCATCTCCGCAACCTCCTGTCTCCAGAGTCTGGGAGAACAGGGTTAGGGGTGTCTGGCTCAAGGGACACGAAGATTGAAGATAAAGATGGAGCCCAGATTGAGGAGGAAGGAACTACCTTCCCCCAAACCCTGGGGTGACCAAACAACTGTGTGTGCTCTGAGGGGTGGGAAATTCCTGATGTCATATCCTGCAGGGACCCCCAGCCAGAGTGAAAGAGCTCTGTTGCGCTGCTGTATTTGGTAGCCTGGGGGTGCCTAGTTTGATACAGCAGCCGGTAGACAAGCAGTGAACTCTTGGTGGGGAGAGCAATCTAGCCACTGGCAGGAGTTGCTACGAAGCAAGAACAGAGCTCCCTGTTTCTTCCCCTCGACCCAGCTGCCACCAGAGTGCAAAGCAGGGGGTGGGAATGGCCAGCATTTCCTGGGTGAGGTTAAATAAGTTGGAGTTCTTGTTATTCAATATACCAAGAAAAAAGCACACCGAGAACTCTGGCCAATATGATAGCCATGTTCAAATATATAAAAGGATGTCACATAGAGGAGGGAGAAAAGTTGTTTTCTGCTGCTCCAGAGAAGCGGACACGGAGCAATGGATCCAAACTACAAGAAAGAAGATTCCACCTCAACATTAGGAAGAACTTCCTGACAGTAAGAGCTGTTCGACAGTGGAATTTGCTGCCCAGGAGTGTGGTGGAGTCTCCTTCTTTGGAGGTCTTTAAGCAGAGGCTTGACAGCCATATGTCAGGAGTGCTCTGATGGTGTTTCCTGCTTGGCAGGGGGTTGGACTCAATGGCCCTTGGGGTCTCTTCCAACACTATGATTCAATATAAGTTTCAAAAGTGGGAGTGGTCCCTACTCGCAAATCAATAGTCCATTGTAACAAAAACGAATCCATTCATATGCATATCCTTATGAGTTTGACTTTGTAATCTCTATTTGAGTTTGTAATCCTCGTCAGAATACATACTTTTGAATGGATTTGTTTTTGTTACAACTGACTACTGATTTGCGAATGGGAACCACTCCCACTACTGAAACTTATATTGGCCAGAGTTCGTGGTGTGCTTGTTTCCTGGGTGAGAGCACGGGACATGGGTTGGGGGGCAGCGGCTGTCTGCAAGAATATTATTTCGATTTCCTAGGAGCCAGCATGGAGCTATAGGCACCAGCCCCACACAGCATTCATATCACATGCCAGCTTCCTATGTCTAGGCAAACAAGCCCAAGCCAGTGGGGCTTCATTGCCAGAGGTGGCTCAGAGCCGGTATACCAGGGCTGTACCCCCATCATACGATGGACCTCAAGGACACAGGGGCAGCTGCTACTACCAGAGGGCTGGAAAAGGATGGGCCGATCTTGGCCTGGCAGCTCTCTGAAAAACAGCAGAGTAGGGCGCAGGCACTTGCGGACACTCACTTGTTCTCGAAGGATATTGTGACCGAGTCTTCGTGGACATCTTTAACAAAACCCTGGAAGGGAAGGAACAGACAAGAGACACCGCGTTAGCACCACAGCCGGCAAGTCCCCAAAGCTCACTGCAAAAGGGGCAGCAAAAAAGGAGCCACCACCACCAAGCCAATGCGTCCCTCGATTGGGACCAGTGGACCTAAGATACCAAACAGCCAACGCAAAGAAGCAGCATGGAAAGGGAGACTTGGCAAGATAAGAACAGCTCTGCGGAAGCAAAGGTCGCAGCTTGGCGACATCCCCCAAAGACATAGTCCTCCGAGTCACTGGCCCCTAAGGGGCCTAGATAGTGCGGAATGGAAGCTGAAAGCCTAACCAGGTGTGGCATCGCCTTCATCCTGTTCCCACAGTAGCCAACCACATGCCCACAAGCAGAATCTGAGCCCAAGAAAACCCTCCCCTCCTCCTGTGGTTTCCAGCTGCTATCTCCAGCCGTGGAGACAGAACAGAGCCATTGTGGCCAGTAGCCACCAATAGCCTCCTCCTCCTCCTCCATGAATCTGTCTAAACCTCTTTTAAGGCATCTAGGTTACTGGCCATCGCTGCCTCCAGTGGAAGGGAGTTCCATAGTTTTAACTATGCGCTCCATGAAATACTTACTTTTACATGTCCTGCTCAGGAAGTTCAGGAAGACATGAACTTTCCCTCTCTCTCATACACATCCCACCCTGTCACATTTCTTAAATACAATACAAAATCAATACAACCCAGGTGGCTAAGAAAGCCCGACATAGACTCCATCTCCTCAGAGTATTGTGAAAGAACGATGTCAATCAACATTTGATGATCTCCTTCTACCGGTCCACAATAGAAAGTGTCCTTTCATACTGCATCACGGTGTGGCACGCTGGTTTGACATCGACTTATAGGAAGTGGCTACGGAGGGTGGTGAATACAGCACAAGATATTATGGACTGTCCCGTGAATCCGCTGGATGAAATAGCAGAAGAATGTTGCCTCAGGAGAGCGGGGAAAATTTGCAGGGATGATTCACACCCTGGCCAGCACTTTCTTGATCTCCTGCCCTCGGGCAGAAGATATATAGAAGCCTGATTAGTCGCACCAACCGGGTAAAAACAGCTTCTATCTGCGGGCTGTTAGGCTGCTGAATGAAAAGATAACAACAGGGCAACTGACTTTTGGGTTTGGTGGGTGTGTGTCAGTAAACGAGGGGAATTAAGACAAAGAGAGCTGAGTGGGGGGTGCTCATGTAATCTCACTGTATACAAGTTGTACAAGTGACAATAAAGTAAATGGCCTCGGTCCAGTATATCTGAAGGAGCATCTCCACCCCCATAGTTATACCCGGACACTGAGGTCCAGTGCCGAGGGCCTTCTGGCGGTTCCCTCACTGCAAGAAGCAAAGTTACAAGGAACCAGGCAGAGGGCCTTCTCAGTGGTGGCACCCACCCTCCCATCAGATGTCAAAGAGAACAACAACTACCAGACTTTTAGAAGGCAGCCCTGTCTAGGGAAGGTTGTAATGTTTGACGCATTACTGTATTTTAATATTTTGTTGAAATCCGCCCAGAGTGGCTGGAGAAGCCCAGCCAGATGGGCGGGGTATAAATAATAAATTATTATTATTATTATTATTTCAATTTACTCCTCCTAAATCACATTCCCTGCCAGACTAGCCAACACCAGGCAGCTAGCTCATGACTCCTCCTTCAAAGAACACACGGCAGCTTCCTTTCAGCGCTCAGGAGCTCACATGCTGCCTGGCCTCTGGGTCAGATGGCGTTTCTGCAGAAGAACTCCACTCTGAGCCAACCCCAACCTGCCCATCCATTTTTTAATCCCAAAGCAATGCAGGGCTGCTTGGGATCAGGGAAAGGTGCTCAGTGGGACAGCCGTTGGGGAGGAAATGCCCGATTCCCTGGGTGCAACCCTCTATTCACTTACAGTGCTACCTCAGGTTAAGTACCGTATTTTTCGCTCTATAAGACGCACCAGACCACAAGACGCACCTAGTTTTTGGAGGAGGAAAACAAGAAAAAAAATATTCTGAATCTCAGAAGCCAGAACAGCAAGAGGGATCACTGCGCAGTGAAAGCAGCAATCCCTCTTGCTGTTCTGGCTTCTGGGATAGCTGCGCAGCCTGCATTCGCTCCATAAGACGCACACACATTTCCCCTTACTTTTTAGGAGGGAAAAAGTGAGCCTTAAAGAGCAAAAAATACGGTACTTAATTCGTTCCGGAGGTCCGTTCTTAAACTGAAACTGTTATTAACCTGAAGCACCACTTTAGCTAATGGGGCCTCCTGCTGCCGCCGAAGCACGATTTCTGTTCTCATCCTGAAGCAAAGTTCTTAACCTGAAGCACTATTTCTGAGTTAGCGGAGTCTGTAACCTGAAGCGTATGTAACCAGAGGTACCGCTCTACTTATTTACAACATGTATAACCCGCTTTTCCTCAAAAACCCAAGCCAGTTTCAAGATTAAAACCTGAACGGCCTGCCTTGCACCAGGACTGACATTTGGTAACACTTGTAAGTGAATGTTTTCTGGAGTTGCTAGGAAAAAAAGGATCCAAGAGGCAAATGGTTAGCCTGGTTAACGGACACAGATGGATAAACATGTGGGGGGTGACGTTTTTGAAGGGGAAAACCACGCTTGGATTAATAATTGTTTTCTGATTTAGGGAGGCCAACTCCACCCCTGAATACAGGCTAAAGTATTCTACAAACAATCTCTCTGCGTGGTGGCCATTCTCTACCACACCTTATCCCTCCAGGCGTGTGGCTTTTAGAAGACGGGCTGCAGCCATGCCCCTGCCTCTCTCTTCATCTCCTGCTGCCCACAACATGGGACATTTGGCACTGCCAGGGCGGTGAAGGGAGGGCAGCTGCAGGGCTGCAATCGAGGGAGGGAGGCCTGAACCTGTTCTGAGTTTGGAGCGTGATGAGGGCAGGGCGAAATGTCCTGCATGTCTAAAGGGTGATGGGAGGAACAGGTGTTCCTGGGGACAGATGTCTTCTCCGCCAGCTGCTCCGCTACGAGCAAACGGCCACACATCTCCTTCCCAGCTCCGGAGGAAGCCGGCTTTAAGTGGTGTTCATTGCCCAGTATCCCAGCACGCACAACTCGCTGGGACAGAGAAAACCTAAGTTGGGAATCTCAGCACTCAACCAGCATCTGTTGGAGAGAGCAGAAAGGAGTTACCGTATTTTTCGCTCTATAAGACGCACCAGACCACAAGACGCACCTAGTTTTTGGAGGAGGAAAACAAGAAAAAAAAAATATTCTGAATCTCAGAAGCCAGAACAGCAAGAGGGATCGCTGTGCAGTGAAAGCAGCGATCCCTCTTGCTGTTCTGGCTTCTGGGATAGCTGCGCAGCCTGCATTCGCTCCATAAGACGCACACACACTTCCCCTTACTTATTAGGTGGGAAAAAGTGAGTCTTATAGAGCAAAAAATACAGTACCTCTGGTTGGAAGAGGCGCCTGCATATATCCTTGACTACATGGCTGCCTCCCAAGACTCCTTTCCTCAACAGCATGCTAAAAATCTCTCTCCTCCTCGTCCCAGGACCTGCTGACCTCTTTAGCAAGTCTGGATGCTACCTGCCATTTGATCGCCCAAGCAAAATACTCCTGCAGGCCCACATGGAGTGCGTAATAAAAGCCCGCTGTTTCAGGCCAAAGGCCCATCTCAGCCAGCACCCTGTTCTTCCAGAGACCCACCAGTTGCCCTCTCCCTTCTTCCCAGTAACTGCGGAGGCAGAGCACGGCTTTCATGGCTAACAGCCATCGACAACTCTCTCTCTTCTCTTGGAAAGTGTCTCTTTTAAAGCCACCTGGCTTGACGGACAACCGTAGCTCCTGTGGGAGTGAGTTCCACAGGTCAACTATGAGTTGCATGAAGAAATACTTCCATTCATCTGTGCTGAATCTTCCAACACTCAGCTTCAGTGGATGTACACGGCAAGAGAGAGGGAGAATAACTTCCCCCCTTTGCTCCCTGTCTATCAGTCTAGTGGGTGCACCCTTAGGCACAGTCAATAGTTAGCCTGGCCAGCGAAGAGGCAGAGGGGGCACCGTCCAACACGGACCCGCAACTGTGTAATGTGGGCAGGATCAAAGATTCTGGAGTCTTTGTGAACTACTCCATGCCTGCCCTCTCCCACAGCCTGCCGAGCTCCAAGAATCCCCTTTAAAGCCCTGCTGCGCCTGAGGCTATATACGTCTCCAGGCCAGCGGAGAGCATCTCATTTATCATTCATTCAGCACAGATGGATCAGCCCCCTTCATTCCATGAGGCCAGCACACAGGAACATTTATATCTCCCACGTTCCACACCTCAAGCCTGGTCTACCTGCCCTCTGGCTTACGCTGCTAGGGCTAAATTAAAATTGCAGTGTACAAACTTTGCAATGCTTGGGACACCAAGTCAAAGAGTTTCAAGGAACCCCCCCCCCCCCCCCCGCTTAAAGTTTCAAGCCCTCCACGCACACAAACCGCTTCCATTCATGAGCAACTCTACAACTTGAGAACCCCTGAATTTGCAGAGGATAATTTTACTCTTTGGTGGATCGCTGTATAAAAGCAGCAGCCGGACACTAAAAATTCTGGTTGTTGCTGCTGCAAGCCGTATAGCCATTGTCCGCTAGGCCGTCTGTGCACAACTTATTTGACATGCAGCAATATTCCACAAGCATTCTCTCCTGCGGGAAACATGTATGCAAAGCTGCTTGCATAAAGTATTTTCAACCCCAAACAGGGTAAAATACTTGAAATCTCAAGTACCAGCATAGAATTCCAGGCACCTGGTCAGCCAGGACTCCTAGCAAAAGTTATCCAATACAGCCACATCTGACTTTGAAAGAGGAAACACCTTGAAAAATATGGGATTGTTAAAAGCAAAGGAAATCAGCCCTGAGTGCTCACTGGAAGGACAGATCGTGAAGCTGAGGCATGCACACTTCTTCAGATACACAGGTTGGTAGTACAACTGCTTTGTAAACAAGCATTTGGGCTTCCATGCGAATGTCCCGGTCCTCAAACACTCTGCGCTTCATTCGGGAGAAAGCCGCACTCGCAGAGCTCAGGTGATGCTGCATTTTGGCATCAATGTGGAAAAATAACTGCCCAGGTAGGAGATGTGATCGACATTTTCCAAGGTTACACAATTGAGTTGGATTTGTGGGTAGACATCACCTAGGATTGGGAGAAAAGCAATGACAAACCTAGACAGCATCTTGAAAAGTAGAGACATCACCTTGCCAACAAAGGTCCGTATAGTAAAAGCTGTGGTTTTCCCAGTAGTGATGTATGGAAGTGAGAGCTGGACCATAAAGAAGGCTGATTGCCAAAGAATGGATGCTTTTGAATTCTGGTGCTGGAGGAGACTCTTGAGAGTCCCATGGACAGCAAGAAGATCAAACCAATCCATTCTGAAGGAAATCCGCCCTGAGTGCTCACTGGAAGGACAGATCCTGAAGCTGAGGCTCCAAGACTTTGGCCCCCTCAGGAGAAGAGAAGACTCCCTGGAAAAGACCCTGGTGTTGGGAAAGATGGAGGGCGCAAGAAGGGGACGACAGAGGACGAGATGGTGGGATAGTGTTCTCGAAGCTACCAGCATGAGTTTGACCAAACTGCAGGAGGCAGTGGAAGACAGGGGTGCCTGGAGTGCTCTGGTCCAGGGGGTCACGAAGAGACGGACACGACTAAACGACAACAACAAAAGCAAAGTTGAAGAGGGAAGTGAAGAGGGCCAAAGCTCTCTAGAAGGCGTGGAGGTTGATCTGAGCCACAGTAACAGAAGCTCAGCTACAATGCAGAATGTAGATCAAGAAAGGTACCACCAGGGCCAAGAAGATGCCAGCGTGGCTACCAAGCAGCTCTGAAGACCGAAGCCTTGTCCAAGTGAACACAAACTCTGGCAAAAGAAATGCAAGCAGACAATAAGGGATGCTTGAAGAATAATAACAACTGAGGAGCACATCACTAAACACATTAAGACCAACAATAAACAGTTATTAAAAAAATATTAGAAATACGTAGGAAACCAGCTAGGGAGGCGGTGGGGACGACAAGCAAGTCAAAGGAGGAAAAGGAGATTACAGAGTCCATTCTGCGCACTTGTCCTCGCAGAGGAAGATGTGGAGCAGGTCCCTGTGCCTGAACTAACTTTCGCAGGAAAGAAATCTGAGGAACTGAAGTGAAGAGGGGTCACAAGACATGAGGTTGTAGGACTTAATGACAAATTAAAAGCTGAGAAATCACCAGATCCAGATGGCAGCCGCCCAAGAATTCTCAAAAGAACTGAAATGTGAACCTACCAACCTGCTACAAAAGGAATATGCAACTTATCCCAAAGTTCAGCCTTGACATCAGATGACAGGAAGGTGGCTGCTGTCAGACAAATTTTTAAAAAGGGATGTAAGGGACCCTGGAAATTACAAGCTGGGTAGCTTAAGAACTGGGGAAAGCTGGTGGCAAACATGTTCTTTGAGAGTGTGAACAAGCACAAGGGTTTTCAAAAAGCTACTGCTAAAAGCCCTCACCCAAAACTCCTCATTAAACTCAGCAGTCATGGGATAAGAGCAGACGGACCCTTTGGATCAGTAGCCGGTTACAGAAGAGGAAACAGAGAGTGGGAATAAACTGATTGTCCTCCTCATAGAAGGATGTAGAAAGTGGGGTTCCCAAGTTTGGGACCTGTGTTTTGTTCAGTTGCTCCTAAATAATCAGGAGTTAGTGGTGAGCCGTGAGGCAGCCAAGTCTGCTGATGACACCATTTTTTTTGTGGAATTGCAAAGAACTACAAATGATCCAGCAGGGCCCTTCTTTTCGTTCTTAGGCATGAGACCTTGGGGAGGGTAGCTCGATGGAAATGTCAGTCCTGCATAGAGAAGCTGCGAAAAAGGCAAATACCACATTAGGGGTCATTAGACTGAAAATAAAACTGCCAATATTGTAACCATGATATACAAATTTATGGTAACTGTACTTGGAATACCATGCACAGAAAAGCGCAGTGTGTATGTTGTAGAGCCGGACAGAAAAGGACACACAAAAGGATCAAGGTGTTTGAGAAACTCCTCTATGACAAAATGTTATATTTGGATATTTTCAGTTTAGAAAAAAAGGTGAGAATTGGGGGTGGGGAGTGATGACAGAAACGTGTACAATTATGTATGGTGAGAAAGGGGGTAGAAAAATTGTTTCCTCCCTCTCATAAGACTAGAACTCATGGACATCCGATGAATCGGATTGTTGGGAATCTCAAAACAGCAAAGCAAAGTACTTTTTCAAGCAGTGCATAGTTAGAAGCCAGTGTGGTGTGGTGGTTAAGAGTGGTAGTCTCGTAATCTGGGGAACCGGGTTCGCGTCTCTGCTCCTCCACAAGCAGCTGCTGGGTGACCTTGGGCTAGTCAAACTTCTTTGAAGTCTCTCAGTCTCTCACAGAGTGTTTGTTGTGGGGAGGAAGGGAAAGGAGAATGTTAGCCGCTTTGAGACTCCTTCCGGTAGTGATAAAGCGGGATATCAAATCCAAACTCTTAAAACTTTGGAATTCACTCCAACAAAGTGATGGCCATGAACTTGGGGAGGTTTTAGAAGAGAATTAGACAAAAGGCTATCAATGGCCACTAACCGTGCGGGCTACATTTTACCTCCAGTATCAGAGGCTGCATGCCTCTTGACTACCAGTCGCTGAGAATCACAAGTTCTGTTGCACTCAAATCCTGCTCCAGGAGGCAGACTCAGCTGGGCTCTTATGTTCTTAGATCAACTATTACTAGGGGTAGTTAAAAGTTAACAGGACGTAGTCAGCTACCAGTGGCAAGGCAATACCGCCATGTGTATTACTGCCTACGACTGATATTCTGTCAACATGCAAACTCTGTTAAAAAAGAAAAAAAGGCCAGCCCATTAACCTTACTCTTATGCTTCAGGTAGAGTTACAACCCTGTTATTTTACTCTAGCTGGAAACAGCAACGCTAGAGATGTTCTACAAAGCACCACCAGCAGTGACTGGCAGGCAAAAGCTCACCTTTCAAATTCTAAGAAAGAAGGTCTTCCATGAAAACCTTTGGGAAGCCCAGGAACACACAAAAGAATTGATTTGTGGCTCGTGCATTTGAAAACAAAGATGGAGTTACAGTAGCCAAGGAGCTGCAGAAATCTCGGAAGAGGAAGCTGCTGAAGTCGAAAGGAGGAAAAGAATATGGGCAAATTGTATACTTCAGCTTGGACGTTAGTTAGCATACCCTCCCTCTATGGATGCAATTCTATAAAAGGGGGTGTGGTGAAGAATACACCACTGTCAGGAGGAACGTGCAGTCTTTAAATCCTGTTCAGAAGCCCAGCACCTTTCCAAAGAACAACACAACGCTTGACTAGAGTAGAGCGTTCCCACTTTCTCCTCATTCAGCTTTCTCGCAAGTCCGCTGGGGCACATACGGCTTCCGGCAGCAGCCCCCACTTAAGCAGTTGCAAGGGAGGTGATTGCAAACAAGCACTGCTGGAAGGAAAGATCTAGGATCTAGACAGGAAGGATTCCTCAATGAGAGACACGAGATGAAATGCTGCACAGATGCTCATTGTACATTTGCTCCCCAAGCCATTTGAGCCAGTTACTTAAGAGTGGACGTTTGCAGAAACTGACATCACCTGAGTCGCTAGGAAACACAGACTGCCTTTTACCAGGAGACACTATTTGGTCTGCAAAGCCCAGTATACTGTCTGCTCTTACTGGCCCCAGGGCCTAAATGTGTTTTCTGTCACCTGCGGCCTGATTCTTTTAAACGGAGACATCGGGGATTGAGCTCAGGATCTCCTGCATGCAAAAACAGGTGCACTACCAATGGAGCCACGGTTTAAGAACCCCACGTCTCCTGCAGCCCCCGTTTCCCAGGCTGAGAGTCTTTTGAGGACACGTAACATGATGTGTGTTTCCTGGTGGTAAAAAATGTTATGCGATAAGGTAGGGTTATGAGTTTAAAAATAAATTACTTGATAAGGAATCTATGGAGATGCCACAGCAAAGAGCACGCAAACGGGCTAAAAATAACCCACTCCATTACGGGAGAAGAGGATTAGCCCCTCAAATATGTCTCTGTCTTTTATTATTCTTATTACTGTTACCGGTTAAATTTGTATACCGCCCGTCATCCGAAGATCACAGGGCGGTACACAACATGAAAATACAAAATGAGAGCACAAAATACATAATAAAACAAAAACATACCAGCAACCCCCCTTCCACAAACACATTTAAAAGGCCACAGAATGCTAACCAGCCAAAGGCCTGGTTATAGAGAAAGGTTTTTGCCTGGTGCCTCAAGATAAGTAATGAAGGCGCCAGGCAAACCTTCACGATTCATGGCCATCTACTGGTTGTGACTCCATTCTGAAGTGGGAAGTCTAAAATTAGCAATAGACAATACACTGAGCCCCCACCTCGCAACCTTGTGATTAGGTTACAAAATTCCCCGGGGCCCTTCTAAACAAGCCATCGCTTCCCACTACAGAATAGGGACCAGAGACAAAATATCACTCCTCCACACAGGCCCAGTAGAGCTTGGCAGAATTCATAATCTCTCATACCCTAGATATCTTGGGCTTCCTTCCTTATCTATGTTTGACCCTTCATGTTGGGCAAAGCAGCATTCTTGACAACTAGGTTCAGGGACGATGAAAGCCTCAACTTCTAGAGAGACTGGCATTCCTGTTACCATGCTAAAGGGAGAAAAAGCCCTTTTCCAATATGAAAAAAAAGTGTGGATCAGGAACTGACGAGCCCACTGGGACCTGGGAACAGCTTGTTGCTCCTAATTTAGAGACACTGAAAGTTACTTGGGAAACTCAGGTCTTGCTACAATGAAGAAATGCTTTTAGCCCACTAAAGGTAATTCCACTGAACATGACTGGATGCTCAAAAGCAGTAAACTGCAGGCCTTGAATCTGGAAGGCAGACTGAGATCTCAGCTGGGCCCAGCCTTGTGCAAGCCGGATGGACGATTAATTTCCCATCGGAACTAATCAGGGGAATGCATATATAAAGTAACTCAGCATTTTATTATAGCAAGACAGGGTGACACTAATCCCACTGACGGGAGAGACCCATCACTCCACTTGCCTCGTAACATATTTCAAAGCACAAACAAATGAAGTTGTCTCCTATTGCGCCAAACCACTGGCCCTGTATGGTCCATTATGAGACCCAGCAAGGACGAGGCAGGGGGTCTTTCCTTCGCCGTCCTACCTGAGGCCCTTTTAGAAGAAGAAGAAGAAGAGTTTGGATTTGATATCCCGCTTTATCACTACCCGAAGGAGTCTCCAAGCGGCTAACATTCTCCTTTCCCTTCCTCCCCCACAACAAACACTCTGTGAGGTGAGTGGGGCTGAGAGACTTCAAGGAAGTGTGACTGGCCCAAGGTCACCCAGCAGCTGCAGGTGGAAGAGCGGGGAATCGAACCCAGTTCACCAGATTACGAGACCACCGCTCTCAACCACTACGCCACACTGGCTCTCTTTTAGCTGGAGATGTCAGGCATGGAACGTGGAACTTAACACTCCCACCACTGAACACTGGTACTTTCCAAGGGGAGTTTATTTCCTCCCTATTTTAACAGCACCTGCTTCATAAAGATACATACAGAGTCATTCCCTACAAGGCAGGAAGTTGCTTCAAGGAGGGGTGGAACTGAAGCACCTTCCGTATAAATACATTTACTTGCAGCACCTGGGCGGAAGCAGCACTTTGGGAGGGAAGAGCGGCAAGTCAGAAGGAACATGTGTCAGTGCCAATCAAGCAGCAAACAGATACAGTTACAAGATCTCCCATCCTTATTTCCTTACACAATAAAGGAGCACTAAACTCGACTGCGCTGTGATATAAATATATTTCTGCCTGCTGACTAATACGCTCATGGCATTTCAAGGTACTCTGTTTTGGAGCGAGTACCTTACCAGGAAAGGCAGGCTTTAGAATGTAGGGAAGGGACTCCAAAGATGTGCCTGATAGAGGAAACTAAAATAAAAATAGCAGGTAAGTGCAACATGAGGCTCAAGTGACACAAGAGACCCCTCCTTCCCAGCCTGCCCATGAGATCAGGCCTTTGGGAGAGAGCAGAGGCCTCTGTTAAACTGATCCCCAGCATTGCAAAGCCATGACATGAGCACTGGATTCAACCCTTCTAGCCCATAGACGCTGACCACTCGCAACCAACCTCAGGCTACACTCCCAATCAACCCAGCCCCATGATCTGCAACACACGCCCAAACCATGGCCCTTCCTCTTAAGCCTGGAGGCCCACAGCTCCCCCCCCCCGCCCCATAACGGGCCCTCTGACCCCTTCAACCCCGTGCCGGGGGGGGGGGGAGTCTCCTTTGCAGAACCCCCAGCAGCCCTTGCTTCCCCCTTTGTAGGGGCTTCATCTTCCAGAACCCCCAACTCCACCTTCTTCTTAACCCCCCCCCCACGCTCGCTTTTGCAAAAGCCACCAAACAGGAGTCTCTCCCCCCCCCATATTTCAACCCCGCCCCACAACGGGCCCTCTGACCCCTTCAACCCCACGCCCGGGGGGAGTCTCCTTTGCAGAACCCCGAGCGGCCCTCGCTTCCCCCTTTGTAGGGGCTTCACTTTCCAGAGCCCCCAACCCCACCTTCTCTTAAGCCCGCCCCCCCCAAGATGCCCTCCTCCTCTCCCCCTTTTGCATGGCCCCTAGAAAAGCCACCCGACAGAAGAGGAGTTCCCCCCATATTTCAACCCAGGGGGCCACAAAACGTACCAGATTTAGGGGGGGGGGTTGGAGTTGAAACAGACACCCCCCTGCCTTTGGGCTCCCCACCCCTCACCCTGGGGGAAGAAGGCCCGGGCGCCCAGCGTGGCCACCGCCCCCCCCCCAGCCGCCCGCCCGCCTCGAAGCCCCTCTCGCCCTCCCCGGGATCTCCATGGCAACCCCTGGGGCCCCGCCCACCCACCCCCGGTCTCCACGGCAACGCCTGTCCCCGCACCCCGGCCTCCTCACCTTGTAGAAGGCCCCGTTGGAGCCCCGCACCTCCACGGGCAGGCCTTCCATGGGCCCCGCGGGGGACGAGGGGGAGGGAGGGGCGGCCGCCGCCAAGGAGGGGGAAGGAGACGGGGAAGCGCCGCCCCGGACACCGCCGCCGCCGCCCCCCCGCGGTTGTGGTGCCGCCGCCGCCGGTGGGGGGATGGGGGCGGGGCGGGGCCCGGCCTCCTCCGGCTCCGCCACCGTGACCGGCCCCCAGCCGCGGCCTGGCGCGGCCCGGACTCCGCTCTCGGCCTTCCGCCTCCTCCGGCCGCCTCCTCCTCCTCCGGCTTCCCCGGCGCCGCCGAGAGCGAGAGAGGGAGAGAGAAGGAAGGAGCGGGAGCGCGCGCGCGCGCCTCTGAGGGAGGGAGGGAGGGAGAGCGAGCGAGACCTCCCCTCACAGAGAGAGAGCGAGCGAGGAGGAGAAGGAGCGCGCGCGCTGCGCTCCGCCCCCTCCCTTTCGCCGTGCGTGCCTCTGCGTACGCTGCGCCGGAGGAGGAGCCTTCCCTCTCTCTCTCGCGGCGGGCCACGCCCACCGCGCGCCGGAGGCTCCAATCCCCGAGCGCCTCCGCTGCCTTCGGCCAATCGCCGGCGGGCGCTCGCGCCGAAGGGCGGGGAACAGGAGGGAGGAGCCTGCTTGGGACTCTTTCTATCTCTCTCTCTCTGCGCCGCCACTCAAACAACTTCTCTTGTTTCTCCTCACGCCCGCCTCCCCTCCCCCCCTCTCTCCCAAGCAACCAATCGAAAAGGGAAGGGCGGGGTTTGCCGAGACGCCAATCACAGCGCCGAGGCGCAGGCGCGGCAGGCTTTCCGAGCGTTGGCCAACCCCGGGACAGAACTCGAGCGGGTCCCGCCTCTGCTGGCCAATCATATCCCCCCTCCGGAATAAGCACCGCCCCGCTTTTTAACAGTATTCTCGAACTCGCGGGCGTCTTCCCCTTCGAGGTTCGCTCAGCGTCCTGCACTGTGGGGGCCCCGCCCCTCTTCCTTGGAAGTGCCTATCACATGCAGGGACCCGCCCACAAATCAGGCTCTCCCTTTCCTTGATTGGATCTCTCTTCATGTCAAATCGAGAGGGCGGTAATATGAGGGGAGAGGAGCCCTTCCCCGCAACTCGGCCTTTGGCCACGCCTACATTCTTCAGTAGACCAATAAAATTAGACACCCGCCTCCTTGGTCTAATCTTCTCGAATGTCAGTCACGAGAGGCAGGTGCTGTTATCCCGCCCCTTTCCTTAGGGCTGCGGGTTCGCGGCCATCGAGCCGCTAATTTGAGTTTGAGGGAAATAATTATTATTACTATTAATAATTATAATACTACTAATAATAATTATTACTATCATTGTAGAAATAAACTTAGTATATTTTACCTCAGCCTTAAACGCAATAAAGACTCTTAGGGTACTCCAGTATGTATTCACCCACTCAGAACTCAGTATTAAATTATTGGGACTCCTTAATAGTCAAAATATGAGCAAGCCTGTTGAAAGGTCTCTAATAAAACGAAAATAAATCCAAACAGCACTGTTGTCGACTCTGGGTTAAGGCCACACCAAGAGAGCCAAATCAAAATGATGCGATTATATGAAAAGCATATCATACTATATTATATATATATATATATATATATATATATATATATATATATATATATATATATTTTATATGAGCAAACAATGTTTGTGGGTTTACAGGAAGCTTTGTGAAGAAATAATATTAGAAATACTGTAAAAAAGGGAACAAGGGAATAGGCTTATTTAAAACAAAAGGCAATGTTAAATTTAGAATTGCGGATAGAAGATTTGATAACGGAAGATTTGCGGATGAGTCGAAGGAAGTCAAAATTTGTATTTGTAATAATATTGAAAATGTATGTTTAAATTTTATATTGGAAATTGAATAAAAATAATGTAAAAAAACAACAACAAAATGATGCGAAGCCAAAACACAAATGGCTGTTTCTCAAAGCAACTTTGCCAAAAGGCCACTTACATCATAACAGACCTTTTGGGAGGTGATTTATAAAAGGCAAGGAGGTCCCAAAAATGGGAACTGTGGGATTCTTAAAACCAAATAGCCACAATGTCTCTGGTAACATTTGGGATTTACCTCACACAAAATGGCAGCCGTGGACATATATGTGGCCCCTCAAATGGTTTTGATTTATGGGCTATTATTAAAAAGAGGCTGCATTTTAAATTGTATTTTTAACCTGTATTTTAAATTGTTTCCCCCCCCCCATTATGTTTTTATTGTAATTTTATTGGTGTTAGCCACCCTGAGCCCAGCTCTGGTCAGGGAGGGCGGGGTATAAAAAATTATTTATATTATTATTTATGTGTGATTCCACACGAGGGAGTGAGCCAGACCAAGATTTTTTTAAAAAAAAAAATGTGCAAAATGTTTCACAAAACCTTCGCTACGTCGTCCATATTGTCTCTTCAGAACATCAAATTTTGGTGCTTTCATTTTTAGAAGCCTAACAGCAGGAATCTTGCTGTTTCGATGGGATTCAAAAGTCCTCCACGCAGTGGGAGAAAAACAACACACAGTCACGGACGCAAAATGGCAGCCGCATGGAGATTTCTGGAATTTGGGCCCTTCGACATCGTTCTCCTCAGGCGGTTTGATGAATATGTTGACCATTGCCTTTCACAATATGGCGGCCACCTGCTGGCGATCCCATCACCGACAAGAAGTTGCCTCACACCAAAAAGATGTGATTTACCCGTCGTAATCCTGAGAAGCTTTTGGTCAAAGTCTCTACCGAGTCAACGTGGTGAGGGGCGAAAAGTAAGGCTGAGCTGACCAGCCCTGACAGGTGAAATATACCGTATTTTTCGTCCCATAGGACGCTCCGTCCCATAGGACGCACCTAGTTTTTTGGAAATGTATGGAAGTGAGAGCTGGACCATCAAGAAGGCTGATCGCCGAAGAATTGACGCTTTTGAATTCTGGTGCTGGAGGAGTCTCTTGAGAGTCCCATGGACTGCAAGAAGATCAAACCTCTCCATTCTGAAGGAAATCAGCCCTGAGTGCTCACTGGAAGGACAGATCCTGAAGCTGAGGCTCCAAGACTTGGGCCACCTCATGAGAAGAGAAGACTCCCTAGAAAAGACCCTGATGTTGGGAAAGATGGAGGGCACAAGGAGAAGGGGACGACGGAGGACGAGATGGTGGGACAGTGTTCTGGAAGCGACCAGCATGAGTTTGACCAAACTGCGGGAGGCAGTGGAAGACAGGAGTGCCTGGCGTGCTCTGGTCCAGGGGGTCACGAAGAGTCAGACACGACTGAACGATTAAACAACAACAAGTTTTTTTGGGGGGGGGGAATAAAGGGAAAAAAATTTCCCTTTATTTCCCCCCCAAAAGCAGGTCGGGGAAACCGAACCAGGTCGAGGAACAGCGGGATGGCAGCACTGCGCCTCCCTGCTGTCCCCCGAGCTTGTGGGGCTGGCCAATGTCTGCCCAGCGAGTGGGGCGCTCTGCTTCAGGGTGCCCCTCGCGCCGGGCGGTAGGCTGCTATCCGCAGCGTGGGGAGCCCTGCGGGGACCTCCCGCAGGGCTGCCTAGGCTGCGGATGTCTTCCTGAAGCCTGGAGAGCGAGAGGGATCGGTGTGCACCGACCCCTCTCGCTCTCCAAGCTTCAGCGAAAGCCTGCATTCGCCCCATAGGACGCACCCAGATTTCCCCTTCATTTTGGGAGGGGGAAAAGTGCGTCCTATAGCGCGAAAAATACGGTACTTGGTGTCGGGTGTGGATTTCATGCTCTTTATTCAGCTCATAGTAGTGAGGAATGAAAGTCCCCCCAAAATATCTGCTTTATATACATTATTTACACAATGGGCCCCACGTGATTGGCTAATTCTGGGATTCTCCTGTAGGCCAATCAGGTTGCAGATTCACTTCCACCTGGAGCTGGATTGGGTGGCTCCTGCGGACCAATCATACTGCTGCATTGTTCTAGGACCAATCAGACTGCTGCCTTTTGGATCCTATTCACCTTAGTACATAACAACAGGGAACGAAAGACTAGAAAACCAATCCAGTTGGGCCAACTGCCATGGCTCCTCTCCCAAGATCCCCAGGAACTGTCGCTTTGTGCTCTCCTGCAGAAGAGATCCCTTACCAAACTAGAGTTTCCTGCTTTGAAACAAAGTTTAGATAATGTTGTGTTTGGTGCACTCTAGGTTTCATTCATCCATCCATCCAGTCCCTGTAAAGAAATAATAATAATAATAATAATAATAATAATAATAATAATAATAATCAGAGTCTGCTCCCAACTGCGTTGTTAATTAAGCACTTTCGCCAGGGTTCTCCCAAATTCAGGAAACTTTTTCAGCAAGGGGCAACTCTGAATATATTTCAGACCTTGTGGGGGGACGGATTATATTTTGAAGAAGAAAAAATGAACAAATTCCTATGCCCCACAAATAACCCTGAGATGCATTCTAAATAAAAGCACACATTCTACTCATGTAAAAACACACTGTTCGTGGGCCAGATTGAAAAGGCGATTGGGCCGGATCTGGCTCCCCCGGGTCTTAGGTTGCCTACCCATGTTCTAGAAGAAGAGGAGGAGGGGGAGAAAGAGAGAGAGAGAGAGAGAGAGAGAGAAAGGAAGGAAGGAAGGAAGGAAGGAAGGAAGGAAGGAAGGAAGGGACCACCACAGTTCTGGGCACAGTTCTGGGCACCACAGTTCAAGAAGGACACTGACAAACTGGAAGGTGTCCAGAGGAGGGCAACCAAAATGGTCAAAGGCCTGGAAACGATGCCTTATGAGGAACGGCTAAGGGAGCTGGGCATGTTTAGCCTGGAGAAGAGGAGGTTAAGGGGTGAGATGATAGCCATGTTCAAATATATACTGTAAAAGCATGTCACATAGAGGAGGGAGAAAGGTTGTTTTCTGCTGCTCCAGAGAAGCGGACACGGAGCTGGTTGGATCCAAACTACAAGAAAGAAGATTCCACCTCAACATTAGGAAGAACTTCCTGACAGTAAGAGCTGTTTGACAGTGGAATTTGCTGCCAAGGAGTGTGGTGGAGTCTCCTTCTTTGGAGGTCTTTAAGCAGAGGCTTGACAACCATATGTCAGGAGTGCTCTGATGGTGTTTCCTGCTTGGCAGGGGGTTGGACTCGATGGCCCTTGGGGTCTCTTCCAACTCTATGATTCTATGATTCTATGACTTCAGGTCAAAACCTCTGACCCAGATGCTCCTGGTGATTAGCTGCAGCATATAAGTTGGCACTTTGCATGTACTCTCTTTCAGCATCCAGGCCATTGAAAACAGGCATGGGAACCATCTCTGGACATATACAAAAACAAATCTCACTGGCCTCCTTCCCAAAGCCTAGAGCTCCATCTAGTGGCCATTGCTTCACACTGTGACCTCTCTCTGGCTACTCTGGTGTATAAAGTTCCAGTTGTGTCCAAACTTTTTTCAAAGAGGGCCAGATTTGATGAAGTGAAGGGCCGTGGGGGCCAATCAAAGGGCCAGCTAAAGTTATTGAGCTTTTTAAAGGATTTTACCCCAGGAAGTAAACTGGCACAGGGCTGGATTAGGCCCCTGGAACAGACATGCCAAACACTGAGAGCAACCTGGGCCAGATTCAGTTAATGACTGAAGATGTCAAGGAAATAAACAACTACAGTATCTGGCTTTTAGAAGACATCTGAAGGCAGCCCTGTTTAGGGAGGTTTTTAATGTTTGGTGTTTTTAATATTCTGTTGGGAGCAGCCCAGAGTGGCTGGGGAAACCCAGTCAGACAGATGGGTGGGATATAATTATTATTATTATTATTATTATTATTATTATTATTATTATTATTATTATCCTGTTCTCACAGTGGCCAACCAGAAGACCATTATGGTAAATGAAATATATTCAGAGTTGCAGCTTGTAAGACAGTGGATGAATTGCCCCCCTCCCACTCCGCCAAACCTCTGGCTTTATATACATTATTTATGCAATGGGTCCCATCTGATTGGCTGATTCTGCTTCCATCCTGGAGCCTGATTGGGCTGCTCCTGCAGGCCAATCAGTTGTTGCATTCTAGGATCCTACCTGCCTAATAGGCTAATTGGCTTCCTCCTGGGGCCTGATTGGGCTGCTCCTGCAGGCCAATCAGGTTGTTGCATTCTAGGAACCTACCTGCCTATTGTTCTAAGATCCAAGCTTGGTAGAACAAAAGGTAAAGTTAAAGGACCCCTGACAGTTAAGTCCAGTTGCGAATGACACTGGGGTTGCGGCGCTCATCTCGCTTTATTGGCTGAGGGAGCTGGCGTACAGCTTCCAGGTCATGTGGCCAGCAGGACTAAGCCGCTTCTGGCTGCACCAGAGCAGCGCACGGAAACGCCATTTACCTTCCCGCCGGAGTGGTACCTATTTATCTACTTGCACTTTGACGTGCTTTTGAACTGCTAGGTTGGCAGGAGCAGGGACTGAGCAACGGGAGCTCACCCCATCATTGCGGGGATTCAAACTGCTGACCTTCCGATCAGCAAGCCCTAGGCTCAGTGGTTTAGACCACAGTGCCACCCGCGTCCCTCCAAGCTTAGTACATAACAGTAAACCTGCAAGCAGGACCTAATCAGGAACCCCAAGCCAAAGAGATAAGTCACTAGACAACCTTTAGAAGACATCTGTATAGGGAAGTTTTTAATGTTTTATATGTTGGAGGCCACCCAAAGTGGCTGGGGCAAACCAGTCAAATGGGTGGGATATAAATAATAACATTATTATTATTGCTATTATTGTTATTATTGAATAAAGGTAAAGGGACCCCTGACCATTAGCTCCAGTTTTAGCCGACTCTGGGATTGCAGTGCTCATCTCGCTTTATTGGCTGAGGGAGCTGGCGTACAGCTTCCGGGTCATGTGGCCAGCAGGACTAAGAAGCCGCTTCTGGCGAACCAGAGCAGCGCACGGAAACGCCGTTTACCTTCCCACCAGAGCGGTACCTACCGGTATTTATCTACTTGCACTTCGATGTGCTTTCGAACTGCTAGGTTGGCAGGAGCAGGGACCGAGCAACGGGAGCTCACCCCGTCATTGCGGGGATTCGAACCGCCGACCTTCTGAACGGCAAGTCCTAGGCTCTGTGGTTTAACCCACAGTGCCACCCGCATCCCATATTATTGAATAGGATGTCCCTATGTTGGATGGTATGCGACGAGTGTTGGCAGTATTTTGCTGGATGGACAGCTTCTTCCAAACTGTTGCTTCACGTGTGGCATGAATGACGTTGCTGTCGCTGAGAACAGGGAGGCAATAAGACAAGTGAAGCTGCACTTTGTATCAGGTGAGTTTTGGTGACTGAGCAAGCAAGCTTGGGGGGCAGGATAGAGTGGGCAGCGAGGAGATGTCTAATAAAGCTTTCCAGTAGGGATAGGGGCTGGCACCTCGCTCTCCTGGGTTCTCCAGAATAAAAGCTGATTTGATGAGGATGATTGCGCCACCTTACATGCAAATTGTTTTGCAAAGTACGAGGCAGCAGGTCTCTGCCCCGAGGGACTTGCAATCACTGGCAAGTGGGTCTCTAAGAAGCCCACGTTTCTGTCCCAGCCACTGAGAGGAGGATAAGCTGTAGCTTATTCCAGTGGCGTAGCGTGGGGGGTGTAGGGGGGGGGCCGGCCGCACCGGGCGCAACATTGGGGGGGGCACGCTCGCACTCGCAGCTCTCTGCCCCTACCTGGCTCACTCACTCTCTCTCACTGCAGTGGTGGCTGTGCGAATCCGATCCGAGCCGCCGGGTCGCCGCCCACTGTGGAGGGGAGGGTGCCAGGCGTGCGGTGCGGTGCGGAGAGAGAGCGAGGGACTATCTGGGGGAGGGACAGTGCAGCGGGGGGGCGGGCACAAATTACTTGCCTTGCCCCGGGTGCTGACAACCCACGCTACGCCACTGGCTTATTCTTAACAATTGGCACAGGATGTGTTACTACGGGGTGTTAATGCCTGCAGACCATATATGCCCCCATTTTGGAGAAGATATTTTCCCTAGTGGGAAAAGGAGGTTGCCCCTATATCCCATTTCTCAAGCCCTTTAGGAGTTCGAGGAATCTCAGGACCCAAAATCTCAGGGATGCTTGGGAACGGATGGTGTCACTTTTCCCAGATTAGAAGAAGTAGTTAAAACACGCAGTGGGGATTTTGCTCATAGTATTTGTAGGCCTTGCTTTGTTGCCGCCCTCAGTGCAGCTGCAACTTGCTGAAACCATTAATGCGGAGAATTAATGCCTTTCCCAAAAAACCTGCGAGCCAGTGCCACTTATGACCTCCTCCAGTCAAGAATCATAGAATCATAGAATCATAGAGTTGGAAGAGACCACAAGGGCCATCGAGTCCAACCCCCTGCCAAGCAGGAAACACCATCAGAGCACTCCTGACATATGGTTGTCAAGCCTCTGCTTAAAGACCTCCAAAGAAGGAGACTCCACCACACTCCTTGGCAGCAAATCCCACTGTCGAACAGCTCTTACTGTCAGGAAGTTCTTCCTAATGTTTAGGTGGAATCTTCTTTCTTGTAGTTTGGATCCATTGCTCCGTGTCCGCTTCTCTGGAGCAGCAGAAAACAACCTTTCTCCCTCCTCTATGTGACATAGAAGAACCTCTTCGGTTTGGCCTACACTGAGATCAGAGAATGCAGTTGCAGCGAGGGAGGAATTCAGAAGTTGGGATTTCTGGGCTCAGAGCTGGGGCGTTCTGCAACAGATGAGGGAAGAAAGGGTCAGAACTGCAGGGATTTCTGGGAGGAGAATGGCATGCAGAAGGGGTTGTGGGAGCCAGGAGTTCTGCCTGTCTCCAGCCTTTTACAGGATGCGAGCTTTACTTCACGATCACGGGGCTCTCCGTCTGAGCCAGACACACCCCAAAGCCCGGTGCCCTATTCTACCACCTCTCTCCAAGGCAGGTTGGCAGAGAGTCACACCAGCTGGCATGTGAGCCCCTTGACCTTCTCTTTGGCTGATCGCTTGCGCCTTTTTTTTGTCCCTTCTTACTGTAAAAACCCTTTACGGCTTTCCCCTAAACGCTGCCCGTAAATCAGGTGGTATTTTAGGGAGCCAGGCAGAGTGCCAGGGCAGGGCAAGAATGAGCAGGAATGTGGCATCTTCCATGTCACCCCCCTCCTTGCCCCCGGGATTTCTGGTTTTTAAGCAACCTTTCTTTTCTTTTCTGCCCCCCTCTTCTTTTCTTTGAAGGCCTTTGCACTTGATTCATTGCTGCTCGTCAGAAGATCCGTCACAAACTGTGAGCTTGCCATAGGGATCGGGTTGGCCATTGTGGAAACAGGATGCTGAGCTAGTTCATAAGACTGTGGTGTGATCTAGCAGGTCTCATCATAGGTTCACATGTCAGAACTTAAGAAGAGCCCTGGTGGATCAGGCCCACAGCCCATCTAGTCCAGCATCCTGTTCTCACAGTGGCCAACCGGATGCCCATTATGGGAAAACCTGCAAGCAGGAGCTACACTCTCCCCTCTTGCAGTTTCCAGCAGCTGCTATCGGGAAGCATGGCTGCCTCCAACTGTGGAGGCAGGCTATAGCTATTGATAGCCCTGTCTGCCATGAATTTGTCTAACCCCATGTAATAATAGGTAAACGTGAAGGCAGTAGTGATGTATGGAAGTGAGAGCTGGACCATCAAGAAGGCTGATCGCCGAAGAATGGATGCTTTTGAGTTCTGGCGCTGGAGGAGACTCTTGAGAGTCCCATGGACTGCAAGAAGATCAAACCTCTCCATTCGGAAGGAAATCAGCCCTGAGTGCTCACTGGAAGGACAGATCCTGAAGCTGAGGCTCCAAGACTTTGGCCACCTCATGAGAAGAGAAGACTCCCTGGAAAAGACCCTGATGTTGGGAAAGATGGAGGGCCCAAGGAGAAGGGGACGACGGAGGACGAGATGGTGGGACAGTGTTCTCGAAGCTACCTGCATGAGTTTGACCAAACTGCGGGAGGCAGTGGAAGACAGGAGGGCCTGGTGTGCTCTGGTCCACGAAGAGTCAGACACGACTAAACGACTAAACAACAACAAAGGTAAAGGACCCCTGACAGTTAAGTCCAGTCGCGAACAACTCTGGGGTTGCGGCGCTCATCTCACTTTACTGGCCGAGGAAGCCGACGTTTGTCCGCAGACAGTTTTTCTGGTCATGTGGCAAGCATGACTAAGCCGCTTTGGCGAAACCAGAGTAGAGTGGTACCTCGGGTTACAGACGCTTCTGGTTACAGACTCCGCTAACCCAGAAGTAGTACCTCGGGTTAAGAACTTTGCTTCAGGATGGGAACAGAAATGGCGACACGGCGGCAGCAGGAGGCCCCATTACCTAAAGCGGTACCTCAGGTTAAGAACAGTTTCAGGTTAAGTACGGACCTCCGGAACGAATTAAGTTCTTAACCCGAGGTACCACTGTAGTGCGTGCCCAGCCCCATTACACTCTGCCCGGAGCAGAACCAGGACCCCAAATATTCCTCTCAAGCAGGGTTCAAGTTCAGCCACCACTTACCAAAGGCTGGCCCTTGAACCTCCTTTCAGGGCCAGAATTTGCTCCTGGAAGGAATTTGTGCAGTAGGAATAAACAGAAGTCACAGAAGAAAGGAGAAATCATGTAGGAAGAGCATATGCAAGGGCCTTCTGGTGGTTCCCTCCCTGCAAGAAGCAAAGCTACAGGGAACCAGGCAGAGGGCCTTCTCGGTGGTGGCGCCCGCCCTGTGGAACCCCCCTCCCACCAGATGCCAAGGAAATAAACAACTACCTGACATTTAGAAGACATCTGAAGGCAGCCCTCTTCAGGGAAGCTTTTAATGTGTTACATTTTAAAGTATTTTTAATCTTTGTTGGAAGCCGCCCAGAGTGGCTGGGGAAACCCAGCCAGATGGGCGGGGTACAAATAATAAATTATTATTATTATTATTATTCCTTCTGCCACCTCATCGCCTCCGCAAACGATACCGCTGTGCACAACTGTGTGGCCACAGCCAGCCACACTGCGGCGTGGCGTGACGCGACGCCAGGCACTCGTGTCCAAATATTAACCACAAGCCTGTCGGAGTGATGGAGGTTGCTTTCCCCCCCTCAGCATCGGTGGGTCCCACGAACCCAGACTTCTCTGTCCTCCGTCAGGCAGGAAGGGAAGAAAAATGGGGATGGGGGACAGAGCGATGGGATCAATGAGGCCTTTCACCCCCAAACACCCATTTAAGCAGAAGCATCCTATGACGCCAACCCAGTGAAGCCTGAATGCTTTCGTTGGCAGGGGAACCACCCAGGTCTGGGCCAGGAATGCCCCCTGCTGCCCGCTTCTGCAAGGATGCCCATTCACCGCCACAGAGGTTGTGAAGATGTGGGGGTTAAAGTATTTATTTTTAGCCTTCAAGCAGCCACAGAGGAGCTGGGGGTGGAGGCCGGGGGATGAGTTGTGTCCTTGAGACACCCTTCGGGTGCAGACTACGTCATGCGCAGCCTTTCCTTTGTCTCTCCCCCCTCTCCCCCCCCCCCGGTGTGACTGGAAAGTGCTTGAAATCCCAAAGGACCCAGGAGCCTTGTTCCCAAGCCCCTTCCATGCAAGCCCACCCCCAAGCCCCGCTTGGGACATTAATTTGTGAAATTCACCTGTGGAACTGGCTGCCACAAGATGAGGTCAGGGCCGCTGGTTTGGCCACACCCCAAGCTCCTTCCATGCAAGCCCAACAAGCCCTGCTTGGGATATTAATCTGTGAAATTCACCTGTGGAACTGGCTGCTACAAGACGAGGTCAGGGCCGCTGGCTTGGCCACACCCCAAGCTCCTTCCATGCAAGCCCACCCCCAAGCCCCGCTTGGGATATGAATCTGTGAAATTCACCTGTGGAACTGGCTGCCACTAGACGAGGTCAGGGCCGCTGGCTTGGCCACACCCCGGGAACAGCTTTGACCAGCCGGCTGAATGGAGGGTAGCTGATGGGTCGCAAAGCCTTGGGGAGCTGGGGACTTCCTCCGCAGGGAACATGGTGGACCCTCTTTTAAACAGAGGTTGGGTGGCCATCTGTCAGAGGATTCTTCAACTGCAATTCCTGCATTTCAGGGGGTTGGACTGGATGACCTTTGGAGAGTCTCTGCAATTCCATGATCTCAGAAGGTGGCGTCCTCTCCTTCATTGGAGGTGTTGTAAACGGAAATCTGCCCTTATTCCCTTATGGGGGACACAAGAGCCCTTCTAGAGTCCTTTGTAGGTTCTCCATCGGTCGGAGAAAATAACAGAGGCCAACCAGAGAATATTGAGAAGCAAAGCAGCTCGTAAGCCTGATCTTTATTGTTCTGTTGCAACAGGGTGCCCCCTTCACACGCAGGAGGAGGACCCAGAACAAAGGTGTGCCCGCCCTTATATAGACATTTTAAATTCCCTGCCCTGGAGCGCAAGACCACTCCTCCATACATCATGCACACATCACAGAAGGGGTGTAGCCCAAGACCACCTCCCACAAACATCATACCTACATCACAGAAAAGGCGGTCTACAACAGAAATCCGAGTGCCTTGTTTTTACCCTGTCTACCAGGTTATCTGATAATGCCTTACCTGATTGCCTTTCCTGGTAGTCTGGCCATTCCTTTGAGATGGCGATTCCCCAATTCCTGAGACTATGGGAAGGTTCCCTCACCCCCTCCCTCCTTGCAGAGAAAACATTTGGTCAGTTTGGGAGTCAAAATGGTTTCAGGGCGGTCTTCCTATGCTGTTCCAGACATGTGGTCCACATATCTATGTACGTGCTTGGTTGGTACATTTATGAACATTTATTATATATAAACGACCTTAATTTTTTTATTTCAGAGGTTTTCAAACAGGTTAGGGCGGCCGTCAGTCAGGGATTATTCACAATTGATTCCTCCTCTGCAGGGGGTACCCTCCAACCCCACAGTTCTTCCATTCCGTGGGTCTTCTCCCGCAGAACTGTTGGTGAAATGTGTGAGAGCATGTGGGGCGGCGAGAGGCTGGGGGGGCGCGATGAAGCTGCACCCACAGAATTCCCTCTGGGTGCATGGGGCACGGGTGGCGCTGTGGGTTAAACCACAGAGCCTAGGACTTGCCGGTCAGAAGGTCGGCGGTTCGAATCCCCGCGACGGGGTGAGCTCCCGTTGCTCGGTCCCAACCTAGCAATTCAAAAGCACACCAGTGCAAGTAGATAAATAGGTACCGCTCCGGCGGGAAGGTAAACGGCATTTCCGTGCGCTGCTCTGGTTCGCCAGAAGCGGCTTAGTCCTGCTGGCCACATGCCCTGGAGGCTGTACGCCGGCTCCATCGGCCAGTAAAGCGAGATGAGCGCCGCAACCCCAGAATCGGCCATGACTGGACCTAATGGTCAGGGGTCCCTTTACCTTTACCGTTACATGGGGTGCAAGAGGCCTTTGGCGAGGGTAGTGGCGCTAGCTGTGTCCATGCCTGTCCCTTGCGTGACACCCGTTGCTGGGGCACCCATTTCGTCTCCCTCAGGAATGCCCATCTGCTCAGCTAAGCCCCGATCCTGAAGTGGGGAGGCCCCCTCTTGTGCGGGGCTGAGGGGTGGCGATGTGGGCCCTGCCGCTGCTTTTGCGCTTGACGGCCGGACAAAGCCCCGCGTCCAAGGCAGGCCCTCGGCGCGCCTTAACAAGCATTAAGCCTCCCTTTTTAATTAGCTGCCTGAGCCGCTTAATCCTGGCTGATGCGGGGCCATTAATTAAAAGGCACAATGGTAGGGGAGGGACGAAATTCTCCCCAGTGACGTCCCGGGTGTGCGGGGTCCCGCCTCGACCCTACGGAAAAACCACCACTTCCCCGGCTCATTGAAAACCCCACAGCTGCCGTCTTCGCAGCCTCCACTCTCTCCTTCAGAGTAGAAAGGTTGAGGCTTTCAGGTCTACCTGTAGCTGGTTGAATGTCTGAATCCAGAACACGCTTGCCATCCTGGGGAAAAGAGGCAGGTGGGGTGCTGCAGAATCCTGTCCCGGGCCTGTTGCTGTTCAACAGCTTTATAAACAAACTTGGGTGGAGGAATTGATAAATAATAATAATAATAATTTATTATTTATACCCCGCCCATCCGGTTGAGTCTCCCCAGCCACTCTGGGCGGCTTCCAATCAAGTGTTAAAAACAATACAGCATTAAATATTAAAAACTTCCCTAAACAGGGCTGCCTTCAGATGTCTTTTAAAGAAAAGATAGCTGCTTATTTCCTTCTGAAGGGAGGGTGTTCCACAGGGAGGGTGCCACCACCGAGAAGGCCCTGTGCCAGGTTCCCTGTTCCCTGTTACCTCACTTCTTGCAGTGAGGAAACCGCCAGAAGGCCCTCAGAGCTGGACCTCAGTGTCCGGGCAGAACGATGGGGGTGGAGACGCTCCTTCAGGTCTACTGGGCCTTTGAGGCTGTTTACGGCTTTCAAGGTCAGCACCAACACTTTGAATTGTGCTTGGAAACGTACTGGGAGCCAATGGAGGTCTTTCATGACCGGTGTTATGTGGTCCTGGCGGCCGCCCCCAGTCCCCAGTCTAGCTGCCGCATTCTGAATTAATTGCAGTTTCTGGGTCACCTTCAAAGGTAGCCCCATGTAGAGCGCATTGCAGTAGTCCAAGTGGGAGATAACCAGAGCATGTGCCACTCTGGCCAGACAGTTTGTTATTGAATGATTTTATGTTACAAAAAAAAATTACAATCATACTAACACTAAATATAATTGAGAAATAAAAATTACACACATCAATATTTAGTTTATTTGTTATTTACCATCTTATTTCCTCCCAAACATTCCATGCAAAAACACACATTCCAATGCAAACTAAACAAAATGCAGTGCAAAACAAAATTCCAAAAACACACATTCCATGCAAAAACACATATGTACAGACACACACACACAAAATGATAACAATGAAAGTAAATACCCCCGTTTGATCTCACAAAATATTTTCTTCGGTTTTGACTTCCTGTCAAGTCCCTTCGCATATGTTTTATCTCACAATCGAATGCGCTCAAAACAATAAAAAAACTCTATAAATTTTACAATGCGTTCTTCGACTGCATAGGCCTTTGCAGGGGTTGAACAGTCGCGGAGGAATTCGTGGCCGCCTTTCCGTTTGCGGCTCGTTGCCTGCCCGAAAATCCTGCAAAAATCGCACCTGCTCCTCTCCTCAATTTGCGCCCCCTACAGGGGAAAGACCCCCTACCCAGATCCGCCCCCCCCCCGTCTCCCTTCACCTCCCCACCCTACCTCCTCTCCTCCATCCCAGAATAACTCGAAGGAGGAGAATGACAGGGCCCCTGGGTGACTTTTGCCGGTCTCTGGGGAAACCTCCCTGGAGAGCTGCAAGAATCAGCCCGGCCTTTTCTCAGACCCCTGGGAGGCAGAGGGGAGAGGGTGGTTTCCTAGGCAACCCCAGGTTTCCCCTTGGGATGACGGGTTTCACGGGAAGGGGGGGCTTACGGGATGACGGAGGTGTTGGGAAGAGGCTGGGGTGGGGGGGAGATAAAGCCGTTGGTTGGGGGATGTAGCAAGAACCTCCAGGCCTTCATAAGCCGAACTGTTGGCAGGTTCAGAACAGATGAAAGAAAGCCCTTCCAGCGCATTTTTGAACTGTGGAACTCCCTGCCACAGGATAGTCAAACCCCTAAAGGTAAAGGGACCCCGTGATGGGGTGAGCTTCCGTTACTCGGTCCCAGCTCCTGCCAACCTAGCTGTTCGAAAGCACATCAAAAGTGCAAGTAGATAAATAGGTACTGCTCCGGCGGGAAGGTAAACGGCATTTCCGTGCGCTGCTCTGGTTCGCCAGAAGCGGCTTAGTCCTGCTGGCCACATGACCCGGAAGCTGTACGCCGGCTCCCTCGGTCAATAAAGCGAGATGAGCACCGCACGGAAACACCGTTTACCTTCCCGCCGGAGCGGTACCTATTTATCTACTTGCACTTTGAGGTGCTTTCGAACTGCTAGGTTGGCAGGAGCAGGGACCGAGCAACAGGAGCTCACCCCGTCATTGCGGGGATTCGAACCACCAACCTTCTGATCGGCAAGTCCTAGGCTCTGTGGTTTAGACCACAGCGCCACCCGCGTCCCTGTTATCGGTCTATATTCATTTACAAATATTGTTCGACAATAGTCCTAATACACATTTTTAATTCATTTTGATGTTGTTATCCAATACATTTCTTGTGTTTTCCCGTTATGGGGTTTATTTCCTCTTCTGTGTTTCCAGACAACCCTGTCTCACAGGGGGTTGGGCTGGATGACCTCTGGGGTGCCTTCGACCCTTCCATGATTCTAACCCTCTGCTGCTTCTCTACCCATCCAGGCCGCCTTTCCTTCCTTCCTTCCTTCCTTCCTTCCTTCCTTCCTTCCTTCCCACCAGCCAGCCAGCCCGCCAGCCCCCCCTCCCTGCCCTTTCTCCACCTCCCCCCCTTCCCGTAACTCGTCACCTGGGCAACACATGCCTTTCACTGGGGGACAAAAGCCCCCCTCCAGTCCCCATCCCAGGAAGACACCCCCCTTGTCTCCCTCGGCCTTGCCAGCAGGGGGTGGCCCCTGTTGCCTGGGGAGATGGGGTGGGTGGTCCGAGCACCCCTATAAGAACGGCAGCCAGGGAGACACGCAGGCCAGACGCACCCAAGCCACCCTTCCGCTCGCCCCTGGGGGGTCAAGGCAGCCCACCCGTCCGACATCCCAAAGGAGAAACTTGCTGGCTTGTTTTGGGGGCAAGGATGAAGGTCTTGCCTGCCTGCCTCTTCCTCTTCCTCCTGCCCCTGGCCTCCCAGACCCCTGTCCACTCAACCCAGGTAAGTAGAGGACCCCACTTCTATCTCATATCCCCCCTTCTCTGTTGAGGACCCCACATCTTCGAAAGCATTCCAATGCACCAATTTTTTTGCGGAGATATAAAACAGCACATTGAATTGCTGGTGGGTACGAATTTTGAGAGGGTCCTACTTATGGGGTATGTTTTTTTAGGGGGGCTTTTAGGAAGGGGTTAAATTTCTCCTCTCTGTCTCCCTCCTTTTTCAGTCCTTGCTGGAGATACTTGGGGAAGACTTGGCCGCCTTGCTGTCGGCCAATGAAGGGGACCACCACCACCCGCCGCTCTCCCAGATCCTACGCGGCCAGCGGCCCCCCCACGATGCCCCCGGCCCCCCAACCCCCTCCTCAGGGGAGCGCGCCTTTATCCACTTCCTGAAAGACTTTGTGAGCACCCAGAAGAAGTTCCGGGGGCGAGCCAAGAAGATGGCCCAGCAAGGGTGCTTTGGCATCAAGCTGGACCGGATCGGGACCCTCAGCGGCCTTGGGTGCTAACGGTAAGCCTGGGTGTGGAGTCGCTGAGGAAAGGGGGTGGGGGAGAGGGGATGGGCAGGGTCTGCATCTCAGAAGCCCCCTCTCTCGGCACCTCTAGGTGTTGGACTGGGGGTAACATGCCTACCCAAGTGACTAGTCCCTGTGAGGTTGTCCACCAGATGTCAAAGAGAAAAACAACGACCAGACTTTTAGAAGACATCTGAAGGCAGCTCTGGTTACGGATGCTTTTAATGTTTAATAGACGATTGTATTTTAATATTCTGTTGGAAGCTGCCCAGAGTGGCTGGGGAGACCTAGCCAGATGGGCGGGGTATAAATAATAAATTATTATTATTATCCTGCGCTGATCATATTCAAAGAAGCAGGATATGCTGAGCCTTCCCTGGGAACCCAGGAGGCATTGGAAGAACCGAAGGATCCCTTTTGGGTCGATTCCAAGTTCTCATGGAATCCAGGCACAGAATCATGGAATTGTTGAGTGAGAAGGGAGCCTGAGGGTCATCTAGTCCAACCCACAGCAAAGCTGGAATCCTGCCCATATGAAGCACATTGCTTCCTCCAAATCAGCGGTTCTCAACCCGTGGGGCCTCAGATGTTGTTGGACTACAACTCCCATCATCCCTGAGCTCCGGCCTTGCTAGCTAGAGGTGATGGGAGTTGTAGTCCAACAACATCTGGGGACCCACAGGTTGAGAACCGCTGCTCCAAATAATCCTGGCAACGGTAGTTTTGCCCCTCGCAAGCTACAAGTCCTAGCACCCCTAACAAACTACAGCTCCTAGCATGGTGTAGTGGTTAAGAGCGGTGGACTCGTAATCTGGTGAACCGGGTTTGATTCCCCGCTCCTCCACATGCAGCTGCTGGGTGACCTTGGGCCAGTCACACTTCTCGGAAGTCTCTCAGCCCCACTCACCTCACAGAGTGTTTGTTGTGGGGGAGGAAGGGAAAGGAGAATGTGAGCCGCTTTGAGACTCCTTCGGGTAGTGATAAAGCGGGATATCAAATCCAAACTCTTCTTCTTCCCAGGATTCTTGCATTGGGGAGCGGAATGTGTTTTAGATAAGGTTCTTCTTCTTCTTCTTCTTCTTCTTCTTCTTCTTCTTCTTCTTCATAAGAATTGGCTTTAAGAACCAATCACAACAATAAAAGCACAACATGTAGGCTAATAGTTAGTAGAGAATATATAATAGAATGATGATATCATTCAAATTACAGTGGTACCTCGGGTTAAGTACTTAATTCGTTCCGGAGGTCCGTACTTAACCTGAAGCACCACTTTAGCTAATGGGGCCTCCTGCTGCTGCCGCACGATTTCTGTTCTCATCCTGAAGCAAAGTTCTTAACCCAAGGTACTATTTCTGAGTTAGCGGAGTCTGTAACCTGAAGCGTATGTAACCTGAAGTGTATGTAACCCGAGGTACCACTGTATAGGAATAAGCCAATCCAAGTTCATCTGTACAATGTAACAGAGTGGTGGAGACTGATGAAGACTATTATGAAACAGTGGTGTCATTCTGGAGACACCTGTCCTTTTGAGGTTTTTGAGATGTCTTCCGTTGAAACTTTTGAAAGACTATTGAGAGACTTTACTTTGGAAGCTTTTTTGATGACTTCTGTTGGAACTATTGTAAGACTGCCCTTAGATGTTTTGAACAGACGATTTGACGGTTCTCGCTACCACTCTGTTATGTTGTACATATGAACTTGGATTGCCTTATTCCTAGTAAGTATTGCATTGTTGTGATTAAATATGCTTTAAACAGAATCCTATTGCTGACGATGTCTCTGAACAGCCGACAAACAAAATTATTTGTCTCTGGTAAAGGTAAAGGGACCTTGACCATTAGGTCCAGTTGTGGCCGACTCTGGGGTTGCGGCGCTCATCTCGCTTTATTGGCCGAGGGAGCCAGCGTACAGCTTCCGGGTCATGTGGCCAGCAGGACTAAGCCATTTCTGGCGAACCAGAGCAGCGCATGGAAACACTGTTTACCTTCCCGCCGGAGCGGGACCTACCGTATTTTTCGCTCTATAAGACGCACCAGACCACAAGACGCACCTAGTTTTGGGGGGAGGGAAACAAGAAAAAATATATTCTGAATCTCAGAAGCCAGAACAGCAAGAGGGATTGCTGTGCAGTGAAAGCAGCAATCCCTCTTGCTGTTCTGGCTTCTGGGATAGCTGTGCAGCCTGCATTCACTCCATAAGACGCACACATATTTCCCCTTACTTTTTAGGAGGGAAAAAGTGAGTCTTATAGAGCAAAAAATACGGTATTTATCTACTTGCACTTTGACGTGCTTTCGAACTGCTAGGTTGGCAGGAGCAGGGACCGAGCAACGGGAGCTCACCCCGTCGCGGGGATTCGAACCGCTGACCTTCTGATCGGCAAGCCCCAGGCTCTGTGGTTTAACCCACAGCGTCCCCTTCTTTGTCTCTGAACAGCCGACAAATACCCTTTTCCCACCACATGTCCCCCTCTGGGCTTGAAGGTAAAATTTAGCTACAATCTGTAGACCTTTCGCACCTCCTTCTCCTCCATAAATTTATCAAATGCCCTTTTAACGCCTTGGGAGTTTGAGACTGTGGGCTCCTTACATTAACTGTGTCACATACGAATATGCACGTCCTTTTCGACAACTGTTGCTTGTCCCCATCCAATTCAGGAAGGTGATTCAACAGGATGTGTGTGTAGCAGGTGGCACTCCCTTCACCTGGGACCGCTCCTGCCTTCAGATCTCCCCTCCGCAGTTAGTCTTTGCCTTTAGCTGCAACACAGGGGGTTGGACTGGATGACCCTTGGGGTCCCTTCCAACTCTATGACGCAATAATAATAATAATAATAATAATAATAATAATAATAATAAATTTTATTTATAGCCCGCCCTTCCCAGTTCAAAAACCAGGCTCAGGGCAGCTAACAACAAATTTAAAACACTTAATTATAAAAGCAGCATAAAATACAGTATAAAAACATGAATAACAACAAAATTCAAAAATCAATTTAGGGGAAATAAGCATAAGGGCTAGCTGGCTGGATTGGTCCTCTTTGGGCCAGCGAGGAGACCAGGGGAGAATTAGCTGTGGGGTCTCAGAGCAGGTGATCTTCATAAAAGGGGAGGGGAGGGAAGAGAAGGGAAATGAAAGTTCAGGCTGAATTCAAATTAAAGACCAGGTGGAATAGCTCTGTCTGACAGGCCCTGCGGAAGTAGGTTAAATCCTGCAGGGCCCTGGTCTCCTGGGACAGAGCATTCCACCAGGTCGGAGCCACCACTGAGAAGGCCCTGGTGGAGGATAGTCTGGCTTCCTTAGGGCCCAGGACCTCTAAACTATGGTTATTCATGGACTTTAAGGTCCTCTGTGGGGCAGAACAGGAGAGGCGGTCCTGTAGATACGAGGGAAAAGGCAGAGGGCTGAGGGTTCGGGAACGGAGGCTCAAGTCTCCAAAGGAGATGGACATAGGTGGACAGAACTTTCCAGATGTATGTCAATTTTGGTAAAACTAAAACTTATGACAGCAGCTGTTTTCAGCTCCTTTCCTAGCATAGAATTCGCATTTTTCACAGCTGCTGCACCCTGGATTGACATCTTAAAAGAGCTTTTCACTAGGACTCCCAAGGTCTCGTTCCTGGTTCACCTCCAGTTCAGACCCCAGGAGCCTATATTTGAAATCTGCATCACCTTACTCTCGTTTACATTGGGTTGCACTTGCCAATTCGCTTTCCATTCGCTCGGTTCGGAGCTCTTCGCAATCCCTTTTTCATTTCAGCGACCCTGAACGGCTTGGGATCCTTGGCAAATTTGGCCACCTCACCCCCCAACTCTGGATCGTTCCAGGAATTCTCTGCATAGACCTTGTAGATTTGGCCTTCCGAAACGCCAAAGATTCCTGTGCAGATTTAGCTGTCAGGAAATAAGAGGAGAGGTCCTCTTACTGTGGGACTTGACATCTTTCTGCAGGGCCTGCAAGACGGAGCTGTTCCGCCTGGCCTTTGGTTTGGACTCAGTCTGACCCTTATGTTTCCCTCCCCTTGTGGTCTTGATCTATGGGCTGCTTTTAAAATGAGGCTGCATTTTAAATTGTATTTTAACTCAGTATTTTAAATTGGTTTTTTTCCCTTTCCCCCCTATTAAGTTTTTATTGTAATTTTACAGGTGTTAGCCGCCCTGCACCCAGCTCTGGCCGGGGAGGGCGGGGTATAAATAAAATTTTATTATTATTATTATTATTATTATTATTACAACAAAACCATTTGCTGGTTAAAGAACAGGAAACAGAGTAGGGACAAATAAATACCTGAGAAGAGCCCTGCTGGATCAGGCATGTGATTTAAACGATGGGATTCGCTCCCGCAAGCTGTACTGAGCGCCACCACGTTGGGCAGTTTGTAAAAATTCGACAAATCCATTGAGGAGAAGGCTATCCAGAATGCGGCAGCCAGACTGGTGACTGGGGGTGGCCGCCGAGACCAAATAACACTGGTCCTGAAAGACCTAGACTGGCTCCCAGGACATTTCCGAGCACAATTCAAAGTGTTGGTGCTGACCTTGAAAACCCTAAACGGCCTCAAAGGCCCAGCAGACCTGAAGGAGTGTCTCCACCCCCATCGTTCTGCCCAGACACTGAGGTCCAGCTCCGAGGGCCTTCTGGTGGTTCCCTCCCTGCGAGAAGCCAAGTTATAGGGAAGCAGGCAGAGGGCCTTCTTGGTGGTGGCACCCGCCCTGTGGAACGCCCTCCCATCAGATGTCAAAGAGAACAACAACTATCAGACTTTTAGACGACATCTGAAGGCAGCCCTGTTTAGGGAAGCTTTTAATGTTTAATAGGTTATTGTATTTTAGTGTTCTGTTGGAAGCCGCCCAGAGTGGCTGAGGAAACCCAGCCAGATGGGCGGGGTATGTATAAACAAACAAACAAACAAACAAAGAAACAAACAAATAAAATCATCATCATCATCATCATCATCAATAGCTGCTATATGCCCTTTCCAAGGCTAAAAGCAGCAGACCTGCCGTTAAGTGGCGGAACTCCCTCCCACAGTGGCTTTAAAAGAGGATTGAGCAAATTCTTGGAGGAGAGGGTTGCAGTTGCCTACTGGCCATGCCTTCATGGTCAGAGGCAGAGCAATGGGTAGATTTACAGAGAGGGCTATTGATGGCTGCTAACCATGACATAATGCTTCTGAATACCAGTTGGTGGAAACCAGGGAATATTGGGAAGAGCTGCTCTCGCACTCGGATCCTGCTTGTGGGTTTGGCTTTGGGCCACCTGGTTGGGCACTGCAAGAACCAAGATCCAAAAGCTGACAGAATATACCGAATTAGGCGGTCTATCGGACAAAATAAAGAATAAAGCAAACCAGGAACTTGCTTCAAAATGGGAGGTTTTCAGAGAATATCTGAAATATAAATATAGTAGTTCAAACTCTGTTGCAGCAATCGAGGAACTTCAGTAATAGTTGCAAGGTAGATATATTAAGAAAAAGTTTCATTATGATAAAAGTCTGTATTGGCAATAAGTAATATGAAATCGAATATGGAATAGACGGGAGCTTGGGTCTTTAGTGTGAAGACCAATTTATGTTTTCTTGTTTGTTAAGAAAATTCCGTGCCTATAGTTATCCCTGTGTATAGTTTGGTATTTGTGTTTTCTCTTTTTTTGCTGTATCAATAAAAAAATTTGAAAAAAGAGAGAGAACCAGGATCTTGGCCAAGATGGGCCACGATTGCTTTGACCCAGCCAGCCTCTTCCGATGGCCTCATTCTGTTTCTTCTCTTGCAGATGCCACCCCTGTGACGAAGCCCCCCAGGGGCCGAAGGACTCTGCACAGACAAAAGCACCCGCCGGGTGCTTGCAAATAAATCTCCGTACCTGCCCCCCCCCTCCGGGCGATCTGCCCCGCTTCAGACCAAAAAAGACAAAAGCCCCTCCACTACCCTGACCCCCACGGACTCACTCCAAACACCAAGCGTCTCAACGTGCCATTTGTAACCGATTGGAACCTGTCTTAAATTTTTGCAAAAAAATAAAATTGTTTCTGTTTGACTCTCCCACCCCACCCAACCCAACTTCGCTGCAAAATTCATCTGGGTTTGCGGAACGTCGAGCCGTGCAAAGCGTATTTTCGATTTGGGTAGATAAAAAGGACGCCTCTCTGCGTGTTAAGGAGCACGTTCTCCTTGCCGCTTGGTGAGCCAAGGCAGCTCTGGGATCAGGAGGCAGAGCTAACAAATGTTTTTTGTCCAAGGCAGGCCCGTCAGCACTCACTTTCAGGGCAGGTAACGGAAAATCCTTCTTCAGTTCACCTGCGGAACTCCCTGCCACTGGAGGCAGTGATTGTGTGCTGGTCCCGGGGGTAAGGTACCTTGGGTGTAGCAAAGTCCACACGAAGAGGGGCAAGGTCCGAGGCAGAGTGCCGGGCGGTGAACAGGAACGCTGGAACAGGAGGCTGTGCAGGGAACAGGAACACCGGATGGTCGGGAACAGGAGGCCGAGCAGGGAACAGGAGTACCGGATAGTCACGAGCAGGGATCACGAACGCAGGAAGGTCCGAAGCCAACAACGACGTTGCTCCCGCAACCTGGGGCCGGGCTGACTGGGCTTTTATCCTCTTCTAAGGCCGGGGGCGGTCCCGGCCCCCAGGAGCCCCGCCTCCTCTGGCCTTAAGGCGAGCACTCCTCCTGGGGGCAACCAGTTCCCTTCGCCTCTCTGCTCTAAACCTCTGCAGATCAGGAGAGGCCGAAGGGTTACTGGGCCCTGGAGGAGGCTCACCTGTGGCCACTGAGTCGTCAAGCCTCTCTGGGGCCAGAAGGGCTTCACCTGGGGCCAGCTCCTGATGCACTGCCACAGGTGCAGGCTCTTCAGCATCTAGGCCTGGCCCCAGTTCAGCCGGCCCTGGAGGCGGGGACTCCTGTGCAGGCCGGGATTCCTCTGTTTCATCCTCCGAATCGGAATCCCAGGCCATCACACCATCCCCCCTCCCAGGCCCCCCCCTCAACCGAGGGTCCGGACCCGGCTTGCCGGGGTACGTCGCATGGAACTCTCGGAGGCAGGCAGGTGCGTGGACGTTGGCCGCTGGTTCCCAGGAACGGTCCTCCGGTCCGTACCCCTTCCAGTCAATGAGATACTGCAGCTTCCCCCTGCGGTATCGGGAGTCCAGGATGCGTTCCACCTCGTACTCAGGCTCTCCCCGAACCAACACTGGCTGCGGTCGGGGACGGTTCGGGTGGAACTCGTCGGGTGGGGCCACCGGACTCAAAAGGGACCTGTGGAAGACCGGGTGAACCTTCAGGGTTGCGGGTAACCGGAGACGAAATGCCACAGGAGAGACTTGGTCTACGATAGGGAACGGGCCGGTGAAGCGGGCGTCCAACTTCCGCGAAGGTCGAGAGGGGTGGAGGTGGCGAGTGGAGAGCCAAACCAGGTCACCGACGCGAAGTTCCGGCCCCACCTGGCGGTGGCGGTCGGCCTGGGCCTTGTACGCTTCCTTGGCCTGGTGCAGTTGCTCCACCAAAAGCTGTTGCTGGGACTGGAGCTCTTGAAGCCACTCCGTCACCGCCGGGACTGCGGATGTCGGCAGCACCTCTGGAAACAGCCGTGGATGATAACCATAACTGGCCTGGAACGGGGTCTGCTGGGTGGACGCATTCACCGCGTTATTGTAGGCGAACTCCGCCAATGCCAGGTGGTCGACCCAGTCATCCTGCTGGTAGCTGCAGTAACACCGGAGGTACTGCTCCAGCACCGCGTTCGCCCGTTCCGTCTGGCCATCGGTCTGTGGGTGGTAGGCTGACGAGAGGCAGACCTCCGTCCCGAGGGTCCGGTGTAGTGCTTGCCAGAACCGGGATGTGAACTGAACGCCCCGGTCGGACACCACGCGCTCAGGTAGGCCATGCAGGCGGAAGACATGCTGAAGGTACAGCTGAGCAGTTTCCTTGGCTGTGGGTACAGATGGACAGGGAGCGCAGTGCACCATCTTGGTGAAATGGTCGGAGAAAACCAGAAGGCAGGTACAGCCACGAGACGAGGGTAAGTCCACTACAAAGTCCAACGAAACCGTGTGCCAAGGGTGCGGTGGAACTGGCAATGGCTGAAGTAGGCCGGGGGGTCGCCCGGTAGGTCCCTTGGCGCGCCGGCAGACATCACAACCAGCAACGTAGCGAGCCACGTCAGCCTTCAGGCGGGGCCACCAAAACTCTCGACTGACCAGATGGGTGGTCCGATACCGTCCAAAGTGCCCCGCTGCTGGGGCATCATGGGCCATCCGGAGAACCTCCAGCCGTAGTGGCCCTGGCGGGATGTACAAACGACCGTGGTGCAGCAGAAGGCCCTGATGCAGGACCAGCCCCGGATACTGTGGGCTGGACCCTTCAGCCAGCTCCCGGAGTCGATCCTGGGCCCAAGCGTCGACCCGCTGCTGTTCCCGCACCCGAACCTGCAGTGGCTGCGCCTCCTGGGTGGCCAGGAATGCAGCCGGAGGTAGGATCGTGGTGGGTTCTGCTTGCTGTACCGTGTCTGCGTTGTCGTCAGGTTTCCGGGACAGGGCATCCGCCTTCTGATTCTGAGAGCTAGGGATGTAGCGGATCCGGAACTGGAACCGGGAAAAGAACAACGCCCACCGGATCTGTCTTTGGTTCAGCTTGCGGGTGGTCTGGAGGTACTCCAGGTTCCGGTGGTCGGTTCTCACCTCCACCGGATGTCGTGCCCCCTCAAGATGGTGGCGCCAGACCTCAAAGGCTACCTTGATGGCCAGTAGTTCCCGCTCCCACACAGTATAGTTACGCTCCGCTGGTAGGAGCTGGCGGGAATAGAAGGCACAGGGTAAGAGTGGCGCTTCAGGACCAATCTGTTGAGACAAGACGGCACCGAGAGCCGTACTGGAAGCGTCGGTCTCCACCACAAAGGGTCGAGAGGGGTCAGGATGTTGTAAGATTGGTGCCCTCTGGAAACAGGCCTTCAACCCCTGAAACGCCTCCTCTGCCTCCTTGTCCCAGGAAAACGGCGTCTTTGGGCGCAGTAGCCGGGTCAACGGGGTGGTGCGATGAGCATAATCAGCGATGAAGGTCCGGTAGTAATTGGCGAACCCCAGGAAACGCTGTAGGTCCTTGCGGTTCCGGGGTGCCGCCCATTCTTGAACCGCTGTCACCTTCCCCGGGTCCATTTGCACCCCATCTGGAGAGAGCCGGTGACCAAGGAAGTCCACAGTCCGCTGATGGAACTCGCACTTGCTGAGCTTTGCGTACAAACGGTGCTCACGCAAGCGCTGCAGCACGGTCCGGACATGTCCCTCATGGCGAGCCGGGTCACGGGAGTAAATCAGTATGTCATCCAAATACACCACCACGTACTTGTCTAACAGGTCCTGAAACACGTGGTTGATGTAGCGTTGAAACACAGCAGGCGCGTTGCACAAACCGAAAGGCATAACCAAATATTCGAACTGCCCGTACCGGGTCCCAAACGCTGTCTTCCACTCATCCCCGGCTCGGATCCGAATCAAGTTGTAGGCCCCCCGGAGGTCCAGCTTGGTGAACACCTGTGCCCCTTGCACCCGCTCCAGCAGCTCCGAGATAAGGGGCAAGGGGTACCGGTCTGGGACGGTAATTTTGTTCAGGGCTCGGTAATCATGGCAAGGGCGGAGTTCCCCACATTTCTTCTTAACAAAAAGCACCGGCGCCGCGGTGGGCGAGGTGGAAGGCCTAATGAACCCACGCTCCAGGTTCTTGCGCAAGAAGTCCTGCAAAGCCTCGCGCTCTGGCTCTGTTAGGGAATATAAGCGACTCACTGGTAAAGGCGCTCCGGGTTGGAGGTCTATGCCGCAGTCAAAAGGCCGATGCGGCGGCAGCTGGTCTGCCCCCCGTTCCTCGAACACGTCCTGGTAGTCCTGGTACACGGCTGGGAGCGTGGGTGCTGCCTCCTCTGAGGGCGCGGCCGCCAGCGTTCCGGATTGAGCATGGGAACATGGGTCTGGGAAGTGCACGGTCCGTTTGACCCAGTCAATCTGAACGTTGTGGGCCTCCAGCCAGTCCATCCCGAGCACCAGGGGGAAGCGGGGCATAGAGGCAATGTCCAAAGTTCGCAACTCCCGGTGCTGCTGGAGACACAGGACCAGAGGCTGGGTCTCCTGAGTAACGGCACCTGAACGCAGAAGTCGTCCGTCAATCGCTTCCACCTGGACCGGTACTGGCTTGTTCCGAAGTGGCACCTGATAATGGGCGGCAAAAGCAGCGTCCATATAGGAGCGGGTTGCCCCTGAATCTACCAAAGCATGGGTGAGGATCCAGGGCCCACCTGGAGGGTATAAACGTACCGAAACCATAAGATGTTGCAAGTCCATTGGTGCGGGCCCATTCTGTACGGTTTGGGACCCCCGGTAGCTAGGGCCATCAGCTACTGGGGTTGGCGGTTTCCCTGCGGCTGGCGTTTCTCAGGGCAGGACCGAGCGAAGTGTCCACTTCCGCCACAGTAAAGACAGAGATTTCCATCCCGACGCCGCGCCTTCTCTGCGGGGGAAAGGCGTGGCCGCACTGCCCCGAGCTGCATAGGCTCCTCCGTTAAATCAGTTGTGACCGTGGGGCTGCCGGAAAAAGCTGGTGCCGTGAACTGGAAGTGTCGGCGACCCCGGGCCTGACGACGATCCTCCAACCGGTCGCCTATTTGTAGACTCCGTTGAATGAGAGTGTCCAGCGTGGTGGGGCGTTCCATTGTGGCCAACTGGTCCAGTACCTCGTCCGAAAGCCCTTCGAGATACTGGTCCCGCAGTGCCGAGTCATTCCAGGTCAAGTCCTGTGCCAACAGCCGGAACTCCGTGGTATATGTGGCCACCGTGGACTTGCCCTGTTTCAAATGCCGAATCGCCCGGTTGGCTTGACTCTCTTTCTGGGGGTTGCCGAACGCGGCCTCCAAACGATTGCAAAACCCCGTATAGTCTGCCAGCAAGGGGGAGTCTTGCCTGAGTAGCGGCAACGCCCACTTGGCCGCCTGGTCCTTTAACAAGCTAATCAAAAAGTGCACCTTGGTACGGTCGTCAGGAAAGTTCCGGGCTCGCCCCTGAATATACAGTTTGGCCTGGGCCAGGAACATGGGAAAGCTGGCCGGGGCTCCATCAAATTTCTCAGGCAAAGCCACTGGGTACTTGCCCGGAGCCGGGGCGTCGGCCCCAGAAGCCGGTAGGGCTTCCAAGCGTTGCTGAAGTGCCTCAACCGCGTCACTGAGCTGCTGCACGGTGTGAGACAAGGCCTGGTTCTCCTGGGCCAAAGCCACCAGTGCAGCCGCCTGTTCAGCCATGGCCTCTGGCTCTTCCCGAACGCACCCCGACGAAGGGGGAGTGCGGGAGGTGGCGGGAGCAAACTGTGCTGGTCCCGGGGGTAAGGTACCTTGGGTGTAGCAAAGTCCACACGAAGAGGGGCAAGGTCCGAGGCAGAGTGCCGGGCGGTGAACAGGAACGCTGGAACAGGAGGCTGTGCAGGGAACAGGAACACCGGATGGTCGGGAACAGGAGGCCGAGCAGGGAACAGGAGTACCGGATAGTCACGAGCAGGGATCACGAACGCAGGAAGGTCCGAAGCCAACAACGACGTTGCTCCCGCAACCTGGGGCCGGGCTGACTGGGCTTTTATCCTCTTCTAAGGCCGGGGGCGGTCCCGGCCCCCAGGAGCCCCGCCTCCTCTGGCCTTAAGGCGAGCACTCCTCCTGGGGGCAACCAGTTCCCTTCGCCTCTCTGCTCTAAACCTCTGCAGATCAGGAGAGGCCGAAGGGTTACTGGGCCCTGGAGGAGGCTCACCTGTGGCCACTGAGTCGTCAAGCCTCTCTGGGGCCAGAAGGGCTTCACCTGGGGCCAGCTCCTGATGCACTGCCACAGGTGCAGGCTCTTCAGCATCTAGGCCTGGCCCCAGTTCAGCCGGCCCTGGAGGCGGGGACTCCTGTGCAGGCCGGGATTCCTCTGTTTCATCCTCCGAATCGGAATCCCAGGCCATCACAGATTGCTTCCATCTCGGATGGCTTTAAAAGAGGATGGGACAAACCAGGAGGAGGGGAGGACTATCGAGGGCCGCGAGCCATGTTGGCTACGCCCTGCTGGAAATCACAAGAGTGGCTCTTGTGCCCCAGTCCTGCTTCCGGGTTTCCCATCTGGCCGCCAGGGGGTGAGAATACACAAACACAGCCTTGGAAGTAGTGTTTCAGAGACGGGAGTCTGGCATGAGAAACAGGTTTTTGGATCTGAGGCCTGAGAGCCCCGAGTGCAAATTAAGGCATGGCATGATGAGTTAAGGCATGGGTTGGCAAACTAAGGCCCGGAGGCCGGATACGGCCCAATCGCCTTCTCAATCCGGCCAGCGGATGGTCCAGGAATCAGCGTGTTTTTACATGAATAGAATGTGCCCTTTTATTTAAAATGCATCTCTGGGTTATTTGTGGGGCATAGGAATTCAATCATTCCCCCCTCCCCAAAATATAGTCTGGTCCCCCACAAGGTCTGAGGGATAGTGGACCGCCCCCCTGCTGAAAAAGTTTGCTGACCTCTGGGTTAAGGTCTCCAGCAAACATGTATTTACGGCAAGCACTTTCCACACAGGACGAGGGTGGCGCTGTGGGTTTAACCACAGAGCCTAGGACTTGCCGATCAGAAGGTCGGCGGTTCGAATCCCCGCAATGACGGGGTGAACTTCCATCGCTCGGTCCCTGTTCCTGCCAACCTAGCAGTTCGAAAGCACGTCAAAGTGCAAGTAGATAAATAGGTACCAGTCCGGCGGGAAGGTGAACGGCGTTTCCGTGCGCTGCTCTGGTTTGCCAGAAGCGGCTTAGTCCTGCTGGCCACATGACCCAGAAGCTGTACGCCGGCTCCCTCGGCCAATAAAGCGAGATGAGCGCCGCAACCCCAGAGTCGGCCACGACTGGACCTAATGGTCAGGGGTCCCTTTACCTTGACTTTCCACAAAGCTTTACAGATTTCCAGGGGCGGCACAGCTCAGCAAGGCCACACGGGGTCGCTGTTCCTCTGCAAAACCTGTGGCCTCGCTTCACAAACCTGGGTTTGTGGAGGGTTGCGTTTGTTTTTCCTACAACAGTAGAGAGGGCAAAACAACAGCACACACTCTCTCCCCAGCCGCCTCTTTGCGAAACGCTTCAGAAAGGAGTCTGAAGGTTACCCCAAACTGCATGTGTGAAAGGAGCCCTGCGCGCAACACGGACACTTCTACTCAGCAAGGGGCACCATAGCGAACCCAGGAGAAATTTGCACTGGGTGGAGCGGTTTTTGTGGCAGCTGCATTCTGCGTGGGCCATTGGGAAGAACCGGGAGTCTTTGCAAAATGAGCCATGCGATAATATAGTCATAATTGCCAGAGCCAAAAGAATGATCCCAGGAAGTTCCACTTAGGGATTAATTTGAAGGGAAAGCAAAACAGAAATGCGATCGATAGCTTTCATTCCTGCACTGCAAGAGATTGGAGTAGATGCCAATTTGCTCTCTTCCAATGCCACAATTCTTCTTGTTGTTGTTTAGTCGTTTAGTCGTGTCCGCCTCTTCGTGGCCCCCTGGACCAGAGCACGCCAGGCCCTCCTGTCTTCCACTGCCTCCCGCAGTTTGGTCAAACTCATGCTGGTAGCTTTGAGAACACTGTCCCACCATCTCATCCTCTGTCGTCCCCTTCTCCTTGTGCCCTCCATCTTTCCCAACATCAGGGTCTTTTCCAGGGAGTCTTCTCTTCTCATGAGGTGGCCAAAGTCTTGGAGCCTCAGCTTCAGGATCTGTCCTTCCAGTGAGCCCTCAGGGCTGATTTCCTTCAGAATGGAGAGGTTGGATCTTCTTGCAGTCCATGGGACTCTCAAGAGTCTCCTCCAGCACCAGAATTCAAAAGCATCCATTCTTCGGCCACAATTCTAGGATTCCATAAATCTGCAGAGCCACACACGGTCCCTGCCCCTGCCTTGCAAGTTATCGTGAGGATTGGAAGTAAATCATAGACGGGAAGCGCTTGGCCGTGTTGTCCTAGACACCGGCAAATCGTAGACAAGTGGTAGGGACCCCGAGGGTCATCCAGCCCAACCCGCTGCAATGCTGGAATCTTTCACCCAATGTGGACCTTGAATCCACAACCCTGAGATTCTTGTGCTCTGCTGACTGAAATTAGGTAAAGGTAAAGGGCCCCCTGACCATTAGGTCCAGTCGTGGCCGACTCTGGGGTTGCGGCGCTCATCTCTCTTTACTGGCCGAGGGAGCCGGCGTACAGCTTCCGGGTCATGTGACCAGCAGGACTAAGCCGCTTCTGGCGAAGCAGAGCAGCGCACGGAAACGCCGTTTACCTTCCCGCCGGAGCGGTACCTCTTTATCTACTTGCACTGGTGTGCTTTCAAACTGCTAGGTTGGCAGGAGCAGGGACCGAGCAACAGGAGCTCACCCCGTCGCGGGGATTCGAACTGCCGACCTTCTGATTGGCAAGTTCTAGGCTCTGTGGTTTAGACCACAGCACCACCCGCGTCCCTGAAATTACTCGGAAGCAAATGCTTAAGTTTAGAAGGATTTGCCTCTAGGGTAACCGGATAGAGGATCACTGCCTTAAAGCGCGGGTAGGCAAACAAAGGCCCCGGGGGCCAAATCCAGCCCAATCGCCTTCTAAATTGTGCTTTCACATGAGTAGAATTTGTCCTTTTATTTAAAATGCATCTGTGGGTTATTCGTGGGGCATAGGAATTCGTTCATCCCCCCCCCCCAAATATCATCTGGCCCCCCCACAAGGTCTGAGGGACAGTGGACCGGCCCCCTGCTGAAAAAAACTGCTGACCCCTGCCTTAAAGTCTCATTGTTATTGCTGGCTGCCCCCGCCCCCATTTAAGAGACCTCTGGGAACCGTAGTTTTGTGAACCTGCTGGTAACCTGTGCTACCAACCCGAGCAAAAAAAGGCAAAAAACCCGGGTGCAAGGTTTTCAAATCCATTTGCAGAGTGAACATTCTGGCTTAAACTGGGTTGGGCTGCAGGCCTTAGTGGACGCTAAAACCTTCCAATATTATTTTTAAAGGGTCCCTCTGGACTACATTTTCCAGAAGGAATGTGGCCGCATTTGGATTCGGAGTTCCCGAATTTGCACGAGCCTCACGTCTCTGCCACATTTCAGATCTGCCTCCCTCTTGGGTTGGGCTTCCGGGACACCCAGCCCCCCAAAAAAGCAGTTTTAGGTCCTTTGAGTGGGAGCCAGCTGCATGGGATCGACATGGGCTTGGCCCGCGGAACGCCGATAAATCAAGAGAGCCATTAACCCCCATTGTGTCTCTGCAGAAGGAATCTGACCTGCGGCTTCCCTTCCCTGGAAAAAAGGAGTCTTCTCAATGGATTTCTGCCCAGTCAGTTTCCTTCCACGCTTCCTGCTATTTTGGGTGGGGAACGTTCTCCCTTTTCCTTTACTTGCTCTCTCTCCCGCTCCAGAGCGGTGCGAAGGATCCAGGAACTCTGGGTCCAGCTTGGATGGAGAGTTCCAAAAAATCACGGTACTGGAGGGGTCCCTGAGGGTCATCTAGACCAACCCCGCGCAAGGCCGCAATCTCAACTACTAGGCTGAGACCCTCCCTGCCCGCAGAGTGTCTCGCCAGAGTGGCACAGGCTCTAGTTGTTTCCCGCTTGGACTACTGCCATGCGCTCTACGTGGGGCTACCTTTGAAGGTGACCCAGAAACTACAACTAATCCAGAATGCGGCAGCTAGACTGGGGACTGGGAGCCACCGCTGAGACCATATAACACCAGTCCTGAGAGATCTGCATTGGCTCCCAGTACGTTTCCAAGCACAATTCAAAGTGTTGGTGCTGACCTTTAGAGCCCTAAACGGCCTCAAAGGCTCAGTAGACCTGAAGGAGCGTCTCCACCCCCATCGTTCAGCCCGGACACTGAGGTCCAGCTCTGAGGGCCTTCTGGCAGTTCCCTCATTGCAAGAAGCCAAGTTACAGGAACCAGGCAGAGGGCCTTTTCGGTAGTGGCGCCCGCCCAGTGGAACACCCTCCCACCAGATGTCAAAGAGATAAACAACTACCTGACATTCAGAAGACATCTGAAGGCAGCCCTGTTTAGGGAAGCTTTTAGTATTTAACGCTGTACTGTTTTTAACACTTGATTGGGAGCCGCCCAGAGTGGCTGGGAAAACTCAGCCAGATGGGCGGGGTATAAATAATAAATTATTATTATTATTTATTATTATTGTTATCATCATTAAAGCATCCATGACAGATGGCCATCTGCTTAAAAACCTCCGAGGAAGGAGCGCCCACAAACCTCCCCGAGACTATTCCACCGTCGAACGGCTCTTACGGTCATAAAGTTAAGCAGGATTTGACCAAACGGGCCTCATCCGGCACAGCAACCGCTGTCTCTGGAAAGCCCATGAGCCGTTCCTGAGCCAACAGCCCTCTCTCCCGCTAGCTCCCCAAACGTAGCTCCGCCGGGTGCAGTTAACCTATGGAACTCCCTGTTGCAGGAGGCAGCGACGGCCACTGGCCTAGATGGCTTCAGAAGAGGTCTAGACAAATGCATGTAGGAGGAGAGGCCTAGCGATGGCTCCACGGTCAGAGGTAACAATGCTTTAGAGTACCAATTGCCGGACACCACAGGAGGGGAGACGGTCACTCTCGCACTCAGATCCCGCTGGTGGGATTCCCTTATGTATTATTTTGTGTTTTCAGATGATATACCATCTTGTGGTGCCTGGGTGAAGGGCACTATAGAAATCAAATAAGTAAGTATATATATCTATGAGTGAGAGATTTTACTTCCTTGGGCTCCATGATCATTGCAGATGATGACAGCAACCACGAAATTAAAAGACGCCTGCTTCTTGGGAGAAAAGCACTGACAAACCTAGACAGCATCTTAAAAAGCAGAGACATCACCTTGCCAACAAAGGTCCGCATAGTTAAGGTTATGGTTTTCCCAGTAGTGATGTAAGGAAGTGAGAGCTGGACCATAAAGAAGGCTGATCGCCAAAGAATGGATGCTTTTGAATTACGGTGCTGGAGGAGAGTCTTGAGAGTCCCATGGACTGCAAGAAGATAAAACCTCTCCATTCTGAAGGAAATCAGCCCTGAGTGCTCACTGGAAGGACAGATCCTGAAGCTGAGGCTCCCAGACTTTGGCCACCTCCTGAGAAGAGAAGACTCCCTGGAAAAGACCCTGATGTTGGGAAAGATGGAGGGCACAAGGAGAAGGGGACGACGGAGGACGAGATGGCGGGACAGTGTTCTCGAAGCTACCAGCATGAGTTTGACCAAACTGCGGGAGGCAGTGGAAGACAGAAGTGCCTGGCGTGCTCTGGTCCTGGGGGCCACGAAGAGGCGGACACAACTAAACAACTAAACAACAAAAATCCCTATATAACTCTGCTTGGCCACTGTGAAAAGCAGGCTCCTCCTAGGTTCCAGCAGATATTCAGATAGACTGCCCTTCCATATGGCAGTTCAATTTAGCCAGTCGTCCCCAACCTGGTGCCCTGTGGACTCCCAACGCCCCAAACCAGAACTAATAATGTGTTGCTTCCATGGGGTGGCTTGGGATGAGACTTTTCTGACGATCATAACGAGGGTTGAGGAGCGGATCCAGCCCCGTAACCTGGGCAGTCCACGAAGAGCTTTTAATGCCTTGCCAGCCTGTCTTAGCTGCCAAAAGAGGTCTAGACCGGCATAGGCAAACGTGGCCCTCCAGATGTTTTTGGGACTACAACTCCCACCATCCCTGACCACCGGTCCTGTTAGCTAGGGATGATGGGAGTTGTAGTCCCAAAACATCTGGTGGGCCGAGTTTGCCTATGCCTGGATTTAAGACAATTTTGTGGAGGATGAATACGGCTGTCACAGGCTACTAGCCACTCTTCCTGCTGGGAGACAAAAAGAAAGTTTGCGAATCCAGGTAGACGGGGAACGGAAATCCCCACTGCTGTGGAATCTGGAACCCAATGCTTTAAATTTGGCACCCTGGGACCCTTGAACCTTTGAGGAGGAGGGAGTATAATTGCAGCATCAAATTCTGCCCCCCCCATGACAATTCGCGTCCCCTGTTCCACTCCACACACACACCCAACCCAGGCAGCAATATTCCCCTCGGTTTCGTATACTTTTTTTGTTTTTTTAATAAAAAGCAAAATCACCACCTTCAATATGAAGGTTAACAAAATGATACAAAAGAGAAGCGCTTTGTAACGACATCACAGGCCTGTTCCCGTGACATCACCTCTCAGCGCCCACACTTTATCTGGAGGCACTTTGTTTCGATGTCATCAAGAGAGCGAAACCAGGCATCTCCTTCCACCGGCGTCGGCCGCCGGTTCTCCCAACACCCGCAGTCACACGGAGATGATGTCACAGAGAGAACGGTCTTGCTCTCGCGCCACGATGACATCGCAGTCCAGTGCCCAGGACATCCTTAACAGTCTCTATGGTATTATTGGTCTCGAGTGGCGAACGCCATAAAAAGGCAGCTTGAGATATCCCAGAGCAAAAGCTTCGCTTTTCCCTCCTGTGACATCATCACAGTGACATCATCAGAAAGTGCAGAGTCTTCTGATTGTCATATGGTTATTTCAACGCGGCGGTTTAACCCTTCTCCGTGGCATGTGCGTCCTTGAAATCTCATAGATTCGGCAGGCAGAGGTGACATCACTCCTGCTCCTGATGACATCACTACACAGCTGCCGTTTCCCACCAGCTTTGAATGTGGCGACAAGTTGCACTCTGGCGAATGCGGCACTGCCAGCGGCATGCCAATGACAGTCCCTCTTTGGCTTTTGGGACGGGGAGAGTCAGGGGCTGCACGTCAAAGTGTGCAGAAACCTTGACCCCCGTCCCTTTATTATAATGGAATATGTCCATTTAGATTCAAGTAAGGCTCCCCATTTCTAGAAATCGGTAGACAACGGGCGGCCACCCTCCCATCACCCCAAAAGGACGGACGACAAATTGTATAAGGCCTCTGGTGATCATCCCACACAAATCCTCCATACAGCACCATGGTGGGCCGAAGTTTTTAAAACACACCCCAAAATGGCAGAAAGACAGTGATCCAACAGCCTCCATTTTGAAAACGTTGCCATCAAGCAGAGAGGGGTGGCCATCTTGAAGGCCAGGTGGCAAAGGGATTTCATTTCCCTTTCCTTCGCCACCTCATTCCTCCCACCAGGCAGCCACCTTGCAACCTCCAACAAACAGGCCAGCCGCTCCAGAAGACAGCGGGAGGGCGGCCATTTTGCGGCGCGAACTGCGGTCCGGGAAACTTGGCCAGCGGGAGGCCATCTTTGGCTTTTCCAACGTTCAGACGTTTCGGCACCACGGAAGGTCACGCGAAGACGCCGAGGCCCAGGGGACGGCAGGGACGGAAGACGCTGGGGGTTTGGCGGCCATCTTTGTCGGCGCTGCGGTCGGCCATCTTGGAAAGCGGCCCGGCGGGTACCAAAAGCGACTCCTTTGTGTTTGTGGCAACTTGACTGGCAAAAAAGGACGAAGAAGAACGACTATCCTCATCGCGCTCGAACAGTTAAATTATCTTTCCATCCCTTTCCGTGCCAAAGGATGAGAGGATACGTGGCGGGGGAGGGAAAAAGCCGAATTACTCCCCACGGAATATGATGTTCCAAAACTGAAAAATAAGTGAAAAATAAGAGAGACGAGCAGGAAGGAGGGAGGCAGCCGATGTCCCAAGTCAAGAGGCCACAATTGTCACCGTTTGATTGAGGAGGGAGAAGAGCGGTCAAAACGCAATAATTTTGGACTGTTTCCTTCCTCTGCCGTGGTCAATAGGGTCCCAATGAGGAGCCCGATTTGCTCTGAACACGCATGTTCTGAATGCTGGACAAGATTTTCTTCTGATGTCCGGCCAACGTCACGCCGATCCGGAGGAGGTCTCTGGAGAGGGAAAGCCAAGAGAGGAGGAGATAGGAGTCACCACAGTTGGAAGGGACCCCATGCGGTCATCTAGTCCAACCCCGATGTGCGGGAACCACAGATGCGATTTCAGTGCGGCATTACCGCCGCAGCTCGAACTCGCGGCCCCGTCTCCCCACCCACAAGGGACCCTCCTTGCCCCGCAGGCTCACTCACTCGGTGGAGAGCTGGCTGACCAGCTCAAAGGAGGTGAACCCGGCGCCGGCGAAATTCTCTTCGTAGCGCCCCATCTTGATGGCGCGGAGCCAGTCGCCGATGGACGCGAAGGAGGAGTAATGGGGGAGGCGCTGGTCCAGGAGGGGGTGGGACGGCCTGAGATGATGGGGGGCGGAAGGAGAGAGAGAGAGTGAGTGAGTGAGCAGGGCAGTCATTTCAGTAGGGTTACGGTGGTGAAGGTGAGGGAGACAGAAGCCATAGACTCACGGAAGTCGGCCTTTAAATCCGTATTAAATTTGCACTAACTAGTACCACAATTTGTTAAAAATTATGGGAAACCGCTAAAAAAATAACTGGCTGAAAAACAAACAAACAAGGAACTCTCCCCATTTACGCAGGGGTAACGTTCTGAGGCACGTGAAATTGTGTGGATTGGGAATGCCGTGGGAAAAGCCTGCAAACACCCTCTGAAAACCCTCAAATGCTGGTGGGATTGCTAGACCCCATTTCTGTCCCTTTCTGTGCCCGTTCTGGGTTCGAGGTGATGCACGTTTCCGAGCATAATTCAAAGTGTTGGTGCTGACCTTGAAAGCCCTAAACGGCCTCAAAGACCTGAAGGAGTATCTCCACCCCCATCGTTCTGCCCGGACACTGAGGTCCAGCACCGAGGGCCTTTTGGCAGTTCCCTCCCTGCGAGAAGCAAAGCTACAGGGAACCAAGCAGAGGGCCTTCTTGGTGGTGGCTCCCACCCTGTGGAACGCCCTCCCTCCAGATGTCAAAGAGATAAACAACTACAGTCATGCCTCGTGATAAATATGCTTCAGGTTGAGCGCTTTTGTGTTGCGCTCCGCGGCGACCCGGAGGTAACGGAGCGCATTACTTCCGGGTTTCTCCGCTCGCGCATGCACAGATGGTCAAAATGACATGGCGCGCATGCACGGAAGCGGCGAAACGCACCATGCGTCTTACATTCTGTTCGGGATGCGAATGGGGCTCCGGAATGGATCCCGTTTGCATCCCGAGGTACCACTGTATTTTATTTTAAAAGACAACTGAAGGCAGCCCTGTTTAGGGAAGTTTTTAATGTCTGAGGCTGTATTGTTTTTAATATTTGGTTGGAAGCCGCCCAGAGTGGCTGGGGAAACCCAGCCAGATGGGCGGGGTATAAATAATAAATTACTATTATTATGCCTTGACCTCGTGTAAATGGGGTGTTGCCTGTACCTTCCAACTCTATGATTCTGCACTGGTCAATTATCCCGGGGTGGCCATCTCTGAAATCTGACCGTGTCCGCAAGCCCCCAGATATGGGTCCCCCAAACCCACATTCAGTCCTAGAGAAGGGCTGCGGCTTAATGGCAGAGCCTTTGCCTCGTGAGCGGAAGGCCCCGGGTTCAATCCTCAATGGCAACTCCTGGTTGGAAGCTATTTCCTTGGAGAGGCAGCGGTGGTGTAGTGGTTAGAGCGTTGGACCCGGGACAGCGGGGGTCAAATCACTTGCCCAGGGGAGCCAGTCGCTTGCCCACGGTCTAGCCTACCTCAAAGGGGCGTTGTGAGAATTAACGTGGGGGTGGATGAGAACTACATATCCTTGGGGCCTCATCCGGACTCACCCTCCGTTCCCCCGCGAGACGATCTTGAGGCTGGCCGGGTTCCGGATCAGCTTGTCCAAGGAGTTGACGATCTGGGCGAATCGGGGCCGGGTGTTGCGGTCCTTCTGCCAGCAGTCCAGCATCAGCTGGTGCAGCGAAGTGGGGCAGTCCGTAGGGGGCGGGAGCCGGTAGTCCTGCTCGATAGCGTTTATCACCTGGGGGGCAGAATCACAGAATCATGGGAGGGCCCCCTGAAGGACATCTAGTCCAACCCCATTGCCACCCATGAACCTCAGCTTAAAAAACAACAACAACAGAGGGCCATCCGACAAGAGGATCATCAGAAAATAAAATGGGGGGTGGCGGGCTGAGAAAAAAATGTGGGAGAGGTTGCTTATCTGTAAGCCGATAAGAGGTTTCAAAAGCAGGGACTACAACTCCCATCAGGCTCCAACCAGCCGCAGCCCAAAATGGCCGCCCTGCCTGGGGGCTGATGGGAGTTGTAGGCCAAAATGGCCACGCTGGCTATGGGCTGATGGGAGCTGTAGGCCAAAATGGCTGCTCTGCCCAGGGGCTGATGGGAGCTGTAGGCCAAAATGGCCACACTGGCTGGGGGCTGATGGGAGCTGTAGGCCAAAATGGCTACGCTGGCTACGGGCTGATGGGAGCTGTAGGCCAAAATGGCTGCTCTGCCCAGGGGCTGATGGGAGCTGTAGGCCAAAATGGCCGCCCCGGCTGGGGGCTGATGGGAGCTGTAGGCCAAAATGGCCGCCCCGGCTGGGGGCTGATGGGAGCTGTAGGCCAAAATGGCTGCTCTGCCCAGGGGCTGATGGGAGCTGTAGGCCAAAATGGCCACGCTGGCTACGGGCTGATGGGAGCTGTAGGCTGAAATGGCCGTGCTGGCCTGGGGGCTGATGGGAACTGTAGTCCAGAACATCTGAGGGCATGAGGGCAGGCTGGATGAGGGCAGGGGAGGCACTCACATCCTGGTTTGACATGTCCCAATATGGCCTCTCGCCGAAAGACATGACTTCCCACATGACGATCCCGTAGCTCCAGACGTCGCTGGCGGAGGTGAACTTGCGGAAGGCAATGGCTTCCGGGGCCGTCCACCGGATCGGGATCTTCCCGCCCTGAGGAGAGAGATCAGGAGGATCGACCGATGGAAGAAGAGGAGCGCGGCAGAGGCTTCTGACACACAGACACCCCGGGCGCTGGCCCTCACCTCGTCTCCCAGGATGCCTGGGTTCCTCGTGAGATGCAGAGCTTAAGTGGTGGACCAGAACCTGAGAGAGACCCAGGTTCGAATTCCTGCTCGGCCCTGTAGCTCACTGCGCCGGACCAAAGCCGTTCCGAATTCAAGGTGTAACTCAAGGTGTAACGTAAGCCCTTAAGAACTTGGGACCAGTTCATCCCACATGCGCCCCTTTGACTGCTGAGATCTGGGGAACCAGCACTGCTAAAATTGCCACCTGATACCTCATCTACATCTGTAAGAACTCAATATTTGGAACTCCTTGCCTAATGACATTGGACAGGTGCCCTCACTGTTTTGTTTCTGACGCCTGCCGAAGGCATTCTCATTTAGGCAGTGGGTGGCGCTGTGGGTTAAACCACAGAGCCTAGGACTTGCCCATCAGAAGGATGGCGGTTCGAATCCCCGCGATGGGGTGAGCTCCCGTTGCTCGGTCCCTGCTCCTGCCAACCTAGCAGTTCGAAAGCACACCAGTGCAAGTAGATAAATAGGTACCACTCCGGCGGGAAGGTAAACAGCGTTTCCGTGAGCTGCTCTGGTTCGCCAGAAGCAGCTTAGTCATGCTGGCCACATGACCCGGAAGCTGAACGCTGGCTCCCTCGGCCAGTAAAGCGAGATGAGCACCGCAACCCCAGAGTTGGACACGACTGGACCTAACGGTCAGGGGTCTCTTTACCTTTTTACCCAGAAGTTCAGAAAGCCTGTGTTTAAATTTGGTTTGCTCTGTTCTACTGCGGTGTTAACTTTCTGCATTTTTCTTTTTTTAAAAAAAGTTTCCATTTTTGCATTTTACAATATTTCAACAACAAAAATATAATCTAAACAAATTCAACCTGTTTTTTCTTTGACTCCCTCCCCCCTGGCGGTTCCTTATTTTATATTGCAGTCTTACCACGTAACCAATTCAAACCTATTCACCAATCTAACCTTCTTACTCCCTTTAAGTTATTTCCTACGGCTTGTGTTTACGTCAACTCTGCTGACGTATAACTTTCTGCATGTTTTAAATGATGGTTGTACATCTTTTGGCGATAGTTTTGTCCTTTTTTGGTAAACCGCTTTGAGGTTTCCTTCTGCAATGAAGCGGTATACACATTTTATGAAACAAATAAAGAACAGAACAGAATAGAATACAGTGGTGCCCCGCAAGACGAATGCCTCGGAAGACGAAAAACTCGCAAGACGAAAGAGTTTTTCGTTTTCTGAGTTGCTTCGCAAGACGGATTTCCCTATGGGCTTGCTTCGCAAGACAAAACGTCTTGCGCCTTTTTTTAAAAAACCGCCAATGCATTCCTATGGGAAACCGTCAATACACAGCGGTGCTTCGCGAGACGAAAAAACTCATAGAACGAAAAAACTCGCAGAACGAATTAATTTCGTCTTGCGAGGCACCACTGTAGTATCGAGAGCGGGGGAAACACAAAACCAATTTTCCGTACCAGCGAACTGGTGTAGGTGGGGTCGGACGAATTCTCTTCGAGAAAGCGAGACAAGCCGAAATCGGAGACTTTGCAGACCAGGTTGCTGTTGACCAGGATGTTGCGGGCGGCTAAATCCCGGTGGACGTAGCTCATGTCAGAGAGGTAGCGCATGCCGGACGCGATCCCCCGCAACATCCCCACCAGCTGGATGGGGGTGAACTGTCCGTCGTTCAGCTGCGGAAAAGCGAGACAGGGAAGGAGACTTAGGAGCAGTCACAGGCAGCCCTTCTCAGCCGTGGGATGTTGGCGGACTACAACGCCCATCATCCCAAGCGTGCGCGGTCCGTGGATGATGGGAGTTGTAGTCCCGACATCTGGGGACCCCTCCAGATTGAGAAAGGCCGAGTTAGGGGAGCCAGTGGAAACTTAACCCTTCGTCGACTCAAGGCCCTCCCCAGATGTTTTCGACAACCCACCCGCCAAAACATCTAGCTGCGTATGAAGCAAAACTAATTACCGTATTTTTCGCTCTATAAGACGCACCAGACCACAAGACGCACCTCGTTTTTGGAGGAGGAAAACAAGAAAAAAAATATTCTGAATCTCAGAAGCCAGAACAGCAAGAGGGATTGCTGCGCAGTGAAAGCAGCAATCCCTCTTGCTGTTCTGGCTTCTATGATAGCTATGCAACCTGCATTCACTCCATAAGATGCACACACATTTCCCCTTACTTTTTAGGAGGGAAAAAGTGAGTCTTATAGAGCAAAAAATACGGTATATATATTATATATGCTTCCCATGTCTGCATGTGTTTCGTAAAGATATTGTCAGTCGCTTGGAGTCGATGCAGCCAAAAGATGTGACAAATTGGGGAATTCGGGTGAAAAAGCCTCCATTGAGATTACAGTAATAATAGTAGTAGTAATAATAATAATAATAATAATAATAATAATAATAATAATAATAATTTATTTATACCCCGCTCATTTGGCTGGGCTTTCCCAGCCACTCTGGGCGGCTTCCAACAAAATATTAAAATACCGTAATGCATCAAACTTTAAAAGCTTCCCTAAACAGGGCTGGGACGCGGGTGGCGCTGTGGGTTAAACCACAGAGCATAGGACTTGCCGATCAGAAGGTCGGTGGTTCGAATCCCCGCAATGACGGGGTGAGCTCCCATTCCTCGGTCCCAGCTCCTGCCAACCTAGCAATTTGAAAGCACACCAGTGCAAGTAGATAAATAGGTACCGCTCCGGCAGGAAGGTAAATGGCGTTTCCGTGCGCTGCTCTGGTTCGCCAGAAGCGGCTTAGTCATGCTGGCCACATGACCCGGAAGCTGTAGACCAGCTCCCTCGGCCAATAAAGAGAGATGAACGCCACAACCCCAGAGTCGGCCACAACTGGACCTAATGGTCAGAGATCCCTTTACCTTTCCCTTTAAACAGGGCTGTCTTCAGGTGTTAAGGCCGAGGGCCTTCTGGCAGTTCCCTCATTGCGAGAAGTGAGGTTACAGGGAACCAGACAGAGGGCCTTCTCGGTAGTGGCGCCCACCCTGTGGAACACCCTCCCTTCAGATGTCAGCTATCCTATCTTTAAAAGACATCTGAAGGCAGCCCTGTTCAGGGAAGTTTTTAATATTTGATGCTGTATTGTTTTTAACACTTGATTGGAAGCCGCCCAGAGTGGCTGGGGAGACTCAGCCAGATGGGCGGGGTATACATAATAAATCATTATTATTATTATTATTATTATTATTATTATTATTATTATTATTAGGGTGAGGTTGGGCAAAAGCCTCCTGAGCTTTTCTTAAGTATCGGGGGGACCCTACCCCCTCTGGCCTGCACCCCCCAGCCCTCTCTTGGCTCCTGCCTCCCTCCTTACCCGGAGGAAGGAGTCCAGGGCTCCGTTCTCCATGAACTCGGTGACGATCATGACGGGGACGCTGTTCGTGATAACCCCATCCAGGCGGATGATATTGGGGTGCTCAAACTGCCCCATGATGCTGGCCTCGCTGAGAAACTCCCGCCGCTGCTTCTCGGTGTAGCCGCCTTTCAGGGTCTTGATGGCCACGTAGATTTCCTTCTTCCCGGGCACTTTCAGGAGACCGCGGCAAACCTCCCCAAACTCGCCTGCGGGAAGAGAGACTCAGGGGAGGGAGCAGGGAGATGGGGATCCGTTCACGCAGGGATCCCCCGCCGGGATTTCGCGGGGAGACGGGGAGGAAACCTGGCCCCGATGCAGGAGCCAGACTCAGGCAGGTGAAGGTCACAACTACGATTGCCTGTGACTTAGAATCATAGAAGGGTCGCGACACCCAAAGGTCATCTAGCCCAACCCGCTGCAACCTAAGGCGTCGGTCCTTACCTGCGCCAATGACCTCCTCGATTTTGACGTACGAGACGTCGATCTCTTTGGCAAACTCGCGCACAGCCTCATTTGGGTCTTCGTAGGTGAAAGGGTCGATGTAGACTTTGGTGCCTGGAGAGGGGAGGAACCATAAACATAATAAACATAATAATAATGATAATAATAATACAGTGGTGCCTCGCAAGATGAAAAGAATCCGTTCCGCGAGTCTTTTCGTCTTGCGGTTTTTTCGTCTTGCGAAGCAAGCCCATTAGCGGATTAGCGCTATTAGTGCTATTAGCAGTTTAAGGGCTATTAACACCTATTAAAGGCTTAAGGGATTAGCGGATTAGCTGCTAAAAGGCTATTAGCAGCTTAGCGCTTTAAATCGCAAGACATTTTCGTCTTGCGAAGCAAGCCCATAGGGAAATTTGTCTTGCGAAGCGCCTCTGAAAACGGAAAACCCTTTCGTCTTGCGGGTTTTCTGTCTTGCGAGGCATTCGTCTTGCGGGGCACCACTGTAATAATTTATTTACATCCTGCCCTCCCCAGCCGATGCCGGGCTCAGAGCGGCTAACAACAATAAAAGTAACACAGCATTCTAAAATCAATTCATTCTAAAATCAATTCTGAATCAAATTGATGGCAACCATTGGGCTAGAGTTCTGTGAGGATTAGCGAAGGAGGGGGTCTGGCTGTGCCTTGGCCAGAGGCCTGGTGGAACAGCTCTGTCTTGCGGAAAGAAGTCAAGTCCCGCTGGGTCCTAGTCTCTTGGGGCAGAGCGTTCCACCAGATCGGGGCCACAGCCGAAAAGGCCCTGGCTCTGGTTGAGGCCAGTCTGACCTCCCTGTGGCCCGGGACCTCCAAGATGTTTTTGTTTGAAGACCATAAGGTCCTCCGTGGGACATACCAGGAGAGGCTGTCCCGTGGATACAAGGGTCCTAGGCCATATAGGGCTTTTAAAAAATACCCCTTTTGTAGGGTTGCCATATTTCCTGACGTCCACAGAGTCATTGAGCATTTTTTGGGGGGGGGGGACAAACCCAAATTGTTGAGCTTTTTAAAAGCGATTTTTAGATTTGGGAGTTGTTTCTGCCGCTTTCCCCATCGCGTTGCCATCCATCCGGGTTTCCCAACATTTTGCTAATTCAGCAAAATTCCCCCCCGATGCCATCTTTACATCCGAAAACCAGGGCACGTCAGGAATTTCCGCTTTCGGAGCTGGCAAAGGACTAACCCAAACATGCCACCCCTTGCGGGGCTTTCTGCCTTAGCTCCTCCCACCACCCAGGCTCCTCCCACCGACATCACCACAGTGCCCGCCTCCGCTCACTCACCGTGTCCAATCAGGTACTGCCCAGGCTTGTCGGAGTATTCCTGCTCCCGTGACCTGGACGACCCCTGGCGGCTGCCAGAGGGAGGAAACAAGATGGCGTCAAGGCCAACTCGGTGGCTCCGCCCACTATCCTTCCCACTAGCTCCTCCCCCACAACCGTGTTCCAAAGGGAGGCGTCAATCACTGTCTGAATTTCCTTTGTGCTCTGCCCCTCCAGAGCTTGACTGTAGCTCCCATCCTCACTGCCTAGCAGGGTAATTTTGGGGTACGGCTCCCGTCAGCCCTCCAGGTGGCTCCTCCCACTGTCCATTTAGCCCCTCCCACAACCTCCGGTTAATCACATCCCCTCGGCCAGCTCTGGGACGCGGCACCTTACCGGAAGCAGACGATGGCCACAATGATCACGGCCAGGACCAGGAGCGCCCCCAACGCTGCTGTTCCCACAATCAGGGCCAGCTTCTCCGTGCTGCTTCCTGACTCTACGGGGCAGGAAGAGCAGAGAGAAATTTATCAGAATTATGATGATTTACTGAGCACCCAGGGCACATCATTAAAACGCAACATGAGAAACAATTTTGATGCCTTTTGACATCATTTAATTCTTCTGTTTTCCACCTCCTTATGATTTGATTTGATTTAAAGCTCTGGTTTTCCCAATAGTGATGTACGGAAGTGAGAGCTGGACCATAAAGAAGGCTGATGGCCGAAGAATGGATGCTTTTGAATTCTGGTGCTGGAGGAGACTCTTGAGAGACCCATGGACTGCAAGAAGATCAAACCGATCCATTCGGAAGGAAATCAGCCCTGAGTGCTCACTGGAAGGACAGATCCTGAAGCTGAGGCTCCAAGACTTTGGCCACCTCATGAGAAGAGAAGACTCCCTGGAAAAGACCCTGATGTTGGGAAAGATGGAGGGCGCAAGGAGAAGGGGACGACGGAGGACGAGATGGTGGGACGGTGTTCTCGAAGAGACAAGCATGAGTTTGACCAAACTGCGGGAGGCAGTGGAAGACAGGAGTGCCTGGCGTGCTCTGGTCCAGGGGGTCACGAAGAGGCGGACACGACTAAACGACTAAATAACAATAAGGATTTGACTGTATGGTTTTTTATGTTTTCATACCGTCGTTCCCTCTGTGAGATGCTCTCCCTGGGGAGGCCCGCCTGACACCTTCGCCAAACGCTTTGACATTATCACATATCTTTAGGCGGCAGGCAGAAACACTAGAGCCAGGACTTTGGCAGAGTGAGCCATGTGGCCTTTGAAACTGGGCCTGGGGACATGACTGGTCTGCCTGCTGTTACGTAAAGAATATTGGAGTACTGTTCCTATCTGCTCCAACCATCCCACAGCCATTTTGGACAGAAATTCCCACCAGCCCCTAGTCAGATATGCCATGTGCTTGATTTATCCTTTTTTTTCCTTCCATGGTCAATCTTTATTAAGGGACGCAGGTGGTGCTGTGGGTTAAACCACAGAGCCTAGGACTTGCCGATCAGAAGGTCGGCGGTTCGAATCCCCATTACGGGGTGAGCTCCCGTTGCTCAGGCCCTGCTCCTGCCAACCTAGCAGTTCGAAAGCACGTCAAAGTGCAAGTAGATAAATAGGTACCGCTCCGGCGGGAAGGTAAACGGCGTTTCCGTGCCCTGCTCTGGTTCACCAGAAGCAGCTTAGTCCTGCTGGCCACATGACCCGGAAGCTGCACGCCGGCACCCTCGGCCAATAAAGCGAGATGAGCGCCGCAACCCCAGAGTCGGCCACGACTGGACCTAATGGTCAGGGGTCCGTTTACCTTTACCTTTTTAAAATCTTTATTGGTTTAAAATACAGACGTAAATGATCATTTACAACGGAGGTAAGTACAGAAAAATTCGATACAGAAGAAAAAACATCACAATATAAGAGTAAGAAAAAATTTAAAAAGATGATAAAGAAAAGAATGATTTATCCAAATGGGAAAGAAACATAGGCTAATATTAAGAACTCTTACTCACCCATTCCCTGGGTCTGGAAGGCCTTCTCAGGCCCAAACGTTCCGTACCCGGCCTCTGAGCGGGCACGGACTTGAACCCCGTACATTGCCCCTCGCCGCAAGCCGCTGAGGGTCACCTGGTTCTCCGACGTCTTCACAAACATGGTGCCCCCGCCGCTCTGCATGGGAGGGAAAAGGGGTGGTGAAAGGGCGCCGGGAAACTGCTCCTTTTCCAACACCCCACTCCCCACCGCGGGGGGTTGGTCTGGATGGCCCCTGGAGGTCCCTTACGACGTCTCTCCCCCCTCTTCTGCTCACCTTCTCATAATACTTGACTTCGTAGTCCAAGATGCTCCCGGTGGGGGGCTGGACGGGAGGCCAGGTCAAAGTGACGGCGCTGGAGCTGGCAGAGGTTTGCTGGATTTCGGAGACGGGCTGGGGGACTGTGGGGAGAGAAAATAGGGGGCCGCGTGAGCCACGGGCGATGAGGCAGCCCCTAGGAGGCTTCCTGCGGTCTCTCTCGCACGTAGCACTGGAACCCAAAGCTACAGCTCGCATCCGTCTTGGGTCCAGCAACAGAAGCCTTTGACACCATCGACCATAACATCCTTCTGGACCGTCTAGAGGGGCTGGGAGCTGGGAGCACTGTTATACAGTGGTCCCGCTCCTTCCTCCTGGGCCGTGTCCAGAAAGTGCTGGTGGGGGATGAGTGTTCAGACCCCTGGGCTCCCACATGTGGGGTGCTCAGGGTTCCCTCCTCTCCCCCATGCTTTTCAACATTTACATGCAGCCGCTGGGAGAGATCATCAGGGGGTTTGGGCTGGGTGTCCATCAATATGCAGATGATACCCAGCTCTACCACTGTTTCAAATCAGAACCAGTGAAGGCGGTGGAGGTCCTGTGTGAGTGCTTGGAGGCGGTTGGAGGATGGATGGCGGCTAATGGATTGAGGTTGAATCCTGACAAGACAGAAGTACGGGAGGTGGGCAGGTGTGGAGGACTCCCTGGTCCTGAATGGGGCAACTGTGCCCCTGAAGGACCAGGTGCGCAGCCTGGGAGGCATTTTGGATTCACAGCTGTCTATGGAGGCGCAGGTCAGTTCTGTGTCCAGGGCAGCTGTTTACCAGCTCCATCTGGTACGCAGGATGAGACCCTCCCTGCCCACGGACTGTCTTGCCAGAGTGGAGCATGCTCTGGTTATCTCCTGCTTGGACTACTGCCATGCGCTCTACGTGGGTCTACCTTTGAAGGTGACCTGGAAACTACAACTAATCCAGAATGCGGCAGATAGACTGGGGACTGGGAGACCACATAACACCGGTCTTGAAAGACCTACATTGGCTCCCAGTACGTTTCCGAGCACAATTCAAAGTGTTGGTGCTGACCTTGAAAGCCCTAAACGGCCTCGGTCCTGTATACCTGAAGGAGTGCCTCCACCCCCATCGTTCTGCCCAGACACTGAGGTCCATCTCCGAGGGCCTTCTGGGGGTTCCCTCCCTGCGAGAAGTGAGGTTGCAGGGAACCAGACAGAGGGCCTTCTCGGTGGTGGCGCCCAACCTGTGGAACGCCCTCCCTTCAGATGTCAAAGAGATAAACAACTACCTGACATTCAGAAGACATCTGAAGGCATCCCTGTTTGGGGAATTTTTGACTGTTTTATTGTGTTTTTAACATTCTGTTGGGAGCCGCCCAGAGTGGCCGGGGAAACGCAATCAGATGGGCGGGGTATACGTTAAATAATAAAGCATTCCTGCTCCGTTCCGGCTGCGAGAGCGACTGACCGTCCTTGTTGGTGGTCACGTTGATGGACTCCGAGGCCGGCGGGTTGTGGCTCATCTCGGAGACGCCATTGACGGCTTGGATCCGGAAGAGGTAGTTGATGTAGGGCTGCAGCCCCTCCACAGTGACCGAGCGCTCCCACAGCCCCCTGGACCGGGGGGCGTAAGCCAGGCGGGAGCAGGGCCGGCAGGGCTGCTTCTCGGGGCACTCGGAGCAGGTGACGTGGTAGGCCACGTCGTCGCGGCCCCCGTTCTCCAGGGGCTCGCTCCACTTCAGGACGGCCACCGAGCCGTTGATCTTGGCCTCGGGGCTGCGGGGCTTGGACGGGCCTTCTGCGGGGAGGGACGGGAGGGAAAGAGGCAACGGTCAGGGTGGGGGGACTCCGACCTACCCCAGGGCAGCCCTGCTCCAAACAAAGCAAACTTGAACCCTCTGCGTTGCAGGTGGGTTGGGCTAGATGACCCCTGGGTGTCCCTTCCTGATGGTAAGAGCTGTTTGGCAGCGGAATGGACTCTCTTCCTTGGAGGTTTTCAAGCAGAGGTCAGGTGTCCATCTGCCAGGGGTGATCTAGCTGAGATTCCTGCATCGCAGGGGGTTCGTCTGAATGACCTTTGGGGATCCCACCCAACTCTTCTATCAACCTGCTGCACTCCAGCTGCTTTCAATTGTTATTTTTTATTAAACTCGTTTGTCTTTTTTTCCCTTTCCCCGCCCAAAAGTAACTTTCAACAAAGCAGCAAAGCACATTAAAACCAATGTCAGGACCAAAAGGAAAGAGGAAAACACCCAAAATTTCAATACCACTTGTTTGGTTTTCTTTTTTAAAGCCAGTAAAACGATAAGTTATACGTAAAAGGAACTCCTAAAACCGTTTGAAAGATGAGAAACAGCAATAAACTACAGACAAAACATCCAGTGCCATTTTACATCGCTGCTTTTAGCAGGCGCCAAAAAGAGTTCCACACTAAAATATCAATTTCTTCCAGATGCAGGACAGGCCGTCGGCCACACCTGTAGCAGCGCCAGTTCTGCAAAACGAAGCGGTCAAGTGCGAGTATATGGCGCGTGCCGAGAAATCCTATTTTTGAAAGGCAGAATAAAGACATCCTACTCACAGATCACTAAAAGCCCAAAGTCCAGCTGGAAAAAGAACCTCCGCCTGGCGCCTAAAGATGGTGCCAGGGCATCATTCCTGGGGAGAGCAGCACAAAATCAGGGGCCACCACCGAAAAGGCCCCGTCCTCGTGATGCCACCCTCCAGACCTCCCGTGGGGGGAGCACACAAAGATCACAGGATCCAGGTTGGTTCACGTAGGGGGAGCCAGCCTGTGAGGTGCTGGGGGTCCTGAGTCACCGAAAGCTCCGTAGGTCAAATATTAGCCCCCTGAACCGGAACCCGGCTCCCGCCGAACCGCTCTCCCCCGCCACAGCCTTTGACATCACTTACTAGCACACGGCTTCGTCACAGGGTCCTTTTCCGTCCGGTAGAATCCGTTGCGGCAGGGGCATCCGCTGGATCCCGGGGCGTTCGATTGGCTGAAGGCCGGGCAGCTCTGGCAAAAGCCCTCGCCCTGAGAGGGCTTGAACATCCCCGCCGGGCAGGCTGTGGGGCGAGAGGGAGAGACAGAGGACGTGAGAAGGATCCTTGCTGGTCGGATGGCCGCTGCGATCCGGGATTCTTCCGCTGCGATCCCCACACTGCTCCAGCGGGTTGGGCTGGATGATCTCTGAGGGACCCTGTGAACCCTAGAATTCTATAACCTTAAGAGGGTGGCGGTGGGATCGCCTTCATTGGAAGCTTTTAAACAGAGGTCGGACGGCTGTCTGTCAGGGATTCTTTAGCTACGATGCCTACATTGCATGGGGTTGGGCTGGATGACCTCTGGGGGTCCCTTTCAACCCTCTATAACCATTGGAGGTTTTTAAAAGGAAGCGGCTGTCTGTCAGGGATTCTTGCTTTGCTGCAGGGGGTTAGATCAGGGGTCAGCAAACTTTTTGAGCCAGGGGCCGGTCCACTGTCCCTCAGACCTTGTGGGGGGCCGGACTATAATTTTTTTTGGGGGGGGGAATGAACAAATTCCTATGCCCCACAAATAACCGAGAGATGCATTTTAAATAAAAGCACGCATTCGACTCATGTAAAAACACGCTGATTCCCGGACCATACGCGGGCTGGACTGAGAAGGCGATTGGGCTGGATCCGTCCCCGGGCCTTAGGTTGCCTACACCTGGGTTAGATCAGGCACCCCCAAACTCTGCCCTCCAGATGTTTCTGGGACTACAACTCCCATCATCCCTAGCTAACAGGACCAGTGGTCAGGGATGATGGGAATTGTAGTCCCAAAACAGATGGAGGGCAGAGTTTGGAGATGCCTGGGTTAGATGGCCCCATAGAGATTTCAGTGAGGACAGAGAAAAGGAAGTCGTTTTTCATAACAGTGCACAGCTAAACTGTGGAACTCCCTGCTACAGGAGGCCGGGTCGCCAACGAATTGGACGGCTTTCAAAGAGGATTGGGCAAATACGGGGAGGGCTATGGATACACAGAGGAATTATACCAGAAAGATATGGATGTCTCGTACACCCCAGGTAGTGTGGTTGCTGACCTTGAGCCAGACATCCTGGAGAGTGAAGTCAAATGGGCCCTAGAAAGCACTGCAAAAAACAAGGCCAGTGAAAGCGATGGTATTCCAGCTGAACTATTTAAAATTTTAAACGATGATGCTGTTAAGGTGCTACATTCAATATGCCAGCAAGTTTGGAAAACTCAGCAGTGGCCAGAGGATTGGAGAAGGTCAGTCTACATCCCAATCCCAAAGAAGGGCAGCGCCAAAGAATGCTCCAACTACCGCACAATTGCACTCATTTCACACGCTAGCAAGGTTATGCTTAAAATTCTACAAGGCAGGCTTAAGCAGTTTGTGGACCGAGAACTCCCAGAAGTGCAAGATGGATTTCGAAGAGGCAGAGGAACCAGAGACCAAATTGCAAACATGCGCTGGATTATGGAGAAAGCTAGAGAGTTCCAGAAAGACATCTACTTCTGCTTCATTGACTATGCAAAAGCCTTTGACTGTGTCGACCACAGCAAACTATGGCAAGTTCTTAAAGAACATGTCCATTCTGAAGGAAATGTATGGAGGTGAGAGCTGGACCATAAAGAAGGCTGATTGCCGAAGAATGGATGCTTTTGAATTATGGTGCTGGAGGAGACTCTTGAGAGTCCCATGGACTGCAAGAAGATCAAACCTCTCCATTCTGATGGAAATCAGCCCTGAGTGCTCACTGGAAGGACAGATCCTGAAGCTGAGGCTCCAAGACTTTGGCCGCCTCATGAGAAGGGAAGACTCCCTGGAAAAGCCCCTGATGTTGGGAAAGATGGAGGGCCCAAGGAGAAGGGGACGGCGGAGGACGAGATGGTGGGACAGTGTTCTCGAAGCTACAAACATGAGTCTGACGAAACTGCAGGAGGCAGTGGAAGACAGGAGGGCCTGGCGTGCTCTGGTCCAGGGGGTCACGAAGAGGCGGACACAACTAAAGAACATGGGCCCGATCCTGCAGGATCCTTTTACGCGCTTGGAAAGGACAGCCAAAGCCCAAAGAGATGCGCCACGGGAAATGATTGATTAACGGTGGAAATTTAAGGACTATTTGAATAAATATTGTAATGTAAAAAATTAGAAATTACCTGAAAGAAACAAATAGGCCTAGGATTAAACTAAGTTACAATTAAATAAATGGGATTTAGAATGTTAAGAAAAGTGAATAAGATGGACTATAATTGGAGTTTAATAATGATATTGGAAAGCTGTTACTTTTAATTACAAGGAAACTCAGAAGGGAGGGACTAGAGGAAGTCAATCAAGATGTTTAAAAGGTTGGATTTGTGAAGAATTAAGTTTGTTATTGTTTATCTGTTTATTGTTCCCCCCCCTCTTTCTTTCTTTTTCTGTTTTTGTGTATCATTCTGCTTTGTGGTTTGTGTTATCATTGTGGAAAATCTAATAATATTTTTTTTAAAAGGAAATGATTGAGTAATGAAACGGAATAAACAAGCAAGTTAAAAGCCACTAAAGGCATCTGCCCAGTACGGACACTAGCTAAACCCAGCAAAAGTGTATTCCGCACAGCAGGAATGTTATCGACTCCTCGCTAAACAAATGTAGAGGATAACCCTTGCTATCCCTGGAAGATGGGAGACTTTCGCCCTTTTCCCCCCTCCGCAGAAGAAAAAATGAAATTTCACAATGAAGACAGCGATAAACAATGGCTGAAAAAATCCCAGCAGCTTTCTTGTCGGCTGCCCCCTAAGTCCGCCCCACTCCCAGAGGCCTTGTTTAGGACTGTCTCCCTCCCCCCCCCCAACTCCAGCCGCCTGCCGGAGTTGGTTACCCTTGACCCCACAGATATTTGACATTCCTGGGGGCTTTCAAGCCCCCGACCAGCCGCCCGGGAGTTCAAAGACCCGTCCTTCGTGACCCAGAGGAGAGAGAGAACGAGGGCGAGAGAGAAAGCAACTGCAAGGCTGGGGACAGGAGAGGGGGTCCCTTGAAACAGTGGATGCACCGTTCTGGTCGCCTCGCCCGAAAAAGGGTGCGGAAAGAGTTGGGGAAGTTTCGGATAAGGGCCATCGAGGGGCCGGGGCGACGCCAGCTTGCAGCGTTTGGGGGCTTTTGAGAAAAGGGGAGGGGGGAGGCAGCAGGGCGGAAGTTTGCAAAACGGGGGATGGAAGGGGCTAGAGAAAGTTTTTTTCCTCCGACGCTCACAATGCTAGAAGTCCTGGGTATCCAAGGAAGCTGAATGTTGGGAGATTCAGGACTGTGGAACTCCCTGCCACAGTAAGCAGGAGTGGCCACTGACCTGGATGGCCTTAAAAGAGGATTAGGCAAATTCATGGAGGAGGAGAGGGCTATGGATGGCTACTTGTCAATATACCGTATTTTTTGCTCTGTAAGACTCACTTTTCCCCTCCTAAAAAGTAAGGGGAAATGTGTGTGCGTCTTACGGAGCGAATGCAGGCTGCGCAGCTATCCCAGAAGCCAGAACAGCAAGAGGGATTGCTGCTTTCGCTGCACAACGATCCCTCTTGCTGTTCTGGCTTCTGAGATTCAGAATATTTTTTCCCTTGTTTTCCTCCTCCAAAAACTAGGTGCATCTTATGGTCTGGTGCGAAAAACACGGTAGCTATGCTCTGCAACTTCTACAGTCAGAGAAAGCAATGCGTCCGAATGACAGTTGCCGGAAACCACTGGAAGGGAGAGTGTCGGTCTTTTGTTCGAATCCTGCTTCCGGATTTTCCACCGAGACATCCGTTCCGCCACTGGGAACTCCTTCTGTTCTGGGAACTGTAGCTCTACAAATGGGAAAACTACAGTTCCCAGAAAGCTTTGGGGAGAGTTCTTGTGCTTTCAAAACTTCGTGCAGCAGGGAATCTTAGAGCGTCAAAGGACAGAGTATGGGGGAGGCTGTGATGATGATAATAATAATAATTTTATTATGCATACCCCGCCCATCTGGCTGCGCTGCCAGACAAAAAACAGGTGGAAGAAGATTGGAAGAAATTTAAAGACTATCTACAGAAATATTATAAAATTAATGAATGTTAGAAGGATGTTGGATTGAGGTTAAGGTTTTTTTTAGTAACAACGGTGTGAAGGAATATGTAAAAATGGAATGTTAACAGGTGAAAATTCAAAGGTATAATATATTAAGATCAAGATAAGGATAAAGTAAAGAAGGAAAGGATTTGCTGAATAAATAAACTGAATTGGAATACAAAGAGGGGAGGTGTGGGGAGGTCCGGGAAACAAGCAAATGCAAGATATGTTATGAAAAATTGAATTGTTTTAACTGTTTTTCTTTATTATTTTTGTATTTTTCTTTTTTTTTTGTGACGTTATGGAAAATCTTAATAAAATATTATTAAAAAAAACAAAAAAATAACTCCGAGAGGAGGGAATCTGTATGAGTCCCTGAAAGGGAGCACGGCGATCGCGGCCAAGAGACACACATCGCTCTCGGACTGAGATCTGGCTCCCTCCCTGCAAACTGTTTACGTTTCCTGGTGCCTGATCCGCCGCCCTGGTTTTCTACGAAGCAAGGAATGCTGGAATGTGGTCTGTCTTCCTCGCAAGAAGGCGCAGGGCTTGGGGCCTCTCTTCCACATGCAGAAGCTTTGGTGGCCCCTTTTGGCACCTTGCCCGCAGATCTGGTCTCTCTTTTTCTTCTTCTCAAAAAGGATATCGTAGCTTAAGAACGCAAGGAGAGCGCTGCTGGGAAACACCCGAGCAACTGGGTTTCAGAAGAATCGCTGGGAGGCAGACCAGAACCATCCATGGCTAGTAGATACACCTCGCCTCCTCCATGCATCCTCTTTTGAAGCCATCCAAGTTGGTTTCCTGTGGCAGGGAGTTCCACAGTTTAGATCTGCGCTGTGAAGAATTTTGTCCCGAATCTCCCAGCATTCAGCTCCTACAAGTTATGGTGTTGTGAAAGAGGAAGAAAAACTTTCCTCTACCCACTGTTCTTTCATAAACTTCCATCAAGCCGCCTCTTCCGAGCACAATTCAAAGTGTTGGGGCTGACCTTGAAAGTCCTAAATGGCCTCAAAGGCCCAGTAGACCTGAAGGAGCGTCTCCACCCCCATCGTTCAGCCCGGACATGGAGATCCAGCGCCAAAGGCCTTCTGGCGGTTCCCTCACTGTGAGAAGTGAAGCTACAGGGAACCAGGCAGAGGGCCTTCTCAGTGGTGGCGCCCGCCCTGTGGAACTACCTCCCACCAGATGTCAAAGAGAATAACAACTACCAGACTTTTAGACGACATCTGAAGGCAGCCCTGTTTAGGGAAGCTTTTAATGTTTAACAGACCACTGTATTTTAATACATTGTTGGATGCCGCCCAGGGTGGCTGGGGAGACCCAGCCAGATGGGCGGGGTATAAATAATAAATTATTATTATTATTCCTCGCCTTTTCTCCAAACTAAAAGTCCCCAAACGCTGTATTGAGTCGCTCCATATCCCCTTGATCATGGTGGGCTGCGCTTTACTGATTTTTTTCCAACTCTACAATATCCCTTTTGAGGCGAGGCAGCCAGAACTGCACACAAATGTTCCCAATGTGGCCGCGCCACAGATTTGTATCTCACTTCCAAATAGGTCGAGGCAGCTTTGTTCTCCCCCTGCTTTCTGCTTTATCCTCACAACAGCCCTGTGAGGCTAGAGGATGGATGGCGGCTAATGAATTGAGGTTGAATCCTGACAAGACAGAAGTACGGGAGGCGGGAAGGTGTGGGGGACTCCCTGGTCCTGAATGGGGCACCTGTGCCCCTGAAGGACCAGGTGCGCGGCCTGGGAGTCATTCTGGACTCACAGCTGTGCATGGAGGCGCAGGTTAATTCTGTGTCCAGGGCAGCTGTCTGCCAGCTCCATCTGGTACGCAGGATGAGACCCTCCCTGCCCGCAGACTGTCTCGCCAGAGTGGTGCATGCTCTGGTTATCTCCCGCTTGGAGTACTGCAATGTGCTCTACTTGGGGCTACCTTTGAAGGTGACCTGGAAACAGCAACTAATCCAGAATGCGGCAGCTAGACTGGGGACTGGGAGAGGTCACTGAGACCACATAACACCGGTCTTGAAAGACCTACATTGGCTCCCAGTACATTTCTGAGCACAATTCAAAGTGTTGGTGCTGACCTTGAAAACCTAAATGGCCTCAAAGGCCCAGTAGACCTGAAGGAGCGTCTCCACCCCCATCGTTCAGCCTGGACCCTGAGGTCCAGCTCCGAGGGCCTCCTGGTGGTTCCCTCCCCGCGAGAAGCAAAGCTACAGGGAACCAGGCAGAGGGCCTTCTCGGTGGTGGCGCCCGCCCTGTGGAACGCCGTCCCACCAGATGTCAAAGAGATAAACAACTACCTGACATTTAGAAGACATCTGAAAGCAGCCCTGTTCAGGGAAGTTTTCAATGTGTGACATTTTAATGTATTTTTCATCTTTGTTGGAAGCCGCCCAGAGTGGCTGTGGAAACCCAGCCAGATGGGCGGGGTACAAATAATAAATGATGATGATGATGATGATGTGAGGTAGGTTAAGCCAAGAGGCCCTGACTGACCCCTCAAGATCCCCTCTTTCACAGCTGAACGAGGATTCGAACCCCACAGGCCAGTCGCTGCCTGCTCGTCTACCCTTCAGGGTTGTTGTTGTTGTTGTTCTGAGGGTGCAACTACTACCTGAGAACTTCTTGGATGAAAAGCAGGAGTGAAATTCAGTTCATAACCAGTGACGGGAGATTTAGAAAAGGATGTTTATAGTGCGGCGCTGATAACACCAGGGTTTCAGGTTCGATGCCCGTATGGGACAGCTGCATATTCCTGCCTTGCAGCGGGTTGGGCTAGATGACCGTCGGGGTCCCTGCCAACTCTACAATTCTAGGACTCATGGCCTAGAGAGAGAAGAGTATTCTCCCTTGGTCGCACAATAGTCTTTTTCATCCATTTGAAGTCAACAGTCAGTAGATTTAGGTCAGAACCCCCCCACAAAAAAACCCCTAAAGGCTTGAGGGAAGACCTTGGTTATAGAATCAATAATTAACTTCACAAAGTTGTGTGCCAGAAGATCCCATGATGGCAAGTCCTGGACGGGAGCCAGGGTGCGTCCTATAATGTTTCCGTAAGTGTTGGAAGCCACAAAGGGCGGCTGGGGCAACCCAGCAAGACGGGCAGGGCATAAACAAAATAAATAAAATCTTCATCATCTTATTGCCGTCTGTGTGTTTTTATGTTGTGAGATTCCCCGCAATCTGCAGACGAAGGGCAGTACAGTGGTACCTCGGTTTAAGAACTGTCCGGTTTAAGAACGATTTGGTTTGCTAACTCTGCAAAGCCGGAAATAGTGTCTTGGTTTGAGAACTTCGCCTCGGTCTAAGAACGGAATCCGAATGGTGGAAGGGCACCGGCGGTGGGAGGTCTCATTAGGGAAAGCGTGCCTCGGTTTAAGAACGGTTTTGGTTTAAGAACGGACATCCGGAATGGATTAAGTTTGTAAACCAACGTACCACAGTATACAGATGGAATAAACAACATTTTCCCTCCTGGGGGAAAAACTGCTCTTTAGTGCTCAATCGGAGCAAACAGGAATCTGGGTTTCCCCCAGATTGCCATTTGTTCTGCTATATCACGAAGAGCAGGTTTTCCCTTGGAAAGGAGAGGAGGTCAAGGGGGAAACTCATTGGACCCATGCTTAGAAAGCGTGGGTCAAGCGTGAAACTGTCAGGACTTGTGCTTTCTAGGCACAGCACATGGGCAAGTGTGGAAGAGCCCTGTAGGTAGGTAGGTAGGTAGGTAGATGATTGATAGATAGATAGATAGATAGATAGAGGATAGATAGCAGAGGGCCTTTCTCGGTGGTGGCCCCCACCCTGTGGAACGCCCTCCCACCAGATGTCAAAGAGAACAACAACTACCAGACTTTTAGAAGACATCTGAAGGCAGCCCTGTTTAGAAAAGCTTTTAGTGTTTGATGCATTACTGTATTTTAATATTTTATTGGAAACTGCCCAAGGTGGCTGGGGAAGCCCAGCCAGATGCGTAGGGTATAAATAAATTATTATTATTATTATTGTTGTTGTTGTTGTTGTTATTGTTGTTGTTATTGTTATTATTATTATTATTATTGATAGATGTATATAACTGAGATCAATGACGAAATACAGTCCTGCCTCGGCTTACGTTACCCTCGGGTAACGTAAACTTTGGGTTGCGAAAGCGGCAAACACAGAAGTATTGCGGGAACCTTGGGATCTAGCCGGAGCTCCGGAACGGATCCCATCCACAACCGGAGGTAAAGGTAAAGGGACCCCTGACCATTAGGTCCAGTAGTGACCGACTCTGGGGTTGCGGCGCTCATCTCGCTTTATTGGCCGAGGGAGCCGGCGTACGGCTTCCAGGTCATGTGGCCAGCAGGACTAAGCCGCTTCTGGTGAACCAGAGCAGCGCATGGAAACACCGTTTACCTTCCTGCCGGAGCGGTACCTATTTATCTACTTGCACTGGTGTGCTTTCGAACTGTTACGTTGGCAGGAGCAGGGACTGAGCAACGGGAGCTCACCCCGTCGCGCGGATTCGAACCGCCAACCTTCTGATCGGCAAGCCCTAGGCTCTGTGGTTTAACCCACAGTGCCACCTGCGTCCCCAACTGGAGGTACCGCTGTAATAATAACGACGCTCCTCTACGGGGCATCCTCACCTCGGCACTTGGTGTTCTCCTCGGCCGGCTCGTGTCCAGCTGCGCAGGTGCAGTCGGTGACGGTCTGTTCGGCCCACTCCCCGTCCTCCCGGCAGTACATGCTGAGCGGCCGGGCGCTGACCTTGACGGCGTTGGGCACGCACCGGCCGGCCACGGGCATGACCAGCTCGCGGGGCACCGTCTCCTGGAAGAGGGTGAAGTTGACGGTGACGGCGGGGCACTTCTTGTAGAAGAGTCGGACGGAGAGCAGGGCCATGCAAGCTCCCTGGTCCTGGAAGGCCAGGTAGAAGCCGGCCTTGGAGAGCGGTCCGATTTTGAGGGTCTTGACGTTGACCTTGCCGGAGGCCTCCATGCCCGCTCGCTTGCGCGTCAGGTGCTCGGCCGCCACCGTGTCCACCTTGACGTACGGGTTCTCCATCCAGGGCGGGAAGGACTCGGTGGCCAGGTCACGGTCCGCCTCGTAGAAGAAGACGTTGAAGGTCTCCTTGCAGGAGCGCGTGACCTGAGGGATGGAGAAGCACTCCACCACCGTGAAGCGCAGCTCCGCGTAGACGTGCGTGGCCCCCGAGCGAGGGACGAAGGTGGTGCGCAGCCAGTTGTTCTGGTTCGGGGAGCGGACGCCGCACACCTCGAAGGTGCGGACGCTGTTCTGCTCCTCGTCCAGGCCGCTCAGCTCCTCCCACTGCCACAAAGAGAGAGAGAGAGAGAGAGAGAGGACATTTTGAAAGTTTGTCGGGTGTTGAGAGCAACCCAAGTTGGTGGCCTTCTCGATGTTTTGGGCCGCGGATCCAATTAGCCCCGTCAGCACGGCCATTTTGGGGAAAAGCTCCCGTCAGCCCCGGTCAGCATAGTCATTTTGGAAAACAGTTCCCATCAGCCCCTGTGAGCACGGCCATTTGGGGCCACACTTCCCATCAGCCTCTGTCAACACAGCCATTGGGGCCACACTTCCCATGAGCCCCTGTCACCACGGCCAGTGGGGCCACACTTCCCATCAGCCCCTGTCAGCACGGCCATTTGGGGCCACACTTCCCATCAGCCTCTGTCAACACAGCCATTGGGGCCACACTTCCCATGAGCCCCTGTCACCACGGCCAGTGGGGCCACACTTCACATCAGCCTCTGTCAACACAGCCATTGGGGCCACACTTCCCATCAGCCCCTGTCACCACGGCCATTGGGGCCACACTTCCATCAGCCCCTGTCAGCACGGCCATTTGAGGCCACACTTTCTCATCAGCCCCTGCCAGTATGGCCATTTTGGAAAACAGTTCCCATCAGCCCCTGTCAGCACGGCCATTGGGGCCACACTTCCCATCAGCCCCTGTCAGCATGGCCATTGGGGCCACACTTCCCATCAGCCCCTGTCAGCACGGCCATTGGGGCCACACTTCCCATCAGCCCCTGCCAGTACGGCCATTTTGGAAAACAGTTCCCATCAGCCCCTGCCAGTACGGCCATTTTGGAAAACAGTTCCCATCAGCCCCTGTCAGCAAGGCCATTTGGGGCCACACTTCCCATCAGCCCCTGTCAGCAAGGCCATTTGGGGCCACACTTCCCATCAGCCCCTGTCAGCACGGCCATTTGGGGCCACACTTCCCATCAGCCTCTGTCAACACAGCCATTGGGGCCACACTTCCCATGAGCCCCTGTCACCACGGCCAGTGGGGCCACACTTCACATCAGCCTCTGTCAACACAGCCATTGGGGCCACACTTCCCATCAGCCCCTGTCACCACGGCCATTGGGGCCACACTTCCATCAGCCCCTGTCAGCACGGCCATTTGAGGCCACACTTTCTCATCAGCCCCTGCCAGTATGGCCATTTTGGAAAACAGTTCCCATCAGCCCCTGTCAGCAAGGCCATTTGGGGCCACACTTCCCATCAGCCCCTGTCAGCAAGGCCATTTGGGGCCACACTTCCCATCAGCCCCTGCCAGTACGGCCATTTTGGAAAACAGTTCCCATCAGCCCCTGTCAGCAAGGCCATTGGGGCCACACTTCCCATCAGCCCCTGCCAGTACGGCCATTTTGGAAAACAGTTCCCATCAGCCCCTGTCAGCATGGCCATTGGGGCCACACTTCCCATCAGCCCCTGTGAGCCTGGCCATTGGGGGCCACACTTCCCATCAGCCCCTGTCAGAACGGCCATTGGGGCCACACTTCCCATCAGCCCCTGTCAGTACAGCTGTATGATGCAAAGGCCCATGGGAGTTGTAGTGACACCTACTGGAGGGCGCCATGTTGGGGAAGTTCTTCTCAGGGTGCCAAAAAACTCCTTTTTTCTTCTCGTTTCCTGGGCTGCTCAGAGTTAATTCCCGGACCCATCTACGTCTGGAGCGTTATTTCTTTTGTTCTGAGATTTGAGCTGCTGTTTTTAATAATCTGGCTTCGTCTTTAAACTGAGTTTTTAACCGTTCAGTGATCTGAAAGCCTAATGAACACACCCTGCAATAAACCAATTCGGATGGTTTATTGAGAACAGGATGCTGGACTAGATCTTTTTTTAAAATAACATAAAATTATTATTAGTATTGCAGGGGGTTGGTCTAGATGACCCGCTGGCCCCTTCCCAACCCTACAGCTCTGCTGTTCTATTATTTCCTCGCCTTCCACAAACACACAGATCTCAAGGCGACGCACGAGATGCAAATAAAAAGAATTGCACGCAACAGTTTATAGAGAAGGGGAGTTTTTAAAAACGCAGCAGAGAAGCATTCTTTCAGCTGCAAAAGCTTGTTGGAATAATAAAAAAAAAGTCTCCAATTGTTTCCAGAAGGAGCAGATAGCAGGCGCCGGCCAGATCCCAACAGGAATGCTGATCCACCCACTGAGAGCCACACTGTGTTACAGAGGGGATTTTGAGATCTGGAAGGGCTGCAGTCACTCAGGACCAGAGGGAAACGCACTCTGTATACGCCCAGAGGCACTCCTGTTCACCCCGCTTCAGATTCCGGTCCCAAACGCACTCTGTATACCCCCAGAGGCACTCCTGTTTACCCCGCTTCCAATCCTGGTCCCAAACGCACTCTGTATACGCCCAGAGGCACTCCTGTTCACCCCGCTTCCAATCCTGGTCCCAAATGCACTCTGTATACACCCAGAGGCACTCCTGTTCACCCCGCTTCCAATCCTGGTCCCAAACGCACTCTGTATACACCCAGAGGCACTCCTGTTTACCCCGCTTCCAATTCTGGTCCCAAACGCACTCTGTATACATCCAGAGGCACTCCTTTTTACCCCGCTTCCGATTCTAGTCCCAAAAGCACTCTGTATACACTCAGAGGCACTCCTGTTTACCCCGCTTCCGATTCTGGTCCCAAACGCACTCTGTATACACCCAGAGGCACTCCTTTTTACCCCGCTTCTAATTCTGGTCCCAAACGCACTCTGTATGCACCCAGAGGCACTCCTGTTTACCCCGCTTCCAATCCTGGTCCCAAACGCACTCTGTATACGCCCAGAGGCACTCCTGTTCACCCCGCTTCTTATTCTGGTCCCAAACGCACTCTGTATACGCCCAGAGGCACTCCTGTTCACCCCGCTTCTTATTCTGGTCCCAAACACACTCTGTATACGCCCAGAGGCACTCCTGTTCACCCCGCTTCCAATTCTGGTCCCAAACGCGCTCTGTATACACCCAGAGGCACTCCTGTTTACCCCGCTTCTAATTCTGGTCCCAAACGCACTCTGTATACACCCAGAGGCACTCCTGTTTACCCCGCTTCTGATTCCAGTCCCAAACGCACTCTGTATACATCCAGAGGCACTCCTCTTCACCCCGCTTCGAATCCCAAACGCACTCTGTATACACCCAGAGGCTCTCCTGTTCACCCCGCTTCCGATTCCGGTCCCAAGCGCACTCTGTATACGCCCAGAGGCACTCCTGTTTTCCCCGCTTCCAATTCTGGTCCCAAACGCACTCTGTATACGCCCAGAGGCACTCCTGTTCACCCCGCTTCCGATTCCAGTCCCAAGCGCACTCTGTATACGCCCAGAGGCACTCCTGTTTTCCCCGCTTCCAATTCTGGTCCCAAACGCACTCTGTATACACCCAGAGGCACTCCTGCTTACCCCGCTTCCCATTCCGGTCCTAAACCTGCTGCCGCACACCACAAACGACGAGAATCACCGTATTTTTCGCTCTATAGGGCGCACCCGGACCATAGGACGCACCTTGTTTCAGAGGGTGGAGAACAAGAAAAAAAAACTCTCCCCCTCTCTGCCCAGCGCCCCTTCAGCGAAGCGGCAGGAGGCGCTGCGCAGAGAGGGGGGGAATTCTGCCCCCCTTGTTCTCCCCCTCTAAAACAAGGTGCCCTTCAAGGTGCGTTCAGGCGGCTACCTTGGAAGCCCGGAGAGCGAGAGGGGTCAGTGCGCACCGAACCCTCTCGCTCTCCAGGCTTCAGGTTCCTTTCCACCTGCTCTATGGGGCTGGCGGGGGGAAGCCCTCCGCCAGCCCCAAAGAACAGGTCGGGGAGCAGCGGAAAGGCGCGCAGCCTTCCCAATGCTCCGCGAGCTTCTCGGGGCTGCCGGGGAAGCCCAGGGCTATGGCTTCTTTAGCCCCGCGCACGGCTATGGCAATACCCCCACCTCCCGCAAAAGCCCACAGGAGCCGCGCACCCTTTAAGTAGCGCACGGCTCCTGCGGGCTTTTCTACGAGGAGGGAGAAGGGACTGACTGGCCGCATCAGTCCCTTCTGGGAAAAAGCCTGCAAGAGCCGCGCGGAGCCAGTGGGGGGCTTTTCCCGCCTGCCTCCCCCCTGCATTCGCCCCATAGGACGCACACACATTTCCCCTTCATTTTTGGCAGGGGGAAAAGTGCGTCCTATAGAGCGAAAAATACGGTAACGGCCTCTGGGTTTCTCAACCTGCTCCCCCCCCCCCCTTTGCAAAAGCTGGGAAGTTTCACATTTATAATAAAAAACTTTCTGCCTCAGGGTTGCTTGCACGGCAGGCGATTGGGCTACGATTATTTCTATTATTTCTTCCCACCCACATAGCAGACCTTGGCCCTGACTCTCCGAGCTGACGGGAGACATGAGGCAACATGGACCCGAGGGAGGTCAGGGACTTTGATTATCTATTGATTTTTGAATTTTATTGTTGTTCATGTTTTCATGCTGTATTTTATGCTGCTTTTATAATTAAGTGTTTTAAATTTGTTGTTAGCTGCCCTGAGCCCGGTTTTTGAACGGGGAAGGGCTGGGTATAAATAAAATATTATTATTATTATTATTATTATTATTATATTATTATTATTATTATCCCACCCTCCCGCTGCCTCACCTGCCCATCTGCAGGATACGTCATCCATCGAAGGTCCACCGTCTCAAACTTGGTGTTCATAAGACTCTCTGAAAAAGAGAGAGAGACAGGATTTGATTGACGTTGGAGTGAGACCGAGTTGAGAAATTAAGAGCACATACTGATATAGGAATGTATTAGATAATATGTAAAGATACATTCAATAACAAGAGTACATTCATTTGTAAAAAAAGGAATATACAACGGGAAAGACAGGAAGTCTAGTGTGTTGGTGTGTATATAATTTTTGGGGGAAATTGTTTTTGTTTTTTCTCCTTTTTTTCGTTTCATTTTCTTTCTAGGTATACAAAATTTGTATATAATTTTTGTACACATGTTGGAAATTACAGTAAGCCCTGTAATGTAATAGGACAACATTTAAGGATGTAATGTAAGAATGTTAACAAATAAATAAAATGCAAATTCAAAAAGAAAGAGAGACAGAAAGCTGAGAATTCTGACATTATTTTATTTTCCCCAGGATTCGACTTGCACAGAACGTTGTGACGGAGAGAACCAGAAGGGGTTAATGATCTACGGAAGAACGCAGGAACTGCAGTCCTGGGGGGGCCGAATGCCATTCCCCACCTGGCCCTCAAACGCCTCCCCTAGTAGCCCACACCCTTTACTGGCCCTGCTTTGCATAGCACTTGAGTTTATTTGCCACCAAATCGTTTTGCAAGCTTTTGAGCGCCACAGAACTCTTTGTCACCTCTTGGTGAGGAGTTCAGTGTAACTGGAGAATATGATGAAAACAATGTATAGATGGTATATCTGTCCTCTGCCCCATGCTTTTTAACATCTACATGCAGCCGCTGGGAGAGATCATCAGGGGGTTTGGGCTGGGTGTCCATCAATATGCGGATGATACCCAGCTCTACCTCTCTTTCAAATCAGAACCAGTGAAGGCGGTGAAGGTCCTGTGTGAGTGCCTGGAGGCGGTTGGAGGATGGATGGCGGCTAACAGATTGAGGTTGAATCCTGACAAGACAGAAGTACTGTTTTGGGGGGACAGGGGGCAGGCAGGTGTGGAGGATTCCCTGGTCCTGAATGGGGCAACTGTGCCCCTGAAGGACCAGGTGTGCAGCCGGACAGTCATTTTGGACTCACCGCTGTCCATGGAGGCACAGGTCAATTCTGTGTCCAGGGCAGCTGTCTACCAACTCCATCTGGTGCACAGGATGAGACCCTTCCTGCCCGCAGACTGTCTCGCCAGAGTGGTGCATGCTCTGGTTATCTCCTGCTTGGACTACTGAAATGCGCTCTATGTGGGGCTACCTTTGAAGGTGACCCGGAAACTACAACTAATCCAGAATGAGGCAGCCAGACTGGGGACTGGGAGACCATATAGCACCAGTCCTGAAAGACCTACACTGGCTCCCAGGACGTTTCCGAGCACAATTCAAAGTGTTGGTGCTGAGCTTGAAAGCCCTAAATGGCCCCAAAGGCCCAGTATACCTGAAGGAGCATCTCCACCCCCATCGTTCAGCTGAGGTCCAGCTCCGTGGGCCTTCTGGCGGTTCCCTCCCTGCAAGAAGCCAAGTCACAGGGAACCAGGCAGAGGGCCTTCTCGGTGGTGGCACCCGCCTTGTGGAACGCCCTCCCACCAGATGTCAAAGAAAAATAACTACCAGACTTTTAGAAGACATCTGAAGGCAGCCCTCTTTGGGGAAGCTTTTAATCTTTAATAGATTATTGTATTTTAATGTTTTGTTGGAAGCCGCCCAGAGTGGCTGGGGAAACCCAGCCAGATGGGTGGGGTATAAATAATAAATTATTATTATTATTATTATTATTATTATTATTATTAATATATTATATTATATGACACCTTTGAAATTAGCTAAAATGTATAAGACAAATAGCAAATGTTGGAAATGTAAAGAAAAACAAAGGAACATTTTATCATATGTGGTGGGAATGTAAAAAAGTAAAGGACTTCTGGGGAATGATATATAATGAGATGAAAAAGATGTTGAAATATACATTTTTTTAAAAACCAGAAGCTTTTTTACTCGGTCAGGATATTAATAGGCAAGATGGTAAATTGTTTTTATATGCAACAACAGCGGCAAGAGTATTGTTCGTCCAGAAATGGAAGCAAGAAGAAATTCCGAGGAAAGAAGAATGGCAGACAAAATTAATGGACTGTGCAGAATTGGGCAAAATGAGAGGAAGAATTCGAAACCTGCGGGACCACAGAAGATTGGAAGAAATATACGAACTATTTGAAGAGCAATTGTAACCAACAAATTACGCTAGTAGGACTACAAGAAGTTTTGTAAGGAGAAACTTACGAAACGTTACAAACTGAAAAAGGACAGATATATTAGTCGTGAGATTTAAAAGTAATAGGGAAAATAAGAAATATATATTAAGGGATTAGCTTGGAAAATTTTCAGACGAGATTGATGGAAGTCCAAAAATGTGTATACGATGTAAAAGTATGTTTAATTATTGCTGAAAACGATATGTTAAAATTAATTAAAAATTATGTATAAGAGGAGTTCTGTGTAACTGCGAAGCTTGCGCATTGCCCCTATTTGTGGATTTTTGGCCCACTCACCCCCCCTTACGGGTCAACAGGCTTTCAGGGTCAAAATGCTATCTTAGTAAGAAACAAGCCATCTAATCCCTTAAATCTCAACCTTCGGGAAAGTTTGCGTTTCTCGTTAAAAGGGCAAATCGCAAGGACAGAAATGTTGACGTTTTGAGGTTCGGAGTAGAAATCAGTCACCGATCACATTGCCCAAGGTGCAAATTATTATAATCATTAACGATGAGGGTGATTATTTTATTATTCGCACCCTGCCCATCTGAGTTGCCCCAACATATAAAAAAAAATATTCGCTTTCACCCCGAAGGCATTGGTCACCTGCGAATTGTGCGTTTTTCACGGCCCACGCCAATTCCCAAGCCTGCAATTTCTTTTAACGGTTTCTAATTCTGAATTTTAACCTGCCGCATCCCTCCCGGTGCACCTGCTGGTGAAGCAACAGACACCATATTACTAACCAATAATAATTATTATTAATAATAACGGCTGCTGGCGGACTTTCTGTGGTTTATTTAGCAACGCATCCGCACAGATGGCAAATTGCATCCAAAATATGATTTCATCCGGCGATGGTTTTGATTAGGCGAGTTCTAGATCCGCTGTTTGGGCTCTTATCTATCCCGCTAAATATCCCTTTTAACGTTTCTCGTTATATCTTTCATTTCCTGACCCTGTATCCCTGACCTGTGAGTTTGCCTCCCTTTCGCTGGAATACGTACGCCGTTCGTCTTGTTTTAAGTTTAATGAAATTAAACCCTCTTGAATCAGGTCGTGAGCCAAGATATCTCCAACGTTATCGATTTAGACGCCTGCTTGCTTGAGGAAATGCAAGTCAGGAAGGTTTTTTTCTTGGCAGGGGTTTGTGTTTTCTGTATTCTTTGTGTCTTTTAAGACATGTTAAAAGCCTCGCGGTTTATAAATCTGCCTGTCCGCCTGTTGAGTTTGGAAAAAATGGGGGTAGCAGGAGCATGGGGCATTTTTTGGGGGGGGATCTGTGAATCCAGGACGCCTGGGTCCTCTGAAGGAGGAGCAGATTAGAGCTTCATTCCCGTCTCCTCCTCACGAGGAAGCCGCAAGACGTTACCATAGAATCATAGAGTTGGAAGAGACCACCGGGGCCATCGAGTCCAACCCCCTGCCAAGCAGGAAACACCATCAGAGCACTCCTGACATATGGCTGTCAAGCCTCTGCTTAAAGACCTCCAAAGAAGGAGACTCCACCACACTCCTTGGCAGCAAATTCCACTGTCAAACAGCTCTTACTGTCAGGAAGTTCTTCCTAATGTTTAGGTGGAATCTTCTTTCTTGTAGTTTGGATCCATTGCTCCGTGTCCGCTTCTCTGGAGCAGCAGAAAACAACCTTTCTCCCTCCTCTAGGTGACATCCTTTTCTATATTTGAACATGGCTATCCTATCACCCCTTAACCTCCTCTTCTCCAGGCTAAACATGCCCAGCTCCCTTAGCCGTTCCTCATAAGGCATCGTTTCCAGGCCTTTGACCATTTTGGTTGCCCTCTTCTGGACACGTTCCAGTTTGTCCGTGTCCTTCTTGAACTGTGGTGCCCAGAACTGGACACAGTACTCCAGGTGAGGTCTGACCAGAGCAGAATACAGTGGCACTATTACTTCCCTTGATCTAGATGCTATACTCCTATTGATGCAGCCCAGAATTGCATTGGCTTTTTTAGCTGCCGCGTCACACTTAACCTTAAAAGTGTTCAAAAGCAAGGCATTGCAAAGGAAGATAGGAGTGCACAATGAATGCAGCAAAATTAACAACAGCAATGAAGTATTTTTCCTTCCTTCGCAGACCTGGAAGGGACACCGGCGGGTCATCCAGACCAACCCCCTGCAATGCAGCAATCTCAACACACGGTCTCCCATCTAATTTTAAACCGGGCCAGAGCCTGCTTAGCTTTGCAAACGCGCCAGCAGGTTCATCGCCCCAGTACTTAAAACCATTTCAAAACAAAACCTTGTTAAAGGAGGTCAGACGCGGAATAGGCATTTAAAACAGGCATTCGGAAGGGAACAAAATTGCAGCTTAAACAAGAGAGAGCGTCTCTGCTGCCGTTGCTGCCAAAGGTCCCCTTTTAAAAATTGTACCTTCTCACGGAGCGACAGCCGCAGATGTTGGGTGCAGTTCATTTTTAAAGGGTGCAAATTCCCTAGAGAATTTGCTTCATATAATATCTATCTACCTATGCAGATGACACAACCTTGATGGCAGAAAGTGAGGAGGAATTAAAGAACCTTTTAATGAGGGTGAAAGAGGAGAGCGCAAAATATGGTCTGAAGCTCAACATCAAAAAAACGAAGATCATGGCCACTGGGCCCATCACCTCCTGGCAAATAGAAGGGGAGGAAATGGAGGCAGTGAGAGATTTTACTTTCTTGGGCTCCATGATCACTGAAGATGGTGACAGCAGTCACAAAATTAAAAGACGCCTGCTTCTTGGGAGGAAAGTAATGACAAACCTAGACAGCATCTTAAAAAGCAGAGACATCACCTTGCCAACAGAGGTCCATATAGTAAAAGCTATGGTTTTCCCAGTAGTGATGTATGGAAGTGAGAGCTGGACCATCAAGAAGGCTGATCACCCAAGAATAGATGCTTTTGAATTATGGTGCTGGAGGAGACTCTGGAGAGTCCCATGGACTGCAAGAAGATCCAACCTCTCCATTCTGAAGGAAATCAGCCCTGAGTGCTCACTGGAAGGACAGATCCTGAAGCTAAGGCTCCAAGACTTTGGCCACCTCATGAGAAGAGAAGACTCCCTGGAAAAGACCCTGATGTTGGGAAAGATGGAGGGCACAAGGAAAAGGGGACGGCAGAGGACGAGATGGTGGGACAGTGTTCTCAAAGCTACCAGCATGAGTTTGACCAAACTGCGGGAGGCACTGGAAGACAGGGGTGCCTGGCGTGCTCTGGTCCAGGGGGTCACGAAGAGGCGGACACCACTAAACGACTAAAGAACAACAAAAATCTATCTATCTATATCTATCTATCTATCTATCTATCTATCTATCTATCTATCTATCTATGCACCACGCCAGTCAGGTGGTCCAAAAATCCGGGCTGAAATCCATACCCACAAAAACCCTGCTCTTGTTTTTTCACACAGATCAAAAAGGAAAAGAAAAAAAAATGTTGAGCCAATTCCCCGACCCTGTTCCCTCCCCACTTGCACAATTGCACGAGATTCTGGGAACGACGCTGACTCCCAAAGGGTCAAAGGTGGTCACTCGGTGGCGGCATATTTATAAAAAGCCGGACTCACGTCATTTCCTCAAACAGCCTCTGCGGCTGCCGCCACCGCCCAGGGCTAGGAAGACAACTCCCACCGACACACGTGCCCCCCCCCCCTTACATCATCCGCATCTGACGCCTCCCCGTCCCCCTTTATCTGCTTTCTGGAATTTTTTATTTTAAAAAGTCCTTCTCCGACGCGCCGTTCAACTGCGGAACTCCCTCCCACAGGAATAACCGGGCGGCTTCAGAAGAGGGTTTTTCCTTTTCCCCACGGGGACGCAACTCTGCTGCGCGAGAGTCCTCCCCGCTTCCGTTGTGCAAAGTGAAGCACACAGTTAGCCTGCGGAACTCCCTCCCACTTGAGGCAGCGACTTTCAAAAAGAGGACCATTAAGGAGAGGGCTGTCCATATCTGCTATCCAGTATGGCTATACTATGTCCTGAGCAATTGGAGGCAGCAAGGCGACCGAATGCCAGAAACCGCAGGAGGGGAGAGCGGGTCTTGGGTTCGAATGCTGATGGAGGATTTTAGGGCAGCTGGTCGGCTACTTTGAGGGCAGGATGCAGGTGGTCCAGGGACCTGATCCGGCTAAAGCTTCTTACCTTCTTAACAACCCCCCCCCCAGCTCCTCAATGCAAACCAGGGTGTGTGTGTGCGTCCCCCATCTCACAAAAAAAATTCTTGGTGGCAAAGGGATGGATACCTGAAGCGGGCCCTCTGCCTCTGCCAAGATCACCCGAGAAAACAAAAGGGCCCTTTGTTTGAGCAAGCCCACCGCCCACCCTTTCGCCCCCATGTTGGAAGGGGAGGGGGGGTCTCAAATGTGCGACTTGAGCAGAGGACCATGGGAGTCAAGATGGGGAAGGGTTTTGCGAACGCAAAAAGAGCTCGCTGGATCAGGGCCCCAGCTAGGCCAGCATCCTGGTCAACCGGACACCACAATGGGAAACCCAGAAAGTAGGATAATAATAATAATAATAATAATAATAATAATAATAATAATATACTATTTATACCCTGCCCATCTGGCTGGGCGTCCCCAGCCACTCTGGGCGGCCTCCAACAAAGCACTAAAATACAATAATGCATCAAATATTAAAAGCTTCCCTAAACAGGGCTGCCTTCAGATGTCTTCTAAAAGTCAGATAGTTGTTTATTTCCTTGACATCTGACAGGATGGGAGCCACCACGGAGAAGGCCCTCTGTCTGGTTCCCTGTAACTTGGCTTCTCGCAGGGAGGGAACCGCCAGAAGGCCCTTGGAGCTGGACCTCAGTGTCCGGACAGACACTCCTTCAGGTCTACTGGGCCTTTGAGGCCGTTTAGGGCTTTAAAGTTCAGCAGGTGCTGTGGGTTAAACCACAGAGCCTAGGACTTGCTGATCAGAAGGTCGGCGGTTCAAATCCCCGCGACGGGGTGAGCTCCGGTTGCTCAGTCCCTGCTCCTGCCAACCTAGCAGTTCGAAAGCACGTCAAAGTGCAAGTAGATAAATAGGTACCGCTCCAGTGGGAAGGTAAACGGCGTTTCCGTGCGCTGCTCTGGTTTGCCAGAAGCGGCTTAGTCCTGCTGGCCACATGACCCGGAAGCTGTACGCCGGCTCCCTCAGCCAATAAAGCGAGATGAGCGCCGCAACCCCAGAGTCGGTCACGACTGGACCTAATGGTCAGGGGTCCCTTTACCTTTACCAACACTTTGAATTGTCCTCGGAAACGTACTGGGAGCCAATGTAGGCCTTTCTGGACCGGTGTTATGTGGTCTCCCAGTCCCCAGTCTAGCTGCCACATTCTGGATTAATTGTAGTTTCTGGGTCACTGGGTTCGAGTCCTGGTTGTTGTTGTTTTGCCACTGTCCTGCCACACAGCCAATCCACTTCCGTGTTCCCAGTTCTCCCAAACAGGAGAAAGACAGCGGAAACGAAGAGGGGGTCTTCTTCGCAGGGGGGTTGTTGAGACGGCCAAAATGCCACAAAACCAATAAATTGCATTTTAAAAAGAAAACCTCAAAAAGTTGCTTAATTAGTTGGTTTTCTGCTGAACCAACAGATTCAAGCTGCGAGAAAGGAGACTGGAATAATTTTCCGATGGGCACGTTCCGTGTTGGATGTGCAAGGTAACAAAAGCAGTCTGGGAAACGATATATAACGAGTTGGGGGGGGGGGAATGTTTAAAATAACATTTGTGGGGAAAACCAGAGGCTTAGGTATTTTAGGCACAGAGATTCCGAAAGAGCAGAAAAGATTATTTATGTAAACAGCAGCAAGAATATTACTGGCCCAGAGATGGAAAGAAAATAAGGTTCCAACCAGAGAACGACTGATGAAGACGATGGACTATGTTGAAATGGCGAAACTGAGAATCAGAGACCAGGATAAGTAGAAGCTTACGAAAGAATGGGGAAAAAATTATAGTCTATTTAAGAGAACGTCGCAAGCAGTAAAAGGATTGGAGTAATGCTTGTAAAGGGCAGAATATTTTGGGAAGTTAATAACAGATACAACAAATTGGGGGGGAAAGGGATAAGTTGAATTTGAAGGGATGGGCAGGGAACGGTCAAGGGATTCTGAGAATCCTAAATGTAAAGGTGATTGATATTGTTTCAATCTGAGATTCCTACGTTGCAGAGGGGGTTCAGCTGGATGACCTCTGGGGACCCCCCTTCCGACTCTGCGATCTAGCTAGTTGGTTTTGTTTTTCCCCTCTCTGGGAGCCATTCTGTCTCCACCAAGAGCCCTCAGGTCCTGACATTACATCGCCCGCCCCCCCCAAAAATCTCCATTTCCTTCCTCGCCCTCCCCTCCGGCTTAGCCAGACAGGCAAATTCCTCCCCACCTGCCAGAAACTCTCCAGCCTGCACCCCCCCCCCTCTTCCTGGAGGGCTCAGAGTTCGAGAAGATGCGAATTACACCCCCCCCCAAAAAAAAACCTCCACCCAAAAAACCCAGGCGTCCTCTTGCCCCCCCCTCCCAATTTGACAGACCAGGACTAGATACAGAGGAAATTGGAAACAAAAGGAAGATTTTTCTCCTTCCTTCCTGTTTAACTGCCCCCCCCCCGCAATCGCCGACTTTCTCGCCCCCACCCACGAGATAAGCAAATAAGGGTGGGTGCCAGCAGGGAACTCTGGGTAATTACAGGGCGCCTCCGAGTTGCGACGCCCCAGGGGCCGAGGCGAACGGGACGGGGGCCAAGTGGAAAATCATTAGGAGGGCGGAGGCGAGGGAGGGGCGTCTGGGGGTGTTTCCACACTCCGGGCACCCGACATATTTGGCGTAAGACGGTGGCGGGACACCTGCTTGGCATGCAGAAGGCCCTTTCGAAATCTGCGTCATGAGGACTAGGAACCGGGTTTGTTTTATGGGTCTGGCCTCAGCTCAGGGGCAAGAGAGCCTGCCTTGAGTGCAGAAGGGCCGAGGGGGGGGGGGGGGTTCAATCCCTGGCGGCGTCTGCGGGTTGGGAGGGGAGGGTTTCGACCGGGCTGGGGGGGGGGGGACGACCCACTGCTGCCAGTCCGAGCAGACATTACTGAGCTAGGTAGGGCACAGAGGGTCTGGATCAGAAAAGCCCGCTTCCGATGGGAAATAAAGACTGTTTGGTAGACCTGTAATAATAACAACAACAACAACAACAACAACAACAACAACAACAACTATTATTATTATTATTATTATTATTATTATTTATACCCTGCCCATCTGGCGGCTTCCAACACAATTTTAAAATGCAGTAATGCATCAAACATTAAAAGCTTCCCTAAACAGGGCTGCCTTCAGATGTCGTCTAAAAGTCTGGTAGTTGTTGTTCTCTTTGACATCTGGTGGGAGGGAGTTCCACAGGGTGGGCGCCACCACCGAGAAGGCCCTCTGCCTGGTTCCCTGTAACTTGGCTTCTCACAGCGAGGGAACTGCCAGAAGGCCCTCAGAGCTGGACCTCAGTGTCCGGGCAGAACGATGGGGGTGGAGACGCTCCTTCAGGTCTACTGGGCCTTTGAGGCCGTTTAGGGCTTTCAAGGTCAGCACCAACACTTTGAATTGTGCTCGGAAACGTACTGGGAGCCAATGGAGGTCTATCAAGACCGGTGTTATGTGGTCTCCCAGTCCCCAGTCCAGCTGCCGCATTCTGGATTAGTTATAGTTTCCAGGTCACCTTCAAAGGTAGCCCCACGTAGAGCGCATGGCAGTAGTCCAAGCGGGAGATAACCAGAGCATGCACCACTCTGGCGAGACAGTCTGCAGGCAGGTAGGGTCTCATCCTGCGTACCAGATGGAGCTGACAGACAACTGCCCTGGACACAGAACTGACCTGCGCCTCCATGGACAGCTGTGAGTCCAGAATGACTCCCAGGCTGCACACCTGGTCCTTCAGGGGAACAGTTGCCCCATTCAGGACCAGGGAGTCCTCCACACCCGCCCGCCTCCTGTCCCCCAAAAACAGTACTTCAGTCTTGTCAGGATTCCACCTCAATCTGTTAGCTGCCATCCATCCTCCAACTGCCTCCAGACACTCACACAGGACCTTCACTGGTTCTGATTTGAAAGAGAGGTAGCGCTGTAAGACGAAGGCCACGGCTGCGCTTTCTGCACTGCAGCGGGTTGGACTGGATGACCTTTGGGGTTCCCTTTCCGTCCCGACACAAAAGCTACGGCAAAGGATTTTTCTGGGGGAGCCAAGGCTGTTTTTAAACACTGCTAGCAACATGCCGACAGATGCGGCAGTGGAAAGTTTCCGTAAATCTCCCCGTGCAACCGACTTTGCACGCCACACACGGCCCCCACCCCATAGCAGACACCCCCTCCCCGATTCTGAGCGGCTTCGTTGCAGCCCGCCCCCTGCCAAACACCCCCCACCCACCCGTCAGCCCACACTCATTCCTGCGTAAATCCGTCCCAGATGTGCAAAGATGTGACTACACAAAGGATGCCCCCCCCCAAAAAAAGAGGATTCAGAAAAGAACGGGCCGGAGGTCGGGGGACGACCCACATGTGCCAGGACTCCTGGGTTCCCCAGAAAGCAAATGGGGCCCAGATTTTCTATGCAGGTTGCAGCAGGTTGAACGGGCAGCCGAGTCTTATATTTATACTTATATTTCATTATTGCATATTTATGTGCTCCCCCCCTCCAAGCAGCTCAAAAGGGAATCTACGTGGTTCTCTCCTCGGTCCTCACCTAACCCCAACAACAGCCCTACAAGGGGCTGAGACGAGCCCCTAAGGTCACGTCCGGCAGGCTTCAGGGCCGCCGGGTGGCGAGTTCGAATCCTGACCTCTCCCAGGCCCGGGTCCTCCGACACTCATTGCACCGAACTGCCTTTCGCACAGCCGTCCTCCTTCCCCCCTAAAACCAAAGCGCCAACTTAATCGGAAGGCGAGAGGGCCGGCCTGGAATGGGTCTCAGGTGCAAATCCCTCCAACGGCAGGGCGCTGCTGCCAGCCAGTGTAGGCTAGCTGTCTGGGGCTTTCCATCGGCGGTTGCAAGTCCCAACTCCCACCAATCCCGGCCAGCAAAACTCGAATTTGGAAAACGTTTTCCCAAATCTTCTAACTGTATTACGCATTTTTTTTAATCATTACAGCGGCCTCCAACAAGAGAAGTTTCGATATATTAAACGAATTAAGTCTTTCTTTTGATCGACAACAGCTCAAGAACGCCTAAATGGTTTAGCAATGATAAACATAAACCACGATAAGGCGAAGTTGCTTGATTTTTCAAGAATTTGCAGAAAAGAAAGCAAAATATGGTCTGAAGCTCAACATCAAAAAAACGAAGATCATGGCCACTGGGCCCATCACCTCCTAGCAAATAGAAGGGGAAGAAATGGAGGCAGTGAGAGATTTTACTTTCTTGGGCTCCAGGATCACTGCAGATGGTGACAGCAGCCATGAAATTAAAAGACGCCTGCTTCTTGGGAGAAAGGCGATGGCAAACCTAGACAGCATCTTAAAAAGCAGAGACATCACCTTGCCAACAAAGGTCCGTATAGTTCAAGCTCTGGTTTTCCCAGTAGTGATGTATGGAAGTGAGAGCTGGACCATAAAGAAGGCTGATCGCCGAAGAATGGATGCTTTTGAATTCTGGTGCCGGAGGAGACTCTGGAGAGTCCCATGGACTGCAAGGAGATCAAACCTCTCCATTCTGAAGGAAATCAGCCCTGAGTGCTCACTGGGAGGACAGATCCTGAAGCTGAGGCTCCAAGACTTTGGCCTCCTCATGAGAAGAGAAGACTCCCTGGAAAAGACCCTGATGTTGGGAAAGATGGAGGGCACAAGGAGAAGGGGACGACAGAGGACGAGATGGTGGGACAGTGTTCTCGAAGGTACCAGCATGAGTTTGACCAAACTGCGGGAGGCAGTGGAAGACAGGAGTGCCTGGCGTGCTCTGGTCCAGGGGGTCACAAAGAGTTGGACACGACTAAACAACTAAACAACAACTTAAAATAATCCTTTTCCCTGTGTGTTTTTAAAAAGCACTATTGTATATTTTCCATTTTGTCTTTATACGCAGATACGTTTCGAGCCTTGAAATGAAATTATTTGTCAGCTGTAGACGAGAGACAGCAGGCACACGGGACCTCGATGTACCGCTGGCCTGACTCGGGAGTATCGCAGCCTAGTGTAAAAGGAGAGCGTGCAGGATCAGGTCCAAGAAGGTCCATCTAAGTCCGGCCTCCTGCTCTCGCAGTGGCCAAATAGCCCATAGAACTTGGGAATCTAAGATAGACTGCCGCTGGAGCTGGAGGCTCCATTAGGACCTCAGAAGAGCCCGGCTGCAGGATCAAGCCCAGGGCCCATCTGGTCCAGCATCCTATTCTTACAGGGGCTGCCGACCAGACACCCATTGGGGCAGGATCCGAACCCAATAGCAGAACTCTCCCATCTCGCCGTCCCCGCCATCTGACATGCAGAAGCATCGCTGCCTCTGACCGGCGGGCCTGATCCTCCGCGAACTTCTCCGATCCTCCGCCAAAGCCATCCAGTGGCAGGGAGTTCCACAGGCTTAACTACGCACTGCATGAAAGAAGCGGAGGGGCAGAGCGCAGGCATTGTGGCTAGGAGCTTTCGACAGCCGCCGCATGCGTTTTTCCTCGCTTGCCTTTTCCTTTAACTAAAAAAAAAGCGCCACAAGGCAGGGGGATTCGAACCCGCAACCCGGCGCGCTAACCACTAGGCCGTCCTGCTCGCAGCCGGCTCCTCCAGAGTCGCAAGCAGGGTGGGAGAAAGGGAGAGAAGCCATCGCCACGCCCTGGCCTGCGTGCGTGGAGACTTTTTATTAATTAAATCCAGGGCATGGCTCCCAGCGCACTCGTTAATGCGCTGCTTGCATGGTTTAATTACAGCTGCTGCGTCCTGCCCCCGTGGGCAGAGAGAGGGGGGGCCCAGGTGTCTGTGCGCCCCATAAACGCTCCTTTTAATAGCCCCCCTCGGAAAAAGAAAAACGTGTTGTGCCATTCCTTCCCCAGGCCTGGGCAGGTCTGGAAAAGGCAGGGTGTGACGGGGGAACATCACAATCGAACCCACAACAAAAGCTTCGCTTGGCTCAGCTTCTGTGCCAAGGCCAGGCCTCCCACCCCCCCCCAAAAAACCCCAATTATCTCACCCCCCCCCCATTTTGCAAGACGCAACGCAGGGAACCTCCGCCCTCACCCTGCCTGCCTTGGAATCGCAGCCCTGCAGGATGAGGCCAGTATCCTGAGCCCGCAATGGTGCCCTTGAAGCAGGATTCGAACGCAAGACCCGCTCTCCTCCCTTCCTGCAGGTCGCGGCAACTGCGATTCGGCACCATCGCCGCCTCCGACCTCGGAGCCACCCATCTGCCCAATCCTCTTTTATTTTTTCATTAAAAAATTATTGATTTTCGCAAAATTATAAACAAAACAAACAAACATGGATCATAACCTTATTCAAATTACACGTATTAAGATTGTTAATTGACTTCCTCGCTTCCCCTTGGTTGAATTTCCATGCACTTCCTTTGAACGGTTTTCCAAATCTATCCTCTTTTAAAGACGTCCGGTTCGGTGGCCGACGCTTCCTTCTTGTGGCAAGGAGTTCCGCAGTTTAATGGCGCTGCGTTTGGGGAGTTAGCAGGAGAGAGCGAAGGGCTCACAGGCTCTCCAGAGGCAGCGGTTGCTGTGCCGGATGCGGCCCTTTCAGTCGCACGCCGCAAGATCTTGCACAACGTGAATTCTCCAGTCGAGTTTGGCTTGGGAAGTTCGAGTTCCTGGATCCGTCCAGCTGTCCCGGGGTGGACAGAAAACGAGGAAAGGAAAAGGGACCGTGTTCCGCACCCAAGCCCCAATTCTGCGCTGCAAGAAGGAACTTTCGTTTATCTGTTCTGAATCTTGCAACACTCAGCTTTCCGGTCTTATGAGAGAGGGAGAAAGACTTTCTTCAATCCTGGATAGTTAGACTTGACGTTTTCGTCCCCCAAAAAACTTTTCGATTTGAGTTTCTACTGAAAGGAGGCTGCGTTTTAATCTTGCGTTTTAATCTTGTTTTTTAAGTTGTATTTCAATTGTTTTATATCTGGTGTTAGCAGCCCTGAACCTGGTGTTGGCTGGGGACAGCCGGGTATTTTTTATATTATTATTATTATTATTATTATTATTATTATTATTATTATTATTAAATCTGCTTTCTCCAGGCGGCGCATCATTTTAGGAATTCCTCTCCTCTCGCCTCCTCCTCGCCTTTTTTCCAAACGTCCCAAACGCTGCAACTTTTCTGGAAAAAGCAGTCTTCTCGCTCCCTGCCCTTACTCTGGTTTTGAACCTTTTTGCAACTTTTCCACATCCGTTCTGATGCAAGGCGCCCAGAACCCTAGCGTTCCAAAACGCGGTTTTGGTGCAACGGCGCTATGATAACCGGCAGTACTGTTTTTTGATTTTCCGAACCGGTTTGTCCCCTGCCAAGCCAAAGCAGCAAGCGCTTTTATCCGCCGGGGGTTCTGCAGCTGCACCCCCAAACTCGGCCCTCCAGATGTTTTGGGACTACAATTCCCATCATCCCTGACTGCTGGTCCTGTTAGCTAGGGATGATGGGAGTTGTAGTCCCAAAACAGTTGGAGGGCCAAGTTTGGGGGTGCCTGCATTTGTTGTTGTTGTTGAGTCGTTTAGTCGTGTCCGCCTCTTGGTGACCCCCTGGACCAGAGCACGCCAGGCCCTCCTGTCTTCCACTGCCTCCCGCAGTTTGGTCAAAGTCATGCTGGTAGCTTCCAGAACACTGTCCAGCCATCTCGTCCTCTGTCGTCCCCTTCTCCTTGGGCCCTCCATCTTTCCCAACATCAGCGTCTTTTCCAGGGAGTCTTCTCTTCTCAGGAGGTGGCCAAAGTCTTGGAGCCTCAGCTTCAGGATCTGTCCTTCCACTGAGCACTCAGGGCTGATTTCCTTCAGAATGGAGAGGTTTGGTCTTCTTGCAGTCCATGGGACTCTCAAGAGTCTCCTCCAGCACCAGAATTCAAAAGCATCCATTCTCCGGCGATCAGCCTTCTTGATGGTCCAGCTCTCACTTCCATACATCACTACTGGGAAAACCAGAGCTTTAACTATACGGACCTTTGTTGGCAAGGTGATGTCTCTGCTTTTTAAGATGCTGTCTAGGTTTGCCATTGCTTTTCTCCCAAGAAGCAGGCATCTTTTAATTTCATGGCTGCTGTCACCATCTGCAGTGATCATGGAGCCCAAGAAAGTAGAATCTCTCACTGCCTCCATTTCCTCCCCTTCTATTTGCCAGGAGGTGATGGGCCCAGTGGCCATGATCTTCGTTTTTTTGATGTTGAGCTTCAGACCATATTTTGCGCTCTCCTCTTTCACCTTCATTAAAAGGTTCTTTAATTCCTCCTCACTTTCTGCCATCAAGGTTGTGTCATCTGCATATCTGAGGCTGTTGATATTTCTTCCGGCAATCTTAATTCCGGCTTGGGATTCATCCAGCCCAGCCTTTCGCATGATGAATCCTGCATAGAAGTTAAATGGCTATGCTTTCCCTCCACGGTCAGAGGCAGTGGCAATTCTGAATCCCAGTTGCTGCAAACCTCAGAGTGCTGGTCAAGTGTTCGAATCCAGACACTGTGGGAACAAGATCCTGGCTCTTCCTACGATGGAATCTCCAAGTTCATACAAAGTCTACCCAGATCCCCAGGTTTTTCACCCTGCACCCCGTCTTGGATGCTTTGAGATTCCTGCATTGTGGCGGGTTGGTCTAGATGATTTCTGGGGGTCCCCCTCCCAACTGGATGGGCCCCCTTCTTATGCTCCCCACTTCCAAAGCCGCCCCACTTTTTCGCTTGGCGCTTCAGTGCCAACAGCAGAGCCCTGTTTCGGAGCCAGCCTGCCCCCCAGCGCCCCCTCCCCGCAAAATACTGATTTTTTCCCATGTATAAGACTATATTTCCCCCTAATTTTTTTAAGTTTAAAATTGGGGGGTTGTCTCACACACGGAATGTTGCAATTATTTATTTCTTAATTTGGGGCTCAAAAAGAATAGGGGTCGTCTTGCAATTGTTTATTTCTTAATTTGGGGCTCAAAAAGAATAGGGGTCGTCTTGCAATTATTTATTTCTTAATTTGGGGCTCAAAAAGAATAGGGGTCATCTTACATGTTGCAATTATTTATTTCTTAATTTGGGGCTAAAAAAAAAATAGGGGTCGTCATACATGTTGCAATTATTTATTTCTTAATTTGGGGCTCAAAAAGAATAGGGGTCGTCTTACACACGGAGCGTTGCAATTACTTATTTCCTAATTTTAAAAAAATGCAATTATTTATTTCTCAAAATAACAATAATAATAGGGGTCTTCTTATACATGAGGGCGTCTTATACACGGGAAAATACACTAGCTCTTTGCTAAGGGGGAGGGAAAGAGCCTCTGCTTGCAACCGTGGGGCGGATCTCGATCTCGCCTCCTTTGATAGCAGAAAAGCAGCGTTACAGGCCTGGGCAGATGCAAGGCAGGGGAATCTGTGCCTTTGATGGCTGAGCCAGGCGCTGAGATTAGAACCCGCCTCCGCCTCTCTGCGGTCAGAGGTGTGCCCGCCAATCCCCGTCCCGGGACGTGGAGGCAGCTCCCCGAATTTCTCGCCGCCCCACACGACCCGGGCGCTGGCACCGCGCCTGGCGAGAGAGAGAAACCTAGTTTCTCACCCCCACGCAGGACAGAGACCTAGGACTCAAGTTTCTAGTCTTTACCCTGCAGAGAGTCAGGCCAAGACCTGGGAGAGACCCGAGTTCGAATCACAGCCGCCCACTCCAAACTCAGCCACGGTGTGCGAATGTCGGGGACCAGACACGTCGGGTTTCTCGGCTTCTGCCCGCGAGCCGTGGGTTCGAATCCCACTTCCCGATACCCGGAAAGCTTCCATTCAGTCTGGCTGAGCTTCCGCCCGCGAGCCACGGGTTCGAATCCCACCTCCCGGTACCCGGAAAGCTTTCGTTCAGTCTAGCTGAGCACTATACCTCTATTATGGCCTTTTAATTTCAGGGTTGTGGGTTCGAGCCCCCACACTGGACAAAAGATTCCTGCATTGCAGGGGGTTGGACTAGATGACCGCTGGGGTGCCTTCCAACTCTTAGGATTCTTTTATGGGTTTTGCAAAAAGCAGTTGCGCACCAGTTAGAGAAGCTTCAAATGCTAAGCGATTTGTAAATGTTTTAAATAAATGCAATGAAATGCTAACAGCATCTCTCCCCGGGGTTTGGGGCAGGGGGTTACCTACCCGGTGATGCCAACCTGGGGCGTTCTACATGCCAAACACCTGTTCTACCCGCTGAGCTACATCCAAACCCCCTTTAAAACAAAGCAAGGCTCTAGTCCCCATTTTTTGGAATGAAATGATGCCGTCAGGAGCTGAACCCTGGGCGTTCTGCATGCCAAGCAGGTGCTCCCCGACCACCGAGTCCATCGGTCAGAGGGCAGGGCCCGTGCTTTTCATGAAGTCTCCCAACTGGACAGAGTAATCTCAGCTCGACCGAGCAGGAAAGGTCCCGGTCCGAAGTCTAACCTCCAAAAAAGTGGATGGCTCTGGACTCAAATGACCTAATGGTCTGCACTGACATGCAGCGGTTTTGTCTTCGGGACATGCAGAAGCACAGAGGTTAAGCAGGCAAGAAGAGATTGGTGGCTGCTGCATGCCGCAAAAGCTTGGGAAGGACGGACGTAATTTAAGCCCGACTGCTGATCAGGCCAGCGGCCCGTATCACGCAGCAACCAGAAACCCGCAATCAGGATTCGAACCCAAGCCCCGCCGGAGATTCCGAGCCCGTGGCTGTCGTTTAATCCTGGTCCGAAATCCTGGAAAGCCTCCGTCTACCGGAGTGGAACGTGGTAATCTAGACAGCTGGGTTGGACTGGATGACCCTCAGGAGCCCACGCTTAGAGGCAGCGATGGTTCTGAACCCCAGCTGCTGGAGAGCGGCTCTTGCACTCGGCTCCCGCTTCCTGGTGCCCCACAATGAGTATCTGGTTGGCCACTACGAGAACCATTGGCCTGACCCTCATATTCTTCATGCTTCATAGTTAAACGGCGGAACTCCTTGCCACAGGAGCCAACAACCTGGGCAAATTCACAACAGAGGAGAGGACAACGGGGGGCTATTCTGTGCCCTCCCCAGTCAAGAGGCAGCAATGCATCTGAATACCAGTTGCTGGAAACCGCAGGGGTGTCGGCCTTGGATTCGAATCCTGATCGTGGCGGGTTTTCCCATAACGGCAACCGGCTGCCCGCTGCGAGAACACGTGTCGGGTGTTCTCCTTCGCCGGAGGTTTTTTAACAGAGGTCATTCGTAACCTGTCAGGGTTTTCTTCTGCACCGATTCGGGGTTGGTCTGGATGACCTCTGGAGGGCCCCTTTCCATCTCTACAATGCTACAACCATGCCCAGATGCCGGCTCCAGAAAGCCGCGCTCTTCTTCTTACTTTCACAACCCCCCCTTTGCAAGCTTTTGAGACAAGGAGCGGCGAGCATCGCGCGCCCCCCCCCCAAAAAAAAATTTCTATCTTGGTGGGTTGCAAAAGGATTGGGGGGGTTTTCGGAGCCACAATAGAGGATTCAATTAATGCGTTACACGCTCCGCTGCCCCTTCACAGCCTTGGGACAGACCTGACCTCCGAGGAGGAGATCAGGGACGGAGGCAGAGATAGTGGAAGAAAAGTGGGGTGGGGGGCGATTTTGGGGGGGGGGCGAAATAAGACAGAAAAAAGAGATTTTACAGACCTGGGGTGGGTGGGAAAAGGAAGGTTGCTTTCTGAGCTTCTTAAGAAGAAGGGGGGTCTTTTTTTGCAGAAAGGGACCATGCTTCAAATGCGCACCCCCCCCCCCAAAAAAAATAAATTCCTTGCTTTCTCTTGGCTTGGGGTTGTTTGGGGCTGAAAGCTACTAAGGTTTTTTTTCCACTTTGGCCTGGATTTTAATCCCTTTTCAATGAGGTTTTAGCTTTTCTGGATGGGAGAAAAGAGGGGGAAATGAAGGGGAAATTAGGGGGTGGGATGAGCAGGAGGTAGAAGCATTTTCGGGATCTGGGTGTTCAGATTACTGGGGGGCGGGTCTTGGCCCTTTGGGGAACCAGGGGGGCACAGGACTCCTGGGTTCTGGACTGGCCAGAGATGGCAGGACTCCTGGGTCCTTCTGGGAACCGTTGTGGTGGTCCATGTAGTTCAGGGTGCCTATTCTGTGACCGTAATAATGAAATTCAATTCTGGCTGGCAGAGGGAGGTTGAACCTCGAGCGTTCTGCATGCCAAGCAGTCGCTCTGCCACCCAGCCGCCATCTCTCCCTGCAGTTTAGCTTAGAACTGTCCACACTGACCGCCAACTGCTGCCCACTGTTTCAAAAAAGGAGAGATTCTCAGCCCTACTTGGGGAGCCTTCTGCACTCAAGGCAGCTGTCCTGCTGCTCAGCAAGAACCTCTCTCCTGGCTCAGCAGCAATTGTTGTTTTTTAGGAGGCATTTGGGCAGGTAGCAATCCCAGCCTGGAGATGACACTGGAGGCTGAGTCAGGAACCTTCTGCACTCCCAGCAGCCGCTCCAGCACTAAGCCATGGCTTTTTCCTTAAAACGAAGCCGCTGAGACCCAGCCAAAGCGCTCAAACTTTTCTAACACGTCAAGGTGGAAACTTTTCTGCGCTTTACCTCCCACCTCAACAGCCCCTTCTGCAGTCCTGCCACCCCGGCCTTGCCCATCAAGCGTTCAGCACCCAGTTGGCGGAAGCTGCTGTACCCACTAGGCGCCGCTCCTTCTCTGCAGCCTAACACGATGCTGGCGGAAAGTGAGAGCTGTATGATGGTGGAATGGACTCTCTCGGGAGCCGGCGGGCTCTCCTTCCTTAAGAGATGGATATAAGCAGAGGGCAGGAGGCTGCCTGCCAGCGATGCGATTCCTGCCCTGCGGCGGGTCAGTCTGGATGACCGCTGGGGGTCCCTTCCAATTTGCCAATTCTAAATTCCTCAACTAATTCAGGATTCCAGCCACTTGCCTTCCTCTGGGCTCCAGCCCAGTAACAACACCTCCTCCCCGCCGTTTCCAAGAGGGCCCAATTCTTGCTATGGAATTGCAGAGTTGTAAGGGGACACCTGAGGGTCATCCAGCCTGACCCCCGACAATCCGCCCAAGGACTCTTGGTTCTCAGCTTCTATAGGTCCAAGATGCTGAGCTGCCCCCTCATTTCTCCCCCCTCCCTCCAGGGAACCCAGGAGTCCTGCAAACCCACCCCCCAACGCCCCAGGGCACGGCCTTCACCTGCCCCCGGGCCCCTCCCTTCTCCACCCAGGGGAGCTCAGGTGTCCGGACTCCCAGAATCCTTCACTCCACAGCAGCCCACCAAGCCCAAATCCGCCCACCCACCCCCCAACCCCGGGAAGAGGGGGGAAAGCACTTTATTTTACAACAATGGGAAGGAAAGCCCCACCCCAAGTCCTTTGGGACGACTGGGGTGGGGGGGGGGACACGACAGGCAGCGAAGATTGATGGGCGAGGGAGAGGATCGGAATTTGGAGAGATGAAAGCCTATTGCAAATCGTTGTCCTTTTTTTCCTGGGGGGGGGGGCCAAGAGAGCGCAGAAGGAAGCGCCGATATCTGGGGGGGAAAGAGGAAAGGAAAATCTATCGCCTCGCAGAGGCTCATTACCAGAGATCGATGCGGGACTTTAAAAAACACTTTGAACGCGCGCTTCAAAAATAGATCAGGCCTCGAGGAGGGAAAAGGAATGGGGGGCCAGAAGGGGAAGACATCAGAGGGAAGGGAAAATCCGCAAAACCCCAAATCTCTCTCTTAGCGGGGGGAGGACCCAGGAGTCCGGGGCTTCAGCCCAACTTCTGGAAAAACCAGGAATCCGGGCGCAACACCCCCAAACACACTTCTGAACAACAATTGCACTTTTCCCCCGAAGGGACCCAGGAGTCCTGCTGAGTTGGGAGATTACGCTCCCCTTGTGTGTGTGAGCGTGGCGGGTTTTGGGGTCCGGATCGGAACCCGGACCCGGTGTGGTACACCTCACCTTCCGCAGCCAGGGCGAAGGGGATCCAGAAGCAGAGCAGCCAGCCAGCCATCGCTCCAGGAAAGCCAGAATGAGTCCGAGCAGGAGGAGGAGGAGGAGGGAATCTCGGGATCCACAGCCGCGAGAAAAGATCCCTGTGGAGGAAGAAATCAGATCCCAGGAACCCAGTTCAGGGGGGTCATGAAACAGTGATCCCAAACATGGTTGAGGCGCCTCTAGATTCCTGGCAACGCACACCCGAAAAATTAAATCCTGTTGCGGAATGTACGCGCCGCCAAAGATAAAATAAAAATTCCGAACCGCACAAAGCACCCACAAAAAATGCAAAATTAAAAAATTGTTCGGCAAACTCCTGCCTCGGACGAACTTTCGTAGCTCTGTCTGGCTTTCCTCTCCACAAGGTGCTTTTTCGGCCGAGACAATGCGATGCGCCGCTTTTTGCGGGACCCCTGAAAGCGGGGCAGGATTGCACCCCCTAAAAAAAGACCTTCTTTGCAACAATAAGGATCCCTGCAACTTTTCGGGCGTTGCGATTGTTCGGGAAAGACCAAACAGGCGATACTTTTAAGGGGAAAACCAGCAGGTCCGTCCCAGGACAAAGACTCCAATGTGTCCCAAAAATGAAATCCACGATGGGAGCAGCGTTGCTCTTCCAAACCAGAAAGTCCGGAATAGCAGAAAAATCCCAAGCGAAGGACAAAGGAACCCCCCTAAACTGCAGCGCAGGAGACTCTGGAAGAAGCAGCCGTTGTGGTGCGGATCAGAAAAAAGTCTATGCTGGGTTGGGTGAGAGCCAGGAGACTTTGGAGGGGGGGGGCAGAGGCGGGAGGGGGTTGGGATAAGTGGATCCGGGTTAGGAATCTGTTAAAAAAAAGAAAAGAAAACCAAAGTAGTGTCACTCTTTTTTTACCAGCTTCTGTGCAGGTCTGGACTCTTGCCCCCACAAAAAAAACACAATTTCCCCCCAAAAAATGGGGAAAGGGAATTCTCGCCTAGATTTGCACAGGAAAAGAAAATGTGAAGCAAATACTTTGCCGGAATAAATTAGAGGCTCTTCACTCTATTTACACGCCCCCCCCCAAAAAAAACCCACACACACAAAGGGGGGGGGGACTTTGCTCAGCTATCCGGGACACTTTTTCCAGGCCTTCCCAAAGGTTGTAAAAGGATTTCTGCCTTCTCCCCAAAGCAGGGGAAAAGGGGGGGGGGGCTCTCCTGGAAAAATATTTGCAAAGGCAGGATAGCAAAGTCCCCCCCCCCGCCAAAAAAACTGCACAGCAAAGGCTTCTCCCCGAAATGTTTGCAAAGGGAGGACCCCCTCCCCCCAAAAAAGACTTGCAAAGAGTTATCTCCTATATATTTGCAAAACTGACCCCCCCCCCCGAATATTTGCAAAAGCAGAACCCCCCTCCAACATTGCAAAGGTTTCTCTCCGGAATATTTGCAAAAACAGAACACCCCCCCCGAATATTTGCAAAAACAGACCCCCCCCCCGAATATTTGCAAAAACAGAACACCCCCCCCCCCGAATATTTGCAAAAGCAGAACCCCCCCCAACATTGCAAAGGTTTCTCTCCAAAATATTTGCAAAGCAGAACACCCCCCCCGAAAAATACTTTCAGATCCCACCCCCAAAATACTTGCACTTCTCCCCTATATATTTGCAGACCCCACTTTGAGAGGGGTTGTAAGTTTACAAAAGGAACGCCCCCCCCCAAAAAAAAATATTTGCAACGGGGGTAGGAACAATTTTCCTTTTTTGCAAAGAATTGGGGGAAGTGCCAAATTCTACATAAGGATAATTTTAAAAACCTTGCAAAACTACTGGGGAGGGGGGGTCCCCCGAAGGCGCCCCCCCCCGTCTGACGAGAGATGGGGAGGATGAATTTGGGGGTCCTGCGACTTGGACCCCGCGCAGGGCTCGGCTGCTAGAACGAACTCGTGAGAGGGGCGGGGCCGCCGGGAGGCACGCGCGGAACACGCGGGAAGCCCGCGAACGTGTGAACGCGCCCAAGGGCTACGTGCACGGAGGTGCAGCAGCAGCAACAGCAATAGTAATTGTCCTTGCTTGCTTGCTGCTTCTGTTGTAGTTGTTAACAAGAATGGAAAAAGATGTCTGAAATATCGTCGTTACCTTTCCCATAATTTTTTTTTGGTTTGCTAATTTGGACAATGCTAATTGAAAAAGCTCAGATGTAAAACAGTGGAAGTATGAGATGATCAGAACCCTCCAAACTTGAAGTATGGGAAAATTATAATTTGGCAGAATATTTGGATTATTCGATATGTATAATTTGGAATATTTAATGTGATTAGATTGGATTGTTAAAGTGGGAAATTTAATAAAAATTGTCCTTGCTTGCTTGCTGCTTCTGTTGTAGTTGTTAACAATAATAAAAAAAGATGTATGAAATACCGTCGTTATCGTTCCCATAATTTTTTGTTTGTTTGCTAATTTGGACCATACTGAGTAATTGAAAAAGCTCAGATGTAGTAGAAGTATGAGATGATCAAAACCCTCCGAACTTGAAGAATGGGAAGTCCTATTTAAAAAAGTTATAATTTGGCAGAATATTTGGATTATTTGATATGTATAATTCGGAATATCTAATGTGATTGGATTGTTAAAGTGGAAAATTTAATAAAAATGAATTTGAAAAAAAAGAAAAAGCTCAGATGTATACAGAGCTGGAAAGCCACTGTGGCGAGAATGCCGGATTAGGACCTGGCAGAGACACGCGTTCAAATCCTGTTCATGGCTACCAAGCTACCGGTCGCTGCTTCTTGGCCTAACCTGCCTCGCAGGGACGTTGTGGTTGGGATTAAATAATGGGGGGGGGGGGAACCACCTATGCCACTTTGATCTTAGGGGGTGTCTTCCAAGCCTGCGATTGCTTCGCTGAAAGCAGCGGCGGGCACCTCCAGCCGCCACAAAAGGGTGCCCCATAAATCATCATAATACAGTGGTACCTCAAGTTAAATAGGGACGCGGGTGGCGCTGTGGGTTAAAGCCTCAGTGCCTAGGGCTTGCCGATCGAAAGGTCGGCGGTTCGAATCCCCGCGGCGGGGTGCGCTCCTGCTGTTCGGTCCCAGCGCCTGCCAACCTAGCAGTTCGAAAGCACCCCCAGGTGCAGGTAGATAAATAGGGACCGCTTACTAGAGGGAAGGTAAATGGTGTTTCCGTGTGCGGCTCTGGCTCGCCAGAGCAGCGATGTCACGCTGGCCACGTGACCTGGAAGTGTCTTCGGACAGCGCTGGCCCCCAGCCTCTTGATTGAGATGGGCGCACAACCCTAGAGTCTGTCAAGACTGGCCCGTACGGGCAGGGGTACCTTTACCTTTACCTTTACCTCAAGTTAAGTACTTACTTCGTTCCGGAGGTCCGTTCTTAACCTGAAACTGTTCTTAGCCTGAAGCACCACTTTAGCTAATGGGGCCTCCCGCTGGCTTGCGATTTCTGTCCTCATCCTGAAGCAAAGTTCTTAACCTGAAGCACTATTTCTGGGTTAGCAGAAGCGTCTGTAACCCGAGGTACCACTGTACACAGTTTTGTCTGCAAAACGCAGGCTTGATCCAAAATTATTCCTCAAGGTGCATCAATATCGGTTCCTGTTAATTCCGACACACCCGATGGGTCTCCTCCGGGGCGCCACCCAAGGCCCCAAAAAGCAAAACCGGCTCAAAATCTCACACAGGAAATCTCAACCTAGGCTGGCATTTCTGGGCAGCCGCTCTGGTCGGCACTTCCTCGAGGTGGCCTCATTCTGCACCCCAAACCACCTGCCCTCTCCAATTTAAGAGGTTTGAGAGGCAGGGCTTTCCAGAGGAGGGAGGTAAAGGTAAAGGGCCCCCTGACCATTAGGTCCAGTCGTGGCCGACTCTGAGGTTGCGGTGCTCATCTCGCTTTACTGGCCGAGGGAGCTGGCGTCCAGCTTCCGGGTCATGTGGCCAGCAGGACTAAGCCGCTTCTGGCGAACCAGAGCAGCGCACGGAAACACCGTTTACCTTCCTGCCAGAGTGGTACCTCTTTATCTACTTGCACTGGTGTGCTTTCGAACTGCTAGGTGGGCAGGAGCAGGGACCGAGCAACGGGAGCTCACCCGGTCATTGTGGGGATTCGAACTGCCGACCTTCTGATCGGCAAGTCCTTGGCTCTGTGGTTTAACCCTAGATGATTCCGCGTCCCTAGAGGAGGAAGAAGGCACCCCAAAGATGGCAAACTGGGCATCTCGCCCCCCCCCCCCGCTCAGATTTTTTCTCCTTTTCCCTCCCCCTCCATCTCCTTACTCCCCAGGGCACTTTTCAGAGTACTCCACCTTTAAATCCTTTTACGATTTATATTCAATTTAACAAAACAAACCCCAAAACGTCACCATGGAAAAAACCACAAAATTTCAGATTTCCTTACCCTCCATGCCACACCCTCCTCCCATTTTTCCATTCTCGTTTTAAACACGAGACGAGCCTCCTGGATTGGGACCCTCGAGGCCAGAATCCTGTCCTCACAGGGGCCAACTAGATGCCCATTATGGGGAGCCGGCGAGCAGGACTCAAACCCAGCGCTGTCCCCTCCTAGCAGCCATGAACAGCCTCATCCTCTTAATGCCACCCAAATTGGCGGCTGGAGGTTTAAGGAATCAATCTTAAATGAAGACAGCCTGCTATGTTTTGTAAAAAAAAAGAAAAAAGAATACTTTTAAGACACTTAGGTTCAGAATACTTTAAAGACACAGGTTTTTGTCTTTTTAGAAACAATAAATAAAAATGGTTAAGATCATAAGTTCGCCTGTTTGGGGGAAAACCCTGGAAAGTGAAAACAGGTTGCTTTTTTCCCCTTTTAACTGCGCAATTAGGACGCCTTGCTATTTTACCCATAAAATTACGATAGTAAAAAGTAAACGTAAAATTAGTTCGCAGCACTCTGCTTTCCGTAGTGACCCCTGTGAGGCTGCGGAACGTAATACTGGGCTGTGTGTGTATCTCTTATATACATTAAAAACGGAAGGCTGTCGTATATTTATTTTATACATTTTGCATACTGCTTTATTGTAGGGGGAAACCCTCAGAGCGGTTTACAAAACAGATAAAACAATATAATTATCGCTCAATGTTTACAACCATAAGTTAAAACGTTCAGAGAGCTAAAACCACAACAGAATAGGCTGCAAAACTCATAGGCAAACTCGGCCCTCCAGATGTTTTGGGACTACAACTCCCATTATCCCTAGCTAACAGGACCAGTGGTCAGGGATGATGGGAATTGTAGTCTCAAAACATCGGGAGGGCCGAATTTGCCTAGGCCTGCGCGAGGCAATCTGGTAGATCAGGAATCAGCAAACCTTTTCAGCAGGGGGCTGGTCCACTGTCCCTCAGACCTTCTGCGGTGCTGGACTATATTTTTTGGGGGGAAATGAATGAATTCCTATGACCCACAAATAACCCAGAGATGCATTTTAAACAGAAGCACACATTCTGCTCATGTAAAAACACCAGACAGACCCCACAAATAACCCAGAGATGCATTTTAAATAAAAGCACATATTCTACTCATGTAAAAACATGCTGATTCCTGGACTGTCCGCGGGACGGATTTAGAAGGTGATTGGGCCGGATCCGGCCCCCGGGCCTTAGTTTGCCTACCCCTGTGGTAGATCCCTGTCAGCAATGGTGCTGCAGCGTTCTGCACTGACGGCTGCTTCTGGATCAAGCACAAGGGATGCCCCAGGGAGAGCACATTGCAGTAGTCTATCCTTAAAGTAACCAGCGCATAGACTACTGTGGCCATGCTCTCTCTCGGTGGCAGCCAAACCGACTGCAACATGGGGGGGTAAGACGCAAACTGTTTAATGGGGAAGGAGGCACTTCAGAGCCACCTAGCTGGGAACTGATGGTAGTTGTAGTGATTGGTTCAAAATTGGGAAAGGAGTACGACAAGGCTGTATATTGTCTCCCTGCTTATTTAACTTATATGCAGAATTCATCATGCAAAAGGCTGGGCTGGATGAATCCCTAACCGGAATTAAGATTGCCAGAAGAAATATCAACAACCTCAGATATGCAGATGACACAACCTTGATGGCAGAAAGTGAGGAGGAATTAAAGAACCTTTTAATGAGGGTGAAAGAGGAGAGCGCAAAATATGGTCTGAAGCTCAACATCAAAAAAACGAAGATCATGGCCATTGGGCCCATCACCTCCTGGCAAATAGAAGGGGAAGAAATGGAGGCAGTGAGAGATTTTACTTTCTTGGGCTCCATGATCACTGCAGATGGTGACCGCAGCCACGAAATTAAGAGACGCCTGCTTCTTGGGAGAAAAGCAATGACAAACCTAGACAGCATCTTGAAAAGCAGAGACATCACCTTGCCGACAAAGGTCCATATAGTTAAAGCTATGGTTTTCCCAGTAGTGATGTACGGAAGTGAGAGCTGGACCATAAAGAAGGCTGATCGCCAAAGAATGGATGCTTTTGAATTCTGGTGCTGGAGGAGACTCTTGAGAGTCCCATGGACTGCAAGAAGATCCAACCTCTCAATTCGGAAGGAAACCAGCCCTGAGTGCTCACTGGAAGGACAGATCCTGAAGCTGAGGCTCCAATAAATACTTTGGCCACCTCCTGAGAAGAGAAGACTCCCTGGAAAAGACCCTGATGTTGGGAATGATGGAGGGCACAAGGAGAAGGGGACGACGGAGGACGAGATGGTTGGATAGTGTTCTCGAAGAGACCAGCATGAGTCTGACCAAACTGCGGGAGGCAGTGGAAGACAGGAGGGCCTGGCGTGCTCTGGTCCAGGGGGCCACGAAGAGTCGGACACGACTAAACAACTAAACAACAACAACCTGGTGGGTGCCAGTTTGCTGCATTTCCCCTTTGTGGAATATGTGTGTGTGTGGGGGGGTATTTATGCGCCTCGTCCCATTTCTCTGTGTGCCACCATTCTCTGAAGCCCTGACTCCTTAGGGGCAGTCTACATGGGTGGAATTTAAAAAAGAAATAAATTGTAATTTCTGCTGCTCTCGTGCATGGGAAAGCTTCCACCTCGGAATGAGATTAGGGGATAAAATTTGCCCTATGGTTTCCGGGACACAGGGAGGGTGGATGCAGAAAGCCTAACTAATTTTTTTAAATATAATTTTTATTAATTTTTACATATTAGTTATCATTCATACAACAAAACTTCACATCTTATACAATCTTTTTGGATTTCCATCAGCCGCTCTGATTGATGGTCTTCCGTTCTTATCACTTATTCTGCATTTCTTAAATTCCTATTGCCTTTAATTATCTTAACTAACCGTCCCCCTCGTTACCTTTCTTTGCAATATTTCAAATAGTCCACCTTAGAAAACTTCTCGCAAACCTACAAGCGTAATATGATCATCACAATTACTCTCCAAATAGTCCGTAAATTTATGCCAGTCTTCTGTGAATCTCTGGTCCCGCAGATTTCAAATTCTTCCTGTTAATTTATCTAATTCTGCATAGTCCATCAATTTCATCCTCCATTCTTCTTTTGCCAGTAATTCTTCTTGTTTCCAATTTTGTGCCAATAATATTCTTGCTGCCGTCATTGCATACAGAAATCATTTACAATCCTTTCTCTTTATATCATCTCCTACAATGCCACAGAAAGCCTAGCTAAAAGAGTTGGCAGATCAATGTGGGCCAGAAACTTTGGAAAGCGGTTCTGCCGAAAGTGCTCGCCTGGGGGACGATGGTGCCCACGGAAAAAACAGTGCAAAAGGATAATAATAAACCGCCCTCTTGTTGTTTTTCACTGCCCAGCCTTGTGAAGAGTCACATTTTCGGTTGGCGCAACCAAGGCCCTGCCCTGATAGAAACTTTGGAATCTGCCTGCTGTGCCCATTTCGCAGCTCCTGACAACTGAGGCAAGAGATCGAGGGCGACCGTGTGGGAACCGGCGGCAGAGGCTTGGCTGCGAACCACAAGGCTGGCGCGTTGCCTATCTAAAAATATATCTGTGTACCTGGCAGAGCAGCGTTGCAGCTGTCACGCCCGCAGGTTTTGTACGAGGCGAGAGGAGGGAGCCTGGGGTCATCTAGTCCAGCCCGCTGCAATCACACAAATGTTGCTCAGGTACCTATCCAAAAGGCACCCTGTCCGTCCGTCCGTCTGTCCCCCCAGAAGGCAGAGATATGGGGACTCCGGGGGGGCGGGATGTGTGGGTCAGCGGCCAAACTAGGCCTCTGACCCGGGAGAGGCTGGATTTCATGTCGTTTCCTGCTTGGCTCCAGCCATCCTGAATGAAACAATTCCCTGCCCTTTCCTTTCTGGCAGCAGCCGACAAAACTGTGCCGAGAAGATGATGAAGGCGGAAATGCAGTTTTTTTTGGGGGGGGGAGATTGTGTCTGTCCTGGCAAGGGAGACACGCAGACACAGGAGGGGAGGGGAAAACCAGCCGTTCTTTCGGAAGGCAGTGTGGCGCAATGGTTAGAGCACAGGGCGAGGACCTGGGAGGAGAGCCGGGTTCGAATTCCCGCTCAGCCATGAAGCTCACTGGGCCGCTTTCTTAGTCTCACCTACCTCACAGGGTTGCCGTGAGGACGAAATGGGGGGGAAATAAAACCTTGAGATCATTAGGAGATAAAATTGGTAGGACTGAAAACAGTGTTTGTTTGTGTTGGCTGTTATATTGGACCGGATGAAGTGAACATTAGTTTTATATAGCAGAGAGATGGAAGAATCGGACGTTATTTACTTTATGGATATTATTTTTCTTTCTCTTTTAACCTCTTTTCTAGTCATCTTTCTTTTATTTCTCTGTTCCTTTCTCCTCCTCCCCTTTTTATTTTATTTTTATCACATCTAGGTCAAAGTCTTAGTTTTATCTTTTTTCTTTCTTTAGGCACATAAATTTGGTATACGATCTTTGTATACATGTTGGAAATTATATTATTACATGCCCTGTAATATGATAATGGATACATATGTGACATAATAATATTAATAAAAAGAAAAGAAAAAAAGTCTTAGTTTGGATTTTTTTTTAAAAGGGGAAAGATATGAAGTTTTGTATTTTCCCCTCTAATAAACCTTAAGATCAATTATTATTATTTTTAAAAAGGAAGAAAATACTGTATAGTATATAAATGTAAAAAACAATAATTTATTTATTTATTTAATAAATATCCCACGGCCTAGAGAGGAGTGAGGGATTGAGTCTGGTCCACTCCAAGCCCTCAGACCCTCAGAAGGACATTGGAATAAGGCTATTGGATGAGGCCAATGATTGGTGGCCATTATCAGTGCTTCTTGTGGCAGGGAGTTCCACAGCTCCTGCTGCCTCCGCTGTGGCTGGCAGCCCTTGATCTTCTCCATGAGTTTGGCTGATCGTCTTCTAAAGCCATCCGAAAATTGGTGGCCAGCAAGCATTCAGTTACGAGAGGAGAACGTTCCCCTCTCCACTTTCTCCAGGCCAGGCTAAATTTCATAAACGTCCGCCATTGTGGCCTCTTACTCATCCTTCCCCTGAGCTTAAAAGCCGTGAGCGCTGCGTCCTTTTCTCAAAGGGGGAGCCTTGGCCATTTGCCCTTTCCTAACGCGACAATCCAGCAGTGATGTATAGAAGTGAGAGCTGGACCATAAAGAAGGCTGATCGCCGAAGAATGGATGCTTTTGAATTCTGGTGCTGGAGGAGACTCTGGAGAGTCCCATGGACTGCAAGAAGATCAAACCTCTCCATTCTGGAGGAAATCAGCCCTGAGTGCTCACTGGAAGGACAGATCCTGAAGCTGAGGCTCCAAGACTTTGGCCACCTCATGAGAAGAGAAGACTCCCTGGAGAAGACCCTGATGTTGGGAAAGATGGAGGGCGCAAGGAGAAGGGGACGACGGAGGACGAAATGGTTGGACTGTTCTTGAAGCTACCAGCATGAGTTTGACCAAACTGCAGGAGGCAGTGGAAGACAGGAGTGCCTGGCGTGCTCTGGTCCAGGGGGTCACGAAGAGGCAGACACGACTAAATGACTAAACAACAACAACAAAACGCGACAATGGCCAGAGGACAATGGCCAGCAGTGGATTGGAGAAGATCAGTCTACATCCCAATCCCAAAGAAGGGCAGTGCTAAAGAATGCTCCAACTACCGCACAATTGCACTCATTTCACACGCTAGCAAGGTTATGCTTAAAATTCTTCAAGGCAGGCTCAAGCAGTATGTGGACCGAGAACTCCCAGAAGTGCAAGATGGATTTAGAAGAGGCAGAGGAACCAGAGACCAAATTGCAAACATGAGCTCGATTATGGAGAGTGTTCCAGAAAGACATCTACTTCTGCTTCATTGACTATGCAAAAGCCTTTGACTGTGTCGACCACAGCAAACTATGGCAAGTTCTTAAAGAAATGGGAGTGCCTGATCACCTCATCTGTCTCCTGAGAAATCTCTATGTGGGACAAGAAGCTACAGTTAGAACTGGATATGGAACAATTGATTGGTTCAAAATTGAGAAAGGAGTACGACAAGGCTGTATATTGTCTCCCTGCTTATTTAACTTATATGCAGAATTCATCATGCAAAAGGCTGGGCTGGATGAATCCCAAGCCGGAATTAAGATTGCCAGAAGAAATATCAACAACCTCAGATATGCAGATGATACAACCTTGATGGCAGAAAGAGAGGAAGAATTAAAGAACCTTTTAACGAGGGTGAAAGAGGAGAGCGCAAAATATGGTCTGAAGCTCAACATCAAAAAACCGAAGATCGTGGCCACTGGGCCCATCACCTCCTGGCAAATAGAAGGGGAAGAAATGGAGGCAGTGAGAGATTTTACTTTCTTGGGCTCCATGATCACTGCAGATGGTGACAGCAGCCACGAAATTAAAAGACGCCTGCTTCTTGGGAGAAAGGCGATGACAAACCTAGACAGCATCTTAAAAAGCAGAGACATCACCTTGCCAACAAAGGTCCGTATAGTTAAAGTTATGGTTTTCCCAGTAGTGATGTATGGAAGTGAGAGCTGGACCATCAAGAAGGCTGATCGCCGAAGAATGGATGCTTTTGAATTCTGGTGCTGGAGGAGACTCTTGAGAGTCCCCTGGACTGCAAGAAGATCCAACCTCTCCATTCTGAAGGAAATCAACCCTGAGTGCTGACTGGAAGGACAGATCCTGAAGCTGAGGCTCCAATATATACTTTGGCCACCTCATGAGAAGAGAAGACTCCCTGGAAAAGACCCTGATGTTGGGAAAGATGAAGGGCACAAGGAGAAGGGGAGGACACAGGACGAGATGGTGGGACAGTGTTCTCGAAGCGACCAGCATGAGTTTGACCAAACTGCGGGAGGCAGTGGAAGACAGGAGGGCCTGGCGTGCTCTGGTCCAGGGGGCCACGAAGAGGCGGACACGACTAAACGACTCAACAACAACAACAATTGAATAAAATTGCAAAAAGATAATTTTCACCCCCCCAAAATGGCACCCACTATTATCACAGTACATTGGCAGCAGGTTGGCCAAGGCTCAGCCTTTGAAACTCTTTCTTGTGATGTAACAGGGGGAAAGCGGCTTTCCACTAAGGAGCATGTGCAAAGTTCACACACACACACACACACACACACACACACACACACACGCCTCCTGCTCCACTAAGCAACCACAACGAGCTTCAGGGAAAGCAATAATTAGCATTTATATAGTATCTCATATGTGTTATCACACATGTCATCTTGCAATAGACACTTCTCGGTATTCCCAGGCCCTGTTTTTCGGGAATGTCTCATCTTGTTTTCTCAGACGGAAGCCGGTGTGGAGATCGAGTAAGTTCCCAGCAGCAAAAGGAGGAGCAGAAAGAGGCTCACAGCTCACGCTTCTAACCATAAACCATAGGAACCATAAGGAGCCAGACCGCTGGGTCTCTTATCTATCTCAGTATCGTATCTACACAGAACAAGATTCTAGTCATGGCTGCAAACAAACGAACAAGAGCGTTGCAAGTTGCCTTGGGGGTCAAACCTACACTGACCGGCAGCAGCGACTGTCCTGGGGATTCGAACCAGGGTCTCCCCCAGGACCTACCTGCATCTTCAGGTAGGTCTGGGAGAGACCCCAGTTCGAATTCCCTTTAAAGTCAGGGATTGGAGCTGGGACCTTCTGCATGCCAGGCAGGTGTTCTGCTACTGAGCCCTTGCCTAAAACAGAAGGTTGCCAAGTTTAGGGAACGGGTGAAATTCACCATATTTTTCGCTCTATAAGACGCACCAGACCACAAGACGCACCTAGTTTTTGGAGGAGGAAAACAAGAAAAAAAATATTCTGAATCTCAGAAGCCAGAACAGCAAGAGGGATCTCTGCGCAGCGAAAGCAACGATCCCTCTTGCTGTTCTGGCTTCTGGGATAGCTGCGCAGCCTGCATTCACTCCATAGGACGCACACACATTTCCCCTTACTTTTTAGTAGGGGAAAAGTGAGTCTTATAGAGCAAAAAATACGATAATTAGTACCCCCCCCCCCAATTTTCTCTTTAGGGAAGCTTTTAATGTTTGATGCATGACGGTACGGTATTTTAATACTTTGTGGGAAGCCGCCCAGAGTAGCTGGGGAAGCCCAGCCAGATGGGTGGGGTATAAATAATAAATTATTATTATTATTATTATTATTATTATTATTAATCTAAATTCAGCACCAGCAGGGGAAACCGAGGCTGAGAAGTGGGAAACTCCATTTCCCAAGGCCACATCCTAAGTCTGCGGCAGGTGCAGCACTCGAATCCAAGCCAAGAGATTCCTGGTTCTCAGTCCTCCAAGCCATTTCGGCTCTCGGCTAAGTGAAACTGCTGGTCTTCGCACAAATAAGTCATGGCTTCGTTTCTGAAAGGAGAAGTCTCCTCCGATCACAGCTGTGTGGCCATTCCTCCACGGTGACTGGGCAGCACTCATTGCATGCTCAGAGGCACTCTTGACTTTACCAGGGCCCCTGAAAATTGGCTCAGTGGCCAACCTGACCTCAAACAAATTTATTTATTTGGCCCACTTATTCCACATACATCTTGATCCGCTTACGCGGTGGTTAGACTATATTGGACTTTGTCAAGTACTAGTGGGGTGTGCTTGCCTCTGCCTGGGAATGTTTAAAAACCAAGAAAATATTGTGCTATTCGAATGGATAGTGCAATTTTTAAATTCGGATGCACCGAAAAACAAAAGCGCCAAAGCTGGTTTTGGTTCAAAATGGCGCCTGGCGTTGACGCGCCAATGAAATCTACTCCCTTCAGGAAAACTCGTTGGCGAGGATTTGGAGACAATATCTCAAGAGGCGGCCGAATTTATCCCAAAACAAGGGCCAAGTCACACAAAAAGTGACGATTGTCCGCCATCTTGATTCAAAATGGCAGCCGGGCAAAATACAGGAAAACCGCCGTTCCAAAATATAGAGAGAACCAGCTCCGATTTGTTTTGTTGGGCCATTATGTGAGCCTTAATCCCGATTTCCTGCGTGGGGTGTTCGCACACAATCCCGTTCACCTCACTAGATATCCAGGAGTGTTATGAGAGAGCGAAATTTTCTCTTCCCACTGAACACATTTCCTCCTCACTTCCTGAACAGCAAAAAAACCCCACACCCTTGTTCCTTTTTTTAAAAAAAATATGAATTTATTTAATCCACTTTGACTGCACACACCAAAAGTTTCTGGCCTGCGCTCAGACCCCTGGCGCAAAATGCAGCCTTCCTATATCTCCGTCCCTCTGTAAACTGATTAATGGTGAATTATCCAGCCCGTTGGCCCCACAACCTCTTTCAGAGACCCCTCTCTGCCCCACAGAACTTGTCGGGGAAAAATCCAGCCGTTATGGAAGGTCAGCAGCCAGAAAAACTGTGGCCGGCTTGGTGGCACTTTGCTCTCCTCCCCGCTGCCCCCTAGGTTATCTGGCCTGGCCAGCTGCAATCGGCCTCCTGTGGGTCAGCCGTGGGTCAGGAAACAGAAGGGGCACTGCTAGCCTACGAGGACCAGATACAAGCCATTGGGGGGGGGGGAGAGATATCGCAATTGTTTCACGGGAACCAGAGGCGATTTAAAATAGCCAGCGGGGTGCTTCCTGCTGGAAAAAAGGCACCGATTTTATAGAATTGTAGGGTTGGGAGGGACCCTCAAAGGTCATCCAGCCCAACCCTCCTCCTGCAATGGCAGGAACTTTTTACCCAATGTGATTCTCGAACCCGGGGCCCTCAGATTATTAAGAGCCAAAAGCAAACGTTTTCAGAGATTTGTTGGGTCAGAACAGGCTTCGCCAACCCGGCGCCACCCCAGAGGCTTCGTACTACAACTCCCAACAGAGGGGCGCCGGGTTGGCGAAGCCTGGATTAGAAAGAGGGTTGCATGACTCTGGAGACCGGATTTCTGAAAACCCCCTTAGGAAGTGGAGTGGGGGTGCTGCTGCAATGATTTGCCCTGTGAAGGCAAAAGGGGTGCCGGGTTCTGGATTCGAGTCCTACGTAAGTTGCAGGATGCCCGTTTTAAGAAGACGTGTTGGGAAATGGAGGGGTGTTTTTAGGCAGTTTTTAGGGGACGCAGAGTCTGATTTCGATCACATTATCTAGAATAGACCCCCCTCTTCTTCTTCCTCACCCCCCAAGAGGGGCGGACGGGGAGGTGGGTATCCGCACTGACTTTCAGCAGCTCATTCTCTCTCCCCCCTCGCACCCGGATCCATTTCCCTGCTCTCGAGGGTCTTAAATATCATCCCGGAGAAAAGATAAATGGAGATATTAAAAACACGTAGGGATGCTCGACAGATGAAGACCATCTGGGCCGGTGTGTTTTTTGGGGGTGGGCAAACGCCCCCCCTCCTCTCCATCCGGGATCCATTTCTTTTTCCTGCCCCCAACAAACCACCCCACACTTTTCCATCCCATCAGCAGGCCTCTTTCCACCCCCAAAAAAAACCTCGCACGCAAAGGGGTCCGCTATTGGTGCCCTTAAATCTTAATTGGGGGGGGTCTCCTTCCTCTTTTATCTCATGTCAGGAAGTGGGGTGGGGGTCCAGAATCCCCTCCAAGTCCGGATGCGGGGTAGAAATTTATCGGGGTGATGTGGGGCAGAGTGGGGAGTGAGGCCAGGCTAATTCGAAACAGGCTGTGTTTTTATGGAGCGCTCAAAACTAGCCAGTCGGAGACCACCGTTTCCCCCACCCTAAAAAAACCCCCCCGAAAAACACTCAAAACACACACACCTCCGCCTTTCCTGGACATTGCTGTCTGGAATCAATTTATGTCTCGAGTTATGAGGCCTACCCCGGTTTTCCAGGCAAAAGAGGCCTTAAAGGAAAATGGGGGGGGGGGGGGAGGATCTGAACAAACGGCAACCCCCCCATCTCCCCATTTGTGTGGGTGCCACCGGGATTTAGGGTTGCTAGGCGCTGGACGCGACAGAAACTGACTCGGTAGAGCGTGAGGCTGAGGGTGGCAAGTTCGAATCCCACGTCGGGCCAAAAGATTCCTGCCTTGCAGCGGGTTGGAATGGATGACCTTCAGGGGTCCCGTTCCAACTCGACAGTCCTGTGATGCCAGGAGCTCGGATGGTGGTGGAATTCCCTTCGGTGGAGGTTTTTTTTTTTTTAGAAAAGAAATATTTAACATAATTATTACAAAATACAAGCAAAATACTGCAAATACATACATACATATATCTTTCAGATAAGCACACATATATAAAAAAGAATAGAAAAGAAAAAAGGAAGAAAAGGAAGAAAAAATAAGGAGAAAAAGAAGGAAAAAAATTGGAAGAATTTCTTCCAAATTTACTCTACAAATATCTGAACAATAAAATTTCATTGATTGACGTCCGTTGCTTACACCACACTCCGTATATACATGTTAAGCAAAATTATATCTGTTATTCCGTATTGTCCCCAATCTCATACAAATATTCTAATCCAATAAGTTTTCTAAATCATTCACAAATCTATTCTAAACACAAGCAATGCCTTACACTTAATCGTTGTCCACATATATAACCATTGAAACGTTTCCATCTTTTCCGGAGGTTTTTAAGCAGCGGGGTTGGAATAGATGACCGCGGGGTGTCCCTCCCTGAATTTGAGCTCCCCCACCGCATCTCCTTTCGCCCTGCTGACTCGCACCAAAAGCCCAGGAGGCGCTTGGACCTTGTCGCCATCTTTAACTCGCTGGCTTTCGGCCCCTAAATCCTATTCCCTAACAGATGATCTCCGCAGACAACTGGATCAAGGGCTGCTGATTCTCTTAGATTTGTCAGCAGCCTTTGACATGGTCGATCAAGATCTTCTGGACCAGACGTGGGGATACAGGGCATAGCCCAAAAATGGCTGTGCTCTGTTATCTCTGGTTGAGGACAGAGGGTGGCCCTAGGGAGGGAGATGTCGTCTCGCCACTCCTTGGTGTGTGGAGTGGACCATCAAGAAGGCTGATCGCCAAAGAATGGATGCTTTTGAATTCTGGTGCTGGAGGAGACTCTGGAGAGTCCCATGGACTGCAAGAAGATCAAACCTCTCCATTCTGACGGAAATCAGCCCTGAGTGCTCCCTGGAAGGACAGATCCTGAAGCTGAGGCTCCAAGACTTTGGCCACCTTATGAGAAGAGAAGACTCCCTGGAAAAGACCCTGATGTTGGGAAAGATGGAGGGCATTCTGCAACCGCGGGAGTTTCTGGATCAGTCTCAAGGGCAGCCCCACATAGAGTGAGTTACAGTAGTCAAGCCTGGAGGTGACTGTCGCGTGGATCACAGTGGCTAAAGAACCCCCAGCAGACGGCCAACTGACCTCTCCAAGGAAGGAGAGCCCGCCAGCATCCGAGGGAGTCTCAAACCGCTCTTAACCCCCAGAAATTTATTCCTGGTGTGGAGTCCGAATCTCCTTTCTTGTAACTTGAAGCCATGGGTTCGAGTCCTGCTCTCGTAGCAGAAGAGACAAGTCCATCAACCCTTGCTGGCCAAGCAATGCCCATACGAAGACTGGAAGCAAAACCCAAGCACAAGGGCAGCCCTGTCCCCACTTGTGATTGGAAAGGGCAAAAAGAGACCTTCGCACGGAGCCTAGTTAGACTGCGGAACTCCCTCCCACAGCAGGCAGCCGATGGACATCAATTTGGATGGCTAGGCTATTGTTGTTGTTTAGTCATTTAGTCGTGTCCGCCTCTTCGTGACCCCCTGGACCAGAGCACGCCAGGCCCTCCTGTCTTCCACTGCCTCCCGCAGTTTGGTCAAACTCATGCTGGTAGCTTCGAGAACACTGTCCCACCATCTCGTCCTCCGTCGTCCCTTCTCCTTGTGCCCTCCATCTTTCCCAACATCAGGGTCTTTTCCAGGGAGTCTTCTCTTCTCAGGAGGTGGCCAAAGTCTTGGAGCCTCAGCTTCAGGATCTGTCCTTCCAGTGAGCACTCAGGGCTGATTTCCTTCAGAATGGAGAGGTTGGATCTTCTTGCAGTCCATGGGACTCTCAAGAGTCTCCTCCAGCACCAGAATTCAAAAGCACCCATTCTTCGGCCATCAGCCTTCTTTATGGTCCAGCTCTCACTTCCATACATCACTACTGGGAAAACCAGAGCTTTAACTATATGGACCTTTGTTGGCAAGGTGATGTCTCTGCTTTTTAAGATGCTGTCTAGGTTTGTCATTGCTTTTCTCCCAAGAAGCAACCGTCTTTTAATTTCGTGGCTGCTGTCACCATCTGCAGTGATCATGGAGCCCAAGAAAGACAAATTTATGGGCTATCGATGGCTACACACCACAGCTGCTGTATACAACAACAACAATTAATAATTGTATTATTTATATCTCACCCATCTGGCTGGGTTTCCCCAACCACTCTGGGTGGCTTACAGAATATATGAAACATAATGAAGCATCAAACCAAACCTCCACCATCAGTATACCTTTGAACACTAGTTACTGGAAATCACAAGCGCTGCTCTCGCACTCAGGTCCCAATTTTTGGATTTCCCGTCATGCGCATCTGGTCGACCACTCTGGACAAGATGGAGCCCCTTGGACCGGATCCAGCAGCCCAGGTTCTTATTATCATTAACATTTAGCTATAATAATAATAATAATAATAATAATAATAATAATAATAATAATATTGGATTAGAAACGCCATCTTCCCAAGAAGCATTGCCATTTAAACCACAAGTGCGGAGTAGGAACGCCAACAAAGAAAAGCGAAGGTGTAACCAGCCCTCTGCTTGATGGTTTTCCTCGTCTGCTAATTAATCTATGCAAATCTGTCGCAGGAAAATCTTTTTATTGCTTCGTATCGCTGGAGCCGCACATCCCATTTCTTACCCGGGAGGCGGGTTATTGCTTTGTTTCTTTTTTGTTCCTGATTTTATTACGTATTCTGCGTTTTCATCTCATATTCTTTACGCTGCGAGAACTTGGGGCGAAGGGCGGTATGCAAATTTAATAAATAACAACAATAATTGCAAGGGGTTGGACTAGATGACCGCTGGGGGTCTCATCTAACTCTGCAAATCTACGATTCTATGAAATATCCCAGCATATTGTAGTCTTTGCTCCTCCTGCTCCAAAAGGCCCAGAACGCCGCTTCCTCAAATTCAACCCTATGAACATTTATGGGAAATAAAACTGCATAGGAATAAGTTGAGAAAAGATGGTTAAGATGAGACGGCAGGGATTTCGGCTCGGGGACAGAATTGCCCGGGTTTTTTGGCAATTCTGGAGAGTCCTGTCGCCCTTCCGCAGGGGACCCAGGAGTCCGGCCCCTGAGACAGGAGACAAAACACATACACTCGACCAAAAACAGAGTTTTCTATCTCAACTGCTGGCAGAAACAGGGGAAGCCCTGCGCTATCATTGCTGACAGTCAGCAAAATCTATTATTTGGCTGCTTCCATTATATATCTCCCCTGCAGACCTCTCCCGTTCCCATCCACCCAGCGCTCAGGAAATTCCTGCGCCCGCTGCCAGGCATTCATCCGCGGCGGGTTATTGTTCTGCCACCAACTGCAGCGGAAACCTTTATCACAGAGGAGAGGGCAGATCTATCCGTGTGCAAAAAAAGGGGATTTTTTTTTCCAGAGGCTCTTCGGGTGAAGACTCGCCGTCGCTCATTGGATCTCTCCGCCTCCTGCGGCTGCGCCCATTTCACAGATGAAGGGGCCGGAAAACTGAGTCCGGCCGGCAGAGGGAACTCCAAGGCTTCGGTCGCAAGCGGTGCTTTGCCAGGGTCCTTGACTCAATGGGCATTGGCTCTGCATCTGCCAGTGGTTCTTCAAATCCCAGTCCCAGTGGTCAGGGATGATGGGAGTTGTAGTCCATCAGCCTCTATGGGTTCAGATTTGAGAAAATTTGAGTACACCTTTTTCTAACCTGGCCTTGGCCAATCCGGGGGCCTTCCAGGTGTGTTGGACTACAGCTCCCATCAGCCCCTGACAAGCACTGATGGGAGTTGTAGTTCAAAACATCTGGAGGGCGGCAGGCTGGCAAATCTTGGACCAGGCAATAAACTGGAATGGTGTTTCCTCGTGTCATAGCTAAAAGCATAAACCCCTCTTGAGTTTTGTTTTGTTTTTCCGGGGCCAGGGAGGTTAAAAGGCAACTGGTTTTCCACCGAGAGCCTTATTACAGTTCTTCATTTTTTTCTTTTTAAATTTTTATTGATACAGCAAAAAGAAAAAACACAAATACCAATTTACACACAGGAATAACCATAGACACATAAATTTTCTTAACAAACGATAAAACATATATTGTTTTATCTGAGTGCAGATAAACAACCTCCCGTCTATTCCATATTTCGATTTCGTATTACTTATTACCAATACACACTTTTATCATAATTAAACTTTTTCTTAATATATCTAATTTCTTATATCTACCTTGCAACTATTACCGAAGTTCCTCGAATGCTGAAAAAAATTTAAACTACTATATCTATTTTTCAAATATTCTTTGAAAACCTCCTGTTATGTACTGAGTTGAATAGGATCCAAACTGCAGCAGTCTGATTGGTCCTAGAACAATAGGATTCAGAATGCAGCAGTCTGATTGGTCCTAGAACAATGCAGCAGTATGATTGGTTGGCAGGAACCACCCAATCATGCTCCAGATATAAGTGAATGCACAACCTGATTGGCTTACAGTAGAATTCCGGAATTAGCCAATCATGTGCAGCCCATTGTGTAAATAATGTATATAAAGCAGATACTTTGGGGAAACTTTCATTCATTCCTCCTCCCCACTATGAGCTGAATAAAGAGCATGAAATCACTTTGCGACTCTGAGTATATTTCACCTCCCATTTTGAAACAAATTCCTGTTTTGATTTATTCTTTGTTTTTTCTTATTACAGCCTTATTACAGTTCTTACGCTGCATATAATATATGGCACATATATAAAATCTCACTACAAACATTCTTGAATAAGGAATGGTTCATATGCGGCAAGGTTCAAATATATGCAGGGGTGTCTTTAAATCTTGCTGGGCATGTTCCCACTGGCCTCAGTGGTACCTCTGGAAAAAGATGGGGGAAAACCAACATTTTTTAAATAAAAAAAATACTTCCTAATTTGGATAGGGAAGCCTAAAGTCAAATTGGTTTGGTAGGGAGTGGTTAAGTGTCGGGTTCCTGATTGCTTTTAAAATAAACCTACTGCAGATTTAATAAAATAAAATAAAATAAAATAAAATAAAATAAAATAAAAATTAGAACCACTGACTCATAGAACTTAAATGTTGCAGTGGATTCAAATTAACACCTAGAACAGTTTCCTGAGCCTCCTGCAATTATTATTAATAATTACTTTTATAATAATAGCTATGAATAATATTATTAATTATTTGTTATTTGTTATTAGTCACATCTATGCCGAGAGCTGGTTTCGAACCGGCGGAGTAGTGTCTTTTTGGGCCGCCATCTTGCATTCAGAAGGAACCTGATGCGCAGGCGCAGCTTCCGCATCACCCTATTTAACCCAGAAGGCCGCCCTTGCCGCTCATTCTCTATATAGAGCGCTCCCAGCTCGGCCGCCATCTTCGATTCACAACGAGGCTACTCCCGAGCCCCCACTCGGCCCCGCCCCTCGGAGCTTGTCCTTGCAAAGCCGACTTTCCTTTCCTTAGAGGGCGCGAGTGTTACGCCACGGGAACTGCCGGGCTGGGACTTGCTGCGCCGCGCGACTCTATGGCTCTCCATGGCTTTAGATAGGGCGTTTTCAGGACAGGCGCCATCTTGGAACGAAAACGAGGCTACTCGCTTCCTTTTGCACCGCCCTCTTCAACCGTCCCCAGATTCTTCCCAGCCGGAGGCAAAGAGTGGATTTTAGACGAGGGAGAAGCCGAGAAGTGGAGGGGCTGGAGATAAAAGGGGGTAAGGGACCGGGTTGGAAACTCTGGGGGAGGGGGGTGCAAGGGGTGCAATGTGCAATTTGGGCTTTGCAGAAAATGTGCAAAGGCGGGAGGTTGCAAACTGGGATCCTGCAAAATACTCCCCCCATAAAACATCAAAAGATCCCTGCGGCATCCGGATTCGACCCAGGGCCGGGCTAAGACTTTTGCAAGCACCGGAAAAAATTGTGCTGTGAGGCTCCCCGCCCCCCTCCCAATATGTAATTCAAAATAAAAACAAAACAAAATAGTAATAATAATAATAATAATAATTTATTATTTATAACCCGCCCATCTGGCTGAGTTTCCCCAGCCACTCTGGGCGGCTCCCAATCAAGTATTAAAAACAATACAGCGTTAAATATTAAAAACATTCCTGAACAGGGCTGCCTTCAGGTGTCTTTTAAAGATAGGATAGCTACTTACTTCCTTCACATCTGAAGGGAGGGTGTTCCACAGGGTGGGTGCCACTACCGAGAAGGCCCTCTAAACACTAAACTTTCGCATGATGAATTCTGCATATAAGTTAAATAAGCAGGGTGACAATATACAGCCTTGTCGTACTCCTTTCCCAATTTTGAACCAATCAGTTGTTCCAGATCCAGTTTCTTGTCCCACATTCTGCAAAATAAAAGGTAAAGGGACCCCTGACTATTAGGTCCAGTCGCAGGAGACTCAGGTTGTGGCGCTCATCTCACTTTACTGGCCGATGGAGCTGGCGTACAGCTTCCAGGTCATGTGGCCAGCAGGACTAAGCCGCTTCTGGCGAACCAGGGCAGCGCACAGAAACGCCATTTACCTTCCCGCCGGAGCGGTACCTATTTATCCACTTTGAGGTGCTTTCGAACTGCTAGGTTGGCAGGAGCAGGCTCACCCCGTCATTGCGGGGATTCGAACCACCGACCTTCTGATTGGCAAGTCCCAGGCTCTGTGGTTTAACCCACAGTGCCACCCGCGTCCCCTCCTGCAAAATACTCCCCCCATAGAACATCCCTGCAGCAGCTGGATTCGACCCAGGGCCGGACTAAGACTTTTGCAAACACCGGAAAAAATTATGCTGCGACGCTCCCCGCCCCCCTCCCAATATGTAATTCAAAATAAAATAAAAACCAAACTAAACTCAATGCTGTTTTCCAAAATGGCCCAAGGCTTACATGTATGCTGAAACGGGCATGCATGGATGTCACGCGCAAGCCTGGCTGGCTCTGATTTCCTCGCATTATTTCAATTTAATGTTAGGACACCGTCCATCCCACCCCGCTCTGGTTTAGGCGGGGATAAGGAATAAAAAGAGAGCAGAAAAATGGGTGTAGAGTGGAGGGTTAGGTAGTTTCTATCCAAATGCGATTTTGGTTTTAAACGCAGCGTAAGGTAGTCTCTATGGGAGTATATTGTATAGTGGTGCCCCGCAAGACGAATGCCTCGCAAGACGGAAAACCCGCAAGACGAAAGGGTCTGAATCGCTAAGCTGCTAAAAGCATTTTAGCAGCAAAACCGCTAATGCCCCACCCCTAAAAAAGCCGTTTTTAGCCCTTAAAGTGCCAATAGCGCTAATAGCGCTACTCCGTCAATGGGCTTGTTTCGCAAGACGAAAAAACCGCAAGACAAAAAGACTCCCGGAACGGATTCTTTTCATCTTGCGAGGCACCACTGTATTTAATTACGGGGTATCAGAGTTTTTTGGGAGCTAACGAGGCTGGGATAGCAGGCTTGTTGGTTTTTGAATGTCTGATGTAGATTTTTTCAGTTGCGTTGTTCCGTATGGGACAATGACAATAAAGATTATCGTGTCGTCTAACGAAGTCCTAATTTTCCCTTTGATGAATACTTGGATGCAGTACCAGTATCAAATTGATTAAAAAAGAGGAAAAGATCTCGTTCTTTCTGGTGTCCCTGCTTTTCTGGTGCCATAAACATGTGGCCCACGCAAGCAGCAATCACTGTCCTAAACATGTGGGCGGGGTAGAAATAATAAATTATTATTTATTATGGCAGTGAATTCCACAACTCTCCATGAGGATGGGCTCCCTCCAATAAAACCAGGGGCACTTATCTCTTCCTCCTGATGCTCCTCTGCTGTGACCCTCCCGAGAAAAGCAGAGCCCACTTCTTGTGCTTAGTTAGGACAGCCTGGTCAAATCCAGATGTTTTGGACTACAACTCCCATCAGCCCCAGAAAGTAGTTCAAAACAAGTGGCGAGCACCAGGCTGGGGACTGTCTGCTCAGAGCAGATGTTTGGAAACAGCTCCCTCTGCTGGTGGGTGACTGGAAGTTTGCACTGCTGCCACTTACATATTGCACCATTGGCTCCCAGAGAGTGGGGCAGCAGCGCCCCCTGGGGGCCGGTGGGATGAATTGTGCAATGTTTTGAATGTCATTGAGTTACTTCTCTCCCTTAGCTGTTCTGCATAATGTTTTTTTATACGGTGGGAAGTTTATGGAACCAAGGGGGAGTAGAGTCGGCCCCACCCCACCTCAAAAATTGGAAACCACTGGTTTGCATACACCTTTCTGTTATCTACAGCTTGCATTCGTCCCACGATGGCTGCTGCCCCCCCTCTCACCTGCAGCGACGACAGAGACAGCCTCCCTTGCGCTGCACCCGTGCCCCTTCCGCCCCCGACTCCCCAAGGCTTGGTCTCCGAGCCTGAGATGGTGCTCACCCCCGAGCGAGCCTGTGTGAGGAGGCCGGGGGGCGGGATCCTTCGGCGACACCAGCAGGGGAAAGCACACCGTAGACAGGTGAGTGGGAGTGGGAGCGTGAGGAGGAAAGTGGAGAGGAGGGGGTTTGAAACCACCAAATCCGTCGCCAGATTCCCCATTAATTGGGAAATCTGTGCAGGAAGGCGGGATGTGGGTGGCGCTGTGGGTTAAACCACAGAACCTGATCAGAAGGTTGGCGGTTTGAATCCCCGCAATGACGGGGTGAGCTCCCGTTGCTCGGTCCCTGCTGCTGCCCACCTAGCAGTTTGAAAGCACACCAGTGCAAGTAGATAAATAGTTACCACTCTGGCGGGAAGGTAAACGGCGTTTCCGTGCGCTGCTCTGGTTCGCCAGAAGCGGCTTAGTCCTTCTGGCCACATGACCCGGAAGCTGGACGCCGGCTCCCTCGGTCAATAAAACGAGATGAGCAACGCAACCCCAGTGTCGGCCACGACTGGACCTAATGGTCAGGGGTCCCGTTACCTTTATGCAGGAAAGCACAGAGGTAGGACTTGCCCACACCCTCTCCAGAGGGGAAGGGGTGTCGTTCATTGGGAGAGCATCTGCCCTGTATCAGAAGGCCCCTCGTTGCACCCCAGAGAGGGGTCCTGGAGAGGTGCTGCCAGTCAGTGTCGGCAGTACAGTAGTCCCTCAAGTTAAGAACTTAATTTGTTCCGGAGGTCCGTTCTTAACCTGAAACTGCTCTTAACCTGAAGCACCACTTTAGCTAATGGGGCCTCCTGCTGCCGCCGCATGATTTCTGTTCTCATCCTGAAGCAAAGTTCTTAACCCGAGGTACTATTTCTGGGTTAGTGGAATCTGTAACCCGAAGCGTCTGTAACCTGAAGCATCTGTAACTTGAGGTACCACTGTTCTGTGTGAAAACTGAATGGCTTCCCTGCAGAAGCCATGCTGATTGCTCCTTAGCAAGGCTTGTTCTTCTATAATATACGACCTGCATGCTTAACATTTTAAGCCTTCAAAATAACTTTCCACTAATTTACTTCTGGGCCGAAATAGGTATTGCAGATAGTGTCCTCCCAGAAGGGTAGAAGGTAAAAAAACCGGTCCTCCCAAAGGAGGCTGATTTTAATAGTAACATTTGTTAGTTAAAAGATGAACAAATGAAGTGTCTGTAACTTGAAGCGTATGTAACCCAAGGTACCACTGTATTAAGGTATATGGACCTCAATGGTTTGGCTCAGCTTTTCTGTTTTCCTGAGATTTTTGCTGCACAGAACTGAGGTTCTTCTGGTGCTTGCAGGGAACCAGGCAGAGGGCCTTCTCGGTAGTAGTACCTACCGACAATTTGTTTTATTAAAATGGTTTAATAAAAATATATTTTTAAAAAAGAAGTTGTTGAGCTTTTTACTGACCGGCGGGCTGGATTAAGCCCCCAAAACTTTGGAAAAACTTTGGACTTTGGAAATGCCTGGTCTTATGGATTTGCTCCCGGATTTCCTCCCGAGCCTTCTTCTGTGGAAGATGTTAATCGTTTTAGCAAGTTATAATTAATAATAATAATAATTTATTATTTGTACCCCGCCCATGTGGCTGGGTTTCCCCAGCCACTCTGGGCGGCTTCCAACAAAGATTAAAAACACACTAAAATGTCACATATTAAAAACTTCCCTGAACAGGGCTGCCTTCAGATGTCTTCTGAATGTCAGGTAGTTGTTTATCTCTTTGACATCTGGTGGGAGGGCGTTCCAAAGGGCGGGCACCACTACCGAGAAGGCCCTCTGCCTGGTTCCCTGCAACTTGGCCTCTCGCAGTGAGGGAACCGCCAGAAGGCCCTTGGCGCTGGACCTCAGTGTCCGGGCAGAACGATGGGGGTGGAGACGCTCCTTCAGGTGTACTGGACCGAGGCTGTTTAGGGCTTTAAAGGTCAGCACCAACACTTTGAATTGTGCTCGGAAACGTACTGGGAGCCAGTGTAGGTCTTTCAAGACCGGTGTTATATGGTCTCGGTGGCCGCACCCAGTCACCAGTCTAGCTGCCGCATTCTGGATTAGTTGTGGGTCACCTTCAAAGGCAGCCCCACGTAGAGCGCATTGCAGTAGTCCAAGCGGGAGATAACCAGAGCATGCACCACTCTGGCGAGACAGTCTGCGGGCAGGTAGGGTCTCATCCTGCGTACCAGATGGAGCTGGCAGACAGCTGCCCTGGATACACATTTGACCTGCACCTCCATGGACAGCTGTGAGTCCAAAATGACTCCCAGGCTGCGCACCTGGTCCTTCAGGGGCACAGTTGCCCCATTCAGGACCAGGGAGTCCCCCACCCGCCCCCTGTCCCCCCAAAACTGTACTTCTGTCTTGTCAGGATTCAGCCTCAATCTGTTTGCCGCCATCCATCCTCCAACCGCCTCCAGACACTCACACAGGACCTTCACCGCCTTCACTGGTTCTGATTTGAAAGAGAGGTAGAGCTGGGTGTTCACAGTTCACCTCTTCTTCCCCATCTCGACTGTCCATTTTTTTTGCACCTTCACAGGTTCGTTTCAGGCTGGGATCCAAATCCGATGACATCGGCACAGTCCCCCCAGATGCCCCGCAGCCTGGAACGGAGGTTGCCGTTCCTGCGAGGCGGGGATCCCGTTCGGAAGATGTCCGGATGGTCACCCTCAACCCCCCGAAGCCCAGAGTGGAGGTGGTCCACAGCAGTGCAGGAGAATCTCCCATCACCATCACGCTGGCGAGAGAGCCCTTCCCGAGTCCTGCAGGGGAGGAGGAGAAGGAGGAGGAGACAGATGAGGGATCATGTCCACCCCACAACCTGCTGGCCGGCCCCGTTCCTCACAGCACTCTTGCCCTGGTGGCAGAGGTTCACGCCGTGCGGGAGCAGGGCTTTAATGCCCGGCAGGCGGCTGAACAACTGGTGCAGCGCTCTTTTGTCGCTCGCTGCGCTGTGGAAGCCCGGGCTGGCGAGGGTGAGTATCGGGAGATGAGCATTGGGAGCTTAAAAAAAAAAAGCCCTTCTTTGGGCAGCGCGTGGTTAACCTGTGGAACTCCCTGCCTCAGGAGGGTTATCAATGGTCGCTGGCCAGGATTGCCTCCGCATCTGGAGGAAGCAAGGCGGCTTAATCCCAGCTTTTGTGGGAGCGAGTTGCCTAAACGGCCTTGGTCCAGTAGACCTGAAGGAGCGTCTCCACCCCCATCGTTCTGCCCGGACGCTGAGGTCCAGCGCCGAGGGCCTTCTGGCAGTTCCCTCCCTGCGAGAAGCCAAGCTACAGGGAACCAGGCAGAGGGCCTTCTCGGTGGTGGCACCCGCCCTGTGGAACGCCCTCCCACCAGATGTCAAGGAAATAAACAACCATCTGACTTTTAGAAGACATCTGAAGGCAGCCCTGTTTAGTGAAGTTTATAATGTGTGACATTTTGATGTGTTTTTAATCTTTGTTGGAAGCCGCCCAGAGCGGCTGGGGAAACCCAGCCAAATGGGCGGGGTACAAATAATAAATTTATTATTGTTACCTGTCCTTAGTCTTCGAACATTCAGCTCCAGTGCATGGCCCAGGTTTGAGTGCGATGAGAGGAATGAGAACTTCTCTCTACATCAATTTTCTCCAGCCCATTCCCTGTTTTATAAACTCCTCGGCCTTTTCTCCCAACACAACTTTCGCAGGTATGAACATCCGTCGGGAGCAACAACTCTATCAAGGCCTCGTCAGCCTGGAAGTGCCAGAAGTTGAATTGCTCAGCTCAGCTGTGCAGGAGAAACTTGCCCTCGTCCGGACCCGTCCTGAACCCAGGAAGGTGAGCAGGGAAGGGGGTGTGTGGCCTTGAGGATTCCCCAGAGCTGAAGGAGATGGGTGACTTTATTTTTAAAAAAATCATTTTTATTGATTTTCCAATAAAAAACATCCCATTAACATATCCAATCATAATACTCCAATTAAAATTAAGAAAAAAGACCGAATTCTAGTCCAAATTATAATTATTAATTTTTTGGAGCTCCCCACGGTCTGGATCTCTGTAGCATATCTCCACATCTCAACCCTGCCTCTCCTCGTTGCTTCCATATTTTCCACTAATAAAATAATAATCATAATAATAATCATAATAATTTATTATTTATACCCCAACCATCTGGCTGAGTTTCCCCAGCCACTCTGGGCGGCTACCAATCAAGTGTTAAAAACAGTACAGCGTTAAAATATTAAAAACTTCCCTGAACAGGGCTGCCTTCAGATGTCTTTTAAAGAGAAGATAGCTGCTTATTTCTTTCACATCTGACGGGAGGGCGTTCCACAGGGCGGGGGCCACCACCGAGAAGGCCCTCTGCCTGGTTCCCTGCAACCTCACTTCTCGCAGGGAGGGAACCGCCAGAAGGCCCTTGGAGCTGGACCTCAGTGTCCAGGCAGAACGATGGGGGTGGAGATGCTCCTTCAGGTCTACTGGGCCTTTGAGATCGTTTAGGGCTTTCAAGGTCAGCACCAACACTTTGAATTGTGCTCACGAACGTACTGGGAGCCAGTGGAGGTCTCTCAAGACCAGTGTTATGTGGTCCCAGTCACCAGTCTAGATTAATTGCAGTTTCCGAGTCACCTTCAAAGGTAGCCCCACGTAGAGTGTGTTGCAGTAGTCCAAGCGGGAGATAACCAGAGCATGCACCACTCTGGAGAGAGTCTGCGGCAGGGAGGGTCTCATCCTGCGCACCAGATGGAGCTGACAGACAGCTGCCCTGGACACAGAACTGACCTGCGCCTCCATGGACAGCTGTGAGTCCAAAATGACTCCCAGGCTGCGCATCTGGTCCTTCAGGGGCACAGTTACCCCATTCAGGACCAGGGAGTCCCCCACACCTGCCTGCCTCCTGTCCCCCCAAAACAGTCCTTCTGTCTTGTCAGGATTCAACCTCAGTCTGTTAGCCGCCATCCATCCTCCAGGCACTATTTTGACGCTTTATAATTCTCCGTCCCTGAGTCTACGATTCTCAATCATGTCCCACATCATATACTTTCATCGGGACAGGTGACTTTAACCCCACCCCCCAAATTTGGAAATAGCAGGTGGGGTGTCAATCAATGGTCCAATGGGTTTACACCAGTGTTACGAGCGTCTCTCCAAGCTGAAGGTCGAGCAACGAGGGTGAACGTGCTGAGTGATGTCCTGTGGAGGACGGGAAGGCGCTCCCTTAAGATCATCATCATCATAATTTATTATTTATACCCCACCCATCTGGCTGGGCTTCCCCAGCCACTCTGGGCAGCTAACAACCAAATATTAAAATACAGTAATACATCAAACATTAAAAGCTTCCCTAAACAGGGCTGCCTTCAGATGTCTTCTAACAGCAAGCATCCTGTTCTTGAGTGGCCAACCAGATGGCTCTTTTGGAAAACCCGCAGGCAGGATTCAAGCGTGAGAGCACTCTTCCCCTCTTGTGGTTTCCTGCAACCAGTGTTCACAAGGTTGACTGCCCTCTTACACTACCAACAGCTCAGTTCTCCCAAGAATGTCTAATCCTCCTCCGAAGTCTTGGTTGACCACAAACCTGACATGAGCCAACAGTGTGACGCGGCAGCTAAAAAAGCCAATGCAATTCTGGGCTGCATCAATAGGAGTATAGCATCTAGATCAAGGGAAGTAATAGAGCCACTGTATTCTGCTCTGGTCAGACCTCACCTGGAGTACTGTGTCCAGTTCTGGGCACCACAGTTCAAGAAGGGCACTGACAAACTGGAACGTGTCCAGAGGAGGGCAACCAAAATGGTCAAAGGCCTGGAAACGATGCCTTATGAGGAACGGCTAAGGGAGCTGGGCATGTTTAGCCTGGAGAAGAGGAGGTTAAGGGCTGATATGATAGCCATGTTCAAATATATAAAAGGATGTCACCTAGAGGAGGGAGAAAGGTTGTTTTCTGCTGCTCCAGAGAAGCGGACACGGAGCAATGGATCCAAACGACAAGAAAGAGGATTCCACCTAAACATTAGGAAGAACTTCCTGACAGTAAGAGCTGTTTGACAGTGGAATTTGCTGCCAAGGAGTGTGGTGGAGTCTCCTCCTTTGGAGGTCTTTAAGCAGAGGCTTGACAACCATATGTCAGGAGTGCTCTGATGGTGTTTCCTGCTTGGCAGGGGGTTGGACTCGATGGCCCTTGTGGTCTCTTCCAACTCTATGATTCTATGATGTCCTAGCGGTGCTGCAATAAGATTGCAAGCACGTTTGCAAAGCTAAGGTTCCAAATGGTTGGCGTTCCTGAATTGCAGAGGTTGGACCGGATGTCCCTTGAAGTCCATCACGGCCTCCTGCAGGAGGGGGTTCCACAGTTAATAATAATAATAATAAATTTTATTTATACTCCGCCCTCCCCGGCCAGAGCCAGGCTCAGGGCGGCTAACACCAACAAAATAAAAGCGCAGTAAAAACATACCGTATTTTTCACTCTATAAGACGCACCAGGCCATAAGACGCACCTAGTCTTGGGAGGAGGAAAAGAAGAAAAAAAATATTCTGAATCTCAGAAGCCAGAACAGCAAGAGGGATCGCTGCGCAGTGAAAGCAGACATCCCTCTTGCTGTTCTGGCTTCTGGGATAGCTGCGCAGCCTGAATTCGCTCCATAAGACGCACACACATTTCCCCTTACTTTTTAGGAGGGGAAAAGTGAGTCTTATAGAGCAAAAAATACGGTAATAGGGGGAAAAGGGAGAAAAAAACCCAATTTAAAATACAGGTTAAAATGCAATTTAAAATCCAGCCTCATTTTAAAATAGCTGATAAATCAAGACTGTAAGGGGAGGGAAACATAAGGGCCAGACTGAGTCCAAACCAAAGGCAAGGCGGAACAGCTCTGTCTTGCAGGCCCTGCGGAAAGATGTCAGGTCCCACAAGGCCCTAGTCTCTTGGGATAGAGCGTTCCACCAAGTTGGGGCCAGTGCTGAAAAGGCCCCGGCCCTAGCTGAGACCAATCTAACCTCCTTGAGGCTCAGCACCTCCAAAGTGTTGTTATTTGTGGACCTTAAGGTCCTCTGCGGGGCGTACCAGGACAGGTGGTCCCGTAGGTACGAGGGTCCTAGGCCGCATAGGGCTTTAAAGGTCAAAACCAGCACCTTCAACCTGACCCTGTACTCCACCGGGAGCCAGTGCAGTTGGTAAAGCACTGGATGACGCTGTGTTTCATTAAGGACTTTCCCTCCTAAGCAACCAGTCTGTCTCTTCTCTGCTAGGAGCTGGATTGCACAGGCCCCGACCTCCTGGCCTTCTACGACCCGGAGCAGCTGTTCACGGAGAGCCCCTTTCTGGAAGTGGAGGGTCTGCCGCCTCTGAAGCTGCAACCTCGAACGCGCGACCCAGCCACCACTTTCTTCATGTACCGGAAGCTGCGCCAGTGGGAGAGTTAAAAGGGCCTTAGGGGATGACGGCCCGTCTGCCCCCCAGAACTGGACTCAAGGCTGCTGTGTGTTGCAGGACTATTTATTCAAACGGGACTCCCTTTCCCCAGAATTCGCTTTTCATACATAAAACTTAAATTCGAAGCACATGTCCTCTCCAGTCTCCCAGTTATTGATCAACAGGGTGGCGTGTCTTCGACCTGAACGCCAACAGCCGCCCTCGAGTCTCTTAAACCGCTCAGACCCTCTTCCCCCGAACGCGGAGTTTGGCCCAGCCCGCACACAAAACGCATAGATTGGTAATAATCTGTAGGCTTTTATTTATATATAGAATCAACTTTTTTTTTTTTTAAAGAAAGAACTCCAGAGAAGGGGTCCCCTTCAGATACACCCCCCAAAAGGCAGAAAGGCTCCTCAGAAAGGTGGTGTTTTCTTTGCGGGAAACAAGATGGTGTTGTTAAAAGTCCCCGTCGCACGCAGGCTGAAGGCAACACTCTGCTGAGCAAGGCATCAGACTTGACGAAGGTGGGCAGGGTACGGCCGAAATCCAGGCATGCGTCTTCCTGCTGGCTGTGTGGGGGCAGAATCCTCGTTGCCCCAGGGACTCTGGAGTAGGGAGAGGTGAGGCCTTGAACATCCGCTGGTGGCCAAGGCAGGGGAGCGCTCCCCAATACAGATGTTAAGACGCCCTTTGCAGGAGGTGGGTGGAAGCAGCAACGAAAGGCTGGGTTTCCCTGTTCTTCTTCCAAGCCAACCTGAAGCTCTCAAGGGGCGATCGGTGCTGCAGATGGAGCTCCCGCCTTTTCCGCCAGCTTTTGAATTCTTCTCTCTCCCTGGCTGCGGCGCTGGTGGGAGTTGTAGCACAGCAGCGCCCGCTAGGACGTGGACGCCTCTTGAACAGGCAATGGCAGAAGGGACAGAGAAAGAACTTCTTCTGCTGTGCTATAACTCCCAGCCATCCGGTCTCCCAGCTGCCCACCCTGCCTCTCCCCCCCCCCCCAGATGTTGCTAAACTGTCGGCTTGAGCGACGGGGAGCTGAGCACCCGACATATTGGGGGGGAGCAGCAGCCCACGCTCTCCCCGCTCCAGGGACTAAGAAAACGACACCTCGGTGTGCAAACGCCACCCCCCTGGAGTGCACCCCATAACCTCTCAACCCCACCCCACCCCACCCCATAACAGTAGTCAAGGTCGTGCTCCAGGGCGAATCTCCGCTGCCCCACTGCAGTCTCTGTCTTTGAAGTCTGGCTTGCTCCGTCCTGGCCGGGAGGAAAGGCTCTCCCCTCCTGCCAGCAAAGTGTCCAACATTCATCCGTGGGGGGGGGGGGGGCGGACACATTAGCCACCCCCCCCCCCCGGCCCCAGCAAGTGGCTGATTCGAAAAGGAGGGGCGAGGCGTCGGCGGCAGAGACGCTCTCAGTGGGCGCCAGGGCCGGCCTTGTGGAAGAGATAGATGGGTCGCTGGAATCCTGCGGGGAAGAGGGGAAGAGTTAAGGAGGAGCCAGAGGGTGTGTTGAGAAGCCCCCCACCCCTTGAAAAACCTCAGGAAGCTGGGCTGGAAGAGGGGTCTCTAGAGCAGTGCTTCCCAAGGGGGGGGGGTGCTGCCCCCATGTGGAGGGCGGTGGAATTAACTCCAGTGGCTTATCGAGACTTTGGAAAGCTGCTCTCACTGGATGAAGCTCGCTCATCCATTTTGCTGAATCGAACCCATCAAGTTTTAGTTGGGCTTGGAACGGACGTGCAATTAATTGCTACCGTTTTGAACTCGGCTGCGCCATTCGCTTCCTTAGTGGGCTGTGCAAAGTGCCACTATGCATAACTGGTTGGGTTTCATTGCAGGGTAATACAGTGGTACCTGGGTTTCATTGCAGGGTAATACAGTGGTAATTCGTTCCGGAGGTCTGTTCTTAACCTGAAACTGCTCTTAACCTGAAGCACCACTTTAGCTAATGGGGCCTCCCGCTGCTGCCGCACCGCCGGAGCACGATTTCTGTTCTCATCCTGAAGCTAGGTTCTTAACCTGAAGCACTATTTCTGGGTTAGCGGAGTCTGTAACCTGAAGCGTATGTAACCTGAAGTGTATGTAACCCAAGGTATTCCAGTGGTTACCCTCCCCGCCCCCAAACTGCAGGTTGTCTGCTTCCATTCTGTCCAATCTCACAATCTAGACCCTCCCTCCATTTCTCTCTCTCTTTGAAAACTCTCAGGGCCTGTTGCAATTCAGCTCAGAGTCAAGCCTAGCCCAGGATTTAAGAGGTTCTCAGGGCAGCACAACTGAAGGCTGCAAACCTCACCCCTCTAGACCCTCGCCTTAGAAACACCTGAGGTGGGGCTCCCCTTCTTCCCGCCCCCAACCAGAGGTTGAATTCAGAGGCTTGATACCTTTCGATGTGTTCCTGGGTGTGGCCACCAATTCGTAGCTGCAGAAGCCCACTTCTGGCGAAGTCAGGTAAGAGGGGAACTGGTCTGGTTTCAGCTTGATCCGGTAGTAATGCCTGCATATTGTTTCCTGGGAAAGGAGGGCGGAGAAGAAATCAGTGCCGGCAGCGGCCGCAGCGTACGACTGTATGATGCAGTAGGTGGTGTTGCACGGATTTATGTATAGGTTGGGGGGTGTTTGCCCCTCCAGCAGATATCATGCACATGCAGCCCACTACCAAAACCAGCACAATCCCTTTTGGGACTTGTCCCCACAAAAAACTTCATCAGAGTTTCTTCCTGCCTGTTCAAAGGGCCTTGGCTACACGATACCAAATGTAAGAATTCACTGATAAATATATCTATGTACTGGCTCACTGGGAAAACTTCAAAAATCCATATAGAGAGGTGAGCTCAGCTCCTCAGCAGCCCCTCTGCCTGAGTGACAATCCCTGGCCTCCTGATACCTGAATGCCAGACAGGTAGCCATTCCAGAAATAACAAACCCAGATGAAGACAAAAGGGTGTGATTAACTTGGCTGGGAAACAGGGAAATGTAGATATATTTTTTGTTACACTTGATGGGTGTTTGGTGGAGGGCAAGGGGAACCATGGGGCAGGGTCCAGGATACTCAGATTACGGCCACCAGACCTCCCCTTTCATGATGTATGAGTGATGTAGTTTGGGGAGGGGAGTAACATGGGGGGATTAGCAGCTAATAAAATTTGGGGGCTCTTTTGTTTGGGGCTTCCATCTTGTTCCACCTGGTGGCAGGTGGGAGTCCTGTGGCGACAGTCTTCAATCAAGACCAAGCCTATTGGCTGCTGTTTTGCTCTGGTATTCCTGGCTGGTGTCCTTGTTTTTTGTCCAAGGGAGCCCTCAGATTTCTCCGTTAACAGCCCCGAGCATGTGCAGAGTGCTCTGGCCCTTGACCCAAACAGAAAACACCACTGAACACGTTTGGGCTGACATAGCAGACCCTGGCAGCCCTTGTTTCACATGGCGTGAGGAAGGGGCACAGCCGTGAATGCAGAAAGTCCAAAGCTGCTTCCTTGCTCCTGTGTTGGGATCCTGACCGCATCCTCCCACAAGGAGGCCAAAAATGGAGCAGGGAAGAGGAACCTAGCAGCGGGAAGGGATTGTGCCACATCAGTCTCGCCTGGCCCAGGGGCAACTCCCCCCCCCCCAAGTTGGCTGCTCCCTTGAGCCCACCTCTGCCTCCCTCCTCCCTGCTATCTTGATTTCTCTCTGGCATCCTCGAACAGGCAAGGCTGGGGGCTTCGGCCTGGGCTGCTGAACTGCAGCAAGGGCTTCCAGGTAGGAGCGATATGGTGATGCGAGACCCATCTTCAGATATCTGAAGGGCCGTCACGTGGACGGTGCAGCAAGCTTGCTTTCTGCTGCCCTGGAAGGGGTGGGGGACCCAAAGCAACAGATCCGAAGGATGGGAAAGGAGGTTCTAACTAAACAGCAGGAAGAACTTTCTGGGAACTGTTCCTGAAGGAAGAACTGCGAGGGGAGATACTCCATCAGTATCTCCCAGTGTGAGAGAGCCAGTGTGGTGTAGTGGTTAAGAGCGGTGGACTCGTAATCTGGGGAACCGGGTTCGCGTCTCCGCTCCTCCACCTGCAGCTGCTGGGTGACCTTGGGCCAGTCACACTTCTCTGAAGTCTCTCAGCCCCACTCACCTCACAGAGTGTTTGTTGTGGGGGAGGAAGGGAAAGGAGAATGTGAGCCGCTTTGAGACTCCTGAAGGGGAGTGATAAAGCGGGATATCAAATCCAAACTCTTCTTCCATCAGGCAAGGCCTCCTTCCACCTGCCTTGCCCCACTCTCTGCTTCTCAATGTGTATTGTTTTATTGATTATCGTTTAGATATTATTGTAACTGTTGAGTGGGTTTCTGTTTAACTTTTATATGTTGATATTATTATTTTATACTATTCTAATGACTGTTGAATGTTACTTTTTGATGGAGGTTGCCTATTTTAAAGTTATGTTTTATTACCACATTTTTGTATTGCATTAGATTGTTATAAGATGTACATTTTTTGTTTCTTTGGCTTGTAAACCGCCTTGGGTATTGGAAGATAGAAAGGCGGTATACAAATTTAAAATGATGATGATGCCCCCGGAAGATGGCGCGCTCTCCTTCGTAGGTTTTTAAGCAGGGATTGGGGCAGGGGGCCTGTCTGCCAAGGATCCTTTAGCTGCGATTCTTGCATTGCAGGAGATAGGTATGGATGGCCCTCGGAAGTTGCTTGCAATTTCAGGACTCAAGAGTCCCAAAATCGTAGAATTGGAAGGGATCCGGAGGCTCATCTCGGCCAGCCGCTTTGCACTGCAGAATCCTGCCCGCAGCCACCCCTGGGTGAGCTCGAACCACCAACCTTCTGGTTAACAGCCAGACGCACAGATCCACTGTGCCGCCTGGACCCAATGCTGCTGCGATTTCCCTGGGCCACACAGAAGACAGGCCTGTATCTCAAGGAGGGCAGCAACGCCCGACTGCCCCACTAGGAATTGGCCACACTAAGCCACCTGCCTACAATAATAATTAATTTTTGTTGTTATTTATATCCCACAGGTCTGGGTGGGTTATGCCACATACAGTGGTACCTCTGGATACGAATGGGATCCGTTCCGGAGCCCCGTTTGCACCCAAAAGCGAATGCAACCCGTAACTGCGCGTCTGGTGATTCACAGCTTCCGCGCATGCGCGTGACATCATTTTGACCGTCTGTGCATGTGGCGAAACCAAGAAGTAACGCGCTCTGTTACTTCCGGGTTGCCGCGGAGTGCAACCTGAAAGCGCTCAACCTGAAGCACATTTAACACGAGGTATGGCTGTATAGTTAAAGCTGTGGTTTTCCCAGTAGTGATGTATGGAAGTGAGAGCTGGACCATAAAGAAGGCTGATCGCCAAAGAATGGATGCTTTTGAATTCTGGTGCTGGAGGAGACTCTTGAGAGTCCCATGGACTGCAAGAAGATCAAACCTCTCCATTCTGGAGGAAATCAGCCCTGAGTGCTCACTGGAAGGACAGATCCTGAAGCTGAGGCTCCAAGACTTTGGCCACCTCATGAGAAGAGAAGACTCCCTGGAAAAGACCCTGATGCTGGGAAAGATGGAGAGCACAAGGAGAAGGGGACGACAGAGGACGAGATGGTGGGACAGTGTTCTTGAAGCTACCAGCATGAGGGAGGCGGTGGAAGACAGGAGGCCTGGCATGCTCTGGTCCAGGGGGTCACGAAGAGGCGGACACGACTAAACAACAACATGGCTGACCAAGAGATAAGGAGGCAGAGGAAGCCAAGCTCTCCACCCCCCCCAGCCCAGCTGCAAACCTCTGGGCTTACCGTCAGGTTCTTCCTCTTGCCGTAGGAGGACCAGGCCTGGGGTTCAAGGATCAGGATTCCGCCCGGGTGCAGGTGGCGGTAGAAGCGCTTGAAGAGGCGTTTGAGGCCCTCGTCGCCCCAGTTGAGGTGCACCCACTTGGTGAGGCTGAGGCACAGGATCACGTCGTACTCGGGCTTCTGGGCCTCCAGCAGCTCGTCCTGTTCCAGCACGTAGTTGCCCTGCAAGGGGGGGGGGGGGGCGGGGAAGAGAAAAAGTAGGGGGGGAGATCCATTAGAGAAGACCAGCTGACGACTAACCCACTAGATGCACATTCTGCTACCCAAAGGGCGGCCCATGTTTGCGTCCTCTCCCCAGCACAGTCCAAATGCCACCTGCCCCACCCCTCACCAAAATGAATAAATAAAAATAAGAGAGCCGGTCTCCTTGCACAATCTCCACTGCACATGTTGAAAGTCTAAGGCAGGCTCTCCAAACAGGAGAAGTGCAGCAAGGCCACAGCCACTCCTCAGCCGAGCAAAAAACCAGACTCCAGAACATGGGTAAAGGTAAAGGGACCCCTGACCATTAGGTCCAGTCGTGGCCGACTCTGGGTTGCAGTGCTCATCTCGCTTTACTGGCCGAGGGAGCCAGCGTCAAGCTTCCGGGTCATGTGGCCAGCATGACTGAGCCGCTTCTGGCGAACCAGAGCAGCGCACGGAAACGCCGTTTACCTTCCCGCCGGAGTGGTACCTATTTATTTACTTGTGCTTTGACATGCTTTTGAACTGCTAGGTGGGCAGGAGCAGGGACCGAGCAAGGGGAGCTCACCCCGTCGCGGGGATTCGAACCGCCAACTTCTGATCGGCAAGTCCTAGGCTCTGTGGGTTAAGCCACAGTGCTACCTGCGTCCCTTAACATGGGGATTATGTAGGAGTGCAAATATCCAGAGATGTAGTGATCAGGTGGGATTGCTATGAGGAATTATAACAAATATAGAGTAAGCCATCTGTGTCAGCAATGAAAGCATTGCGTTGACTGGGTTTAAACTATTTTGATATGATTCTTGATCAATCTGCACCTCTGCATCTCTGGCCATTTCCTCTACTGCCCATTTCTCTTTCTTGAGAAGTCACGTATACAGCAGTTGCTTCGCCAGGCAGGGATCCTGGGGATTCGAACTGCTGACCTTCCGATCGGCAAGCCCTAGGCTCTGTGGTTTAACCCACAGCGCCACTACACGGGTAGCAGGAGAGAAAGTGCTATTCTGTGCCCCCCGCAAAACAAGCAAGCAAACCTAAAGCAAACCTAAAACAATAGTCCCGTAAGAACACAAGGAGAATGTGATGGTTCAGGCCAAAGGGGGTCCCTGTAGTCCGGCATCCTATTCTCACTGTGGCCAACCAGATGCCCCAGAGTCTGCCAATTAAGCCACTTCCAACACCTTGGCTAGATAGCTCTGGAACTAGCCCTGGCAGAGAGGGGCGACCTCACTCAGAGAGGGGGGGGGGTAATACTGTCTAGGCAACTCCACTCTTCTGCTCCTGGTGGGACAGGGAAGAGGGCCACAGCTAGGTTTTATCACAAACATTTTGGGGTGTGTTTATTGGCTTGTTTTTATTTTATTTTGTGTTTTGTGTTGTGATCCGCCCTCTGATCTTTGGCAGTATACAAATTTAATAAACAATAGTAGTAATAATAATAAACGTAGTGGTAACTCGGGTTACATACGCTTCAGGTTACAGACTCCGCTAACCCAGAAATAGTACCCCGGGTTAAGAACATTGCTTCAGGATGAGAACAGAAATAGTGCAGCAGCAGCAGCAGCAGCAGCAGGAGGCCCCATTAGCTAAAGTGGTGCTTCAGGTTAAGAACAGTTTCAGGTTAGAAAGGGACCTCTGGAATGAATTAAGTACTTAACCCGAGGTATCGCTGTAATAATAATAATAATAATAATAATAATAATAATAATAATAATACTACAGTGGTACATCAGGTTAAGAACTTAATTCATTCTGAAGGTCTGTTCTTAACCTGAAACTGTTCTTAACCCAAGGTACCACTTTAGCTAATGGGGCTTCCTGCTGCCGCCGCACAATTTCTGTTCTCATCCTGACGCAAAGTTCTTAACCCGAGGTACTATTTCTGGGTTTGCGGAGTCTGTAACCTGAAGCGTCCGTAACCCGAGGTACCACTGTAAACAGAGGCAGCACCTGTTGGCAAAGGCACAGCACGAAGTATTTTTACCAGAGTTGCAAGGGCCCCAAACTCAGACCACTTCACACACACACACACACACACACACACACACACACTGCTTTCCAGGGCTGAAAGTGTCTCTTCCACATGTCACCCTCGCTGGACCTGTCAGGTGGGTGGGAAGCCAGCCAGCCCCAATATACATCTGTATGGCTTTCCAGTGGGCAGAGCTAATCAGCAGCTTGGCTGCAGAAGGAGACAGCCGAGGGATCCTGCCCGCCCACCTATCTGCCAGAGGGCTGCTCAGCTCCCAGCTCCAACAGAGCTCCTTGCTCAGGGGGAATTGAGCTTGTTGTTAGGCTAGATGCCGGCGGGGACCGACACTCCATCTCCCCTTTGAGCCCAGCGCATCAAAGGCTGAGGGCAGGCTGCAGCCACAACAGCACAGGGGAGGGTTTCTTTATCAAGCTGGCCCTATGAACAAGGTGCCTGGGCAAGATTTCAGCTGAGCTCTCCCTTTCCTCCTCCTCCTGCAAAGAGCGTCCGTCCCCTCCCAATTTCTGCAGGAAGGCCATCCTGGCCTCACCTTGGCTGCAACTCCGCTGCCAACACAACCAAGGATCCTCCTCTCTGTACGTTTTCTCCCACACGGCTGCCGTCGGGCACCAGGGGGCCCTGTCATGCCAACGCTTTACACAGAAGGAGAAGCCATTAAGACGCTCAGGATTCGTGGCCTGTTCCACCCAGCGCCGCCTGGCTCCGGGTAATGGGTGTCTCTGCTGTAGCTGCCCAAGATCCTTCAAGTGGAGGTGCCAAGGGGCGTCCGTGGGCTCCCTTCCTCCCCAGGAAGTCCCATTGCCCGCTCAATGGGACATACTTAAGAGTAACAAGGAGGCACCCCCCCCAAAAAAAAACATAGCAATTGTCAGGATATCCTTTCCCCTACCAGATCCATCCCTGGAGAAACATTAAACAAACAGTTCCAGTCAAGGAACTGAAGTTAAACTGCGGAACTCCCTCCCACATGGCCAGCAGCCTGGATGGCTTTAGAAGAGAACCAGGCAAATTCATGGAGGAGAGGGCTAGGCCCTATACGGCCCAGGACCCTCGTACCTACGGGACCGCCTCTCCTGGTATGTCCCACAGAGGAACTTACGGTCTTCAGACAAAAACATCTTGGAGGTCCCAGAGAGGTTAGGCTGGCCTCGACCAGAGCCAGGGCTTTTTCGGCCGTGGCCCCGATCTGGTGGAACGCTCTTACAAGAGACTAGGGCCCTGCGGGACTTGACATCTTTCCGCAGGGCCTGCAAGACAGAGCTGTTCCACCAGGCCTTTGGCCAGGGCACAGCCTGACTCCCTCCTTTGGCAATCCTCACAGAACTTCTAGCCCAATGGCTGCCATCAATTTGATTGGAATTAATTTTAGATTTTAGAATGTTTTATCGTTTTAGTGTTGTTAGCCGCTCTGAGCCCGGCTTCGGCTGGGGAGGGCGGGATATAAATAAAATTTATATTATTATTGTTGTTATTATCGATGGCTACTTGTCACAATTGTCCACAGTCAGAGGCAGCAATGCGTCTGAATGTCAGCCGTTGGAAATCGCAAGCCACCATCAGCAACAGAGAGGGGAAAGGGAACTAAATCGCCAAACTGCGCTGGGCATGAACGCAGTGGCCCATCCACCTTGTTTTCACAGGGGCCAATTAGATGATCACAGGAAGCCCGAAAGCGGAATTCAAGCGCAAGAGATCTCTTTCCCCTCCTGCGGCCTTGAGCAACCAGAATTCAGAGGCTGATCTGTGCTATGGAAGCTGATCTGCCAACTGGATTTATTGCAGGCTCAAAGAGTGATTGTTCTTAATGACCCAATTAACCGAGGGGGGGGGACGCTCTACACCCCCACAATCACTCCTTGGAAGGAAGAAGCATCTCACCTGCCTTACCCCAAATCCTCCCAAAGGCCCAGTTCTTTATGTGGGGCCTTTCCCCAGCAAAAGCCTTTCTGCTGTTCCCAAACAGCTAAGCCAGATGCCTGCAGACCTTGGTCCAATCTTGCTCCCTCCCCCTCCTCCTGGACAGGAAGTTGACTCCTAATCCTCCCACCCTCCCACCCCAATTGGGCCAATCGCGCCACTCTGCCGAGGTCGCCCAGTCAGAAGAAAAAGCCTCATTGGCTCCTCCCTTCCGAGAGGTAGAACATGACGGGATGTGGCCGCCTCCTCCCCATCCTTATTCCTTCACGGCATGCCTGCACATGTAGGAAAGTAACTGCCATGTGGACCCTCCCCCCCCCCCGAATCTGCCCCCCACCGCTGTCTTGCAGGGGGTTGGGCTGGATGACCCCTGGTGAACTCTTCAAAGCCCACAATTCTAGGATTCTAAGCCTACCACCCATTGCGCTGAGGAATGCTGGGAAACGGCAGTTCTAAGGAATGTTGGGAAAAGGAACTGTGACAAGGCAACTGGTGCCTAATCAACTTTAAACTGGCGTATTTTAAAATTGCAGAGCTGGAAAAGCCAGGTTTTCAGACATCTCCCCTAGAGCTTCTACAAGCTGAGAAATCATAATTTTGGAGGTCTCCTCTCCCGCCTTACCTTGACGAAAAACACGTTGTCGGGGAAGACCGTGGCGTCCACCCCGTCCTGGGGTACCCTTGGTGCAGCGATGGGCCCTCGGCTGGCCATGAGGGAGGCCGGGAAGGTTTTCTTGGCACGCCTGGCCCCTTCGCTGCTGGGGCCACCACCGTCGTGGTCCCGCAGCTGCTGCTCCTGCATCTCTTCCGAAAGGTAGTGCCGGATGTTCTGGCGGGCCGAGTGGATGAGGGCGCCGTCAATGTCCACCCCCACTATTCTGGCAGGCCCCCACTTCTTGGCCACGCTCAAGGTGAGGTGCCCCACGTTGCAGCCCACGTCCAGAACCTCCTTGCCCTGGAACCACTCTGGTTTCATCACCCGCAGGCGCGGGTCTTCGCAGTTGGGGTTGCGGTAGCCGTAGTACTTGCAGTAGTTGCCGTACTGGAACTTGTGGCGCGGCGGCTGGCGCCGGACCGGCTGGCCAGAAGCAGCTGGAGGGTGGCGGCCCCTCGGCACGCTGTGCCCCCGGTCCGGGCTGCTTCGGCAGGGCTGCTCGCCGGACGTGGAGGCCCCCGGATGCCGGCCTCCTCCTCCTCCTCCCTCTGACTTGCTACTAGTCCTGCGCCGCTTCCGGTGGTGGCGGCTGCTGCTGCTGCTGCTGCCCCCGGCCGCCCAGGAGGCCACAGAAGTGCCCGACGGTGTGGCACCCCCAGAGGCCTGCTGCCCAGGCTGAGCCTCCCCTGCGGCCGGCAACAAGGGCGACACCACCTCGTCCCGGCAGTTGATGGCCGTGTTGAGTTCGTAGGGCTGCGGCGTGGCCCCGTTACACGTCTTCTGGCACGCTTTGCACGAGGCGGGCAGCGGGGGTTTGCCGCCGCTTCCTTCCAGCCCGGCCGCCCCCCTCTGCGCCCCCCGGTGCCGGTGCCGCTTCCGCCCGGGCTTGACGGGCGACGGCAGCACCGGGGGGTCCTCCTGGGCGTTGTTGAGGCTCAGCGGGTCGGTGATGTCCTTGGGGATGAGGATCTCCACGGGGTCCCGTCCCTTGGCGGGCAGCGGCGAGGACTTGGGGGTCTCGGCGTTGACCGCCTGGTTGACGTCTTCGTCCAGGAGGCTGTTGAGGTTGAGGGGGTCGAAGATGTTGCCCCCCAGCAGGAACTCGGAAGGCAGCACCGGGTCGCACTCCGAGTTGACGCGCCGCCGGCGCTTGAAGGCCGGGTGCTTGAAGCCTCCGCCGGCGTTGCAGCTGCTGCGCCTCTTGCCCCCGCCGGGGGGCCGGGGCTGGTGGTGGGGCGGGGGCTGGAAGCCGTTGCGGGGCCGCTGCAGCTCGGAGACGCTGTCTTCCCCTTCCTCGGAGGCTGCTGCTGCTGCGGAGGGACCCCCTCCTTTGGCTGGGGGTCTGCGCTGGGCGGGGGGGTGAGGGTCCTGGGGCCCCTGGTTCACCCTGGCAGAGGAGGGGCCCCTATGAGCAACTCCTCCTCCTGGTACTGCTGCTGCTGGCTGGGCCTGGGCGTCCTCCTGGTGCAGCTGCACCAGGGGGACGTCCCCCCCTCCGGCACCGCCCCCTCCTCCTCGGGGCGGGGGTTTGAGGAGGGGCGGCGGCGGGGCCGGCACTAAGAAGGTCTCCTTGTCCGCCGCCATCTCGATCATGCCTTGCATGGGTTGGCGGAGGCGGCGGCGGCGGGGAAAGGGTTAACGGGCCGGGAGATCCTTCCTCGTCCGCCTCCCGCCGCACACTGAGCTCGAGGCTGCCGAGGCTCCTCCTCCCGCCCCGCGAGAGCCCCTCCTACGCCTGCGCCGTCGAGCTCCCCGCTCGTGCGCAGGCCCGGCGCGCGTGCGCACTTCCCCCGGAATTTCAGGTCCCGGCGCGCACGAACCGACTCATCTCTCTCTCCGTCTCCGCTCCGCCCCCAAGTCCCTAGCGCATGCGCAGCTCCGCAGCTAGCCAGAAGGAGAGCGCTCCGCGCCCGCTGCTTTCCTGCGATGGCCAGCTCCCCCTGCGCTCGGGGTTTATATGCGCGCAGGGCGGGTCCGCCCTAGGGCACGCCCCCTCCCCGAAGAAAGGGCCAATCGCTATTCGGAGCTGTCACCGCCCGCGTGGATTCTTGGCCAATCGGCGGCTTGGCCACAGGGCTCTCGAGGAGCCGCGGCTCCCCGCCTTCCTCCCGCCTTTTAGTGTCCTGGTGAACCAATGAGGAAGCAAGGCCGGAGCGCCTGCGGCCAATCAAGGCGCAACACTCCAAGCTAATTTTTCTCCCGAGTGTGGGTGAGGGTCCTCGTTTGCACGGGGCGGTCCTGGTCAAGCGCCTGCGGCAGCGTTACGTCAGGTTCCAAAGCCAGAAAAAGAAACGACCAACCTAGGCACATAATATTCCTGACAGATGTTATTAATAAAAAGTTCTCAGCGCAGGGCGAGCGCTGACAGCTGCGAAAAATATGCCCCCAAAATCTAGTCAGTGTTTTTTCCAGGCATTGAGTTAGCCACCTAACCAAGCTCCCGGATCTTTTCCCCTCAAAAACATTGGCTTTTGCCAAGCGCTATGGACAGACTCCTCTTCAGTCTGAGGGGAAAGGCGCTGCAGAGTGTCAGCGCCTTTCGCCTTTATGTATAATGAAACTCCGCACAAACACAAGCAAAGAACGTTGTTTTGGGTTTTTTTAAGGCTCCCAATATGGACAGTTGTCAAGGGTCACGTGGCCTCGCTTCCCCAGGCCCCCGCCGCACGCAAAGCCTCCTGGGACCTGTAGTTTGGGCTCGGAGGCTGAGGCTTTCGCGCATGCGCAGGGGCGTATGCCCCCCTCCACGAGCTCCTTTTATCTTCCGTGGAGAGCCATGAACGTGGGAACGGTGCTGCGCGCGCCCCTGAGTCTTAGTGACTTCACGGGAGTGTTGTCAACAGCCCTTGGCAATCTTGGCGGAGGACGCGCTCCTCCTCCCGGGTAGGAAGCCGCCTCCTTTCGCTGCCATTCCTGCACTCCAGGGGGTTGGACTAGATGGCCTTTGGGGGTCCCTTCCGACTCTGTTGATTGCGCTGGCTCGGTATTGCCAGGCACTGACTGGCAGCAGCAGCAGCACTCCAGGGCCTCAGGCAGAGAAAGATCCCTTTCACATCACCTGTTACACAGAATAGTAGAGGTGAAAGGGAAGTCCCTCAAATATCATCTAGTTGTTGTTGTTTCGTTTAGTCGTGTCCAACTCTTCGTGACCCCCTGGACCAGAGCACACCAGGCCCTCCTGTCTTCCACTGCCTCCCGCAGTTTGGTCAGACTCATGCTGGTAGCTTCGAGAACACTGTCCCACCATCTCGTCCTCCGTCGTCCTGTTCTCCTTGTGCCCTCCATCTTTCCCAGCATCAGGGTCTTTTCCAGGGAGTCTTCTCTTCTCATGAGGGGGCCAAAGTCTTGGAGCCTCAGCTTCAGGATCTGTCCTTCCAGTGAGCACTCAGGGCTGATTTCCTTCAGAATGGAGAGGTTGGATCTTCTTGCAGTCCATGGGACTCTCAAGAGTCTCCTCCAGCACCAGAATTCAAAAGCATCCATTCTTCGGCAATCAGCCTTCTTGATGGTCCAGCTCTCACTTCCATCCATCACTACTGGGAAAACCAGAGCTTTAACTATACGGACCTTTGTCAGGAAGGTGATGTCTCTGCTTTTTAAGATGCTGTCTAGGTTTGTCATTGCTTTTCTCCCAAGAAGCAGGCGTCTTTTAATTTCGTGACTGCTGTCACCATCTGCAGTGATCCTGGAGCCCAAGAAAGTAAAATCTCTCACTGCCTCCATTTCTTCCCCTTCTATTTGCCAGGAGGTGATGGGACCTAGTTGCTAGACTGCAACTCCCATTCGGGGGGAGCCAAGGCCAATCTAGTCCACCCTCCTGTAAACACACGTGTTCAGAGGCCGCCCAGCCCTCTGCTTGAAACCCTGTATGGCAGGCATAGGCAAACTCAGCCCTCCAGATGTTTTGGGACTACAACTCCCATCATCCCTGACCACTGGTCCTGCTAGCTAGGGATGATGGGAGTTGTAGTCCCAAAACATCTGGAGGGTGGAGTTTGCCTATAACTGCTGTATGGGAAGAGAGAGAAAGTCCTTCAACCACCTCCTCCTGAGGAAGCCTGTTCTACAGCTGCAGTAGCTCGCTCAGTCTGTGTTTCTTCTCCTCTGAACCCTTTGCTTTGGATCTGACCCTCTGGAGCGGCAGGGAATCAAATTTAGGCTAGGAGGCCATCTCAAGTCAGGCCACCCGTGCAGTTAGCTCAGTGCTGTCAGCATATATCTGAAGATTGCGTTGGCATCCGTTCGCCTCTTCAGTAGGCTAGGCAGCCTTAGGGTTTGGTCTTCAGCCCCCCTCTCCAACTTTGCCACCCTTCTGTCAATGCCCAGTATATTGATATTCTCGCAGAATCACTGAGTTGGGAAAAGGTAAAGGTAAAGGGACCCCTGACCATTAGGTCCAGTCGTGGCCGACTCTGGGGTTGCGGCGCTCATCTCGCTTTATTGGCCGAGTGAGCCGGCGTACAGCTTCTGGGTCATGTGGCCAGCAGGACTAAGCCGCTTCTGGCGAACCAGAGCAGCGCACGGAAACACTCCCACTCCTCATCCAGGTCCTAGTCTGACTACACTTGACTCTCACAGTGACTTTAAGGTAAAGGTACCCCTGCCCGTATGGGCCAGTCTTGACAGACTCTAGGGTTGTGCACCCATCTCACTTTAGAGGCCGGGGGCCAGCGCTGTCCGCAGACACTTCCGGGTCACGTGGCCAGCGTGACAAGCTGCATCTGGCGAGCCAGAGCCACACACGGAAACGCTGTTTACCTTCCCGCTGGTAAGCGGTCCCTATTTATCTACTTGCACCCAGGGGTGCTTTCGAACTGCTAGGTTGGCAGGTGCTGGGACCGAACAACGGGAGCGCACCCCGCCGCGGGGATTCGAACCGCCGACCTTTCAATCGGCAAGCCCTAGGCGCTGAGGCTTTTACCCACAGCGCCACCCGTGTCCCACACAGTGACTTTAGGCTGCTTTAAAAAAGGCCTGTCATAATTCAGTTGGGAATTGTGGGTTGTGGGTTTGAGCCCCAGTTTGGGCAAGAGATTCCTGCATTGCCAGAGGTTGATGATCCTCACAGCCCCTTCCAACTCGACAATTCAAATAACTGAAAGCCTCTCTTTAAAATGAAAAAAAGCAGGTTAATCCGTAATTGAAAACAAAATCTTGTTTGCCAACCTTGGAGCAAGGACGCTGAAGGTGCAGAGCGCCCGTTTTCGAAATAAGCAAATGAGCCATCCTGTTTCCATGACGCTGTGATACAAACCAGAGTTAAAAGACACTACAGGAAGGGCTGTGTATAGAAGGTTTCTTTGAGGGTGTACGGAAACCAAGCTGTTTTCTGCTGCTTCTTAGCCTTTCCCCCAATGGGAAAACCCAACAGTGCATCTTCACTCAGCAATCAGGAAGTCTTTCCGAAGTCCAGGGAGCTTTACTCAGGATCTGATTTCTTTCCGCAGGCCCTGTAAGACAGAGTTGTTCCGCCTGGCCTTTGGCTTGGAATCAACTTGATCCCCTCCCTCTCTTTTCTTTCTCCTCCTGCGATGGAACTCCTATTTGGGGACTTCCCTGGCTTTTTTCTGGCCCACATAGGACCAGTCTGGATAGCTGGCCTTGGTGAAGACGTGTCGATTTCATCCCCCCAAAAAGTTTTTGATTTGAGTTCCTACTGAAATGAGGCTGCATTTTAATGCTGTGTTTTAATTTTGCTTTTAAGTTGTATTTTAATCAATTGATTTTATACTTGGTGTTAGCTGCCCTGAGCCCGGTCTTGGCTGGGGAGGGCGGGGAATAAATAAAATTTATTATTATTGTTGTTGTTGTTGTTATTACTCCCAAGTAAGCCAGTGGTGTCACAGCAGTTACCCTGGTTGCCTTCTGACCTGGAAGAGGCCTGGGTTCAAATAATAATGCTGTAATAATAATCCAGTCTGAATAGTTGGCCTTGGTGAAGATTTGACGTTTTCATCCCCAAAGTTTTTTTATTTAAGATTCTGCTGAAATGAGGCTGCATTTTAACGTTGTTTTTAAGTTGTATTTTAATCAATTGTTTTTATACTTGGTGTTAGCTGCCCTGAGCCCGGCCTTGGCTGGGGAGGGCGGGGTATAAATAAAATTTATTATTATTATTATTATTATTATTACTCCCAAGTAAGCCAGTGGTGCTGCAGCGGTTACCCTGGTTGCCTTCTGACCTGGAAGAGGCCTGGGTAATAATAATAATAATAATAATAATAATATAAAAATAAATCCCCATTAAGCTCACTGGGGTGGCCTCACAATGAGCCTGCCTATGTAAAGTACTGCACTTGGGCAAAAAAAATGAGAGGCACAAATACAAGATGGGTGACACCTGGCTTGAGAGCAGTACATGTGAAAAGGATCTAGGAGTCTTGGTTGACCACAAACTTGACATGAGCCAACAGTGTGACGTGGCAGCTAAAAAAGCCAATGCAATTCTGGGCTGCATCAATAGGAGTATAGCATCTAGATCAAGGGAAGTTATAGTGCCACTGTATTCTGCTCTGGTCAGACCTCACCTGGAGTACTGTGTCCAGTTCTGGGCACCACAGTTCAAGAAGGACACTGACAAACTGGAACGTGTCCAGAGGAGGGCAACCAAAATGGTCCAAGGCCTGGAAACGATGCCTTATGAGGAACGGCTAAGGGAGCTGGGCATGTTTAGCCTGGAGAAGAGGAGGTTAAGGGTGATATGATAGCCATGTTCAAATATATAAAAGGATGTCACCTAGAGGAGGGAAAAAGGTTGTTTTCTGCTGCTCCAGAGAAGCGGACACGGAGCAATGGATCCAAACTACAAGAAAGAAGATTCCAGCTAAACATTAGGAAGAACTTCCTGACAGTAAGAGCTGTTTGACAGTGGAATTTGCTGCCAAGGAGTGTGGTGGAGTCTCCTTCTTTGGAGGTCTTTAAGCAGAGGCTTGACAGCCATATGGCAGGAGTGCTCTGATGGTGTTTCCTGCTTGGCAGGGGGTTGGACTCGATGGCCCTGGTGGTCTCTTCCAATTGCATGATTCGATGATTCTCACAGGGTTGTTGTGAGGGACAAAATGGGGGGGGCACCATGTACATGCCCCCTTAAGCTCCTTATTTATTGCTCAATGCAATAAATAAATAAATGGCACAGAAATGAGAAAAAAAAGTCTTCGCTTCAGGAGGGAGAGCCTGGAGCAAAGCAACGTGGGTTTATTTTCAGCAGCGCCTCCCGCTGCGCATGCGCGATGAGTGGCGTCGCCAGGCTCTTTCCTCCCTGCCCCCCCTCCCCGACGAATCTGAGCATGCGCATGTTGGTTGAGGGCGAGCCGAATCCTCTCCTCGTATGACCGCATTTCCAACTTCTCCCGGCGACGTGACCCGGATTGGGCTGCGGCGCGTGCGCAGTTCGGCTTCCTTTCCCCCTCCTCGCGCCGGAGCGAGGGTTGATTAGGGTGAGGCGCGTGCCTGTGCGCGTGCGCGGCGCGGAGGGATAGTTTTTTGTTTTTTTGTTTCGGCGCATGCGCGAGAGCGACCGGGGAGGCGTTGAGGGGGAAGGGGCGGGAGGGAAAAGGCGGCAAAATTCTAACCTGAGAAAAATCTTAAGCGCTTCCCCTCAGTCAGTTTCTGGTGAGGTAATTAAAAGGGAGGAAAAGCGCTACAGTTTGAGTCAAGGCGGGAAAAAAGCAGCAACCAAAGGCCTCTGATTACATATAAGAAGACTCATTTTGCGGGGGTTTTAGAATAAAATACCTCGCTGAGGGGAGGAGAGCGCCTTTTTTGTGAGGAAAAAGGCAGCACCTCAGCATCCACTAATAATAATAATAATAATAATAATAATAATAATAATAACAACTTATTATTTATACCCTGCCCATCTGGCTGCGTTTCCCCAGCCACTCTGGGCGGCTCACAGCAAAATATTAAAAACAGAATCAAACATTAATAATAATAATTTTTATTATTTATACCGTGCCCATCTGGCTGGGTTTCCCCAGCCACTCTGGGCGGCTTCCAACAAAACACTAAAATACAATGACCTATTAAACATGAAAAGCTTCCCTAAACAGGGCTGCCTTCAGATGTCTTCTAAAAGTCTGGTAGTTGTTTATTTCCTTGACATCTGATGGCCCCCATCATCATTATAAAGCACAACAAGCACAAGTGTGGTTTAATTTACCTCATGAAATTCTCCTCAGCGGCTCCTGGGTGCTTTGTGTGAGCCGAAAATAACAGTGGCAATAGGCAGCAGAAATAGTAATAATGACCAGTGCTGCAGATATCAAAACAGCCTTTCAGAAAGGGGCTTCTGCCCTGAATGAATTATACTCGGTTGGAATAAATAATGTTTACTTCAAAACTGAATGTTGACTGCCAGAAGATTTATGTGTTTTGAGCCTTAAACTCACTTGCCAGCTTAAAAAGGGATCCAATGGATCGATCTATCTACATGATTCTATGTGAAATTTGATGTTATCTTGTGCATTATGCGAAAAAGGGCATCAAATTTTGGCTCAAAGGCACCAAAATGGTGTCTTAAAACAGAAAAGAATTTAGGTTTATCATTTGCGAGTACAATCCTGCCGACATTCACACTTTCCCCATTTCCATTTATTTTCTTGCGCCCCTTCAGCTCATGCTTCAACCTCTCCCACTGGGGGAAAAATGTATTTATTTCAGGTTACTTCATCCCAGCTTATTGCCAAAAGAGGAAAAAGTGCTTATGGACAATTAAAAAAACCAAAAAACAAACACAAGTAAACATCCTTAAAAACCAGCAATCGCTAAAACAGGGAGATCTAGCAGCAAATACCAGTGAAATATAATTTAAAATAAAATAAAATGGCGGTAAAACAGTTGTAGTGATAATATTTGAGGGCAGATTTTTGCCTGGTAACCACCACATGCCTAATCTTCAAAGATGGCGGGTGAGGAGCAGGGATCCAAGCGGATCTAAGTTAGTGTGGGTAGATTCCTAGGGGAGAAGATGATCCCTATAGATACGGCCAGCACTGCCACATCCTCCAACAGTTAAAGTTTCCTAAACTTTAAAGTTATTTACAATCTCCATCAAGCCATGCACGTCTGTGGGCAGATCATCTCTCCCCTGGAGACACTCTTCATATCTGAATGTGCTTAATTTTACCTGAATCCTACCTAGTACAGTGGTGCCCCGCAAGACGAATGCCTCGCAAGACGGAAAACCCGCAAGACGAAAGGGTTTTCCGTTTTCAGAGGTGCTTCGCAGGACGAATTTCTCTATGGGCTTGCTTCGCAAGATGAAAATGTCTTGCGATTCTTGAGGGTTTTTTTCCGCTCCCCAACCCCTTTTTCTAAAGCGCTAAGCTGCTAATAGCCTTTTAGCAGCGAATCCGCTAATCCCTTAAGCCTTTAATAGCCGTTAATAGCCCTTAAACTGCTAATAGCGCTAATCCGCTAATGGGCTTGCTTCGCAAGACGAAAAAACCGCAAGACGAAGAGACTCACGGAACGGATTCTTTTCGTCTTGCGAGGCACCACTGTATATTTAAGAGTTTTTTGGGTGCCCAAATTGTGGCCCAAAGGATTCCCCAAAGCACCCAACATCCTTGTTAAAACCTGCCGTACAATCCTATAGGGAATTAAAGCCCTGTTGTTCAGTGAGGTTTACTCTCAAGTAAGCGTGCATTAGAACTCTATCTTTAACAACCATTCATTAAACCCATTTAATTGAATGGATTTAAAGGCATCGGATAACTTGGTGTTGGATTGCGGCTTTCTTCAGACAGTCGTTTTTAGATCCTTATAAAATAGTTGGCTAAAGAGCTCAAGATTTTAGGCACGATGTATTCAGGTCATTTTGTATTTCCGCCACTGAGTTTGTAGCTAAAGAGAGTTTAATTATTATTATTTTCTTACAATATCAAGATTTGAGGGTTTGGGTGGCAGGGCTGTGATGAAATTCTAGCTCTATAAAAAAAATAGACTGAACTCTCAATCCCACTTTCTTGAGAGTTGTGTAATCAGAGAAGGAAATGAACACAACCCCACATTTATGATCGCAATGAATGGATAGAAGTCTCTTTTAAGCAAATCCAAATATGCTTTTGAAAGATGGGACTGACACATGTGGTTAAAAAAGAAAAGTGTGAGAGAAAACACATTTCACATCATAACTCCCAGACACACCAGCTATAAAAACAAGCTCCTGCTTGTTCTGAAACCACAGAGTCAGTTTTTCCCCCTCACAAAATTTAAATGGCTAATACTTTCATGGAATTGCAGGCTAGCTGGATCAATACTATGTTACCAGATTTTGCAATTACATATTTCTCTGTAACTCGTAAAAGAAGCTAGATTTGCATATGGTTTAAGAACACAATTGCATTAAGAGCCCTGCTGAATTGCGCCCAAGGCCTATGCAGTGGTGATCTTCAGGGTCCCTTCTAACTCTGCAATTCTGTGATTCAATTTCTATTATTGTTTAGCTCCTGATCTACTCCCCTTCTCATTTGAATTAGATTGGAGTAGTCCACACCAGCGTGCATTTGAATTTGGGGAGCAACTTTGCTCTTCCCCATTCATTACCAGGAGGCATTCCTACTTTGGGCTCCTTCACACTTCCGCTTGTCCTGCCTCTTCCCCCAGGAGAAGCCTGGCTTCAAGTTACAGAAAGGGAGTTTGTGATTTAAACACCAGGAAGAACTTTCTGACCGCAAGAGCCATTCAACAGTGGAATGGTTTCCCTCTGGAGGTAGTGGACCCTCCTTCCTTGGAGGTTTTTAAGCAGAGGTTGGATAACCATCTGTCACCGATGCTTTAGCTGAGATTCCTGCATTGCAGGGGGTTGAACTAGATGACCCCCCCCAGGGGTCCCTTGAACTAGATGACCCCCAGGGGTCCCTTCCAACTCTACAGTTCTTTGATTTCTATGAATCGGAACAAACACCAACTGGGCTTTCCATGGAATTGACATTTGATCCGATTCAGCGATAAAGAGTGGGCTTTCCTGGGGAAGCGACACAGGTGGCGCTGTGGGTTAAACCACAGAGCCTGGGACTTGCCGATCAGAAGGTCGGCAGTTCGAATCCTCGCGACAGGGTGAGCTCCCCTTGCTCGGTCCCTGCTCCTACCAACCTAGCAGTTCGAAAGCACGTCAAAGTGCAAGTAGATAAATAGGTACCGCTCCGGCGGGAAGGCAAACGGCGTTTCCGTGCGCTGCTTTGGTTCGTCAGAGGTGGCTCAGTCCTGCTGGCCACATGACCCGGAAGCTGTACGCCGGCTCCCTCAGCCAGTAAAGCGAGATGAGCGCCGCAACCCCAGAGTCGGTCACGACTGGACCTAATGGTCAGGGGTCCCTTTATCTTTTACCTTCCTGGGGAAAGTGATAGAATGCCTCTCAGGCCTGTGCTTTCTAGACATGAGACAAGGGGAGATGTGGACAAGCTATGGGCATAGCCAAGGGGGGGGCAGGGAGGGGCAGCTGCCCTCCCAAATCAATAAAAATACATTGCTAACTGAGGTTCTGCCCACCCCAACAAAACGCCTGCCCCTCCAACTAAAATCCTGGCTACATCCCTGGGATGTAGCCCCTTAGTTGAGTTAGTTGATTCTGTAATGCTGATTAAGTACCAACAGGGCACGCACACAGATTTCCCTCTCTCTTTTTTTGGGAAAGAGAGTGCTGGAAAAACCGTATTTTTCTGTGTATAAGACACCCCTTATTTTGGGGGACTCAAAATTAAGAAAATGGGGGGGAGATTGCCCCCGTGTATAAGACTACCCCCCTTTTCCCCGTCTTATATACGGAACAGTACAGTAATTCCAAGCCCAGCCAGAAACTGAATGAAAGCATTGAGGAAGTAGTGGGCATGGAAAAGGACATAGCAGAAAGTGGTGACTGATATATCCACCTCAAAACACTGAAATAAATAGTTAAGAATCCTGAGTGGAGTGGTTTGGAGCCCAAGCCCCCTGCAATTCATTGGATTATGCTTGTGATAGCGTAAACTCCAATATACAGGGAGTAATAATAATAATAATTTATTATTTGTACCCCGCCCATCTGGCTGGGTTTCCCCAGCCACTCTGGGCGGCTTCCAACAAAGATGAAAAATACACTAAAAGGTCACATATTAAAAACTTCCCTAATCAGGGCTGCCTTCAGATGTCTTCTGAATGTCAGGTAGTTGTTTATCTCTTTGACATCTGGTGGGAGGGTGTTCCACAGGGCGGGCGCCACTACTGAGAAGGCCCTCTGCCTGGTTCCCTGTAACTCGGCCTCTCGCAGTGAGGGAACCGCCAGAAGGCCCTCAGAGCTGGACCTCAGTGTCCGGGCAAAATGATGGGGGAGGAGACACTCCTTCAGGTATACTGGACTGAGGCCGTTTAGGGCTTTAAAGGTCAGCACCAACACTTTGAATTGTGCTCGGAAACGTACTGGGAGCCAATGTAGGTCTTTCAAGACCGGTGTTATATGGTCTTGGCGGCCACTCCCAGTCACCAGTCTAGCTGCCGCATTCTGGGAGGAAGTGCTGAGATTTGTGTTGTTTGAGGGTAAAGTCAAGCGGACGATCCGAATGGGTTTTGTGAGAACTTTGCTGCTAGGGGTCAACATTGTGCTCCTGGGAGGGAAAGCCCAACTGTTAAACTTAGATTTCTTACACAGAAATGTATTTGGTATAGAAAGCCTTGTTTCAGGCCCCCATGCAAGTGGTATCAGGGGTCCTATTATTCACCAATTAGAATAAAGAAACAAAAAAACCTCACAATATGATTGCTGGGAAGGCAGAGAAAGCCCAAGGCACTGGGAAGTGCTCAGAGCTAGTTGCTTCACCTGGCAACTTTTCCTGCTTTCTGATTCTGCGCTCCTCAGAATGCGAAGAAGAGACTCATTGTGTTATATGGAGGCTCGGTGTTCTGAAATGAAGAGCAGCCCTCTGGAGTTTCAGGTTCAGAGGCAGCAATGCCGCCCAGGGGAATATCAGTTGCTCAGGAGAGATAGTGAGTGAGACAGCTATTGCCTCCCTGCTCTGCTCCTGGGCTTCCAGCTGGCTACTCTAGTAAGCAGAAACCTGTGTTGTGAATATCTATGTGCATTTTATTCATAACAGCTGGATTAAACAGGTCTTTGGTCTGAGCCAGCAGGGGTCTTCCAATGTTGTTAAAGACAAGGACTCCTTTGCACCTCTGCTATGTTCCTGAAAGGTCACAGTCCCTTGAACTCACCGTACAAGAGGGTTGAACTTATTTGAGATCGCATAGAAGAATCTAAACCAGCCTGTAACTGTTGTAAAGCAGCACAGATCGTGGTTACAGCTTTGTTTCTAAAGGGATAACTGGTCAGTCACCTATTGAAACATTTTTGGTGTGCAGAGTGAGCAGTGTTTAAACTAGTGAAGAGTAGATTTTACTTGTAATCACATACATAGAAAATAACGTAGGTAAGAAAACTAGAGTGTTTACTGTAGGAAATACCTATACTGGATAGAAAAATCAGCTCCTTTGCTTGCTCTTTTGTTTTCTCAGAGGATAGATGACCTCTCATTTTGAAGTCCAAGAGAGAAGTGTGAGAAGGAAATTGTAAAACAAGTCTGTCAATGAGATAGGAAGTCAGATCACGAAGTTAAAAGTGCAGGGGTAGTCTGGGATTCTGGATATTCCTCACTCCGTTTTAATACTGTTCAAACTTCCAACAGCATCCACTTTGATTTTTAAATAACAAATGAAAAGGCAGGGCTGATGGTCGTATTAAATGAATAAAACCAACACTTCCTTATTTTTCCTGCTAAGAAGTTTCTGACCACTTGACCAGCAGTATTCACTCTGCTTCCGGGGCCTTGTTGTGTCCTGTATTTTTTTTTGACAGGAACCAGGCAGCATTGGCCCCGTTTTAATGGAGAGAGGCCATTTGTCAACTAAATCCTGGTTGCGTAACCTTATCAAGCCTTAACAATAACCTTAATGCAAAACAGAAAATGTAAGGGGGGAGGTATTTATTATCCAGATTAATTAACCCAGTGTCAAAAAGTTCTGGTTTTGTGAATGCTCCCTCCGATATAATTTTGACCTCATGTTTCCCTACCTCCACAGAGGGCTGCCACCTTTTTAGGAGAAGAGGGGTCTCTGCCATGGGCGTAGCCAGGAATTTTGTTGGGGGGGGCAGAACCTCAGTTACCCATTGATTTTTTTGATTTAGGGGGGCAGCTGCCCCTCCCTGTCCCCCCCCTTGGCTATGCCCATGGTCTCTGCCTTTTTCACAATAGGCGGAAATCAACAGGTGGTACTTCTGCAGTGAATCTGAATCATAGAATCATAGAGTTGGAAGAGACCCCAAGGGCCATCGAGTCCAACCCCCTGCCAAGGAGGAAACACCATCAGAGCACTCCTGACATATGGTTGTCAAGCCTCTGCTTAAAGACCTCCAAAGAAGGAGACTCCACCACACTCCTGGGCAGCAAATTCCACTGTCAAACAGCTCTTACTGTCAGGAAGTTCTTCCTAATGTTTAGGTGGAATCTTCTTTCTTGTCGTTTGGATCCATTGCTCCGTGTCCGCTTCTCTGGAGCAGCAGAAAACAACCTTTCTCCCTCCTCTAGGTGACATCCTTTTATATATTTGAACATGGCTATCATATCCCCCCTTAACCTCCTCTTCTCCAGGCTGAACATGCCCAGCTCCCTTAGCTGTTCCTCATAAGGCATCGTTTCCAGGCCTTTGACCATTTTGGTTGCCCTTGTCTGGACACGTTCCAGTTTGTCACTGTCCTCCTTGAACTGTGGTGCCCAGAACTGGACACAGTACTCCAGGTGAGGTCTGACCAGAGCAGAATACAGTGGCACTATTACTTCCCTTGATCGAGACGCTATACTCCTATTGATGAGTATATGAATACCTCAATAATTGGTTTTTGCTTGCTGTGCGGTGCAAGAATGAATGTAAGAATGTAAAAAGAGCCCGGCTGCTGGATCAGGCCAAAGGTCCATCTAGTCCAGCATCCTGTTCTCACAGTGGCCAGACAGGTGCCTATTGTGGGAAACCTGCAAGCAGGATTTGAACACAGCTGTGTTCTCCCCACTTGTGAATCTCAGCAACGGGGGTTCAAAGGTATCCTTAGACGGTGGAGGGTAGAACATAGGCATCATTATTAACAGTATAGATCCTCCCTATTTAAAAAAAAAAAAATCAGTTGTACCTAGGGAGGAAAGCTATAAGGTCCAATTTACATTTGAGAGAACGTTCCAAGATCACACCGTTTAATTCCAAATTAATATTGAACAGCACACTACACACACAATTCTGTAAATAATGCTTTGACTGCATTGAGAACCGCTCACGGATTTTAACTGTGGTTAGATTACGCAGTTGGGATTCCTATCTGAAGCTAGGATTTAGGAAATGCAGGGAAATCCTGGGGCCGTTCCCCGTCTTTTATCTTCTCAAAGAACATAATAACTCTTTAAAAAGAAAAACAGCTAATCGTGTATTTTTTATTGCTTTCTCTTCCTTCCCCTCCTCTCTCGTTTCTTAAGTTAGACGAAAAACGCACACCTCCCGGTGTAGACACACCGCTGATACATAATGACAAGTCAGAACAATAAAGGCGGTAAGATCAGTGTGTGCTCCATTTATTTATTTTAAAGGAAGTACTGTGTGGTGTGGGCGTGTTTCTCAGGCGCAAGTAGCGTGCGGGGCAGGGGGGAGGGCTGCTCCTGCTCCTGCTCCACACAGTGCTACAAAGAGCAAACCCCCTAGCTCTTTAACACCACCACTTTCTGCAAGCTCTTAAAGAAATTGCAAAAACTGCTCCATTTTATCCTTCCAGGGGAGGGAAAGAAGTGTGTGTGTGTGTGTGTGTGTGTGTGTGTGTGTGAAGTAGTGGTGGCGGCAGCAGCAGCAGCAGCAGCAGCAACATGTGTCACTAGATGTGCATTTAAGCACTAGAGATAAGAATGTCATGTTTTCCAGTTAAAATTGTGGTTTTGTTTCCCAAATGATGCCAAAGCTGAAAACTGTCAATTTCACTCTTGTCAAAAGCAAGGAAATGAGATTGACAAAGGTTATTCTCTTCTTTGAGAGGGAGTGTGAACTCACACCACAATCTTCCGGTGCAGGAGTTTACTCATACTGTATTCTGGAGCATTGAAATAAAAGGATGGCAGCAGTAATTAACCATATATATATATATATATATATATATATATGCTTTCGTAGATTTTCACGGGTACAGGAATGCAGGTTTTGGTGTCCTCGGGTGTCTTCCCGTGTAAAAGTTGGGGTGTCTAGGCGACGTTTCGACGAGGTCTCACTCGTCATCTTCAGGCTGGTGCTTTCGGCTTCTTGTTACTGGAACAGAGCTCTGTTCCAGTAACAAGAAGCCGAAAGCACCAGCCTGAAGATGACGAGTGAGACCTCGTCGAAACGTCGCCTAGACACCCCAACTTTTACACGGGAAGACACCCGAGGACACCAAAACCTGCATATATATATATATATATATATATACACACACCCCCACACACATACATACATACACCCCCCCCCCAGAACAGGATTTAGAAGGCTTGAGCAGTGCCTTCCAGATGTTTTTGACACCAACTCCCATCAGCTCCGGCCTGCACAGCTGGAGACTGACAGGTTGAGGAAGGCCTTGGGTTTTCTGTCTCAGGCAGCAAAATGTGTTCTGTGATGTTACTATGTCACTAGCCATATGTTATTATGTGCTAAACAACATGATGTGTTTTCTGCAACTTCAGAAGCTGGGAAAGTGCCCAAAAGAACGTTTGCTCCCCCGGTAGCTAAACCTCGCGAGCTCTTTGCAAAAGGGGAACTGCTAGAGCTCCAGGACAAACAGGAAGGTGCTGAAACTAAAGGCATTCCTGCTCCTCTGCACCATGCCCATGCCCCACGTGGCAGAATTGCAGCCAAGCCCGTCAAAACACCGAAAGCTCAAGATAAGAGGAAAAAAGGGAGCCCTCCTGCTAGGACTGTAAAGGAGGAAGACTGCAAGAAGGATCCTGGCATGGCCAGAAATGTAGGTGGTGGAAATGCAGATGATTATCATTATTTATTGAATTTATATACCGCTATTTATATTTACCGTATTTTTTTGCTCCATAACACTCACTTTTTTCCTCCTAGAAAGTAAGGGGAAATGTCTGTGCGTGTTATGGAGCGAATGCCTGCGGATGGCGGGGGGATCTGCTGCAGTCGTGAGCAGAGGATCCATGGTTCACCTTCCTTCCCTTCTCCGTGGCTCGCTTTGAAACAGCAAAGCGGGAGAAGGGCCGCTGAGTGGGGAGAAGAGAGGGACAGAGAGCCTGGTTACAAAGCACGGATCCACATGGATCCTCAGGATTTTTGCACTGGGTCACCCCAAATGCACCCCAAATGCACCATCAGATCACATAGCATGTCCATGGCTACAGCTTGCACCCAAAAAATCACGCACCCACTGTTGCCTGGGGCTGCAGTGGTGCAAAAACGTGGTTACAAAGCATGGATCCACATGGATCCTCAGGATTTTTGCATTGGGCTACCCCAAACTCACCGTCAGATCCCATGTCTGTGGCCACAGCATGAACCACAAAAATCATACATCCACTGTTTCGTTTAGAATATTTTTTTTCTTGTTTTCCTCCTCTAAAAACTATGTGCGTGTTATGGTCGGGTGCGTGTTATAGAGCAAAAAATACGGTATATTTATGTACCGCTATAGGACGGGGGTGGCGCTGTGGGTTAAACCACAGAGCCTAGGACTTGCTGATCAGAAGGTCGGCAGTTCGAATCCCCGTGATGGGGTGAGCTGCCGTTGCTCGGTCCCAGCTCCTGCCAACCTAGCAGTTCGAAAGCATGTCAAAGTGCAAGTAGATAAATAGGTACCACTCTGTCGGGAAGGTAAACGGCGTTTCCGTGTGCTGCTCTGGTTCGCCAGAAGCGGCTTAGTCCTGCTGGCCACATGACCCGGAAGCTGTACGCCGGCTCCCTCGGCCAATAAAGCGAGATGAGCGCCGCAACCCCAGAGTCGTCCGCGACTGGACCTAATGGTCAGGGGTCCCTTTACCTTTACCTATTTATTATATAGGTTTGCTCTCTCAAGGGAGGATTTTTCCAAGTCAAATCTTCAGAGCTCTCTCCTTGGAAGCTCTTGGTAGGTAACAACTCTAAAAAGCATATTTTAAAATAGTTAACATCCCACCCCACAAAAACCACTAAAAGTTTTGCCCTTCTCGTTTTCAGAGGATACTTAAGTTGAGGGTTGCTTGGCCTGTGGATAGAGGGCCTGCCATGGTTGAGGGAAAGACCCCTCTGCATATGTTCAGAAGCACCCTCATCTTTATTCTTCCACATGCCCCAGGGCTGATCCCTGGCAATGGTTGAAAGCTTGTTAAATTTTGGCTCGGACTAAGCTATGAATGAGTCACATTTACCTCTGTACCGCTAGGGCACCGTGATGCACTGCTTCAGGGACCTTTCTCCTAGCTCAGAGTTTTCTGCTATTGAGAAAACTTGGGAAATGTGGTGTTTACAGTCAACAACAGAGGCATCCCTTTCTCTGAGGAGGTGTAGACTTAGGACTAATCTACACTGGTCGGTTGTAACATTAAATATGAGTTATAAAAATTTGACACCAGTGGGAGCTGCAGAGCTGCGAACTGCTGGCAATGGAAAAATACATTGAGCGATATATAACAATATTTAACGTTTTTACAGTCATACCTCGGGTTGACTACGCTTTGACTTGAGCACGTTCAAGTTGCGCTCCTCGGCAACCCGGAAGTAACGGAGCGCGTTAATTCTGGGTTTTGCTGCATGCGCAGATGCTCAAAATGACGTCACGCACATGCGCAAAAGCGGCGAAAAGCGACACATACATGCGCATTGCCGTCACTAGTTACGTTTACTTCTAGATGCGAATGGGGCTCCAGAACGGATCCCGTTCGTATCTAGAGGTACCACTGTAATAGTGTTTTTAGAGATCAATGTAGATCCAGCCTTTAAAGCCCACATGAAATTTATATTCCTCCCCTCTCTTTTTTTCAGTTGGGGAATAGCTTGCCAGAGGTTATGATTTTCTTTGGCAGTTATTAAGCGTGGGCCTTGCTAACCTTATTTTTTATGTAAATTTCTTCCGAAGTTCAATAGCTCCTCTTCAGCAGGCCTTAAGCCATACTCACGAAAGGCAAGAGCACCGCCCAGATGTGAATTAAAATGTGTGGAAATAACTTCAGGCAATGAGCGAGCGGTGCTGTAGGAAACAATTCGATAAATTCTTGTATTGCAGGGGGTTGGACTAGATGGCCCTTGGGATGTCTTCCAGCTGTGAGATTCTGTGATTCTATGAAAACTGTTCCCACAGGAAGCAAGCTAAACTTCTCTGAGTGTGTAAAATCTTGCACTGAAGGAATCTCATTATACAGGCCTCATTTTGCAGCTCCATATTTCTGGGACGGAAGAGTGCTATGGTTACGACCATCAGGTGCTTGCTTACCATTCTTCCACCAGTAAATACTCAGACCAGTTAAAAAACAAGGCCAAAACCCACCTATATAAATAATACATAATGTAAAATATTAAGGCACATTAAAAACTATTTAAAACGTTCAACTAAAATAATTAAAAAGCAGGGCTAAAGCTAGCGATTCAAATCTGGTTTGACTAAAAATGTTTTCCATTTCTGTCTAGAAGACAATGGAGGGAGAGCCGGGTGAATGACCACAGGGAAGTCATTCCAAAGCCCCAGACAGGTCCCTTGTGCTCATTTCCTGGGAAGCAGAGCCTGCAAGGCAGGTTTTAAAGTGGGGCAGGTTGACCTGGGAGCAGGTGGTCCATGTGGTAACTGGGTCCAAGACCATTTAGGGTAGGGATTCCCAACACGCAGCCATGGTGCCCTCAGACATTGTTTTTAAAAAACATTTTTTTAATCACCATGGTTGGGCTGGGCTGGAAAATAAAGAGCAGGCACATACTGTAGACAACATACCCTTCCCCCAGAATGTTTCTGGGCATCACATTTAATCATAGAAATGTTGTGCTGGAATGGACCTTCCGCAAGGGTCATCTAGTCCAACCAAAAATAATATATTTATTTATTCACAAAAGTTTTATTCTACTTGATTCTAAGCAGTTTGCAGTTGTGGGTATTTTGCCTGTACAGTGGTACCTCGGGTTAAGTTCTGGAGGTCAGTTCTTAACCTGAAACTGTTCTTAACCTGAAGCACCACTTTAGTTAATGGGGCCTCCTGCTGCTGCCGCACAGGATTTCTGTTCTCATCCTGAAGCAAAGTTCTGAACCTGAAGCACTATTTCTGGGTTAGCGGAGTCTGTAACCTGAAGTGTATGTAACCTGAAGCGTATGTAACCTGAGGTACCACTGTATTTTTCTTTGTTTTTTGAGAGGGTTGCTTTGGGGTTTTTTTGTTGGGGGGGTTGCTTGTTTGGTTTTAGTGTTGCCTCCTTTTTGGCCTGCTTTTTATTTTTTTATTTGGTGTGTGTATGTCAGTGTTCTGCCTCATGCTTTTTTGGAGGGGGTTTCTGAGAACTGGCAGTTTTTCTTTTGTGGAAAGGGTATTTTATAGTGACTGCAGCTATGCATAAGATACATAAATGACCCTTGGTTTAAGGCTTTACACTAGCAAACGACCTTGAAAACAGAGCAGTAATAAAGAACTACGTAGAATGAATCCAGAGACAAATACGTTCTGATTACTGAGGACCAAATAAAAGCCTGGTCGCTGCATTTTGGACCAGACGATGTTTCAAAACTGTTTTAAAAGCAGCCCCTCTGCCAATGCTAGCCAGGGGCCTATGCTTACTATGCAGGGCGTGGTATTGTTGTTACATTTGCTCATCTTTTGGCAGGAAGAAGGTGGCCTCACCGATGCACAGTTCGAGGAGATTGTCCAGAGTGCACTTCAGAAGCCTTTGCAGGAGTGTATGGGTATGCTGGTTGGGGTGGGGGAGAGACACAAGGGCAGAAAGATGTCGCTGTAACATAGACATGGCCACTAAAATCTGAGGCACTTCACACACAAACACTTGGTCTTAATGTCAGTTGGTTTTATTGCATGGTTAAGGATGGAACGGACAAGGAGTGTTTAGTCCCCCAAAAGGCCCTCTGAGTGACCCCTCCCCACAGCAGCAACATAATATTGTGTTAACAGAAAGCAGGAATGAAGGAGGCTAGAGACCGAGAGCTGAAACTGGCTCCCCCCCTTCCCTTGGTTACCGCAGCTAGATGCTGCTTAAACTCTTGGAGTACTTGCTTTGCCATCTGCCATGAGTTGTCCCACTACAGTTGCAATCACATTCCTACTTACCTGGAAGTAACCCCCTTGAATTAAGTCATACTTACATCTGAGAAGCGCTGTTAATGGCTGAAACTTTGGAAGCCTGTCAACTTTTGAAGATAATGTTTGGGAGCTGGCAGTGATTATCGCTCAAGCCAACATCAAACTATTTTATGAACTCATCATCCTTCAGGGCTTAGCTGTTTAAAGCTGTTTTGCTTTTTTATTTCCAGAAGACTCCGCGAAGAGAACCATTTCGGCAAAGCCTACTGAGAAACAAGATCTGGGAAGGTGAGTTGCACGGCTGCATATTCGGCCTCGCTGCTGAAGGCGGGGCGCTCTTCACGTTCCCAGAGGCATTCCCAAGCCGTTCCTCAAAAACAATTTCTGTAATTTGCATCTTGAACGTTGTGGGCTTGTCCTTCGCTACTGCAGGGAAGGAGCTGACCGGAACCCAAAGTGCTGCAAGCAAGGAGACCCTAAAGCAGGGCCCAGGGAACCTTTTTCAACCTGAGCGCCACATTGCCTCCTAGAGAACCTACTGTGGCGGGTGTGTGTGTGTGTGTGTACCTGACAGTGGTGGACAGTGCCAGAGGCAAAAGCAGGCAGGGCAATGGATAATAATAATAATAATAATAATAATAATAATAATAATAATAAATTTTATTTATATCCCGCCCTCCCCAGCCAAAGCCGGGCTCAGGGCGGCTAACAACACTAAAATAGTGCAACATTATAAAACATTATAAAAAATTAATTGAGATCAAATTGAAAATTGATGGCAACCATAACTAAAGTTTTGTAAAAATTGCCAAAGGAGGGAGTCAGGCTGCACCCTGACCAAAGGCCTGGTGGAACAGCTCTGTCTTGCAGGCCCTGCGGAAAGATGTCAAGTCTTGCAGGGCCCTAGTCTCTTGTGACAGAGCGTTCCACCATGTTGGAGCCGCAGCTGAAAAAGCCTTGGCTCTAGTTGAGGCCAGCCTAACCTCTCTGAGGCCTGGGACCTTCAAGATGTTTTTATTTGAAGACCGTAAGTTCCTCTGTGGGGCATACCAGGAGAGGCGGTCCCGTAGGTACGAGATGCAGATTTTACCTTTGTACAGTTTCTACACATACTCTCACACCCTTCTCTATCCTCCATCCAGGCAAGCAAAGTGTTAAGTTGTGGGTGAACATATCAGACGACACAGCGATTCTCCAAACAGCTCTTGTTTATTCACAGGTCAGAACAGAACTGAACTGAAGGGTTCAGCCAGCCTGCTTATACAGAGCTCCACTACAACGCAACTGTAACACTTTCTGTAACTATCCAATCACTGAACGTCACTTTCGATCCCTTATTTGCATATGTGGAGCTGAACTATCTACAGTATCCCCCTGTTGGCCCAGGGTGAGAACTTCAGTACATAACACAAAGGGCATTATCAGTGGTCAGGAACACACTCCAGCCAAGCACAAACACTTAAAGGAGGGCGCAAAGCGGGGCCGTTGAGGGGTGTGTGGCCTGAGGAGAGTTCCAAGTCCCAGACAGAAATGCCTGTAGTGTTGCACTTGACTTCTAAACCTGACATTCCCCATTCCTGGGTGGACAAATCAGGCCTGCATTCCTCCTATCTTTCACATGGCGCGGTAACAAAGGCTATCAGATTTATGTACTTGACACTGTAAAGCAGGTTTGTTGAGCCTTTCCCCACCTGGGTCTTTAGCAGATATGTGACAAGCAGGAATTCAGGAGGTGGAGCAGTTCAGCTCTGGCGATGGAGGAAAAGGGTTGCCTGCTTGGTTGTGCTACTGTGAAAGGCGTAGGGCCCCTGCCGGAAAAAAAGATAGCTGGGAACTTTAGTTAGTCAGTATGAATTAGATAAGAAATGTGTGGCGATTTTCCAGCTAAAAGTGACATAGGAATGATAATGAGCGTCTTGTAACATCACAGGTAAATCTGAGAGCTTGGATGGTATGGTTTTATTAAGAGGGCAAGGGAAATTATCTCTTACCAGAGGGAAGAAATGTGAAGGAGGCAGTAAACAAGTCTTGGTGTTGTGTTCCCGTGAAGGCACACCAGCCCCAGCCAGTACAGCTATGTGGAGTTGTAGTCCAAACCATCTGGAGGGCACCAGAAAGGCTGACCTAAATTAATAAAAAAACCATAGATCTCTACCAGCAGTTTTATATTGCGAATTGCTAAACTTGCTCTGATACTCCCTGATGCGGCCTATTTCAATTTATGGGAGTGTTCTGTGTAAGTTGTGTGTGAATGTTATCTATTGAAGGACATAATGTGAAAGAAATGACTGCTCTCAGTGTGGGATTTTCATTCACGTTTGCAAACCAGTGAAAGCAAAAGCTGATTTAAGCCTCAGTTGCGGAAAAAAAGCCCCGAGACTGCCTACCTGGGCAATATTATTTAGAAAAGCAACGCAGGAATCTCCAGGCATGTGAAAATCACGCTTTGGCCTCAGGGTGGTGCCCAAGTACAAGAAATGTCTATGTAGCAGAGTTTAGTTTTAGTTGGTGTTCCCAGGCGCCCTCCTTAGAATATTGTTAAAGAACACCTCCAATGGGAGGGTGTTTAGTGGAGAAACAAACGGCAGCAACAACTTTGGTTTCTTACCTTCCCTTTACCAAAAGGTTCATGGGCAACTTAAAATTCAGTTAAAAACAGTTTCAAACCAATTAAGGTCACAGGATTAGGGTAAGTCTTGAAAATATATACAGTGGTACCTCGGGTTAAGTACTTAATTCATTCTGGAGGTCCGTTCCTAACCTGAAACTGTTCTTAACCTGAAGCACCACTTTAGCTAATAGGGCCTCCTGCTGTTGCTGTGCCGCCGGAGCACAATTTCTGTTCTCATCCTGAAGCAAAGTTCTTAACCCGAGGTACTATTTCTGGGTTAGTGGAGTCTGTAACCTGAAGCGTATGTAACCTGAAGCGTATGCAACCCGAGGTACCACTGTATCTCACAGAGACCAAGGCAGGGGTGAAACTAGGCTCTCTTTCACGAGGGTCAAAGACGTTGTTTGGCACGCACGCACGCACACACGCACACACCCACCCACCCCACACACTCATTTGCATACACATGCATACAAGCTGGGAGCCTCAATGTCACCCCTCTGCAGGGGTCACCAGGGCAAACCCCAGCCATGGCTCTGGCCAAGGTAAAGAGGTGTGTCTTCTGCAGAAGGGACGTGGCACTTAACCCTTTCTGCACATATCTTTTCTCTGCCCAAAGCAACTTCCTCTCTGTATCAGGGGGCTCTAAATGTAGCTAAATGTGCCATTTGGATACACAGGGTAGACAATTAGAACCGAGAAACAGTGGCAGGGGAAGAATTAAACTTATTCTCTTAAAAAGCAAACTTTGGGGCTGAAAGAAGGTCCCTTATGTTTCTTGGGAGTGATGTAAAGTTCAGGGAAACCTTCACACAGCATCGCTTCCCCTTGGAGAGTACACTCATCTCCATGTTTATTTAGCTACAAATTTTGGGGAATGATCCAGAAGGCTGAAGCCTGTTATGACCTAAGCTACAGCCTTCCCAGGTTCAAGTAGTGGTGGTGAGCAACATTGTTCCTTCCTCTAGGAATGGGGGAGACATTCAAACTCAGTTCTCATTTTAAGGTGAACCTAATTTGCCCTTTCTGAAACACTACGAGAACAAAGCCCTAGCTACCCCTCGAAATTCTCATTTCTCTGAATTTTGAAGTACAGTTCTTCAAGCCAAGTAATGCGTTCAAAAATGTACACAGTAGGTTAAAGTGTGCACAAACATGTGTGCATATTAGTGCAAATAGCATACAAAGATATTACAGTTAGGGAAAATTGGTCTGCAAAATTATTGGTCAAAATTTTATACAAGCATGGGTATATTTGGAAAAACTAGCACTAAAATGCTGATGACTTTTCATGAGCACTTAAAAAATTCACAAAAATATGGACAACTGATCTTCCCACTGGAGAAATGAGAAACTGAGATTTGCTCACCCCTGCTGGAAACAAAGCAGTGCAACTTGTATCAATGTCCCCAAGCAGACTAGTTTTCAATATTCCACCCTACTGAACTAGGCCCCAACTGTGTGCTTGTGCTCTTTTCTTCAGGAAGACTTTGGGGGTCTCTCCAGTGGCGGAGGACGTTGTCTTTGGAAAGAAAAGTGAGGTGATTGTTTCAGAATTGGATCAGAAGCGGCATCTGCTAAAAAAAAAGAATCACGGAACACATTCTGTGAATAAGGACAGACAGGAGAAAAGTAAGCCTATGTACATATTACTATTTACTCTGGCTCTAGTACGCTCCCGCTGCTAGTGTTTGAAACTATGTACACATGGCTTTGGCACAATTCATATCCTGTGGTTTCTTGATAAACCCTGTTGTTCAAACTATCTTCCATCCGACTTGAAAAGGAAAGCCACGTTCATTTTGCAGTTAAGCAGAGGTATGTACGCTTGAGTCAGCCACTGAGCATGCTCAGATGACAGTTTTGTGAATAGGAGTTTTGTGGGGAGGGAATGCAGGCATGGAAAAACCAAACAGGTAACGTGCACCAGGTGAAGACACCCTTGCCCTCTCTTTGGTGTACACAGCAATGTGCAAATGCGATTTGAACCACAGTGGCAGAAACTACCTTGCTATGTTTTAAACCCCTAATGTGTACATAGCCTAAGTCTCTTGCATGAACAAACACTGAGCAAAACACACCAGGGATAAACCTCAGTTGAAATGGATGGGGGCTGTGCAAGATGGGAGCAGCAGGTGCCATTGGCCATGGGCCGAACGTGTCCGGGTGGGTGGGAAGCCTGGCAAAGGGAAGTGACTCAGTACCAGAGCAGCCCTAGGGAGAGGGGCCACAAGCCCTGTGTAGGGCAGAGATCCACATTCTTCCCAGTGTTTCAAAACAAGTTGCTGCTCTTGACTGCTAGGCAGCTCACAGTTTCCTCCCCGCACTCACCAGCTCCGCTGCTGCTGCCACCCCACCACCGCTCTCCCGGTGTTTTTGCAAAGAGGCAAACACGGGGCGCGCACAACAACTTGTTTCTCTTTGTCTCCTGGCAGATGAGAAATCAGGAGGAGACAATGGAGGGCGTAAGGAAAACCGGAAAGGTGCGCCCAAGAAGAAAGTTCAGGGCAACGCCCACGTCCGCGTTGACCAAGAGGAAATGCAGGAGAAGGAGGAGGCAGACCGAGGAGGAAGTGGCTGCAGTGAGCTGAACCCTTCCTGCTGCTCCAGAGGGTTTTTAGGGAGGATGGTGGACAAATGGGGATGGGGGATCGAAGGCAGATCAGCCAGACTGGCTTCGGAGCTCTGGTGGGCTGCGGCGCTCCTGCCGTTTTTTTGTGCACAGTCCACAGGGGAAAGCCCTGGACGTTTGGCGGGGATTGATGCAACCTTAAATAACTTGCTGTAAGAACAAGAAAGTGAACTGAGTGGCCCACTGCTTAAAAATAATAAAATGAAGTGCATTGCCTCACAGAACACCTACAAAGGAAGCTGCAGAGCTGCTGTTGTTAGATATTCCATTAATTATGGGGAAACTACCAAGGGTCTTGTGGCACCATAAAGACTATGATGGCCGTAGCTTTCTTTCTTGGCTAGACTTCACCTGCATGAAATTGGCAGACACATATAGTTGGGAGTATTGGAAGGTGGGGAGGGGGGTGTAGACAGTGGTCCAGGGGGCTGTGGAATATAAGGCTCTGTGACAATACTTTTAAGCCAACCCTAAATGCAGGTAAGATGAGCACAGCGACCGCCATTCACAGCAGCAGTACTGATAGGTGACATTAGCACAATGATCACTTTGTGAGGCTGATTTCTAGTTCAGCAGTTTCATCCTGAAGTCTCCCTTTCAAGGTCCTTTGTTGAATAATGATATTTTGGGCAGCCGCAGAGTGCCTCGGGAGATTCAAGACCTCTCTCCCACTGGTTTCTGAGTTGTTGCTGTCTTGGATGTCAGATTTGAGTCCATTTATTATTTTACACGGAGGTTGCCTATCCTATGTATAGAGGGGGGAAAGCATAGATATTGGTCCACAGGAGAAACAAAATCCAAAGTAGGACAACCAAAATGTCAGAAAATCATGAGCACTTTTAAGTTCTCCAGAACTTAAACATCCATCAGGCTGGATGTTGAGGAAAACAGCGGGGGCGGGTGTGTGTGAGAGAGAATTTGGCATGGTATTGCAACCACAAAGTATGCAATTGGTCATTGTGGCTTTAACATCATACCAGCTTTCTCTCTCTCCCCCCTCCTTCAGTTTTCTTTAATATCCAGCTCTTCTGGCTATTTGCATTTTTGTTGTTATTGTTCTGTGTACATTGGAAAAAGACATTGTTGGCAGGTGACAGCATCTATCGCATTCAACAATGAGCAGGTGAATGTTTTGACTGGTGTTCAGCAAGGACAAGCTTACCACCCAAGGCACATGAGAAGGAAGTGTCATTGTCTAAATGGGCTGTAGATCATTGTTGATACTTTGGAGTGCCGTTAATTAGGCCACGACGTTGTACATGACAGCAAGTGTTGTGTCACTTACTCTTCTGTGGTTGTCTTGGGCACAGCTGAAGCGTTTCAGAATCCCTGAGTACCTTGGCTTGTGGAAGCCCCAAGGAACAACCATAGATGGACCCACATCTGAAGAGTTGAAAGCCCCAGTCTCCTAAGAAGATAGGAACACATATCTTCATATGGTAGCCCATAACACAGCTACAATTCATATTAAGATAGATTGCTTAATCCCCTCTAACAGAAGTATCCACACACTGAGAGTTAGCCTGAGTGACGCTCATCTACTTCACCTGCACCTCCACCTTGTGCAGCTCCAAGCATGAAGTCTGCTGTTTCATGATTTCCCCCCTTTTCACCACTCTAGGCTGGTGCATGGCATGGGTCCAGTGCTCTTATCCAACCTGTGAGAAGTGGAGGCGGCTTAGCAGTGACATAGACCCATCGGTTCTGTCTGAGGACTGGACATGTAGCCAGAACCCAGGTAAAACAGAAGGGAAAGGGAAGCCTTTTCCTGCAGGGGCTGACAGACATTTGGTGGCCTCTCCTTTCCTCAGTTAAATACAAAGAATTGTGACCGCTCAGTGTCCCTCAGAACCCCTGTCTGCCTGGGCAGCATGTGGCTCTCCAGATGTTTTTAAGCTCCAGCTCCCATCAGTCCCAGCCAGCATGGTCAGTAGTCCGGAAAGTTGTAGTCCATAAATCGGGTGAAGGGAAATACTACTTGAGAAGCTAGAGGGCTGCTGCCAGTCAGAACAGACCAGACTTGGACTACAGCTCCCATCAGCCCTGGGCTGATAAAGAGTTCCAGCCCCAACATTTGGAAGGCACCAGGTTTGGGAAGACGGGTGTATCAGTCTGACCCAGTGAACATGAGATTATAAGGCATCACCATCATCACATGCTCTTGACCATTGTAAAATCTACCCTTTCAAAACGAAGGCGTCTTGTGGGAGTCTAGAACCTCTTCCAGTCACTGCAACGGGTTGCTTTTGGTGCCTTCTCTATGAGTTATTTTGTTTTGCTGCTGTCACTATGTATTGTACCTTACGCAGCAGTACAAAAGGAAGGGTCACTGCCCCAAAGGGGCTTGTATTCAGCAAAGGGAAGAGAGAAGTGAAAAGGGGTCGGGGTAGAGAAAATGCATTTGTTTCAATTAGACAGACTTCCCAGATTCTTTTCAGCGGGGTATTTCTTTTCCGTTGCAGATCTCGAGCACAACAGCTGCAGCATTCCAGAGGAAACATGGTCAGGGTCTGAGAACGAGGTGGTCTATGCTGTTTATATTCCTGGGTCAATCGTGTGGGCCAAGCAATATGGATACCCATGGTAGGGAAGGAACACACAACTCTTGGGTTCTTCTAGGCAGAGGTCTGATATCACAAATGAGTCATAGAGGCTGCGTACACACTGTACCTTTAAAGCACATTCAAAGCACATTATTTCCCTTAGAGAATTCTGGGCACTGTACTTTTCCCTTCACAGAGTTACAGTTCCTGAAAGCACCCTTTGACAAACTACAGTGCCCAGAATTCTTTGAGTGGGGGGAATGTATTTTAAAGGCATGGTGTGTACCCAGCCTCAGATACTGCAAATAGGCTGTTTTACAACATTTGATTTTCTGTGGATTAAGTGGGAAGAAATATGGGCTGGCATTTTGATGCTGATGAAGTTATGTAGACGCTGGGAGACACCTGCATAGATGAGCAGCAGCCCCCATCCCACAACAAACTATCATGCTTGTTACTATGTTTTTATCATGGGATGTTTTATAAAGTGTTTCTAATGTTGTACACTGCCCTGAGATCTTTCGGTAAAGAATGGTATATAAATTGAAATAATAATAATGATAAGGTCCCCCTTTGCCCTTAACATAGGCAGAGATCCTCAACATGCGTTACAGGGATGCAAGTCCCCGTGAAACGAATGAGAGTGCCAGATTAGAAAGAGGGACCCATAAACACAGCAGGGTTTATTTTATTTTTTAAACGGGCTTCAGGATATCGTGCAGTGCAGTGGCAAGCAAGTATTGATTGTGTGGGCAGCACACTACACCGTGCTAAACAAACCAGTTTTCCATTGCCAACTTATCGTCAGGCTTGGAGCACAAAACAATAGTCCCAGCACTAGTTAACCAACGCACCCCCCCCCACACACACACTCCAAGGCAAAAATACACCTGCCCAGGTCTCTCAGAGTGAAAACCCCCGTTTTGCTCTGCTGTACTTAAAATCTCAGCTCCTTATAAACCTCAGTTCTATGTATCTTGATCCCTTCAGTTTTTTCAGCTGCTGACCCTCCTCGAAAGGCTTAGCCAAAATAGCCAATCTTTCTTAGCACCCTTGCCAGTACAGCAGCTGCAGTCTTTTGACAGAAAAACTGGCCAAGAATGGGGCCTCTAAGCCGCAGAAAGGGGAGCTCCCCAGAAACACAGCTTTACTTACATGCCCAGCGCATCTCCGGGCTTTATAGAATCATAGAATCTTAGAATTGGAAGGGACCCCAAGGTTCATCTAGTTCCACCCCCTGCGATGCAGGAAACTCAGCTAAAGCGTCCATGACTGATGGCCATCCAACCTCTGTTTAAAAACCTCCAAGGAAGGAGAGTCCACCACCTCTCATGGGGGTCTGTTCCACTGCTGAACAGTTCTTACTGTCAGAAAGTTTTCCCGAATGTTTAGTCAGAATCGCCTTTCCTGCAACTTGAAGCCATTGCTTCAAGTCCTACCCGCCAGAGCAGGAGAAAACAAGCATGCTCCATCCTCCATGTGACAACCCTTAAGGTATTTGAAGATGGCTTTCATATCTCCTCAGTCTCCTCTTTTCCAGGCTAAACTTAGAATCATAGAATCATAGAGTTGGAAGAGACCACAAGGGCCATCGAGTCCAACCCCCTGCCAAGCAGGAAACACCATCAGAGCACTCCTGACATATGGTTGTCAAGCCTCTGCTTAAAGACCTCCAAAGAAGGAGACTCCACCACACTCCTTGGCAGCAAATTCCACTGCCGAACAGCTCTTACTGTCAGGAAGTTCTTCCTAATGTTTAGGTGGAATCTTCTTTCTTGTAGTTTGGATCCATTGCTCCGTGTCCGCTTCTCTGGAGCAGCAGAAAACAACCTTTCTCCCTCCTCTATGTGACATCCTTTTCTATATTTGAACATGGCTATCATATCACCCCTTAACCTCCTCTTCTCCAGGCTAAACATGCCCAGCTCCCTTAGCCGTTCCTCATAAGGCATCGTTTCCAGGCCTTCAAGTGCTCCTTCCAGCTTGTCAACATCCTTCTTAAATTGTGGTGCCCAGAATTGGACACAGTATTCCAGATGTGGTCTGACTAAGGCAGAATAGAGTGGTACTATTACTTCCCTTGATCTGGACACTGTACTTCTGTTGATGCAGCCTAGAATAGCATTAGCTTTTTTTGCTGCTGCATCACACTGTTGCCTCATGTTGAGCTTGTGGTCCACCAAGACCCCTAGATCGTTTTCACATGTACTGCTAGTAAGTCAGGTGTCCCCAATCCTATATTTGTGCAGCTGGTTCTTCCTGCCTAAGTGCAGAACCTTACATTTGTCCCTTTTGAAATTCATTTTGTTAGCTAGCGCCCAGTACTCCAATCTGTTAAGGTCATTTTGAATTCTGATTCTGTCTTCTGTGGCATTAGCTACCCCTCCCACTTTGGTGCCATCTGCAAATTTGATGAGCATCCCCTCAATTCCTTCATCCATAAAGATGTTAAACAACAACAGGCCCAGGACAGAACCCTGCGGCACTCCACTTGTCATTTTTTCCCAGGATGATGAGGAACCATGAATGAGTACTATTTGTGCTATCCTCACAACAACCTTGTAAGGTAGGTTAGACTGAGACATTTTGGTCGCCCAGTAATTAAGTAGCGATTTGAATCCAGGTCCTGCCAGTTGTAGTCTTCCTCCATCCCATTCAGTTTTCCTCATGTATCATTGTCTTTTTAGGATTTACTGATGGTTTCTGCAAGCCACATTGGGAGCCTTTTTGCCTAGAAAGTGGATTTATAAATGCTTAAAATAAATAAAAAGCAGCCTGACAACCTAACCACTAATTGCTCCTGGAATTGCCTCTTTTTGTTTTCCTCAGTGTCAAATTTTAGCTATTAAAAGAAAAACCAATGGAGCTGGGTAATCAAAGTCTCCCCACTCCCTACCAAAAACTAGCATTGGAGCAATTAAGAAAGGCTATTGAGAGGAGGCAATTAATAGGCTGTTCCTCACTAATCCCCCACTAATCAGGAAGCAATAAAACAGGCTGAACTTGCAAACAGGAAGCATTTAATTAAAGGCACAGAATCCCCGAAAAGCCTCAATAGCACTTGACCCACACAGGTCAGGGAGACACCACAATGATGTTTTATTGCAAAAACAATATGCAGCACCACAAACCATGTCTGAGAAAACAAAGGAGAGCAACACAGAAAAATCCTGGTATGCAGCAACTGACTGCTCCATAAAAAGTATGTGAGCGAAGGATGACAATTGTAGAGAGACAGACTACTGCAGAAACAACCACTGTATGAGGTCACTGTACGCATCTCCTTTTGTTGACACTAGCCGTTTGCAGGTGTGATGAGAGAGAAGGGATGGACTTGCTAGTCCTGCCTCCTCCATGACAGCTGTATGCCCAGATTCACCACTTTCCTTGCATTGGAGGTGCAAGAGATTTGGGAGGCCTCTGCATGCAGATTAGAGCCCTGATCCCACACCTCCATGAGAGCCTCTATGAGAACAGCAAACTCCTGGTTCAGACCTTTGCTCTCAGTGCATGCAGAGTGGCAGGTCCAGACATAGGGGATAAAATGGATGCTAAGACCTCTGCTCTTCCTCAGGAAAGTTCAGTGGAACCTCGGGTTAAGGATTTAATTCATTCCGGAGGTCTGTTCTTAACCTGAAACTGTTCTTAACCTGAAGCACCACTTTAGCTAAAATGGGGCCTCCCGCTGCCACCGCGCCGCCGGAGCACGATTTCTGTTCTCATCCTGAAGCAAAGTTCTTATCCCGAGGTACTATTTCTGGGTTAGCGGAGTCTGTAACCTGAAGCGTCTGTAACCTGAAGCGTCTGTAACCTGAGGTACCACTGTTCTGTGTGAAAACTGAATGGCTTCCCTGCAGAAGCCATGCTGATTGCTCCTTAGCAAGGCTTGTTCTTCTATAATATACGACCTGCATGCTTAACATTTTAAGCCTTCAAAATAATTTTCCACCTATTTACTTCTGGACCGAAACTAGTATTGCATATATTGTCCTCCAGTCCTCCCAGAAGGGTAAAAGGTAAAAAAACCAGACCTTTAATAGTAACATTTGTTAGTTAAAAGATGAACAAATTGGCATTTGAGGTATTCAAAAGCTCTTTTGGGGTCATATGGGCCATATAGAAGAAGTTGTTTGCTTTTTTTAACGGGGCTTCAAAACATTTCCCAGTCCTCTGTTAACAGCTAACAGAAGCTAGGGTTGGCCTGGCGGTGTCTTCACAACAGTGTCTTTCGCTTTTTTCCAACCATGTGTTTATAGGTGGCCTGGAATTATAGAGGCTGATCCAGACATTGGAGAGTACTTCCTGTTCTCTTCTCAGGCAGATTCACTTCCTGTTAAGTATTATGTATATTTACTTTATATTATATTGTGCTTTCATGCTGGTGGGATAAATCTGACTTTATCCCTAAGTCAATGACTACTCAGCTCCAGCTGAAAGGTTCTTACCCACATTAGTCCTTATCTGAGATGCGTTCACACGCTGTCTCTCACAGGCTCGGCCACCCACCACAACTGACATGCTCTCTGTTTCCATTCCCATTTCAGTGCAAGTACCATGTGACCTTCTTGGGCAGCTCTGTGACCCGGGCTTGGATCTCTGCCTCCATGCTGAGGAACTTTGAGGAATCTTATGTGAAGGGGAATGGGGCAGTAAGTGGGGCTTTTGGCTAATGGCGGCTTGTTCACAAAATAAGGTGTCCCTGTCGCCATGAGGTTATGGGTTCTAAGAGGGTCCAATGGACAGGAGGTGCCTTTTGAAAGGGAGCAATAGCTGGGAAAAGTGAATAATTCCCGACGCTTGCTCTTTTGCGGGTGGGATCCAGACCAGTCGCATTAAGGCAGAAGAACATAAGAAGAGCCTTCTGGATCAAGGCAATATGGCCCATCTAATCCAGCATGCTGTTCTCAGAGATGTACCAATGGGAAACCCACAAGCAGGATTCTAGCACAAGATCCCTCTTCCCCCCCCCCTGTGGTTTCTAGCAACCAGTATTCAGAAAGATTGCTGCCTCCAACTTTGGGGGCAAAGTCCTATGCCTTTTTTCTGGCCCACGTAGGACTAGAGCCAGTATGGTGCAGTGGTTAAGAGCGGTAGTCTCGTAATCTGGTGAACCGGGTTCGCTTCTCTGCTCCTCCATGTGCAGCTGCTGGGTGACCTTGGGCCAGTCACACTTCTCTGAAGTCTCTCAGCCTCACTCACCTCACAGTCTGTTTGTTGGGGGGGAGGAAGGGAAAGGAGAATGTTAGCCGCTTTGAGACTCCTTAAAGGGAGTGAAAGGTGGGATATCAAATCCAAACTCTTCTTCTTCTTCTAGTCTGGATAGTTGGCCTTGGTGAAGATTTGACGTTTTCATCCCCAAAAAGTTTTTGATTTGAGTTTCTACTGAAATGAGGCTGCATTTTAATGTTGTATTTTAATCTTGTTTTTAAGTTGTATTTTAATCAATTGTTTTTATACCTGGTGTTAGCCGCCCTGAGCCTGGTCTTGGCTGGGGAGAGTGGGGTATAAATATTATTATTATTATTATTATTATTATTATTATTATTATTATTATAGCATAACCATCATGGTCAGTAACCATCAATATAGCCCTCTCCTTCATGAATTTGTCTGATCCTCTTTTAAAGCCGTCCAAGTTGGTGGCCATCCCTGCCTCCTGTAGGAGCGAGTTCCATAGTTTAATTCTGTGCCGTGTGAAGTACTTCACTTTGCACGATTAAAGTGGAATTGGCACTCTTGTGCAACAAACCTGCTTCCCCCTCAAAAAAAGCAGATGTTATGCAGTAAGGAAAATGACAGGAAAATGTACTGGGAATTATGGGGTAACAGTTGCTTGATACGGCATTGTATATCCTCCTTGCAAACAAATCAAAACGAGAGCTCAATAAACAGGTTGTCTGCAGGCTGCCAAAATCTGCTAGCAAAGCTGGTGTGTGATTTCTGCAAGCTTCTTAATCTTAAAATCAGAGGAGAACTTTGCCCCCGTCCCCCTTTCCCTCCATCTGCAATCCAGCCCTGCAATTTGGAAAGACAGTTGCCTGATTAGGCCCCAGCTGCACAATGAACCTGGATTAGTTTCAGAGCTGTCCAGCTATCATGACTTCCCCCAAGGCGCCTTGGGAATTGAGGCTCTAGTGGCAGATCTATGTATTTAAACTCAGATTTGCCCCAGACATGTAGAAAGAGGAGCAAAAGTGGCATGCAGATAAGGAATGCAGAATTTCCCCCTCATCTGTTTCTTACTTCCCCGCAGCCACCTTTCCCAAGCATAGAGGAGAAAAGCTTTGGGAGTGACAGACTCTGGGCAGGTAAACCACACATGGGCTAAGTGTTTAGCAGACACCCCATTGATGTTAAGAAGCAGCATCCACACACAGTCCCTTTCTCCCTCACTTCTTAAATCATAGCTATGTTCTGTATTTTCTTTTTGAGGCCAAGCTAAAGAACAAGGGTGACAAGAGGGACTTTGAAGCTGCTGTGAAGATGGCAAATGAAGCAGAGCAATTAAGCATTCAGGTGTGACACAGGCAGGTTCCATACCCCCCCCCCCATAAACCTAGGTTGATTTTTCTCTGGAATAATTGCATCCTTTGCTTTCACGCTTTTTGCAGAGGATGTTATTGGCAGATCATTGGGGCCCAATATCTTCTGTGTTCTCCTGTATTTTCTCAGACATGATCTGTGTAGCAATTTTTGTATGGAATGAAATGGAAATCTCGTTGATTTATTTAGAACATCCCACTTTACAGCCAAGAAGAGCTTTCAAAGCAACTTACAAAACATTCTTGCAATGGAAAACCCCATTCTAGTCTTTTATCGGAAACAGAAATAACATGAGATTCTTAAGGATGCATTTCCTGCCATCATACTTGATCTTTCCTGGTGTTGCCCTCTAGCCTCCGCCTACTAGGCAGCAAGGCCATTGGGAACCTTGGAGGCAAGTGAGTGATTGAGCAGCTGGAGCTCGCTCAGATTTCAGCACCATCCTGTCTGCTGTGGGGTAGCAAAGGTTATTGTGGGTCTTTAGAGCCACTGATTTTTTTAAAAAAAAGAATTAAAAAGCTTCTCCCTTCCAGCTTTGGCCCGTCATTGTTTTCTGTTGTGGGATTCTTGGTACATTGCTCCTTAATTAGTCATTTTATGTTCCCTGTGACTAATGTTTGTGTGGGGGAACAACAAGGGGAGAGGACTTCCTTTCGTTATTTCATTTCATTTTCTATCATCACTAGTGACTTGCAGCAGCTGACTAGCATCCTAGCTAGCCCTTGGGCTAATGCACAGCTCCCCATTCACATCTGTGGGTGTTGCACGATGGTGTATTCTGTGAATCTCCTTTCTTGTAACTTGAATTCATTGGTTTGGGTCCTAGCCATGAATATATCATGTGTGGGGAAGAAAATCCTAGCTTAAGCCAACTGGGGCTTCTAGTTGAGCAGGGCTAGTTTATAATGCCAAGGCTGTGGTTTGGAGTCTGTGGCATAAGAAGAGAGTGCTTCTGAGGCTATGCAGAGATAGCCTGTGCTCTGAGTTGCCATACATTTGGAGCTGGGGCAACTGACCTCCAGGCCAAAAGGCATAGCAGCTGGGAGCCCCAGCCTTTCTCTCCTATTGGAAATTGAAGCATATCAGTACTATAACACCTAAACGGCCTCGATCCTGTATACCTGAAGGAGCGTCTCCACCCCCATCGTTCAGCCCGGACACTGAGGTCCAGCTCCGAGGGCCTTCTGGCGGTTCCCTCATTGTGAGAAGTGAGGTTACAGAGGGCCTTCTCGGTAGTGGCGCCTGCCCTGTGGAACGCCCTCCCACCAGATGTGAAGGAAATAAGCAGCTATCTTCTTTTTAAAAGACATCTGAAGGCAGCCCTGTTTAGGGAAGTTTTTAATATTTAATGCTGTATTGGTTTTAACACTTGATTGGAAGCCGCCCAGAGTGGCTGGGGAAACTCAGCCAGATGGGCGGGGTATAATAATAAATTTATTATTATTATTATTATTATTATTATTATTATTATTATTATTATTATTACTTTTCTCTTTGACTGCACCAGGAGAGAATAAGAATATTTGGATTCTATAGCCGATTCAGCGGGAGAGAGTCACTTAAAAACAACAGAGACTTGAAAGGTACCATGACATGCAGGATGGGGTCAGAAGTCAGAATATTGCCAGACGAGCTGAAAGACAGACCCCCCACCCTGCACTCTTTGTTCCTTTTTGCATCGTAGATCATGTACACGTTACCTGTAAGCCTCCTGCCAAGAGGATCCGAGAACCAAAGGGTGGGATGAAAAATGTATCAACATCAAACGAGAGCCAAGAAAAGGTTGGTTCAGTCTTTGCACTTTTAGAAATGTTTGGGCATCTCCCCGCTTTTAACAATCTGGCTGCTGCAGACGGCCCCTTCATATATTTTCCTAACAATCCATTGTGAGGAAGGTAGATGTTGTTGGTCTAGTGAAGTTTTAGTAGGTCCATCATGTTCTCTCTGTTAACATTAACAAATAGTATCTCTCTCCTAGCTTCTGCCTGAGACACCAGTGATGAAATCTGATGGAGATTTCAAAAAGAAAACCAACATAGAAGGTGAGGTTTTGACCAGTCACCCTCCCCAGCAACCTCAACCTCAGGCCTCTCTTCTCTTTTAAGCTATGTGCCATAACTATGAGTGCAAGCTAGCGTAGGCTACTGGCAGGATCAACTTGGGGCTCTTCCAAACTGGTGTGTGGGTTTTTATGGGGGGGGGCAGGGTGTATTCTGCAACATGTCATTGATGCAATCAAGACTATAGTTTCCACTTTATTAATTGTTCTGCTGTGCTTCCCCAATGCTACCATGTTGTTCCCATCTGTAGGGGCAACCTTTGTGCTACAGTAAAACAAAAACAGGACAACAGCCACCCTGGAACATTTGTGTTTACTATTTATTTATTTATGCATGCATGCATGCATGCAAATATTTAGAAACTGCACTTTTGTATAAAGAGAGAGAGAGAGAGAGATACAAACCACAAGGTGGTATACAACCTGAAAATACAACACTGCGGTAAAAACAATTTTAAAATGTCAGGCACATCAGTAAAAGCTGGATGGCAAAGAATCTGAGGTTTGAAAGGCCCATTTAAATACAGCGGTACCTCGGTTTACAAACTTAGTCCATTCCGGAAGTCCGTTCTTAAACCAAAACCGTTCTTGAACCGAGGTCCGCTTTCCCTAACGAGGCCTCTCGCTGCCGGTGCCCTTCCACCATTCAGATTTCGTTCTTAGACCGAGGTAAAGTTCTCAAACCAAGACACTATTTCCGGTTTTGCGGAGTTTGTAAACTAAATGGTTCTTAAACTGGACTGTTCTTAAACCGAGGTACCACTGTAATACGGTTTTTAGAAGACATCTGAAAACAAACAGGGATGACTCCTGATGAACCTCTACTAGCGAGGTGTTCCACTAGGCAGGGAGTTTTACAGGGCTCGGTCCCTGGTAAGGCCACCAGAACCTGAGGGCGCATGTGGGGCCTCCAAAAGTGCCCATCAGAAGGCCTCTGTTATTGAGACCTAGCATAAGGAACCAGGTGGTCCTTAGGGTACTTTAGGCCCAAGCTGTTTAGGGCTTTGGGAATTAACACAAATACCTTGAACCCAGGACGCGGGTGGCACTGTGGGCAAAACCTCAGCACCTAGGACTTGCCGATCGCATGGTCGGCGGTTCGAATCCCCGCTGCGGGGTGCGTTCCCGCCGTTCGGTCCCAGTGCCTGCCAACCTAGCAGTTCGAAAGCACCTCCGGGTGCAAGTAGATAAATAGGGACCGCTTTATAGCGGGAAGGTAAACGGCGTTTCCGTGTGCTGCGCTGGCTCGCCAGATGCAGCTTGTTACGCTGGCCACGTGACCCGGAAGTGTCTGCGGACAGCGCTGGCTCCCGGCCTTTAGAGTGAGATGAGCGCACAACCCTAGAGTCTGGTAAGACTGGCCCGAACGGGCAGGGGCACCTTTACCTTTACCTTTACCTTGAACCCAGGCCTCTGGCAAATTGCTAACCAGTGCAGTCTGCTCAGCAGCAGAGTAGTCTGCTCCTGTGAGCAGTCTGGTCACCACATTCTGCACTAGCTGCATCTTCTGGACCAGCCTTTCTCAGCCTTGGGTCCCTAGAATTTTGTACTACAACTCCCATCATCCCTGACCACTGGTCCTGTTAGCTAGGGATGGTGGGAGTTGTAGTCCAACAACAACTGGGGACCCAAGGTTGAGAAAGGCTGTTCTGGACCATATAGAAGGGCAGCCCCATGTAAAACATATTGCAGTAATCACGTCTTTGGGGTTATCAGTGCATGAACTCCTGGGGTCAGGCTTTCCTAGTCCAGTAGTGGTTGCAGCCGGCATACCAACAGAAACTGGTGGAAGACACTCCTAGCCACAGAGGTCACTTGGGCCGCTAATCACAAAGATGGATTCAGGAATACCTCCAAGCTGCAAACCAAATCCTTGGGGAATCTTACCCTGTCTAGAACAGGCAGTTGACCTTTACCCTGGACACAGGAGCCACCCACCCACAAGGCCCCTGTATTTCTAAGTGTCAAGGTCAGCTTGTTGGCCCACATCCAGTCCACCACTGCATCCAGGCACTGGTCCAGGCCTTGCACAGCGTCTCCTGACTCAGATGTAATGGAGAAATAGAGCTCAGTGTCATCAGTATACAGATGACACCTTGCACCACGCGTCCTAATGACTACTCCCCGTGGCTTCAAATAGATGTTGTGTAGCAATGGGGGGTAAGAGGTGCCTTTTGGCACTTCACAGGGTAAGCACCAGGGCCCCCAAAGAGCATTCTCTCTACTTGGGGCATGATCCTGCAGGGTAGGAAGAGAGGCACTGTGGCACAGTGCCACCAGTTCCCATCCCGCAGAGTCAGCCCAGAAGGATACCGTGGTCAATGGTATCAAAAACTGCTGAGAGATTGAGCAGGGCTGCACCCTCCCTGTTCTTTTCTCTATAAAGGTCATCCATCAGGGCAACCAAGGCTGATTCGGTCCTGAATCCAGGTCTGAGCCCAGACTGGGATGGATCTAGTTGGTCAGTCTCATCCAGGAATGTTTGAAGTTGTTTCGCCACAACCCTCTCTATCGCCTTCCCTAAAATGAGGATATTTGTGACCAGTTGTTAATTGGGTCCATAACCAGCTTCTTTAGTAGTGGCGGCACTGTCACCCCCTTTAAAGGGGCAGGCACCTCTCCCTCACACAGTGAAACATTCACTACATCTTGGACCCACCCGATCAAGACCCCACAGCTTGTTTTCACCTGCCTTGAAAAGCAGAGATCCATAGGGCATGTAGTCGGGCACATACCTGCCGGAACCTTGAAATGTTATGAAAAGTTATAGGATTTAAGCAGGAAGGTATGGGGCACACACCAGTTGCAAACAAAGCAGTGTGACCTCCTTCAAACTTCTTGCAGGCACAAGCAGCACTGAAAGTCTGCTGGTTTGTAACCACCCCGCAACATCATGAGCATGATGCATACTCAATAAAAAGGATATCTGGAGGGGCTCGAGGGTAACATTAAATCCATCAAAAAGAAGAGGGAAAGTAGCATATACAGTGGTACCTTGGGTTACATACGCTTCAGGTTACAGACTCAGCTAACCCAGAAATAGTGCTTCAGGTTAAGAACTCTGCTTCAGGATGAGAACAGAAATCGTGCTCTGGCGGCACGGCAACAGCAGAAGGCCCCGTTAGCTAAAGTGGTGCTTCAGGTTAAGAACAGTTTCAGGTTAAGTACGGACCTCTGGAACGAATTAAGTACTTAACCTGAGGTACCACTGTGTATACAACTTGTTCACACAGGGGCAAAAAAAACCAAGTCATCAACTGAAGGTACCCCACTTTCATCAAAGAGGAGCAGGAAAGAGATGGCAGTCCCCAAAGCTGCTGCTGTTCCAAAAGGATCTGTCCAAACGAAGGCACGGGATGCTCAAAAAGGTAAGAGAGAGCTCTTTGCTCTATATGTGAGAAACCGATAATGTTTGCTGCTATGTCAGCCCAGAAGCACAACTGGGAATGAAATCCCAAGTTGTGAAACCTTTTTGTTATAGTTCAATAGTTGTCTGACATTCTATTTAGCACCCAGCAAAGGAAGGCGGTAGAAGGGACTGTTTTGCTCTGGCAAGACGGGTTGTTCTGCGCCCTTAGATACGGGAGAGGATATTGTTCTCCACACGCAGGATAACTCTGGGGAGATCTTCACTGGCTTTTGTGTTCCCCTCAAGGTTCTAAGAGCTCGTTCGCTGCTCCATGGTCTAAGAGTGCCACAGCTGAGCAGCTCAGCTCTTGCAGACACGGCAGCAGCCCTCCCTTAATGCCCTCCAGTTATCCAAGCAAGGAAGACAGTATGAGCAAGGCTGATGTCTCCCCAGTGACAGAAAGTGAAGTGATGTCGAACAGGGGTGTTGTGGGTCTTGAGGAGTCGAGTGAAGCCGTGGCCCAGGAGAAAGAAGAAGAAGATGAAACCTTCAGCAGCCAGGAGATGGCTGTCTTTGCTGAGGAGAAGAATTACTCTTCTGATGAATTTTCATTGGTCTTGTTTGAGGAGTAGCCTTTCAGAAAGGGGTGTGTCCTGACCTCAAGTGTAAAGGGTGGATAATTTCTTCATCTATATAAGCCTTCCCCACCCAGCCTGGTGTCTTCTAGGTGTTGTGGACTACAACATAGTCTTGAGTTTGAGAGCACTGATGGAAAGTAGACATACTAAGCATAGCAGAGGATGTGAGGAAAAGGTTCTTGCAGCTTTGATTCTTGAGTTTAATCCGCCTAGGAAGTTTGTGACAGCTTGTTTTTAAACAGGGCTGTGAAAATCCCCCTTTCCCGTTCCTTGGTTAAACAGGCAACTGGAATCACAGCTATAAGCAAGGCAAGGAAAGTAAATTCACCCTTTAATAAATCTGATTGACTTGTTTAGAACTTAGTGCAAAAGAGAAACCAGGTGAAATGGCAATCGAAATTTAGGAGTTGTTTTCCACCCATTTGGAAGGTTACCAAAAATCTTGTCTGTGTTTAAAGATGTACAACATTTCCCCCCGGTTGTTTATAATTACAATTCAGCAAAGCTCTATTAAAATCTGGTTTTGGATCTAACCGAGTGTCCTCCTGTTTTACCGATTTCATAAATGCTAGAAGCATGGTCGCACACTTGTACGGAGACTGATAAAATGTACAAACCACACACAGCTACCCCAGTTGGGAGGAATAATTAAAGCCACTCATTCACACAAACATAGACTATGGAATGATAGGCTGTTGTCTGCAACAAAGGCACTAACAAGTTTGTATCAGAAAGCTTTGTACAGTCGTGCCTCGCAAGACGAAAAGAATCTGTTCCGTGAGTCTCTTCGTCTAGCGGTTTTTTCGTCTTGCGAAGCAAGCCCATTGGCGGATTAGCGCTATTAGCGGTTTAGCGGCTATTAGCGGCTATTAAAGGCTTAAGGGATTAGCGGATTAGCTGCTAAAAGGCTATTAGCAGCTTAGTGCCTTAGAAAAAGGGGGTGGGGAGCGGAACCCCCCCCCCCAGGAATCGCAACACATTTTCGTCTTGCGAAGCAAGCCCATAGAGAAATTTGTCCTGCGAAGCACCTCCAAAACGGAAAACCCTTTCGTCTAGCGGGTTTTCCGTCTTGCGAGGCATTCGTCTTGCGGGGCACCACTGTATTTAACTTCTGAGCACCAGCCTGATCTTATTAAAGTTTTATTCAAGGTACAATGGCACACGGACAGCAGACCAGGGCTGGGGAACCCATGGCTTTCTCAGTGCTGTAGGAACACAGTTCCTGTCATTCCTCACCATTAGCCTTCAGCAGGGGCTGAAGTCGTCCCACAATATCTGGTCACAGGTTTCCCTGCCATACGCAACCAATCTTGAAAGAATCTTGTTCTGTCACTTCTCACGTGGCTCACTAAACAGCTATCTAATGTGTTCATGTCAGCCCTATATGCTTCTTTCAGATCCATTAGCCCGCTTGTCTCCCTGCCTCATTCAAGCTCAGTGCATGAAAGATAGCTGAGTTACACCAAAGTACATTGAAGTGTGCATTGCATTGTTGTTCTTCTACCTATCGTTTGGCGGATTTGTTCTTTTAACTTTGCTGTAAGAAAACAAAAGAGAAAAACTCTGGGCTGTAGGAAGGGGAGGAGGATAATTAGAAACCACAGTTTCCTTGAGATATGCACCGTATACACATATTCTTCAATTTCCCCTTCGTTCTCTTCCCATGTATGCATTTATAGAGCTCAGAGCAATGTGGTAGAGTGGTTAGAGTGTGGTCTGGAACCAGCCCGGCTGTAGGAAACCCAGACACAAGTTGCCATTCGGCCCTGTAGTTAACTGGGCAGCCTTAATCAAACCTCGCAGGTTTGATGTAGGGATAAAATACGGGAGAACAATGATCGACTTAAGTTCCTGGGAGGGAGGCTAGGATAAAAGGCAATAGAAATACAATGTAATCACAGTAACACCCAAAAATAATTTAAAAATAAAAGCACCTAAACAGCTTGTTCAGCAATGGAATTTACCATTAAATGGAATCCTCCATTCTCTGAACCCGCTGAACATCATTCTAGCTAGTAGAGAGGAAAGGTTGGCAGGAACAATCAATGTGTTAATAGCTTCACACCTCTCCTCTATAGCTTCACAGTGGGGTGGCACTAGCCATGTGCCAAAATTCAGAACTCCACCTGCTTCTAACTGTCACTTAACAGCTGATAGAAAGTTCCAGAATCCGTGTGGTTTAAGTGGTCCAGGTACATGTAGCTGGTGAGCCGTATCTCGGTCAGTTTTACTGCATAAGTAACTCCTTCATTTACTCTCCTTTCACCCAGTGATTGGAATTTAAGGAGGGCCCTGCTGGATTAGACCTGAGAGCTCAGGAGAAGCAGAACTAGCCAAAGAACAGTGAGCACGTGAGACAAACATTTGTTTGAGTCAGCGTCCTTCCGCAAAAAGCACTGTGACTGGGGATTCCTGATAAAACAATTGCCTCTGATTAAAAGTTAGACCTGTCAGCCACCTTGGACGATTCCTCCCTCTCAACCAAGGTTGTATTCTGTAAGCTTGGTTTTGCTTTTTGCAAAAAATAGCAGGGTTTGTTTGTGGTGACTGAGCGAGCAAAGCACCACAAGGTTTCAGAGGGAGGGAGGGAGGGTTCCCTACTTCAGCTTGCGGGGGCCTCATCCAGATCCCTCCTCTCTCAGGGAAGCACCAAAACACTCCCAATGCACCCTGATTCAGCCGGGGTTTGTTTCTATTCCTCTTTGCTTTCAAGAACACCTTCCGAGTTTCTCCATGTCTTTCCGCTCTCCCTTCCTCGAGTCTTCCTTGCAAAAAAGGGGATAATCAGATCATTTGAAAATGTCTCACTGGCGTTGGCTAAAAGTATGGAAAAACTAAGCCGCTCGCTTAATTTGCATAATTTATTCAGATCAGGGAATGTGACTTTCCTGCTGTTTTGCAGACTTTGGGCATTTATTCTTGGTGGAGATTACACGGTGCACGGAGCATAATTAAGATCCCTGCCCCCAGAGCATATATTCTCTCTATGATTAGTTTATCAGTACCTTTCAGTTAAATTGGCTGTGGCCTGGAGTGCCATTTCACGTTTCAGGGTGTGCCTGTGTCGTGGGACAGAATGACAGATGAACGGCAGGTGGGCGGGCCGCCGCTCAAGTCTTTCTTTGGCGTGGCTTCCTGTCTCTGGACTCTTGCTTCTTGCCCGCCCAGTGGCTTCTGGAGGAGAGTGGCTAAGTTTTTTTTGACCCGAGGAGGAGCCATCAGCTCTTTGCTGCCTCCATCCACCCCTTTGTCTCTCTCGGCTGCCTCTTCGTGCCCTTGAAGGCTTTCGTCTGAGACGCTGGGAGAGGAAGACGCAAACCACAGTGCTGAGGGAAGTGGCGCCTTGCCCAAGGTCACCTATGACAGGGACAGGAATAGAAAGGGGGAAGGGGAGCCACTTCCTGGCTTCCCGTCCCACACATGCCATGGCTCAGAAATAGGAAGTTGGCATGGGATTCTCCCACTGATTTAATATACATGACTGGGCACAACATGCTTTTTTGTTTTCTTGGCTAGGAGGCAAGAACTTGAAAGTGACTTCTACAAAAGAGACACCCAAAATATTTAGCTAACAGGACCTGCCTTCTCTCTGCCCCCCCCCCCCGCCCTTCCATTCATGTTCCTCCCTCTCCCCTCTAACTATGTCAAATATCTTGGATAAATTGCTGAGACGTTTTATTCTTAAAGAACAAAAAGGATTCTTTCGATTTGTGAAAGGGAAAAAAGGCAGGCCCTGATTTTTGCGGGGGGGGGGGTCGGTTGTGGAGGAAAGATATTTCTTTTTCTCCCTTTTCTCTTTAATTTTTTTTTTTTAACCCAATAGCTTGAAGTTCATGCAGCATTTTTAGGGGGTGACTCAGCGTTTGGCTCCAGCCACTTGTGTGTTCCAGACAGATGCCCTGGTCTAGATGTTGAGAAATGCTTGTTTTCGTGGCCGGCTGCCTTGAATGAGGCCAGCATTCCGCTTCTCCCCCCCATTTTCTTTTCCATATGGTAATGAGCATTCGTCTTGTGCATAAGGATTTATTTATTAATGTGAGGTATTCAGACAGACCTGGACTTCTGTCTTTATTTCGGGTTTGTTTTTTTTAAAAAGAGTTCTTCCCCACCTTTTCCACTTCAAACCAAAGCACCCATCATGGCAATGAACAACTGGGATTGAAACAAAATTTGAAACGTCACCGCACAATCCAAAACCAGCAGGCTGATGCCTAAATTATGGAGAGGGAGACAAAATCAAGCAAGGGCCAGACCAGGCGAAGAAAAAGGTCTTAAGAGGGCAGAAAATCAGCAATGAGATGGATTCGAGACAGTATGCTTCTGAATACTAGTTGCTGGAAACTTCAGAAGAAGGGAGCGTTGCTGCTCCCAGTTCTTGCTTGCAGTCTTCCTTTTGAGGCACCTGGCTGCTACTGTGACAAGAGGGTGATGAACAAGATTGGGCACTGGCCTGATCCGGAAGGCTCATCTTACGTTTACCTCCAGGGGCAAGGCGTTTTGCATTTCAGGGATTTAGTGAGGCAGAGCAGGGTAGGCAAGGATCTGGGACTTCTGACCTTACATCAGATATGTGATGCCGCTTAAGTCAGCCCAGAGGTGATTCCTCCTGACGTTAGATGCTCTTATTCTCAAACCAGGGCTGTCGATCAGCAGTGTAGAGGACCTCCTTTGTATGCAAAAGGGCCCTTGCTTCTGTAAAGGTAAAGGTAAAGGGACCCCTGACCATTAGGTCCAAGTTGTGACCGACTCTGGGGTTGCGGCGCTCATCTCGCTTTACTGGCCGAGGGAGCCGGCGTACAGCTTCCGGGTCATGTGGCCAGCAGGACTAAGCCGCTTCTGGGAACCAGCAGCGCATGGAAACGCCGTTTACCTTCCCGTCAGAGCGGTACCTGTTTATCTACTTGCACTTGACGTGCTTTTGAACTGCTAGGTTGGCAGGAGCAGGGACCGAGCAACAGGAGCTCACCCCGTCGCGGGGATTCAAACCACCGACCTTCCGATCAGCAAGTCCTAGGCTCTGTGGTTTAACCCACAGTGCCACCCGCGTCTGTACTTAATGGTATCTCCAGGTAGAGCTAGGAAAAACTCTCTACCTGAAACCCTGGTTACAGCCAGTCAATGGAGGCAGTGCTGAGCCACATGGAACCCAACTGTTCTTCCTTGGAGGGTTTTAAGCTAGCGGTTTGACGTTCATCCATCATGAATGCTTCATTTGAGATTCCTGCATTGCGGGGGGTTGGACTGGATGACCCTCAGCGTCCCTTTCAGCTACAATTCTATGCTTCTGAATGGGCTGGCTCTGCATAAGGCAGTTTATTGCGTTCTTAATCTCTAATGTCCACCCATCCACACAATGCATCAATAACTTATGAAGCTCTCATTTCACAGCATGGCGGCGATGGCCACCAACTTAAGTGGCATTGGAAGAGTGTTAGAGAATCTCATGGAGAATCTCTTTTGAAGGCTCCACAGTTGGAGGCAGAAAATGCGTATGAATGCCAGTTGATGGAGGGGAGAGATTTGAACTCCTGTTCTCGAATCCTGCTTGTGGGTTTCCCATTATGGGCACCTGTGTGGCAATTGTGAGAATCGGATACAGGACTAGAAGTGCCGTTGGCCGGATCCAGCAGACTCTTCTTATGTTCCCTGTTCTGGGAAGTTTTTAATATTTAACGCTGTACTGTTTTTAACACTTGATTGGGAGCTGCCCAGAGTGGCTGGGGAAGCTCAGCCAGATGGGCGGGGTATAAATAATAAATTATTATTATTATTATGGCTGTTGCTTGCATTGAATACAGGGAACCTCCATGGGTTACAGCTGCAAGGAAGGACAGTTTCCTTTGTGCCCTCCTTGTGAGGCTATTTGGGAGCAGGCGCTGTGGGTTAAACCACAGAGCCTAGGACTTGCTGATCAGAAGGTCAGCGGTTCGAATCCCCGCGACGGGGTGAGCTCCCGTTGCTCGGTCCCTGCTCCTGCCCACCTAGCAGTTCGAAAGCACGTCAAAGTGCAGGTAGATAAATAGGTACCGCTCCGGCGGGAAGGTAAACGGCGTTTCCATGCGCTGCTCTGGTTCGCCAGAAGCGGCTTAGTCCTGCTGGCCACATGACCCAGAAGCTGTACGCCGGCTCCCTCGGCCTGTAAAGCGAGATGAGCGCCGCAACCCCAGAGTTGTCCGCGACTGGACCTAATGGTCAGGGGTCCCTTTACCTTTTTAATTGGCCACTTTAGGTGAACATGCAGGATGTCGGGTCAAACAAGACCTGCAGAAAGGGACTTTTTATTTTGTGCTTGCTTGCTATGGTCAGTAGGAGGTCAGACAACAGAGGCACCAGGCTAAAAACGAGGAGGTGCCTTACTTCCTTTAAAAATACTTGCAGCAGCTTGTGACATCATTGAAAACAGTAACAGAGTGGTACCTTGGATTACATACGCTTCAGGTTACATACGCTTCAGGTTACAGACTCCGCTAACCCAGAAATAGTGCCTAGGTTTAAGAACTTTGCTTCAGGATGAGAACAGAAATCTCGCGGCGGCAGCGGGAGGCCCCATTAGCTAAAGTGGTACCTCAGGTTAAGAACAGTTCCAGGTTAAGAACGGACCTCTAGAACAAATTAAGTTCTTAACCCGAGGTACCACTCTACACCTTAGAATCTTAGATCTGTTGGAAGGAAACGTCTAGTAGTCTAACCTCCTGCAATGCAGGAATCATTGCTAAGGAATCGCTGGCAGACGGCCATCCAACCTCTGTTGAAAAACCTCCAGTGGAGGAGAGTCCACCAACTTGTGAGGGAACCCCTTCCAGTGCTGAACAGCCCTTACTGCCAGGAAGTTCCTCCTAATGTTTAGTCGGAATCTCCTTTCTTGTCATTTGAATCCATTGTTCTGGGTCTTCCCCTCCAGAGCAGCGGAAGGCAAGCTTGCTCCATCATCCATGTCACAGCCCTTCAGATGGCTCAATTCTCAGTCTCCTCTTCTCCAGGCTTCTCCTCCGCACGCCTTCCAGCTTGCCAAGATCCTCCTTAGGCACATCCAGCTTTATGCTGGACATTCCCCCCCCCTGCCCCCATGCCTTGATTGCAGCCTTCTCCAACCTGCTGCCCTCCAGCTGGTTTGGACAACTCCCATCAAACACCAGTGTGTGGTTGCTGGGAGTTGCCATCTAAAACATCTGCCAGGCACTAGGAGGAGAACCAATTGGAGCCTGCATGGGTTGGCTGGAGCAGAATGAAACACGTTTAAAGGACATATGCAGTTCAAGTGCAAGGGCCAGTATCAGACAAGGGAGAGTTAACAACAACATCATCATCATCATCATACTTTTTCTTCTTTGGCAATCACTCGTAGCTGAGTAATATTGTCTCCATAAACACTGTTTTAACAAGGAGTCCGTAAGTGACTGCGGAGGCCAATTCTGGACCCACACATCCTTCCACAGTGGGGACATTGGTTTCCAGGCGGGAGTTGATCACGGTGTCGATTTGCCAAGCGTGCCTTCCTCTTAGCACGTTTCTCCCTTGCATCCTGAGCTCAAGTGTCTTCAAAGCCCACGACACCTTTGGTCAAGGCTGTTCTCCAACTAGAGCACCCGCAGCCCAGTGTTTCTCAGTTGTCACTGTTTATACTACAATGCTGAGGTTAAACCAATGCTCCCATCCCTTTTCTCCTTTGCTTTGGAATATAAGGGTTTTGCCCAGGGCCGGGGCCCCAGTCATTGGAGGCTGGAGTATTCAGGCCAAGGGGGCACTGCCCCACTAACCTCAGCCTGCCCCAAGCTGCCTGCCTGCCTTCTTATTTACACCCAGCAAGGGGGTAGTTGACGCGGGTGGCGCTGTGGGTTAAACCACAGAGCCTAGGACTTGCCGATCAGAAGGTCGGTGGTTCGAATCCCTGTGACGGGGTGAGCTCCCATTGCTCAGTCCCTGCTCCTGCCAACCTAGCAGTTCGAAAGCACGCCAAAGTGCAAGTAGATCAATAGGTACCACTCCGGCGGGAAGGTAAACGGCGTTTCCGTGCATTGCTCTGGTTTGCCAGAAGCGGCTTAGTCCTGCTGGCCACATGACCCGGAAGCTGTACCCCGGCTCCCTTGGCCAATAAAGCGAGATGAGCGCTGCAACCCCAGAGTCGGCCGCGACTGTACCTAATGGTCAGGGGTCCCTTTACCTTTACTTTTTAAGGGGGTAGTTTAGGCTGTCATTGGCTCTGGCGCCACCTACTGTTGGGCTCCCTGCCTCCCGCCCTACCAGCCTCAATGGGCACCAGCCACCACCGCCTGGTGCCTGCCACATCTTTACAACCACAGCTGCAAAACTTGCAGGGGAAGGCCACAGCTAAGGTGGCGGAGCATCCCCAACAGCATTTCCAGGAAGAGCTGCCTCTTGAAACCGTGTTAGAAATTAGCACTTTTGTTTTGTTTTTGTAAAAAAACAACCAAAATCATTTTATAATGCATACAAAACAGAGAGAACGAAGCTATAACAACGGATGAACATTGAAAAACAAACCTGTAAAACGAAAAGCGCTTAGGATGAGTACAGTTGTGTGTGACTTAAAATAACAAAGCCCAAGTAAAGAACATTAGCATTATCTGATTCTTAAGTGTCGTTACAGATTTGCCAGGCTTGTCTTGAAAATTGTCCTTCTGCTGTCTGTGTAATAAAGGAATGCCGGATCAAATAAGAAGCACCTGGAGGTTCTGGTCCTTGTGGACATCTCAAGTTCACCCCCCTCATGTCACCATCACAACCCCCCCGGGTGGTAGGTGAGTCTGAGAGGTAGCCGTCGTCCAAGGCTGCTCCAGGGGAACGAAGACGGTTTTGATCTTGTCTGGGGTTAGACCTGACAAACCATGCTGGGATGGCAGCAGATGGCTGCGTTTGCCAAACTGGTGCCCTCCAGATGTGGTGGGGCTGGTGGGAATTGTGGTCCTGCACATCTGGAGGCTGCCAGCTTGACAAAGGATGCCATACCAACGAACGTCCCAGGAAAGCTCTCCCCGTCTGAGCTTTGCACGCGACTCCCAAATTAGTATCTCAAAACATACTGCGGAATCACACACAAACACCCTACCACAATCGAGCCCCTTTTGTGCAAATGTCTGTATCAATTTACGCAAGCGGCGATGATTCCATTTTCTCCTTGCTCTCTCCCCTCTCCCCACATTTTCCTATCTTTAGGGCAGGTTTAAAAAATTGCAGTCATCCTTTTTCTCTCTCATCCACCCCCCCCCCTTTTCCTGGAAAGAAAAAGGGGGGGGGGAATAAACACACACCCCTCCATCTCCCAAAAAGTGTCCCTTCCTGGCTGACATTGGGATGAATGGGGGTGTTGGATTGGGGGGGGGGAGAGAGAGATGCCCCCTCTTTGCTGCTGGAATTCGGGTGCTGCAAGAGGTGGGTTTAAAAATAATAATATTTTAGATAACCAGTTCTCTCTCCCTTTCCCCCGTTCCCCTCCCAGCTGTGTGAGAAACCCCGGATCCAACGGAAATCCGTGCTTTTCCATGCCGGATACGCGGCTTGCAAAAGCTCTCTCTGGCCGCTGGAAAGGGGGAGGCGGCGGAGAGAGGAATGGGACCCGATGGTCACAGCAGTAGGGGAGGGAGAAGGATCTTTCGCGGTGGGGGGGGGGGTGGGCTGGGGGAAGGAGGAAGAGCTTCTGCATCCTTCAAAACCAAGACCTAACCTTGCCTTCTCTTCTGATTCAAGGATCCGGAGGCACGTAAGTCGCTTTCTTTTGTTACAAAACCCCCTTTTCCAGCGGTGGGGATAACGTAGAACCAAGTTGCCGGCGGCGGAGGGGGCGGGGGAGGAAAAGGAATATATTGATGGGGGCTACCTGCTTCGTTCCTTCGGGGACTCCAGCTGGCAAAAGCAAGGAGGGCTCGGGTTTTTATTTTCCTGCCTTCACTAGGAAATATCCAACCCCCCCCCCCTTTGCCAAAACATGCGTCAAACCCATCCACAACAGCAGCACCCCACTTCCTTTCTAAAATCTGGACACAGAACCGTTTCCTTGAGTTTATGGGGGCTGGAGGGGGGGTTGCTATTGGAAATGTGGGGGTGTCTCACCCCACCAGATGTTTCAGATACACATTTAGATGTTTCAGATACGATGGGGGGAAATATTCATTCTGTCTCCCCACCCCCCCTCAAGAGCCTTCCTTCCTTTCCCTTAGAGTCTCTTCGATTATGATTAATTCTATTTTTTTTTTTTTTTGCAACAGTTTTTGACTGCAGGAAGGGAGGAAAATGGTTGGCTGGCATAGAAGAGAGACAGCCATGAGGCTCAGACCAGCCGACAACGGAAGCCTTGCAATGCATTCCTAAGGAAACTGTTGGATCCTTACACACACACGGAAAAAACACACACCCCACATTTGCACAAGGGGGAGAAAAGAACCCTGAAAACACCTCAGCCCTGCTGATTTCCTACCCGTTGCTCTAGAGTAAGCAGCCTCGAGGGGGTGATGACGCACATGGGGGGGGGGGTGGCAGGATTCTTGGAAGGGATGCGCTTAAAAGACTCACCTCCATGGACCTGGGGGAAAAATGGGTTTGATGGCTATTGACCGGGCTTGGGGTGTGTGGGGTTTTCTTTTTTTAATTTGATGGGGTGGGGAGACTCTTATCTGGAAAGCTGAATGATCAGATTTGCTCTCGGAGAACTGGACGGTGTAGAATTTTCATAGCAGCATTCTCCTAAACCGTCGCTGTCTTTGTATAATGTAAGGTCGAAAGTGTCTCTATGTGTATATGTATATTTGTATGTGTCTGTGTGTAATGCTATGGAATACAGTTGTGTGAGGGAGAGGGGTTTATCATATGCAAACCTCTTGGGAATGACTTGTGCAAGAAAGCTGAGATTCTTGCTTTCTCCAACCTGGTGCCCCCCCAGCTGGTTTGGGCTACAACTCCCACCCTCCAGCTGGGAAGGCTGTAGAGAGTTGTAGAGCAAAGGAGCTTGGACTGGGGGGTCTCCAGAGCAACGTTGCCCACTCTGGCCACTCCACAACAACAATCTCCTTGTGGAGATTCACCAAAGTCCCGCTCTGAACATTTTCCGGGAGCATTGCAGGGATTTGTTTATTTAAGTTGGGGCAGGGAGTTAATCTTCTCGGGCTCAAATTTAACCTGGCTGTATTTTATAACACGTATTTTTTAAAAATACGTCCTCCCAGAGGTTGGGCATTTTAATAAACAAACCTGTGGTATTACCTTGCTATCATAGAATTGTAGAGGAAAAGAACCCAAGGAAGGGCTGTCTACCTCGGCCCCCTGCATTGCAGAAATCATGGCTAAAGAATCTGACGAATGGCCACCCAACCTCTCTGTATAATATCTTCTAAGGAAGGTTGAGTGTTGCACATTTGAATGGATGCATAAAGTGCTGCTAGATCAGGCAGTTTCTTTTCGTTTTAGTCCAGCATCGTGTGTGTGTGTGTGTGTGAGAGAGAGAGAGAGAGAGAGAGAGAGAGAGGGTCATAGAATTGCAGAGTTCATAGAATCATAGAGTTGGAAGAGACCACAAGGGCCATCGAGTCCAACCCCCTGCCAAGCAGGAAACACCATCAGAGCACTCCTGACATATGGTGGTCAAGCCTCTGCTTAAAGACCTCCAAAGAAGGAGACTCCACCACACTCCTTGGCAGCAAATTCCACTGTCAAACAGCTCTTACTGTCAGGAAGTTCTTCCTAATGTTTAGGTGGAATCTTCTTTCTTGTAGTTTGGATCCATTGCTCCGTGTCCGCTTCTCTGGAGCAGCAGAAAACAACCTTTCTCCCTCCTCTATATGACATCCTTTTATATATTTGAACATGGCTATCATATCACCCCTTAACCTCCTCTTCTCCAGGCTAAACATGCCCAGCTCCCTTAGCCGTTCCTCATAAGGCATCGTTTCCAGGCCTTTGACCATTTTGGTTCCCCTCCTCTGGACACGTTCCAGTTTGTCAGTGTCCTTCTTGAACTGTGGTGCCCAGAACTGGACACAGTACTCCAGGTGAGGTCTGACCAGAGCAGAATACAGTGGCACTATTACTTCCCTTGAGCTAGATGCTATACTCCTATTGATGCAGCCCAGAATTGCATTGGCTTTTTTAGCTGGCGTGTCACACTGTTGGCTCATGTCAAGTTTGTGGTCAACCAAGACTCCTAGATCCTTTTCACATCTACTGCTCTCAAGCCAGGTGTCACCCATCTTGTATTTGTGCCTCTCATTTTTTTTGCCCAAGTGCAATACTTTACATTTCTCCCTGTTAAAATTCATCTTGTTTGTTTTGGCCCAGTTCTCTAATCTGTCAAGGTCGTTTTGAAGTGTGATCCTGTCCTCTGGGGTGTTAGCCACTCCTCACAGTTTGGTGTCATCTGCAAATTTGATCAGGATGCCCTTGAGTCCATCATCCAAGTCGTTGATAAAGATGTTGAATAAGACCGGGCCCAAGACAGAACCCTGTGGCACCCCACTAGTCACTCTTCTCCAGGATGAAGAGGAACCATTGATGAGCACCCTTTGGGTCCGGTCAGTCAGCCAGTTACAAATCCACTGAGTGGTAGCATAGTCAAGACCGCATTTTACCAGCTTCTTTACAAGAATATCATGGGGCACCTTGTCAAATGCCTTGCTGAAATCAAGGTAGGCTACATCCACTGCGTTCCCTTCATCTACCAGGCTTGTAATTCTGTCAAAAAACGAGATCAGGTTAGTCTGACATGACTTATTTTTCAGAAATCCATGCTGACTATTGGTGATCACAGCATTCCTTTCTAGGTGCTCACAGACTGTTTGCTTAATGCTCTGCTCCAGAATCTTCCCTGGTATTGATGTCAGACTGACCAGGCGGTCATTATTTGGGTCCTCTCTTTCCCCCTTTTTGAAAATAGGGACAACATTTGCCCTCCTCCAGTCTGCCGTGTTCCCAAGGATCATTTAGTCCAACCCCCTGCAATGCAGGAATCTCAGCTAAAGCATCCATGACAGATTTGCCATCCACCGCAGTCCATGCTGCTAAAACAAAACACTGAGACTTTCTTCTAGCCAAGGCTTTGCTGGAAGTCATGAACCTTGTTGGCTCTGGAAACCTGTGAATCTGTTTGTTGGTGCCTCATGCTCAGGTCGTCAGGCGGGTGTGTGGGTTGAATCAGTGCCCCAAACTGGGGAAAGGGTTACCATCGGAGTCAAACGGTAAATCCGCAAGGTGCCATCTTTTCAGTAGGCAGAGACCTTACAGGCTGAAACCCTCTTTCGCGGGGCTGCATCTATATAATCTTGGGTGGCCAATAGCAAGGGGAGGGGTATGTCAGTGGGTGGGGCATGTGAAGCCCACCCTCCCACTGGGGAGGAGCCAGCCAATCCTAACCCTCCTCTCTCTCTCTGTGTCTTCCCCATCTCCAGGTGGACAAGATGCTTTAGCCTCCTGACTCTAGCACCGTGTCGAGCTCCTCCTACCCCTTCGCAGCCATGCCGCCGCGCCCCTCGTCCGGGGAGCTGTGGGGGCTCCACCTCATGCCCCCGCGGATCATGGTGGACTGCTGCCTCCCCAACGGCATGATCGTCACGCTGGAGTGCCTGCGCGAAGCCACGCTCCTGGGCATCAAGCACGACCTTTTCAAGGAGGCCAGGAAATACCCCCTTTTCCACTTGCTGCAGGTGAGCCGACCCCGGGCAGCTAAGCAAATGGGAGGCCGGGAGAGGAAAAGCTTCAACCCCCACTCTGCAGGAGAGGGATTTAGTGAGCCAGGAGCAAGGACCTCTGGCTTAAAATGAGTTGCCAGTGTGAGGCAGCAGCAAAAAAGGCTAATGCAATTCTAGGTGGCATCAACAGAAGTCCAGTATTCATGTGAAGTAATTGTTGCTGTTGTTGAGTCGTTTAGTCTTGTCCGACTCTTCGTGGCCCCCTGGACCAGAGCACGCCAGGCACTCTTGTCTTCCACTGCCTCCCGCAGTTTGGTCAAACTCACGCTGGTAGCTTCGAGAAAACTGTCCAACCATCTCGTCCTCTGTCGTCCCCTTCTCCTTCTGCCCTCCATCTTTCCCAACACCAGGGTCTTTTCCAGGGAGTCTTCTCTTCTCATGAGGTGGCCAAAGTATTGGAGCCTCAGCTTCACGATCTGTCCTTCCAGTGAGCACTCAGGGCTGATTTCCTTCAGAATGGAGAAGTTTGATCTTCTTGCAGTCCATGGGACTCTCAAGTCTCCTCCAGCACCATATTTCAAAAGCATCAATTCTTCAGCCTTCTTTATGGTCCAGCTCTCACTTCCATACATCACTAAGTGAAGTAACAGTATCACTCTCTTCTGCCTTGGTCAGACCACACCGGAAGTGCTGTATGCAATTCTGGGCACCTCAGTTTAAGAACAATATTGACAAGCTGGAAGGTGTGCAGAGGAGGGCGACCAAGATGATCAAGGGTCTGGAAACCAGGCCTGATGAGGAACGGTTGAGGGAGCTGGGTGTGTTTAGAAGGGAGAAGACTGAGAGATGATAGGATAGCCATCTCTAAATACCTGAAGGGTTGTCACATGGAAGATGGAGCAAACTTGTTTTCCACTGCTCTGGAGGGCAGAGAATCCGAACCAACGGATTCAAGTTATAAGCGAAGGCTGGGAGAGACTCTCAATAAACAATAAACACACAAGACGTAACTGGATGTACGTTTGAAAAAATAATATATACTATTCATTGTATTGAACTGTAGATTTCAACAGAAGTAACTCAAAACGAAAAAAGTAGAAGCCCAGTGGATCAGTTCATTCTCTAATCAGTTTATGCATAAGGTCCATATATGGGAAAGTGTCTATTCCACCTGTCTGTTCATAAAGTCCAACAATCCACACGAAAGGTTGTTGCAGTTCCACAGAATCCTTTCACAGAGTCTAAGACGAGGATTTCCGGAATATTGGCCTTGTTTTCGCCATCTTGGGCTTCATCAGTAGTACAAACTCTAAGTAATGCAAATAAATACTATATCGTAATCTCATATATTTTACAGCAAAATTAATATAAAAACCGTCAACAACTGAACATACCATATATGATATCACAGGACAGTTGTTCTTATAGCATAGTAGTAGCTGCTGTAAGCAGCAGCTTTTACAGAGTAGAGTTATGTGGACAAGCACAATATTGATTCAAGTAACTTTTGGGTGAGACTCTCTGCTTGAAAGAGCCACTTCTGCCACTCAGTGTAGACCAGATTGAGCTAGATGGACCAAGGGTCTGACTAAGGAGAAGGCATCTTCCTATGTTTCCCTTTTTCATCCATCAGTTTCCTTTCGAAGGTATCTAAGCCCATTGCCACACCTTGTGGCAATGAGTTCCATAAGCCAGCGGTGCATTTTGTATGACGAAGTTACTTCCCTTCTGCTCTTCCTGTACCTATCCCCACATCAATACCGCTGGGCGACCCTGCATTCTAGCATTATGAGAGAGGAAGGAAGGAAGACATAGAATGACAGGATCATACAATCACAGAATTGAAGAGTTGGAAGGGACCCCCAAGGGCCATCTAGTCTCATCCCTGACGATGTATCTGGGAAACGATTGGGTTAGGGAAGGAAGTCTAGTGCATGGGAAGATGGGTCCCTGGGAGGTGTTCAGTGTCTCCCTTTGCTTCCCCACCCAGGAGGAATCTTCCTACATCTTCGTAGGGGTGACGCAGGAAGCCGAGAGGGAAGAATTCTTCGACGAGTCCCGGCGCCTTTGCGACCTCCGTCTCTTCCAGCCCATCCTGAAGGTCATTGAGCCGGTGGGAAACCGGGAGGAAAAGATCCTCAACCGGGAAATCGGTGAGTCCGAGGCCAAGCTAGACAAGGGGGGGGCAGTCGAGTGGTACCCAGAAGGCTTGATGGTCAAGCGTCCCTCCTTTGCTCCCAGGGTTTGCGATCGGGATGCCCATCTGTGAATTCGAGCTGGTCAAGGACCCAGAGGTGCAGGAATTTCGGCGGAACATCCTGTCGGTTTGCCGTGAAGCCGTGGAGACCCGGGGATCTGCAGGGCCCCCGAGTCAGGCTCTGTATGTCTACCCCCCCAATGTGGAATCCAGCCCAGAGTTGCCCAAACACGTGTACAGCAAACTGGACAAAGGTAAACAGGGGCTTTAGAGGCAGAGGGACAGGAATTGGGTGTGTTTCTATAGCATGCATTTAATTTTTACGATGGAGGGGCAAAAGGTCTTGGCGAGGAGGCATCGTTGTGTGTTTTTAAAATCTGGGGAAAGGAGAAATGTGGCCGGAGGAGAGATACCACTTTCCCCCTGAGTGAACGCAATTAGATTAATTTCCTGATGGCTTCCCTTCAAAGGACCATTGTAGGTTCAGGTCTTTGTGACCTGTTTCTGCTGTTAGTCTTTGTGAGAACGGAAGTTCAGTTAGGAGAGCAAGGATATGCCTGGGGTCCATTTTTCCTCACCGGATTTCCCCTTGTGATGCGTTGCGCACAAGACACATCGTATGGGGACTTTGGCGAGGAAAAATGGCGGGAGCCACAGCAGCAAGCAGTAAGCAGCTCCTGGAGCCAGCCAGAGCCAACTGCGCCACCAGGTTGGCTCCGGGCTGCTGAGGCTGCTCTTTCCCGGGGACAGATTTGCAATTCTGGGGACAGAATTTGTCCGGGGACAGATTTGCAAATCCGGGGATGGGATTTGTCCGGGGACAAATTTGCAAATCCGGGGACTGTCCCCGGGAACGTCTGGTAACCCTACTGTAGAGTAGGCCAGGCTGAGAGCTAGTGACTTCTCCAGAGGGTCCTCCTATTCCCAGTGGCGTAGCGTGGGTTGTCAGCACCCGGGGCAAGGCAAGTAATTTGCGCCCCCCCGCTGCACTGTCCCTCCCCCAGATAGTCCCTCGCTCTCTCTCCGCACCGCACCGCACGCCTGGCACCCTCCCCTCCACAGTGGGCGGCGACCCGGCGGCTCGGATCGGATTCGCACAGCCAGCACTGCAGTGAGAGAGAGCGAGTGAGCCAGGTAGGGGCAGAGAGCTGTGAGTGCGAGCGCCCCCCCCCCAGATGTTGCGCCCGGTGCGGCCGGCCCCCCTGCACCCCCCCACACTACGCCACTGCCTGTTCCCTCCCCCCCCCGGCCACGTTGACCATGCGCTCTCTCTCTTTCTCTCTTTCTCCGCCGCACCATACCAGCTCACCCGAATGACAGTTCCTTGTCCTGCTTTTCCCCCCCACCCTCCTTCCGTCTCCTGAAGGTCGGATCATAGTTACCATTTGGGTTATTGTGTCTCCAAACAACGACAAACAGAAATACACCCTCAAGACCCCCCACGACGCTCTTCCGGAGCAGGTGATCGCTGAGGCCATCCGGAAGAAGACGCGGAGCATGCACCTCTCGCCGGAGCAGCTGCGCCTCTGCGTGCAGGAGTACCAGGGGAAGTACCTCCTCAAGGTGTGCGGCTGCGACGAGTACTTGCTGGAGAAATACCCGCTAAGCCAGTACAAGGTGAGGGGGCCCATCCTGCCCACAGCCCCGCCTCCCTCCCTTCCACACCCCACGCCACTCACTGCCTCCCTCTCCCTGCCGCCCCCCTCAGTACATGAGGAACTGCATCACCATCGGCCGCCTGCCCCACCTGATGCTCATGAGCAAGGAGAGCCTCTACAGCCAGCTGCCCGCCAACGTCTTTGTGCTGCCCTCCTACGCCCGCCGCTCGGCCACCTCTTCCCACGTCAACGGAGACGTCCCCACCAAGTCGCTCTGGTCCATCAACAGCCTGCTGCGCATCAAGATCCTGTGCGCCACCTACGTCAACGTCAACATCCGGGATATCGATAAGGTTGTGGGGGGAAAGGAGCAAGGGAAGCCAGGCATCCGGGTTTCGCCAGGGAGGGAGGAGGGGGCCATACAAATCGCATCGCACAGACCGACTCCCTGTTTATTTTTTATATTTCCCATTTATTACATTTATATACAAAGCAAAACAAAGGGTGGCAAATTTTGCTAAATTTATTCTCATAGTTGTCAACCGTCCCTTATTTGGCAGGACAGTCCCTTATCCCAGCGCCATATCCCGCTGCTGTCCCTTATTGATGATGTCCCTTAAATTTCCCGGATTTCAAAGGAAGCAGCTCCTGTCCCTCCCTCCCTCCCGGCCAGGGAGGAGGGAGGCTCCAGCTGTGTTGCTTGGCTGCGTTGCTCACCCAATAAGGAGTCTAAGAACGACTGGGGGGTGGAGCTTGCATGCCTTGTGCCAATCAAATCGGCCGCCTTGCCTGGGGACTCGCCTTTGCTCAGCGCTTCCCAGCGGAGAGGGGACGGTGGTTTTCCTTGCTGCATCCCCTTTGCCGGGTTGCTGCGCTGTGGGGACCACCGCTTGAGGCTTCGTTTGGCTGCTGGCTGGGCTTTCTGCCTTTGGCTCGGAGGGGTTCAGAAGTTGAACATACCTGTGCTTGGAAAATCCCTTATTTTGGCTGCTGATCCCTTATTTTCAAGGCTGCTGGCCCCTTATTTTCAAATCTGTAAGTTGACAGATATGTTTATTCTGTGGGAGGGTGGCTCCTTGGAGAGGAAGGGGCCAGTGGCGTTAAGAGCAGGAGAACCCCCCCCCCCAACTCTTTCCTCTCTTCCTCTTAGGAGTCATAGAATTGTGGAGTTGGAAGGGACCTTGAGGGTCCAAACCCCTGCAATTCTGGAATCTCAGCTAAAGCATCCCTGATTCCGATAGCCACCCAACCTCTGTTTAAAAACATCCGAGAAAGGAGAATCCACAACCTCGGAGTCCATTCCACAGTCGAACAGCTCAGACCGCCAGAAAGTTCTTCCCAGTGTTTAGTTGGAATCTCCTTTCTTGTAACTTGAATCCATTGAATCCCTTTCCAGATCTACGTCCGGACGGGGATTTTCCACGGCGGGGAGCCCCTTTGCGACAACGTCAACACGCAGCGCGTTCCGTGTTCCAACCCTCGGTAACTGTGGCGTAACTAACGGGGAGCTGCCTTAATAATAATAATAATTATAAATTTTATTTATATCCCGCCCTCCCCAGCCGAAGCCGGGCTCAGGGCGGCTAACAACAATTAAATAATCAAACAATCAAATAATCCAACATTCTAAAAACATTCCATTATAAAAATTAATTAAAATCAAATTAATGGCAACCGTTAAGCAAAATTCTGTGCAGGTTGCCAGAGGAGGGAGTCAGGCTGGGCCCTGACCAAAGGCCTGGTGGAACAACTCTGACCTTATACTGACCCAGGGCGTTGGGGGTCCACCTCGCTCAGAACAGCCTTAATTGAGATCTGTGGCTTTCAGAATTTCAGGCAGGGGGGTATTTTCCAACCCTGCCTAGAGAAACCATTGAGTATTTGACCTGGGACCCCTTTTTGCATGCAAAGCTTAAACTGCCCTTCTCTGGTGGGGGAAGGAGAAAAGTATGGGGACGAGGGGATCCGGCGCCATGAAGAGGGTGGTGGGGGTGAGTTTCCTCTGCAGCCCCCCCTGTAGTGACACCCCACTCCCCCTCTTCCTCACTGCCAGGTGGAATGAGTGGCTGTCGTACGACATCTATCTCACCGACTTGCCCCGGGCTGCCCGACTCTGCGTTTCAATCTGCTCAGTGAAAGGCCGGAAAGGGGCCAAGGAGGTGAGCCGGGATTTGGGATTTCCCCGTGGTTTAATTCAAGGGTCAGCTGAGCCCTGTAGGATGCTGGTTCGCCCTGAGTCAGAGCATTAGTTCATTCAGCTCAATATTAAATATAACAAAGACAAGCAGTGGCTCTTCAGGGTTTCAGACATTCGTCTCTCAGCCCTGCCTGGGATTGAACCTGGGACCTTGCAAACCAGGTGCTCTCCCACTGAGCTGTGGCCCTGCCTTAATCCTTGAATGTGTAAAAGGGGGGTGAAGAAGAGAGCACAGCTGAGGATGAGCACAAGCCCTAGGCCATGGGTATGCAAACTAAGGCCCGGGGGACCGGATCCGGCCCAATCGCCTTCTAAATCTGGCCCACGGACAGTCTGGGAATTGGCGTGTTTTTACATGAGTAGAATGTGTGCTTTTATTTAAAATGCATCTCTGGGTTATTTGTGGGGCATAGGAATTTGTTCATTCCCCCCCCCCATATAGTCTGGCCCCCACAAGGTCTGAGGGACAGTGGACCGGCCCCCTGTTGAAAAAGTTTACTGATCCCTGCGGGCCTAGGCCTTCCTCCACACTGCAGCTACAGGTTAGGGGTCAGGCGGTTTTAGGAGCCCCAGCACCTCTTTTCTTTTGGGGAAATTAAGTTCATCCTGCAAACCAAGACACCTGGATTGTCTGTGATGGGGAATCTTGGGAGGGGTGAGGTCTTCAACCGGCTGGTTGGGACACATGACCAGTGGCGTAGCGTGGGTTGTCAGCACCCGGGGCAAGGCAAGTAATTTGTGCCCCCTAACCCGGGGCAAGTAATTTGCGCCCCCCCCGCTGCACTTCCCCTCCCCCAGATAGTCGCTCTCTCTCTCTCCGCACCGCACCGCACGCCTGGCACCCTCCCCTCCACAGTGGGCGGCGACCCGGCGGCTTGGATCGGATTCGCACAGCCAGCACTGCAGTGAGAGAGAGAGAGTGAGCCAGGTAGGGGCAGAGAGCTGCGAGTGCGAGCGCCCCCCCCCAGATGTTGTGCCCGGTGCGGCCGGCCCCCCCTGCACCCCCCACGCTACGCCACTGCACATGACAGAGTTCCGGCCTGATTCAAGGTGGGTCACAGCAGCAGCCCTCCTGCCTTGCAAATAAATGTTTTAAAAAAGAAAGAAGTGGTTCTCCAAATACATGTTTGGGTTAAAGGTGGGTCCCCAGTCTAAAAAAGACTGAAGACTGCTGTTTGAGAGTCCGCTAGCTTAAGGGACGGAGGCACGCCTTCTGCGCTCTGACTCAGCCCCCCATGCTCTCTCTGCCCCCTTGCCTAACAGGAGCACTGCCCCCTGGCCTGGGGCAACGTCAACCTCTTTGATTACAAAGACACGCTGGTGGCTGGGAAAATGGCTCTGAACCTTTGGCCTGTTCCCCATGGCCTGGAGGATTTGCTGAACCCCATTGGAGTGGGGGGCTCCAACCCCAATAAAGTGAGTCTGCTAGTCTACCTTACAATACCGTTGTTGTTGTTGTTTTGTTATTGCATTGCTTTTTGTCCAAGTTAGGTTTTTATTACTGTTTGTAGCCAGGGGCCATTACAATATGGACATAAAACACATATGTGCAAAACACACATAACCGATCCAATTAGAGTACAAATAAGCTGGATTTAAAATGCTCCATTGGGTTAAAAGCTTCCCTTAACATGTAGCCCTGATCTGAGTGAGAAAGGCCTCTCTTTATCTTTTTTGCAGCTAGTGCAAATAAAGCGGCCTTTAACTAATGCCTGTTTCTGCATCAGCCTGCAGCCACCTTATCTTAAAACCATCTGGTTAGCCTTCCAAGAAAGTCTGAAAAGGGAGAATAAAGGCTTGTCCCGCTCTTTCTAGGCACAAGTCCACGCTTAAAAGCTTTGTGTCTGATCGTTTTTGGGTTTCTTTTGCCCTTTCAAAAACCCACTCTCTAGTGCTCAATCGGAACAAAAGTCAATTTGTGTTTTCCATGGATCGTCGTTGGCTCCGATTAAGCTTTAAAGGGTGGGTTTTCTCAGGGAAAGCTCTGGGGCAGAAAATAGGTGCTCAGACAAGGAGCTTTAAAGCACAGATCATGCCTGGAAAGAGCAGAGGAAGTGTGGATAAGCTCTAATCAGAACCCTTGGTGGATTTATAAATAATAATATAAGATATAGTGCACTACGTCTTCAATTTGTTCTCCATAAGAGTACATATGTACACAGAAACATTCCTTTACTAGCTTCTTATAAAACCTGCTTTGGGCTCCTCCACGCATCCTTTTTATTCTGCATTCATAACGACTTGTGCTCATCATGGTTTCAGGGTAAGGTAAAGGGACCCCTGAGCATTAGGTCCAGTCGTGGCCGACTCTGGGGTTGTGGCGCTCATCTCGCTTTGTTGGCCGAGGGAGCCGGCGTCCAGCTTCCGGGTCATGTGGCCACCATGACTAAGCTGCTTCTGGTGAACCAGAGCAGCGCATGGAAACACCATTTACCTTCCTGTCCATTTATCTACTTGCACTTTGACGTGCTTTTGAGCTGCTAGGTTGGCAGGAGCAGGGACCGAGCAACGGAAGCTCACCCCGTCGCTGGGATTCGAACCACTGACCTTCTGATCGGCAAGGCCTAGGCTCTGTGGTTTAACCCACAGCACCACCCGCGTCCCAGTTATACACAAACTCGCTTTCAATACCATTTGCTCCCGCAAAAGGTTTCCAAATTAATAAACTCCTTCGTTGCCAATTGGCACAGGTGCCCCCCGCAACTTCCTGCTAAAATCCTGCAGCTTTTCATCCTGGAAACATTAAAGAGGACCCTGTACTTGCCCTACATTTGTAAGATTCAGGATAAAAGAAGGCCTTCACGCAGCGCATAGTTAAAATTACGGAGGCACAGGAGGCAGCAATGGCCACCAACTTGGATGGCCTTAAAGGAGGCTTTTGGTTTTCCCTTTGGGGCATCTGCGTGGTCACTGAGAGAACAGGCTGCTGGGCTAGAAGAGCCATGGATCTGATCCAGCCGGCTATTATTAGCTTCTTACACACCTGCGATCTCATCCCCTTTGCTTTCCCCTCTGTAGGAGACCCCGTGCCTTGAGCTGGAATTCACTTGGTACAGCCACACCGTCAAATTTGCTGATGCCACCGAGATAGAGGAGCACGCCAACTGGGCCATGTCCCGGGAGCTTGGGCTCAACTACTGTATGGTGGGACTGGTAAGAGATCCAACTCCATCCTAGGACTGTAGGGGGGGGAGAAATGGCTCTCGTGGGCAGAAAGAAAGGGGCGTCTGACTTACTCGGATAGGTCTCCCTGTTCCATGGCACTCACTTTCCTAGGCTTGGGGGTGAGAAGGCAAGGCAATGCCACAGGACACTTTAGCCTTCCCCAATTGAGTGCCGTCTGAATGTTGTTGGACTACAACTCCCATCAGCCACAGTCTAGGGCTGATGGGAGTTGTAGTCCTCAGCATCCAGAACAGTGGGCAGTAGTGCCCCTTGGGGGGGGGCGTTACTTAGGCACTAGGAGGCACGTGGGCAGCAGGAGGGCGCTGGAGGTGGAAATGACTACAGGGTCTGAAAAGCTGGTATCGCCGGATCAAGCTCATCCATTTTGCTGAATTAATTAAGCTACATGTTTTTAACTGGATTTTGAATAAGTGTGCAATTCATTGTTCCTGTTTTGAATTTTACGGTGTCATTATCTCCCTTAGGAGGTTGTGCAAACCGCAACACTGAATAGTGCCTTTTGTAGGGTAGAGGGCAAGGGGGGTGAGCTTTTATAGGGCAAAGGCTAGTTTGGAAACCACTGGTCTGGAGGGCACCAGATTGGGGAAGGCTGGGAAACACATTAAGGCTTCTTCTTCTTCTTCTTGTCAGATAAAAAAACAATGCTGCAAGAGAAACGAGAGAGAAAAGTTCCCTCGTTTCCATAGTGAAACCTTTCCTAGTCAAGAGAGTAGATCTATATATATTTAGCTGAAGCGCCTGGCAGGGAAACCAAATGTAGGACACATGGATACAAGGCCCCGGTTTTGCAGCTGGGTTTGTTAACTTGCCAGGGATTGTTCCACTGTATAGGAAGCATCTCGGAGGCTACACATCTCTGATCTGGGAGGGACTGGCCGGCCAAGTGATAGAGAGAGGGAGGGATGGGAAGGAGCCAAACGGGGGGTTCTGAACCAGGGTGATAACCTTCTGCTTCTGTTGCCTCCTTTGTCCAGAGCAACCGCCTGGCCCGGGACAGCTCCCTGGATGAGAGTGAGCTGGAGCAGCTGAGAAGCATCTGCAACCGAGACCCCCTTTCGGAGATCACGGAGCAAGAGAAGGACTTCCTGTGGCGACACCGGTGGGTGGGCGCCGGGGATCCTGGGTGATCTCTGTAGCGGGAGAGGGCCTCCTGCCAGATTTCTCCACCTCCCTGCTAGATGAGATTTGCACATTCAAAGGGAGGGGTGACTTATTTGTTTAAACAAAGAATAAATGACACTGGACCATCTTAAGGCAATGGGTGCCCGCCTCTGATGAAGAGAGCACAGCAGAGGTTATATTTTCTGAGAATCCTCCGAAAAAACAATCTCTTAAAGGACCTGTTGATGGCATTGCACTGTGGAGAGTGTATTAACTTATGGTCTGTGTGTGTGGTTTGGGAGCTGCATGGCCAGGGAAAAAACAATGCTGTCCAGGGTTGTAAAGACTGCAGAGAGAAGAACTGGGTGCACTCTTCCCACCTTAGATCAAATCTATGGTTCCAGGTGCCATAAGAAAGCTGCAGAGATAGCGCAGGATAGTGCGCACCCCAGAAATGATCTCTTTCAGGTTCTGCCTTCTGGAAGAAGGTCCAGGGTTATAAAGACCAGGATTAGCCGCCTGAGAAACAGTTTCTACGCAAATGCAATTCTGGTTCTAAACACAGCATAAGGAATCTGTATAGTACAGTGGTGCCCCGCAAGACGAATGCCTCGCAAGACGGAAAACCCGCTAGACGAAAGGGTTTTCCGTTTTGGAGGTGCTTCGCAAAACGAATTTCCTATGGGCTTGCTTCACAAGACGAAAATGTCTTGCGAGTTCCTGCGATTTTTTTTCGCTCCCCACCCCCTTTTTCTAAGGCACTAAGATGCTAATAGCCTTTTAGCAGCTAATCCGCTAATCCCTTAAGCCTTTAATAGCCGCTAATAGCCGCTAAACCGCTAATAGCGCTAATCCGCTAATAGGGTTGCTTCGCAAGACGAAAAAACCGCTAGACGAAGAGACTCGCGGAACGGATTCTTTTCGTCTTGCGAGGCACCACTGTACATTGTATTTTAAAATGGGGTTTCAGAGTTTTTAGGGGTTTTTGAATGTTTTATGTAGATTTTCATCGATTGGGACAAGGACAATAAAGATACCGTATATTGTATATGGTAAAGGCAGGCCTGCATGAAGACTGCATCTGTTAGCAGAATTAGTTCCAGTGGGTTAGCGCAGCAGATGGGATATGGAGCAGGACTCCTGGGTTTGTGAGCGGTGAGAACTGGAGGTCTGGGTCCTTTCTATCCCTCAGGGGTTCCTTATCTGTGATTCCTCTACTGCAGGGGGGTTCGACTAAATGATCCTTTAGCCCCCTTCTGATTCTACAGCCCTATGATTCTTTTTTCCCCTTCCAGGCACTACTGTGTCAACATCCCGGAGACCCTCCCTAAATTACTGCTGTCTGTCAAGTGGAATTCGCGGGACGAGGTGGCTCAGGTGAGACTAAGAGCTTTCTTGGGTGTCTCGTCAGAGACATAGGCCACCTTTCTCCTCAAAGCTCCTGGCTGGGATTGGATAATAATAATAATAATAATAATAATAATAATAATAATAATAATTTATTATTTATACCCTGCCTATCTGGCCGGATTTCCCCAGCCACTCTGGGCGGCTTCCAACAAAACACTAAAATACAATAACCTATTAAACATTAAAAGCTTCCCTAAACAGGGCTGCCTTCAGATGTCTTCTAAAAGTCTGGTAGTTGTTTATCTCTTTGACATCTGGTGGGAGGGAGTTCCACAGGGCGGGTGCCACCACCGAGAAGGCCCTCTGCCTGGTTCCCTGTGATGATTTCCTGCAAATCATTTCCCTTGTAATTCCCAACCTGTCTCTTCCTTCTCCCTCCGCAGATGTACTGCCTCCTCCGGGAATGGCCGCTGATTAAACCTGAGCTCTCCATGGAACTCCTCGACTGCAATTTCCCAGATCCGGTGGTGAGGGAGTTTGCTCTGAAATGCCTTGTGAAGGGCCTCACGGACGACAAGCTTTCCCAGTATCTCATTCAGCTGGTCCAGGTAACCATCTCTGGTGTTATTGACTGTTATGTACTGAATTGAATAGGATCCGAAAGGCAGCAGTCTGATTGGTCCTAGAACAATAGGATTCAGAATGCAGCAGTCAGATTGGTCCTAGAACAATAGGGTCCATAATGCAGCAGTCTGATTGGTCCTAGTACAATAGGATTCAGAATGCAGCAGTCTGATTGGTCCTAGAACAATAGGATTCAGAATGCAGCAGTCTGATTGGTCCTAGAACAATAGGGTCCATAATGCAGCAGTCTGATTGGTCCTAGAACAATAGGGTCCATAATGCAGCAGTCTGATTGGTCCTAGAACAATAGGATCCAGAATGCAGCAGTCTGATTGGTCCACAGGAGCCACCCAATCCAGCTCCAGGTGAAAGTGAATTCGCAACCAGATTGGCCTACAGGTGAATCCCGGAATTAGCCAATCACGTGGGGCCCATTGTTTAATAATGTATATAAAGCAGACATTCTGGGGGAACTTCCATTCTTCCTCCTCATCACTATGAGCTGAATAAAGAGCATGAAATCCACTCTTGACTCTGAGTATATTTCATTGACCATGGTTGGCTTTTTAAAATTATTATTCTATTCCTCGTAAGTTTGCCTTGAATGCATGCTAATCAGAGAGAGGGATATGAGTTGATAAACTCAATTAGACTTCGCCAACCTTGTGCCCTCTAGGCACTTTGGACCGCAATTCCCACCAGCCCTAGCTAGCATGGCCGTGCAGAGAAACAACAATGGGGATTTCTGCCTCTTGTGCGCTTTTTGTCCTGGCAGGACCAACATGGCGACAGGGCAAGCTGCACTCCTTCCGTGGCTCTTTCTCTTTTGCATGGCACGACACCCGCAAGCTAGAAATAAGCACACACACACACACCCTTTGACACCTTTGGAGCCAGCATGGTGTAGTGGTTAAGAGCGGTAGTCTCGTAATCTGGTGAACCGGGTTCGCTTCCCCGCTCCTCCGCATGCAGCTGCTGGGTGACCTTGGGCCAGTCACACTTCTCTGAAGCCTCTCAGCCCCACTCACCTCACAGAGTGTTTGTTGTGGGGGAGGAAGGGAAAGGAGAATGTTAGCCGCCTTGAGACTCCTTCGGGTAATGATAAAGCAGGATATCAGATCCAAACTCTTCTTCTTTGACTCTCCCCCTTGAAGGTTCTCAAGTATGAGCAATACCTGGACAACCCCTTGGCTCGCTTCCTGACCATGAAAGCCCTGACCAACCAGCGGATCGGACATTTTTACTTCTGGCATCTCAAGTAAGTGTCAGGATGAGAGATGTGGAACTGATTGGAGTGGTGGGAATAATAGAAGTGGAGCTGAGCAGGAAGTTTGCAAGTGTTTGGGTCGGCCCTCGGGACTTGGGGCAGCACCTTTGTTTACGCTGGGCTGAGTACACACCATGCATTTAAAGCGTCAAAACAATACGCCGCGCTGCGACATTTCATTGCAGCTCCCACTTGTGCGCTGTCACCATTACCGTCACCATCGCCAGCTCATTTGCGCGCATGCTGCTTTTCCGTGTTAGAGCCATGCTCAAAGCAGCTCACAGCTGCGTGCAGAATAAACGTTAGCAACATTTCGAGATGCTGCGTTAATGGTTACAAAGCAGAATGCAGTTTAAACAAGAAGTCACACTAATATCAGTCAAGAGGGCAAAGAAACATTGAAGCATCGTGATGTTGATGGGAGAATAAGGTTTAAATGGATAAAGGTAAATAAGTGAGTAAGCAGTGAAAGATGGGAAGAATTTGCTGATCTGATTAATAACTGGAATACAAAAAGGGAGGTGGGAGGAGGCCGAGGAAATAAGTTATTGAAAGAGGGAATTTGAAAAATGGAAATCTTTTCTTTTTGAATGTTTTTGTTTTTTGCTCTCTTTTTGTGTTGGTGGGGTGGAGGGAGGGTGTTTTTTAGGTATTTTTGGGTTGTTGTTTTTTCTCTTTTTTCCCTCTCTTTCTTTTTTCTATTTTGTTGTATTTGGTTTTGTTGTTCTTGTAATTTTGTTTTTGCATTTACGGAAAATCTAATAAATATTATTAAAAAAGAAAAAAGAAACACTGAAGCAATGCCTAACAATAAAATAAAATTTAGAAATCCAAATCGCAGCAGCAACAATATCCAAGGCAGGTGGAGACACTTGTCCTTGATGGTTCCAGCAGACTCCCCAGTAGCAATGTGCTGTAGGAGGGTACTGTAGTTCCACTGAGCTACTATCCCTCCCCAGTCCTAGAAACTACTACTACTACTACTACTACTACTACTACTAATTTATTAATTATACCCTGCCCATCTGGCTGGGTTTCCCCAGCCACTCTGGGCGGCTTCCAACAGAATATTAAAATACAATAATCTATTAAACATTAAAAGCTTCCCTAAACAGGACTGCCTTCAGATGTCTTCTAAAAGTCTGGTAGTTGTTTTTCTCTTTGACATCTGGTGGGAGGGCGTTCCACAGGCCGGGCGCCACCACCGAGAAGGCCCTCTGCCTGGTTCCCTGTAACTTGGCTTCTCGCAGGGAGGGAACCGCCAGAAGGCCCTCGGAGCTGGATCTCAGTGTCCGGGCAGAACGAAGGGGGTGGAGACGCTCCTTCAGGTCTACTGGACCGAGGCCATTTAGGGCTTTCAAGGTCAGCACCAACACTTTGAATTGTGCTTGGAAACGTACATAGAAGTGTATGGTTGTCCATCCACCTGCAGTGCTGGAACCACAAGTAAATATTCCATGACCACCCAAGGAAGGAGAGCCTTGCAAGGGAGCCCCGTTTCAGTGCGGCGGTCACAGGAATCAAGCCGACGTGGGTCTTTCAGAATGGGCTGGGTTGGGGGTAATGGGCTCCGAGTCGGAACTTTGTTGCCTCCCGCAGGTCAGAGATGCACAGCAAGCCCGTCTCTCAGCGCTTTGGGCTGATGCTGGAGGCCTTTTGCCGGGGCTGCGGGATGTACCTCAAGCACCTGAACAGGCAGGTGGAGGCCATGGAGAAACTCATCAACCTCACCGACATCCTCAAGCAAGAGAAGAAAGACGAGACGCAGAAGGTACCTGCCTTGGACCCCCAAGTCCCCCTCCAAGCTGCGCTGCTGCTCATTGCCTCCACAACGAGACAGCCAAATAGAGCCCAACACACACACACTCGTTCAGAGGGGTTAAGTCAAGTCTTGCGTTCTGGGGGAGAAGGTGGAGGAGGGTGGGTGCAATGAAACCTACAAACCTCACGCCCCACTTTTGGCCAAATAATCCCGCTTCACCTGCCTGTAGCCTTTTAAAAACTGCCTAAAGAGGCTGTCAGGAAAGCCAAGGAGGGCACCTTAAAAGCCCTCCCTGCTTCCCTGCTGTAACTCAATCCCCGGCCCAGACTGCTCTCCTCTATTCTGAGCATAGCTGTCAATCATTTCCCTTTTTTAAAGGGAAATTCCCTTATTCCGAATAGGATTCCTTGCAAGAAAAGGGAAAAGTGGACAGCTATGATCCTGAGTAGGCAAACCAAGGAGAAAGCCCTAGGACTCAAAAGAAACCAGCAAATCTTAAACCGCAGCAATATTTGCGGCACCTTGAAAGTTTTAACTAATTTCATTACAGCCATAAACTTTTTGGGGCTTCGTCCATGAAAGGTTATGCTGTAATACAGCTGTAATAATACACCGGTGTTGGAAGATTCAGGGCAGATCAAAGGCCTTCCTGCAGCGCGCAGTTAAACTATGGAGATTGCTCCTACAAGAGGCAGGGGTGGCCACCAACTAAGATGGCTTTGAAAGGGGATTGGACAAATTCATGAAGGAGGCGAGGGCTATCGGTGGCTACTTACCAGGGTAGCTATGCTGTGCCTCTTCAGTTGGAGGCAGCGAAGCTTCTGAATACCGTGGTACCTCGCAAGACGAATGCCTCGCAAGACGAAAAACTCGCAAGACGAAATAGTTTTTTGTTTTTTGAGTTGCTTCGCAAGACGAATTTCCCTATGGGCTTGCTTCGCAAGACGAAAACGTCTTGCGCCTTTTTCTTAAAACCGTCAATGCATTCCTATGGGAAACCGTCAATGCATTTCCTATGGGAAACCGTGCTTCGCAAGACGAAAAATTCACAAGAGGAAAAAACTCGCAGAACGAATTAATTTCGTCCTGCGAGGCACCACTGTACCAGTTTCTGGGAACAGCAGGACAGGAGAATTGCTTGTGTGCTCAGGTCCTAATAATAATAATAATAATAATAATAATAATAATAATAATAATAATAATTTTTATTTATACCCTGCTCTCCCTGGGCAAAACCAGGCTCAGAGTGGCTAACATCAAGTATATAACACATTAACATAAAATCAGGCAATCAATTAAAATACACCCTGAAATCAGAACAAAATCCAATCGGATGGCAACCTGCAGATTAGGGTTGGGAACCTTAAATGCTTAAATGTAGAGCTAAGTCTTCCCTTTTCACTTGCTACACACAATCCTCCCTAATGGGCGCAGGTTAGAAAAGGGCTGGGCTGACGCTAGAAAAGGGCTGGGGTTCCAATAGGAACCTCATGAACACAGCTGCCTTCCTGCCACCATCCTAGCTTTCTGCTGGAGCAGAACTGTGGAGAAGGCCCAAAAAAGAAGTATTTGCTCCATCAACAAAACATAAGCAGATAATATACTGTATTTTTCACTCCATAAGACGCACCTGAGCATAAGACACACCTAGTTTTTAGAGGGGGAATGCAAGGGAAAAAATATTCTTTAAAGGGAGCGCTGAGCAGAGCCTGTATGCGTCCCAGGCTCTGCTCAGCGCTCCCTTTCACGAGCCGCGTGGAGCGTGTGCGCGGCACTTGCAGGCTTTTCCCCGAAGAGGGAGAAAATGGGCTGCCCTTCTCCCTCCTTGGGGAAAAGCCCCCAAGAGCCGCACACACGCTACATGCGGCTCTTTAAAGGGAGCGGAGTTCTTGGGGGCAGTGATCCCTCTTGCTGTCCTGGCTTATGGGATAGCCGCACGCAGCCTCTCCCGGGCAGCGGGATGAAGGCTCCCCCAGGAGCCGCGTTCTCTTTAAAGAGTGTGTGGAGGGTGTGTGCGGCTCTTGGGGGCTTTTCCCCAAGGAGGGAGAAGGGCAGCCCATTTTCTCCCTCTTCGGGGAAAAGCCTGCAAGCGCCGCACACACGCTCCACGCGCTCTTTAAAGGGAGCACTGAGCAGAGCCTCCCGCCTGCATTCGCTCCATAAGACGCGCACACATTTCCCCTTACTTTTTAGGAGGCGAAAAGTGTGTCTTATAGAGCGAAAAATACGGTACTATTGCTGTAGAAAAGAGCCTATTGTGGGTTTCCCATTGGGACATCTGGGTGAGAAACAGGATGTTGGACTAGATGGGCCATAGGCCTCATCCAGCAGGGCTCTTTTCATGTTCTTAAGTCTTTAAGGTGCCACAAGACCCGTTTTTGCTGCAGCAGATTAACCCAGCTCCCCGTCTGGGAAAGCTCGGCTGCGGTTAATTTTCCAAACAGAAGAGGTTCCGGGGCTCAGGCCTGCGTGGACACAGACCCGCTTCCCGTTGTGTGTGAGTGGCTGGGCTTACTGAGCTGTGTATGGAGACGCTTTGCAGAAGCTCAGGGGCTCTTTCTCTTCCTTTCTCTGTCCTCCTCGCCCTCCTCCCAAGATGCAGATGAAGTTCCTGGTGGAGCAGATGAGGAGGCCGGATTACATGGAGGCGCTTCAGGGCTTCATCTGTCCCCTCAACCCAGTGCACCAGCTGGGCAACCTCCGGTGAGACCAAGGGGAAGGTTTGGGCCATTTAAAGCAGCGGGGGTTGGAAAGTAGGGGGCAGGAAAGGGACCCGGACTCCTGGGTCCCCTGGAAGAGGGCTGGTGGCAGGGGGACAGCTCAAAGCAGCCTCCAAGCACACAGCTGTGACCAGATGTTCCCTCTGCTCCAGGTTGGATGAGTGCCGGATCATGTCTTCAGCCAAGCGCCCCTTGTGGCTCAACTGGGAGAATCCCGACATCATGTCCGAGCTGCTCTTCACGAACCACGAGATCATTTTTAAAAATGGAGATGGTGAGTGGGAAGGGAGCTTAGGGATGGATGAGGGGGAGAGAGAAGAGCCGGGAGCATCGCTTGCAGCAGAGGGGCGGGGAACCCTTTTCACCCCGAGGGCCACATTCCCCTTTTGGCAACCCCCCGAGGGCCACATGCAAGTTGTAGGCGGGGCCAGAGGCAAAAGTGGGTGGAGCAACGGATGTAAATTTTACCTGGTACCATAGACTAGTTTCTACACAAACTCACACACCCCTCTCTATCCTCCATCCATGCAATCCAGAGGTGTTGCTAGAGTTCAGTGTCACATCCAGCCAGGCAGAAATTGTTGTTGTTTAGTTGTTTAGTCGTGTCCGCCTCTTCGTGGCCCCCGGGACCAGAGCACGCCAGGCACTCCTGTCTTCCACTGCCTCCTGCAGTTTGGTCAAACTCATGCTGGTCGCTTCGAGAACACTGTCCCACCATCTCGTCCTCCGTCGTCCCCTTCTCCTTGCGCCCTCCATCTTTCCCAACATCAGGGACTTTTCCAGGGAGTCTTCTCTTCTCATGAGGGGGCCAAAGTCTTGGAGCCTCAGCTTCAGGATCTGTCCTTCCAGTGAGCACTCAGGGCTGATTACCTTCAGAATGGAGAGGTTGGATCTTCTTGCAGTCCATGGGACTCTCAAGAGTCTCCTCCAGACCAGAATTCAAAAGCATCCATTCTTCGGCGATCAGCCTTCTTTATGGTCCAGCTCTCACTTCCGTACATCACTACTGGGAAAACCATAGCTTTAACTATACGGACCTTTGTTGGCAAGGTGATGTCTCTGCTTTTCAAGATGCTGTCTAGGTTTGTCATTGCTTTCCTCCCAAGAAGCAGGCGTCTCTTAATTTCGTGGCTGCTGTCACCATCTGCAGTGATCATGGAGCCCAAGAAAGTAAAATCTCTCACTGCCTCCATTTCTTCCCCTTCTATTTGCCAGGAGGTGATGGGACCAGTGGCCATGAGCTTCATTTTTTTGATGTTGAGCTTCAGACCATATTTTGCGCTCTCCTCTTTCACCCTCATTAAAAGGTTCTTTAATTCCTCCTCACTTTCTGCCATCAAGGTTGTGTCATCTGCATATCTGAGGTTGTTGATATTTCTTCCTGCAATCTTAATACGGACCCAATAATTCATCCAGCCCAGCCTTTCCAGGCAGAAATACTTGGGGGCAAACCAGGAGCAGTGAGGGAGTTGGGAGAGGGCAGATAAGAGTGGTTTGGAGGGCCACATTCAGCCCTTAGGCCCAAGGTTCCAGAACCCCTTTGCTCCTTTCAGATTGCACCCATTCAATTGTCCCCCAGAGGGGCTTGTGTGGAGCATGATGGGAAAATTCATTATCGGATGTGATTCCCCTGCCCACAACATCTTGCAGCCCAGCACTTAGGCAGATCTTTTCTCCCTCTGTGTATATACCCTTAAAAAAGCCCCAAGCCCCAAGCCATCAGGTAACACCCCGTGGCTGCGAGTTACTTCCAGTGCAGTTTTTGGCATTTTATTTATTTATTTCATACATTTATATACGGTTTGATGCCAAAACAGTCTCTAAGCAGTCTGCAAACTGTATAGAAAACTGTCGATGAAACTGAAAAATTACAGTACCAACGAGAACAATAAAATCCCCCCAAAGTAAAAAGCACTTTTTTTTTGCAGGGAAGATTCTTAAGAGTCAGGGATCCGTTCCCTCTTCCCACACCTTTCTTTCTTGCCCAGGCCCAGCCCAGATAGCCATCTGACTCTTGCCCAGGTTGCTACCTCCTACCCAAGACTCTCACCCACCCAAGGAAACACCCCTCCGTGGTACTGCTTTCCCAGCTTCGCCAAGCTCAAAAATAACACTCCAAATTGATATATACAAATATACACATATACCGTATTTTCCGCTCCATAAGATGCACTTTTTTCTTCCTAAAAAGTAAACAGAAATGTCTGTGCATCTTATGGAGCGAATGCGTGGTCCCTGGAGCCGAATTGCCCAGGGGCAGAAAGCAGATCATGCTTTTTTTTTCAGAAAGAGGGAAGGGGGTGTTGAAAGGAAGCAGCTGATCGGAAAGCAATCGGGGAGGGAGATAAGGGACGCTAGAGATAAAGGAGGCTGCTTGGGAGGGGGGAGGTAAAACCCATGGATCCTCAGGATTTTTGCATCGGGTCACCCCAAATTCACCATCAGATCACATAGCATGCCCATGGCTACAGCCTGCACCACAAAAATCATACATCCACTGTTTCGTTCAGAATTTTTTTTCCCTGTAAAAACTAGGTGCGTCTTATGGTCAGGTGCGTCTTATGGAGCCAAAAATACGGTGCATAATATACACAAAAATAAGAACCTAACTTGAAGTGGGGTGGGACGTTCTCAGCCTTGCTTCTACCCCAAAGGATTCTCTTTTGTGTCTTGTCATGCCCCTTTGTTGTTGGTCCCTTCTGGAGTTTCCCATTCCATTTTAAGGAAGAGACACGCCAGGACCCAAGATTTCCTCTCTCCTCCCGGTTATTTTTTCTCCCCGCATCAGCACCGAAGCTCACACCCACACGCCCAGCTTCTCAGCCCATCAGAGGACAACTCCCTCCCGACCACTCCGGTCACCTCTTTGTTTTAATAACCTCCTCTGTGATCCCCAGACCTCCGGCAAGATATGTTGACTCTGCAGATCATCCGGATCATGGAGAGCATGTGGCAGAACCAAGGACTTGACCTCAGGTAGCGTTAAGGCAACGTGTCGTGGGGTGGGACTTTTGTCTGCTCTTTCATCCTCATTTGGACCTTTGCTTTAAAAGCAAGTGAATTCTCTTTCACTGGAGAACACACACACACTGCCCCAAGTCCTGAAGTGTCCAGGGGTGTTCCAGAAGTGCTGTTTTCAGAGGCGAGATTGCAGACTTTTCATGGGTTGGTTTTAAATAAAGTCGGGGTGCCAGGCTATAAACAGCTGCACCCTCCCTGCCACCAAGAAGGGCTCCAGCGAGAAATCCTTATCAAAACAGTAACCGTTGGGCAGCCAGAAATCCAGCAACCAGAGAATCTCAAGGCTGCCCTTGCATGTTGCGGTCTCTGTAGCGCCCCCCCCCCCCGTGGCTGCTGCAATGACTCTTCAGATTTTTTGGGTGGGTGGGGGCACAGCTCAAGGGTGCAGCACCCACTTTGCATGAAGACACTCCTGGCAAGTGGTGGAAGAGATTTCCTCTGGCCAAGATCTCAGAGAGCAGTCGGAGCGGATGCCATCTTGCACCAGCCTGGCCCCCTCTAGAGTCTAGGTGTCGTGGACTACGATGCCCATCAGCCTGAGCCAGTGGGGCTGGTGGGCTTTGTAGTCCAAAACATCTGGAGGGGGCCAGGTTGGCAAAAGCTGGAGTAGATTATCCTGTGCTCAATGGCCAAAGAGTCCAGCATGACTTAAAAAGCCAGAACAAACCCAAAATGGAATGAAACCCAAAACGCACGCTCACTCATACAAAGGTCAGGTCTTAGGAATCCCTTGCACTGGAAGAGGCCGCAAATATTTTAAACCCTCTGAATTAGAGGCCAAAGTCCTGGGTAAAGGGAAATGTGTTTATTTTGCCCGGTGCTTCTTTCCGCGCACCTTGCATAATTTTATATGCCTCTCCTGTGTCTCTAAGTTTTAAAAAATCGCCCAAATGGTGTAACGTCTCCACTTAGGGGAATTGCTCCATCCTCTGTATCATTTTGGCGGTCCCATAGGCATGAGGGTCCCAAGCCATCTCATTTTGTCTTCCTCCTGGTCCTTTGCAGGATGCTGCCCTACGGCTGCCTCTCCATCGGGGACTGTGTGGGCCTCATCGAGGTGGTGAAAAGCTCCCACACCATCATGCAGATCCAGTGCAAGGGTGGCCTCAAGGGGGCGCTGCAGTTCAACAGCAACGCTCTGCACCACTGGCTGAAGGACAAGAACAAGGGAGAGGGGTCCGTACTGTTCCTATTATTTGCTCCATTCCTTACCTGCCCCTCACCATGGGGTCCCAGGGTGGGTTGCAGCCATTTTTAAGATGCAGCACTAAACTCAGTTCCAAGCAAACGACGGCCACTTTTTAAGCGGGTCCTAAAAATATGCGCATCTTGCATGATGAAGGCCTGGGCAAAATGGTGCGTCCTCAGCAGACGAGGAAAGCTGTCCAGCGAAGGTGCCAGGCGCCTCTCTGTGGGGAGGGAGTTCCACAGCCGAGGGCTCACCACAGAGAATGCCTGGCTGTAGCTGCGTGGCAGAGCACCTGCTTGGCATGCAGAAGGTGTGGGTTCAACCCCCAAGGGCATCTCCAGGTAGGACTGAGAGAGGCTCCCCTTTCTGAAACTCTGGAGAGCCGTTGCTGCCAGTCAGGGTGGACAATATTGAGGTAGATGGACCCCAGTGATATACCGTATTTTTTGCTCTACAGGACGCACTTTTTCCCCTCCAAAAATGAAGGCGAAATGTGTGTGCGTCCTATGGAGCGAATGCAAGCTTTCGCTGAATCCTGGAGAGCGAGAGGGGTCGGTGCGCACCGACCCCTCTCGCTCTCCTGGCTTCAGGAAGCTATCCGCAAGCCTTCTGAGCGCAGCGGATAGCAGCCTGCATCCCGCTGGCTGTCTTGGCTTCTGCCAAAGCCGCTCGCAGCCTCTCCTGGCTGGAGAGGTTGTGCGTGGCTAAAGAGGAAGCCAAGACAGCCAGCGGGATGCATCCCGCTCGCTGTCTTGGCTTCTTTGCGCTTTGGGGCGGCGGGTGGGGGAAAATAAATTTATTTTCTTTATTTCCCCCCTAAAAACTAGGTGCGCCCTATGGTTTGGTGCACCCTATGGAGCGAAAAATATGGTAGTATAAATGGACCCCAATGGCACAGTATAAAGGCAGCTTCCTTCATTCTGAGCCAAAAATTATGAGGGTGGTAGAACTACCAAGAGATTGAGAGGGTCTGCAGGGAAGGAGAGGGGGGGCTTTCAGCTCTTGGGGGCCTGAGTCACTTTGGGCTTTAAACGTGAGCACCAGGAATTGGTCCTAGAAGCAAACCAGCAACCAGCAGGGTGGCGGCAGCAGCCAGCTGTGGGTCAGGAAGAAGTGGGGGCTTTTGTGGGTCTTGCTCCCCCTCCAGGAAGGGAAGGACTGGGATGTTTGATACAGATCTCTCTATGGCGCAGGACAAGGTTGGCAACGTTCCAGGTGTGGGGAGAATTTGCTAAAAGGGCTTTGGGATCCATGGGGGGCATGAGGCATGGATAACAGAGGAGTTATGGGGTCTGCTGCAGAGACTGGGGTGAGGCAATGAGGAAGAAGGGCTGCCCTGGCTCATAGCTTCTGCACGCAGAAGGTTGTAGGTTCAGTCCCTAGCATCTGGGAAGGATTCCCTGGAGAGCCACAACTGCCAGTCAGGGTAGACAACACTGAACAAGACAGACCAATGGTCTTACTCGGTGTAAGGCAGCTTCCCATGCTGCTAACCCTGGTGTGTGCAGAGTGCAGCAAGGCCCTTCGTGCTAACGTTTCCCTCCTTCCTGGATCCAGCTATGACGCTGCCATTGACCTCTTCACGCGTTCCTGCGCCGGTTACTGCGTCGCCACCTTCATCCTGGGCATCGGGGACCGCCACAACAGCAACATCATGGTCAAGGACGATGGGCAGGTGAGTGGTTTCCTGGACTCGCTGCGAGAAGCCAAGTTACAGGGAACCAGGTAGAGGGCCTTCTCGGTGGTGGCACCCGCCCTGTGGAACGCCCTCCCACCAGATGTCAAAGAGAACAAGAACTACCAGACTTTTAGAAGACATCTGAAGGCAGCCCTGTTCAGGGAAGCTTTTAATGTTTAATAGACTATTGTATTTTAATATTCTGTTGGAAGCCGCCCAGAGTGGCTGGGGAAACCCACCCAGATGGGCAGGGTATAAATAATAATAACAATAATAACAACAATCATCATCATCATCATCATCATCATCATCATCACTACACAAATGTGCGCACTTCCCTCCCACCCACGGGCTTTGTCCCAGGAAAACAAGCAACAGTGAAAAATTCCTCCTCTTCTCTCTCTCTGAGAGCCAGTGTGGTGCAGTGATTAAGAGCGGTGGACTCGTAATCTGGTGAACCGATTACGTAATCTGGTCTCCGCTCCTCCACAAGCAGCTGCTGGGTGACCTTGGGCTAGTCACACTTCTCTGAAGTCTCTCAGCCTCACGCACCTCACAGAGTGTTTGTTGTGGGGGAGGAAGGGAAAGGAGAATGTGAGCCGCTTTGAGACTCCTTAAAGGGAGTGAAAGGCGGGATATCAAATCCAAACTCCTCCTCTTCTTCTCTCTCTTTCTGTGCCACCTCGCTGCCTTCCCCACCAGCTGTTCCACATTGACTTTGGCCATTTCCTGGACCACAAGAAGAAGAAGTTTGGCTACAAGCGGGAGCGAGTCCCCTTCGTCCTCACCCAGGACTTCCTCATCGTCATCAGCAAAGGGGTGCAGGAGTGTACCAAGACCAAAGAGTTTGAGAGGTATGAGATGGGCAGCCTTTCCAATAAAAAACATCCAATTAACATATCAAATCATAATCCAATTAAAATAAAAAACGAAAATAAAAAAGACCAAATTATCATCCAATTATTAATATTTCGGGACTTCCCATAGTCTGGACCTTAAAGCAGAGCTCCAAATCTCCTCTTCTCATTGTTCCCATATTTCCACATCTCGATTTTAACGCTTTAAAGTTCTCTGTTTCTGGCTCTTCGATTCTCAGTCATGTCAGATGTCATATAACCTTTCATCCATCGGGTACAGCTTTATTTGTATGGTCACACGTCTCCTGATAACTTGCTGGGAAACCCTTCACTTCCCCACCACCCGAAAACAACACAAACTAGGCATCCTTCGCCCACAGCATCACTCGAAATTTAGGAATCTGGCTTCCCCACACTCCCTTCCCCCAAACTCCCTCCCCCAAATTGTTTGTTGTTTAGTCGTGTCCAGCTCTTCGTGACCCCATGGACCAGAGCACGCCAGGCACGCCTGTCTTCCTCCCCCAATTACACCCCCCTTCTGCAGTGTTCAGCTGTGTACAGGAGCCACACACACACACACACCATGAACTGGGACTTCACACTTCAAATGACACACACACACGCCTTTGCAGCAAACACTGATTTTCCTCCCCAGTTTGCTCCTCCCTTCTACTTTCCCCCTTGCACACTTATACACTTGATCTGAGAACGCAAGAGCCTGCCTGCTGGATCAGGCCCAAGGGACCCCATCCAGTCCAGCATCCTGTTCTTGCAGTGGCCAGCCAGATTCTCCAAAGGGAAGCCCGCATTCGGGACCTCACAGCCACAGGGACACTCTCCCTGCTTGTGATTTCTAGAGCTATCCTGCCTCTGACCGTGGCGGGAGAAGATAGCCATTGTGGTTAACAGCACAGATGAATGAATGAATTTTATTATTACGGTCACAGACCAGTTCTGGGTCACTTACAGTATCAGGAAAATCATAAAACACAACAGGGATACATTGAATTGCAATTGGGTACAACAGAGACAATTCTGTACAACAGAGACAATTCTACAGAGTAGAGCAGAGCTTTCCGAACACCATGTTAGTGTTGGCTGCAGTGTGCAGGTTTGTCTCGCGAACGCTCCCTGCACTCCCCCTGGGGCTGGAAAGGGGTTAGTTTAACCTCCGGTTTGCTAGTAAAACTGAATCACTGTGTCGTGAAATGATTCACGTCTAAAAAGTGTGTCACAAACATGAAGAATTTGGAAAGCTCTGTGCCAGACGCACATGTGTACATGCAAACTTCAGAAATATTCCAAAGCATTCTGCCTCCAACAGTGGAGGCATCTTGCCTAGAGGCCATCAGTAGCCGCCTCCTCCTCCATGAATTAGTCTAACCCTCTTTTAAAGCCATGTAAGTCTCCATCTGGGACACGGGTGGCGCTGTGGGTTAAATCACAGAGCCTAGGACTTGCTGATGAGAAGGTTGGTGATTCGAATCCCCGCAAAAGGGTGAGCTCCCGTTGCTCGGTCCCTGCTTCTGCCAACCTAGCAGTTCGAAAGCACGTCAAAGTGCAAGTAGATAAATAGGTACCGCTCTGGCGGGAAGGTAAATGGCGTTTCCGTGCGCTGCTCTGGTTCGCCAGAAGCGGCTTAGCCAGGCTGGCCACATGACCCGGAAGCTGTACGCCGGCTCCCTCGGCCAATAAAATGAGATGAGCGCCACAACCCCAGAGTCGGCCACGACTGGACCTAATGGTCAGGGGTCCCTTTACCTTTAAGTTGGTAACCCTCGTTGCCTCCAGTGGCAGGGAGTTCCATAGTTGTGCCGACACCTGCCCTGAATCTTCCCCCGTGTCAAGTCCCTCCTCCCTCCGCTTCTCCCTCCCAGGTTCCAGGAGATGTGCTACAAGGCCTACCTGACCATCCGCCAGCACGCCAACCTGCTCATCAACCTCTTCTCCATGATGCTGGGCTCGGGGATGCCGGAGCTGCAGTCCTTTGACGATGTGGCCTACCTGCGCAAGACCCTGGCGCTGGACAAGTCGGAGCAGGAGGCGCTGGAGTACTTCACCAAGCAGATGAACGAGGCCCACCACGGCGGCTGGACCACCAAGATGGACTGGATCTTCCACACCATCCGCCACATGCCCCTCAGCGAGGCCGGCCACGACTGACAAGGACCCTCCTCCGCCACCGGGGAGAGAGGAAACGCCCGCCCTCCAGAGCGGCAGGGAGAGGATCCGGGAGCGCCGACGGGGCTAGCAAGACAAGGGGGCGGGAGCCCCATGTGAACTCGGGCAACCGGGTTCCTGATCCCCTCTCGGGACTGGCAGGGAGAGGATCCGGGAGCGCTGGTGTACCTTGCAGGACGCGAGGAAGGGAGGGGAGAGGGTCGCCCAGCCCCCTGCACGGGGGGTAAGGGGTCTTGAGGTTGAGAGGCAGGAAGTGGGGACCAGTTGCCTTCTGCAGGTGGTAGAGATGCAGGCATGGAAAGGGACCCTTTTCCCTCCCGGAAGTGTGTAGGCGTGTGGGTTTCCCCCACCCTTTCACCCAATTTGAAATTCTCTTCCCCACTTTGGGGGGCTCAAACAGGAGACACCCTTCCGCTCTGCCCTCCAGGCAGGTTTATACTTGAATCGCCCCCACCGCCCTTCCTTCCCCCTCCTTGGCAGAAAACGGGGAGAGGAGAGGGGAGTGTGGGTGAGGGGAGGGGGTTTTACTGTGGGGGAAATGGGCAGAAAGTGGCAATACTTGAAAAAAAAAATGTCCAGGGTTGGAAAGGAAACAAACAAAAATGGTTATTTTCTCTCTCTTTTTTTTTTCAAATAAAATTTTGAAAAAGAGAGGATTGGTTGGAAATGGAAAATGAGAATAGCGGTAATTCCAGCTTGGGTTGCAAAGGCTTTGGGAATTGCCTTGTGTGAAGCAGTTCATTGGGTTAATTCTGTGCGGAGGAGGATGCCGTTCTTTCTGTCTGCCCCAAACCACCTGCCTGTCAATCTCATGGCACGACCCCCAAATTAATCTGCAATTAATCCAGAATGTGGCAGCTGGACTGGGGACTGGGAGCAGCCACCAAGACCACATGACACCGGTCTTGAAAGACCTACATTGGTTCCCAGTACGTTTCCGAGCACAATTCGAAGTGTTGGTGCTGACCTTTAAAACCCTAAACGGCCTCAAAGGCCCAGTAGACCTGAAGGAGCATCTCCACCCCGGACACCTGGGTCCAGCTCCGACGGCCTTCTGGCGGTTCCCTCCCTTCGAGAAGTGAGGTTGCAGGGAACTAGGCACAGGGCCTTTTTGGTGGTGGCACCTGCCCTGTGGAACACCCTCCCAGCAGATGTCAAGGCAATAAGCAACTATTTTACTTTTAAAAGACAACGGAAGGCGGCCCTATTTAGGGATCTTCTTAATGTTTGATGCTGTATTGTTTTTAATATTTGGTTGGAAGCCACCCAGAGTGGCTGGGGAAACCCAGCCAGATGGACGGGGTATAAATAATAAATTATTATTATTATTACTATTATTATTGGGGGGGGGCAGGAAAACCACCTCTCTCCGCACCACAAATGATGTCCGGAGCATGTGCTGTCTGGGACTGATGGGAGTTGTAGTCCAAAATGTCTGGAGGGCTCCTGGTCGGCAAATACTGTGTCAGCAGGTTGGGCAGACCGAGAGCACGGATGTGTCGGCTTGTTTGCGCGTTTGAGAAGGAAGCACTGACCCTGCAAGGACAGCGGAGGAAAGGAGCTTGACGAACTCTTTTTGAGCGCCACCTTCTAAAAGCGCCATCTGGAGAATTTTGCTCTCTTTTGCTGATGGTGTGGGTAAGTGGCAACAGAAAATGTATTTAAGTGCCAAAGGAAAATGTGTTTCGTACTATTTCTCACCCACCCTGATGCCACTGCACAACTTGACACACGCTTTTGCAACATTCCTGCCCCCTCTTGTGCTTCAGCCTTTGGGGGGGGGGGTCTCCAAAAAGACAGTCGCACCATCTAGGGGCCGTGACACCCTCTCCTAGCCCACTTCCCCCAAAACCTCCTTCGGCGAATAGGCATCAGGGCTGCTAACTTAAACTCACCACGCTTTGCTCTGTAGCCATGAGCAGGTAGTATAAAACTTAGCACTGAGCCCCCCCAAAGCAGCCCATTAAATCTTCTCAGACACAGGAGCTCAACAGCCTGGTCCCCCCCCCCTTGGCAACAGGTATAGTGGGATAACTAGTCTCTAAATTCACAAATAGGCTGGAGCTGATGGGAGTTGTAGTCTTAAAATGCGGGTTTGCAAAGGCTGAACAAGATCAGGAAAAGCTCAGCTTTTTCTCATAGTGACAGAGGGCTGCTTATTTCTGGTGGGTGAGATTCTGGGATCCCTGGGATGAGCTGCTGATGACACGGTATTTGTCAGGAATCGGTGGTTGAGGGACACCGAGATTCCTAAAAACTGGTCTTGGTATCTCAGAATAACACTTGTCCCATTTTCAAACTCGCCTCTGATCCTGTTCCTGTCTGTCATCAAACAGGAATTATTTCGTTGCGATTCCTGCAGTTGGACTAGATGAGCAATTCTACGATTGTACGACTCAATTCCATCCGTGTGTTTGTCCACTTGACGAGCTGGACAATAAAGTCGCTGGACAAAGAACCATGCAAACGTAACAAGAAATAATTTATAGTGATCTTTGCCACTGATAAATTAACAAGGCTTTGGTTCTTATTCATGAGGTAGGGCGGATTTTCATCGTATCGCATAGCAATAAACATTTACGGCAGCCTTCAGGAAACCCAGCGCTCTTAAGCAGACGTTTTGGACTACAACTCCCATCAGGCTCGGCATTGCACAGGCAGGGCTGATGGGAGTTGTAGCGCCAAACATCTGGCGGGCGCCAAGTTGGGAAAGGCTGACATAGTCATCAGTGCAACTGATAAATATTGAAGCGAGGGAGCTGGGAGTCAGCAAAGGGGCACAGAACAAACCGGAATACGGGGAACAATTAAAACAGGTGCCGGGTAAAGGGTGAGTGTGAAGCGCAGGATTTCGCTCTATTACATAGCAATAAATCAATTCAATTTATAGCAGACACTGCTGCTGATAAATTAGAAGGAGGGGAAGGGAGGGGAAAGGAACAAGGGTGGAAGTCAGGCAATTAAGTCAGGGAAACACAACCACAGCCTGCTCTCCACTTGTGTGGCAGGACGTGGGAAATTTACTGTATTTTTTGCTCTATAAGACTCACTTTTTCACTCCTAAAAAGTAAGGGGAAATGTGTGTGCGTCTTATGGGGCGAATGCAGGCTGCGCAGCTATCCCAGAAGCCAGAACAGTGAGAGGGATCGCTGCTTTCGCTGCACAGCGATCCCTCTTGCTGTTCTGGCTTCTGGGATTCAGAATATTTTTCTTCTTGCTTTCCTCCTCTAAAAACTAGGTGTGTCTTGTGGTCTGGTGCGTCTTACAGAGCGAAAAATACGGTATAGTGAGCCTTTGCCACCGATAAAATCAGAACAGGCAAAGAGAAGATCAAGCTGTGATTCCCGCATTGCAGGAGGGGGGTGGATTAGACGACCTTCAGGGGTCCCAACTCTGTAATTCTATGATTCCAGCAGAGAGGAGAATAAAAGGAGGTGGAGCTGAAACAAATTTTGGCTGTGCAGGACGAGAATCCGCTGGCCCAAATTAAAATGCACTTTCTGCATAACTGAAGTGTGTTGCACAATTCCCAGTTACGGATGTTGGTGGATTCTAGACAATTCTTCAGGGGTGGGGATTTCATGGCTCAGATTACATTTTTCCGCTTTTTGGAAATGCATTCAAAAAGTTCGTTTCAGCTCTGGGGATGAGAGCCCCCCCCCCCCTTTTTACATGCTTAGAAATTGTTGTCGATGTTCCAGACGTCTCCGCTCAGGGCATTGGCCGCCCCCTGGAGCGTCCAAGTGACGAATGCCAGCTGGCGGCGGAAGAGGACCTCGTCGAAACTCTGGGGGGCCTCCCGCAAGAGGCTGACGTGCTCCAGCAGGGCCTTGACGGTGTGGGCCCCCCGGCCGTGCAAGATGTGCCGGAACGGGGTCTCCGTGACCGCCACGTACTGGGAGAGGAAGTAGAATTCCACCTGGGGCAGAGAGGGGGAGCCATTAGTGGAACAAAGATACCCAAAGTCCACAGCAGTCCCCCAAAAACTAGCAGAACCCTGTCTGTACTGGGCAAGAGCTGGTGAACTGGGGAGGAAGGGCAGAGGGCACAGAAACATCCTCTGCAAAAGGCTGCTCCTTTAATTCCAGGTTAACTAGGTAAAGGTAAAGGGACCCCTGACCAGTAGGTCCAGTCGTGGCCGACTCTGGGGTTGCGGCGCTCATCTCGCTTTACCGGCCGAGGGAGCCAGCGTACAGCTTCCAGGTCATGTGGCCAGCAGGACTAAGCCTCTTCTGGCGAACCAGAGCAGCGCACGGAAACGCCGTTTACCTTCCCGCCGGAGCGGTACCTATTTATCTACTTGCACTGGTGTGCTTTTGAACTGCTAGGTTGGCAGGAGCTGGGACTGAGCAACGGGAGCTCACCCCGTCACGGGGATTTGAACTCCCGACCTTCTGATCGGCAAGCCCTAGGCTCTGGGGTTTAACCCACAGTGCCACCTGCGTCCCTCTCCAGGTTAACTAATAACTAATAATAACTAATAACTAAAACTCTGCAATCCCACACAAGGGAGCTTCCCGCAAACCACCCTGGTGGCAAGACAGAAAGGGAAGCTTTGGTGCATCAAGGGGGCAATTGTGCCAGGAATCATTTTCAGGCCGAGGGCCGCATTGCCTTCTGCACAAGCTTCCAGGGGCCACAAGCCGCTGTCAGGCAGCGCCAGGGGCAACTCGTACGGTTTCTACAGACATGCCATCCAGGCGCTTCAAGAGCTCAGGGACACATCTTAGCCAGGCAGAAACACTCAAGGAGGGGCAAAAGCAAGGCTAGGGGCAGGGAGTGGTGGCCCCGAGAGAGATCCAAGGGCCAGACGGTGAGAATGACCCTTCCTTTCTCTAGGTTACTAATCAAGGGCCATATGTAGGGAATAAAGGGACGCGGGTGGGGCTGTGGGTTAAACCACAGAGCCTAGGGCTTGCCGATCAGAAGGTCGGCGGTTTGAATCCCCGCCACGGGGTGACCTCCTGTTGCTCGGTCCCTCCTCCTGCCCACCTAGAAGTTTGAAAGCACCTCAAAGTGCAAGTAGATAAATAGGTACCACTCCGGTGGGAAGCTAAACGGCGTTTCCGTGCGCTGCTCTGGTTCGCCAGAAGCAGCTTAGTCATGCTGGCCACATGACCTGGAAGCTGTACGCCGGCTCCCTCGGCCAGTAAAGCGAGATGAGCGCCACAACCCCAGAGTCGGCCACGACTGGACCTAATGGTCAGGGGTCCCTTTACCTTTACTTCCTTTACCCAGGGAATGTCCATGCTATCAGGGTGGGGAAACGGATTAGGACAACGGCTGCTACGCTAAGCCCCCTCGCCGTCCGCCCCACGCCTGGCCTCACCCGCATTATGCGGACGTTATACATGCGCAGGAGTCTCTCGTTCTGCTCCTCAGAGCTGTAGATGTCCTTGCGTAGCTTGTCCGCCGCGCGCACGTAATCGCCTCTGGCCGAGTACATCCATTGCAGGGTCAGCCCTCGGCTCTGGCGGAAGCAAGCGGGGAGGTTGAAGCCTTTTAAAAGGCGGGGCGTTTTGTTTTTCCCGGGGTGAGGGGCGCAAGGCAGGCTTTACCTTCAGCAGCGCCGTGTATTCGTTGAAGCGAGCGATGTGCTCCAGGAGGACGTCCCCGTAGCACCAGTAGTCGAGGGGCAGCAGGTGGTCGTGCGTCAGCTTGATGAGCAAGTGGCCCACCACCTCGGCCACCGTCTTGGCCACGGCCGGCAGGCGCCCGTAGAGAGCCCGGTTGAGGTTGTCGTAAGTGTCCGCCATGGTGTTGAGGAACGGGTAGCGGCGGGAGTCCTGTTTGAACCAGTTTGAGATTGAGGGGTGTCAGTGAAGCTCCAGGAAGTGGAGAACTGGGGGGGGGGGCTACTGCGGTTGTGGGGAGGTGCATGTGTGTCCACAGCCTTTCTCAACCTGTGGGTCCCCAGATGTTGTTGAACTACAACTCCCATCAACCCTAGCGAGTGTCTGAACTCCGCTCGGCCAAGCCGGTAAGGCCTCATCTTCCTCTGAGTCGAGCCTTTGAAATCGCCTCCGACGTGTTTAATGACCTGAGCCTTTGATAAGGCCTCAAGTACATTCTATCCAGCAGGGTTCCCAGCACAGGGAAGAGACGAGAGGTTGGGCTACGCCGTAAAGAGTTTTATTTCTAAACTACGCAGAACAGAAAAGACACCCTCGCTCTGGTCAGACCTCACCTGGAGTACTGTGTCCAGTTCTGGGCACCCCAGTTCAAGAAGGACACTGACAAACTGGAACGTGTCCAGAGGAGGGCAACCAAAATGGTCCAAGGCCTGGAAACGATGCCTTATGAGGAACGGCTAAGGGAGCTGGGCGGGTTTAGCCTGGAGAAGAGGAGGTTAAGGGGTGAGATGATAGCCATGTTCAAATATATAAAAGGATGTCACATAGAGGAGGGAGAAAGGTTGTTTTCTGCTGCTCCAGAGAAGCGGACACGGAGCAATGGATCCAAACTACAAGAAAGAAGATTCCACCTAAACATGAGGAAGAACTTCCTGACAGTAAGAGCTGTTTGACAGTGGAATTTGCTGCCCAGGAGTGTGGTGGAGTCTCCTTCTTTGGAGGTCTTTAAGCAGAGGCTTGACAACCATATGTCAGGAGTGCTCTGATGGTGTTTCCTGCTTGGCAGGGGGTTGAACTCGATGGCCCTGGTGGTCTCTTCCAACTCTATGATTCTATGATTCTATGAAAGCAGAGAGCAACTGAACAAAGGAAACAGGAAACCACTAACCTTGAAGGTCTCTGGAATGTAAACAGAGTCCTGCGACTCCACGCAGCTGCACAGTGATAAGAACAGAAACTAGCAGCTAGCAAGGCCAGAGCTCAGGGATGGTGGGAGTTGTAGTCCAACAACATCTGGGGACCCACAGGTTGAGAACCGCCGGTCTAGGGGCATAAGAGGGTGGCGAGATTTCTCTTGCAAATGTGCAGTCAGTGGCAGTAAGAAGAACCGTGTTCCATACCACCTCGCCTCCCTATTTTTAGAGGTCCTTTTTATTCCGCATTCATGACAACTTGTGCTCGCGATGTTAATGAGGCGGTTAGACCACAACTCTGCTTTCCATGCTGTTTGTAACTGTGGACGTTTTGGGGGCTTCGTTTCCAATTAGCATTTCCTGCTGAAATCCCGTAACTTTTCTGAAGATTGTTTTATCTGTCCCGAATCTTCCAACATTCAGATTCATTGGGTTTCCGTGAGTAGGAAGAGGGATTACTGTAATGCTCGCCATTTCCTTCCACACCACGGAGTTCCCTCCAAATTCCCAAGCAGCCAATTGTTCCTCCCTACTAAAATGAACGCTGGACTGAGACAAAACGGGTTGGGGCTCTCACCTCGGCGAAGGAGAATTCCACAGCAGGGACCCCCCCAAAGGAGGTGAAGGCAAAGGCGCTGCTGTCCATGGGAAGGGGGCGGATTCTGACAGAAAGGAGAGCATAAGAATAAAGCTGTTAAAAGAGTAAATAAGAGTAGAAGGGAAATAAAGGGATACGGTATATTGTATGCAGATGTAGCACACCTTTGTGCATTTGTTCCCATCCCGTTTTAAGGCAACCATCTTTTTTGACAGCCACATTGTTATTCGACTCTCATACAAAGTCAAAACTTGGTGGTGGGGTGCGTGGGTTTGGTTATTCGGTATATGCTCAGAGGCACCAACTTTCTCTTTTTAAATCATCATTACTTGCAGCTTTCTAGATGCTAGACTGAAATATACTCGGAGTCGAGTGTGGATTTCATGCTCTTTATTCAGCTCATAGTGGTGAGGAGGAACAGAAGTTCCTCCAGAATGTCTGCTTTATATACATTATTTACACAACGGGCCCCACATGATTGGCTAATTCCGGGATTCACCTGTAGGCCAATCAGGTTGCGGATTCACTTCCACCTGGAGCTGGATTGGGTGGTTCCTGTGGACCAATCAGACTGCTGCATTCTGGACCCTATTGTTCTAGGACCAATCAGACTGCTGCATTCTGGACCCTATTGTTCTAGGGCCAATCAGACTGCTGCATTCTGGACCCTATTGTTCTAGGGCCAATCAGACTGCTGCATTCTGGACCCTATTGTTCTAGGGCCAATCAGACTGCTGCCTTTTGGATCCAATTCAACTCAGTACATAACATAGACCCAACTGTTGAGGCAGATATCAGGGCTCAGCCCCGGCTCAGCTGAGAAGAACCTCAGAGGAGCAGCCGGAGGGGCAGACCCGGGTTCAAATGAAGCTCACCGAGTGTGACCTAAGGAGCCAATCCCTCACCCTCAGCTTGACCTACCTTCCAGGCTTGTTGTGAGGATTACATGACATAAGCCCCCTTGAGCACCGTGGAGGAAAATGTGGGATATCAATGCAATTAGGAAGTAAATAAATAGCAAGAAGGGTTGCAAGGGGAAGCCAAAGACCAAGACTGTGAGCTCTTACACCTCCGTCTCCCAGCGCTGACCCTGTTCGGTCACCTGGCCGAAGATGCTTTGCCCACTGCGGCTGGGGCTGTCCACCTGCAGGAGAGAGAGAAAGAGACCAGGAGGCAAAGGGTCAACCCTGCCTGCCTCCGAACCTGTAAATTAGAAAACTAGCGTATTTTTCGCTCCATAAGACGAACCTGACCATAAGACGCACCTAGTTTTTAGAGGAAAGTAAAGGTAAAGGTACCCCTGCCCGTACGGGCCAGTCTTGCCAGACTCTAGGGTTGTGCGCTCATCTCACTCTATAGGCCGGGAGCCAGCGCTGTCCGGAGACACTTCCGGGTCACGTGGCCAGCGTGACAAGCTGCATCTGGCGAGCCAGCGCAGCACACGGAACGCCGTTTACCTTCCCGCTGGTAAGCGGTCCCTATTTATCTACTTGCACCCGGAGGTGCTTTGGAACTGCTAGGTTGGCAGGCGCTGGGACCGAACGACAGGAGCGCACCCCGCCGCGGGGATTCGAACTGCCGACCTTTCGATCGGCAAGCCCTAGGTGCTGAGGTTTTACCCACAGCGCCACCCGCGTCCCATTTAGAGGAAAACAAGGGGGGGAAATATTCTGAAGGAAACAGTGGATGTAAGATTTTTGTGGTTCATGCTGTGGCCACAGACATGTGATCTGATGGTGAATGTGGGGTGACCCAAAGCAAAAATCCTGAGGATCCATGGGCTTTTACCTCCCCCCTCCCAAGCAGCCTCCTTTATCTCTAGCGTCCCTTATCTCCCTCCCCGATCGCTTTCTAATCAGCTGCTTCCTTTCAACACCCCCTTCCCTCTTTCTGAAAAAAAAAGCATGATCTGCTTTTTGCCCCTGGGCAATTCGGCTCCAGGGACCACACATTCGCTCCATAAGACACACAGACATTTCCCCTTAGTTTTTAGGAAGAAAAAGGTGCGTTTTATGGAGCGAAAAATATGATAACTAAGAACAGAAGATAAGCCCTGCTGGATTAGCCTAACAGCCCAGCCAGCCCAGCATCCTATTCTCACAGGGCCATCCAGGTGCCCTTTATGGGAAGCCTGCAGGCAGGATCCGACCACAAGAGACCTCTTCTCACTTGTGGTTTCCAGCAACTGGGATTCAGAAACATCGCGTCCTTGAAGGCAGAGCACAGCACAGCCATCCTGGCTAGTAGAAGAAGAGTTTGGGTTTGATATCCCGCTTTATCACTACCCGAAGGAGTCTCAAAGCGGCTAATAATCTCCTTTCCCTTCCTCCCCCACAACAAACACTCAGTGGGGTGAGTGGGGCTGAGAGACTTCAGAGAAGTCTGACTGGCCCAAGGTCACCCAGCAGCTGCATGTGCCATTGATAGCCCTCTCCATCTCCATGCATTTGCCCAATCCTCTTTCAAATCCTATGGGAGGGAGTTCCACAGTCTCACTCTGTGCTGCACGCAGAAAGACTTCCTTTTTAAAAAATAGATCTTTATTCATTTAAAATAAATACATTTATGAGAAAACAGATGTACATACAAGTAAACAAACATACAATTAAACAAATAACAGAAAAATCAAACAAACCGCCACACTATAAGATGCAAGAAGATTAATATAATTATCGTCATATATACTCCTGATACTGAACACAATTATAAAACTTACAGAGAAGAAATTTAAAACTGACTTCCAATTAATCTCGCAGAAGGGCTTCCTTTTACCTGAATCTTCCAACGCTCAACTCCGCTGGATGTCCACCGCGTCACTTTATAAATCTTGAACCGCTGTTCGGAAAACCTAGGAGTGTGGGCTCCCTACCACCTTCCCATCCCAGGCACCCCATAACTCATCTGCCGTGCCCCCCTCCCCCCAGGTCCAGCAGCGTCAGATCCCAGAGTCCTGGCAGGATGGGGGGAGCTGGGCTTACCTGCTTAATGATGCTTTCGATGAGGCCGACAAGTGCGGGGCTGGTTTTGGCAAAGAATTTGTCATCTCCTGGAGGGTGGGAGAGAAGACAGAGGCTGAGCACCGGCATCAAGACTCTCCTACCCACATCTCTGCCCCTCTTATCTCCCCGGCCCCCTTCTCCTTTCTTCAAATCCCCCCTTGCCCTCTCTTGGAAAAGATCCTTGCAGATCCTCTCTGCTCCTTCACAGCTCCTGCCCAGGCTCAGTCCCAGGTTGGCGTCTCCAGGTAGCAAACCCCTGCCTCAAATCCTGGAGAGTCGCTGCTGCCAGTCTAAGTAGGCATTACTAAGCTTGATGGGCCTCAGTCAGTCTTCTCGTTTAGATGGACCTCAGTGGTCTCGTTTAGAGAAAATGCTGCAGCATTTCCTCAGGGGGGACTTTTCCCATCCCCTTGACCAGGGGTCAGCAACCTTTTTCAGCCGTGGGCCGGTCCACTGTCCCTCAGACCATGTGGGGGGCCGGACAATATTTTGAAGAAAAAAATGAACAAATTCCTATGCCCCACAAATAACCCAGAGGTGCATGTGAAATAAAAGCACACATTCTACTCATGTAAAAACACCAGGCAGGCCCCACAAATAACCCAGAGATGCATTTGAAATAACAAAAGCACACATTCTACTCATGTAAAAACACCAGGCAGGCCCCACAAATAACCCAGAGATGCATTTGAAATAACAAAACACACATTCTACTCATGTAAAAACACCAGGCAGGCCCCACAAATAACCCAGAGGTGCATGTGAAATAAAAGCGCACATTCTACTCATGTAAAAACACGCTGATTCCCGGACCGTCCGGGGCCGGATTTAGAAGGTGATTGGGCTGGATCCGTCCCCTGGTCCTTAGTTTGCCTACCCCTGCCCTTGACTGTTTTGGTTGCCCTTTTCTGAACTTCTCCCAACTCTGCAGTATCCCTTTTAAGGTGAGGCGACTGGAACTGTACACAGAAGAAGAGTTTGGATCTGATATCCCGCCTTTCACTCCCCTTTAGGAGTCTCAAAGCGGCTCACATTCTCCTTTCCCCTCCTCCCCCACAACAAACACTCTGTGAGGTGAGTGGGGCTGAGAGACTTCAGAGAAGTGTGACTGGCCCAAGGTCACCCAGCAGCTGCAGGTGGAGGAGCGGAGACGCGAACCCGGTTCCCCAGATTACGAGACCACCGCTCTTAACCACTACCACCACACTGGCTCTCTTATACACAGTTATTCCATGGACATGTATAATGGTGTTATGGATGTGGCTGGATTCCTTCCCACAACGCCCCCCCCCTTTCCCCACTCACCCAAGACTACGTTGTCCAGGCTGATATAGGCAGCGGCCTTAAGGTGCAGCATCGTCAGATAGCCCTGGGAAAGAAAGAGGTGGGCTTGGGCTCGGAGGGAGTTGTGAATAAGACCACTCAGCCGCAAGAGGGACAAGGCATTGGGAAATTGGGGAGGGGGGGGGTCGCCTTCCAACTCTATGATTCTGTGAAAAACGTCTTTGACACCTCCCTTTCCAGGGAGGCGCAGATTGCAGCTACAACAAAGGCGGCATTTTTCCATCTCTGCCAAGCTAAGCAGCTGGCTCCTCGCCTCTCTCGCCCTGACCTAGCCACTGTGATCCACATGACAGTCACCTCCAGACTGGATTATTGTAACTCGCTCTACGTGGGGCTGCCCTTGAGACTGACCCGGAAACTCCAGTGGGTGCCGAATGCCGCGGCGAGACTCCTTACGGGGTCTTTGCTGCGAGATCACATTCACCCGGTACTATACCAGCTGCACTGGCTCCCGGTGGAGTAAAGGATCAGGTTTAAGGTGCTGGTTTTAACCTTTAAGGCCCTATACGGCCTAGGACCCTCGTACCTATGGGACCACCTCTCCTGGTCGGTCCCATAGGTACGAGGGTCTTCAACTAAAAACATCTTGGAGGTCCCGGGCCACAGGGAGGTTAGGCTGGCCTCAACCAGAGCCAGGGCTTTTTCGGCCGTGGCCCCGATCTGGTGGAACGCTCTGTCACAAGAGACCAGGGCCCTGTGGGACTTGCAAGACGGAGCTGTTCCACCAGGCCTTTGGCCAGGGCACAGTCTGACCCCCCTCCTTTAGCAATCTTCACAGAACTCTAGTCCAATGGTTGCCAATAATTTGATTTGAATAATTTTATAATGAAATGATTTTAGAATGTTGTACTATTTTATTGTTGTTAGCCGCCCTGAGCCCGGCTTCGGCTGGGGAGGGCGGGATATAAATAAAATTTTATTATTATTATTATTATTGCTTGCCACTCTTCCTTCTATAACAGGAAGGGAGCTTAGCTGGGACATGGGAGCCCTCTCCTGAACTGGGTTGCAAAGGGGAGATGGGGGGGGGGCTTGTCTCACTTCCTTTCACGCTGCATTTCTAGCCAAAGGTCCGGGTTTTAAAGCTCCCATTCAAAGTGGGTTTTTAATTTTTTTGTCGCTTTCCTGAGGAAAATGCACATTTTACTGCTGATTCAGAGCCTGGAAAGCACAGCACAAAATAAAGTCTGGCTGAGCCCAACTGAGAGATCCGCCCCGCGACCCTTCTCCAGGCTCAAAAGGAAAAGCTTCCCAGAATTTTAAAAATGTGAATTCTTGGACCTTTATTCCAGGCACGTTCCATTGCAGTGTGCTATGTGCAAGATTTCTGAAAAATAATAATAATTTTTTATTTATACCCCGCCCTTCCCGGTTCAGAAAACCGGGCTCAGGGCTGCTAACAACAAATTTGAAACACTTAATTGATGCAACAAAAACCAGCATAAAATGCAGTGTAAAACGTGAATGACAATCAATTCAGGATTCAAAAATCAATTTAGGGGGGAAATCCATCCAATACCAAAATGGTCAACCAAAAGGGCAACCAAAATGGTCAAAGGCCTGGAAACGATGCCTTATGAGGAACGGCTAAGGGAGCTGGGCATGTTTAGCCTGGAGAAGAGGAGGTGAAGGGGTGATATGATAGCCATGTTCAAATATATGAAGGGATGTCACATGGAGGAGGGAGAAAGGTTGTTTTCTGCTGCTCCAGAGAAGCGGACACAGAGCAATGGATCCAAACTACAAGAAAGAAGATTCCACCTAAACCTTAGGAAGAACTTCCTGACAGTAAGAGCTGTTTGACAGTGGGATTTGCTGCCAAGGAGTGTGGTGGAGTCTCCTTCTTTGGAGGTCTTTAAGCAGAGGCTTGACAACCATATGTCAGGAGTGCTCTGGTGGTGTTTCCTGCTTGGCAGGGGGTTGGACTCGATGGCCCTTGGGGTCTCTTCCAACTCTATGATTCTATGATTCTATGACCGCCCCCCACCCCAGGCGCCTGCACCCCTTTTCTGCTTCAAAGTCCCAGTTCATTCAAGTGTCCTGCTCACCTCGAGCCACTCGGTGGAGCCCACGCTGCCAAAATCACCAGCATCCCAGCTGGCAAAGAGCAAACTTCTCCGGAGCTGGAATCCTAAGGTGGTTGAGGAAGAACAGGGATGGTGATTCACTTATTATTTGTTTCATAAAGTCCATACGCCGCTTGTTTGTAAAACAACTACAGCAACAACCCTCAAAGTGGATTAAAACAATAAAATTATCATTTATTTATGCGACCACGGCTGCGAGGGTGTTATTGGCCCAGAGATGGAAAGAAGATAAAGTCCTGACCAGAGAAGAAGGGCAGATTAAGTACCATATTTTTCGCTCTATAAGATGCACCAGACCACAAGACGCACCTAGTTTTTGGAGGAGGAAAACAAGGAAAAAAATATTCTGAATCTCAGAAGCCAGAACAGCAAGAGGGATCGCTGCGCAGTGAAAGCAGCAATCCCTCTCGCTGTTCTGGCTTCTGGGATAGCTGCGCAGCCTGCATTCGCTCCATAAGACGCACACACATTTCCCCTTACTTTTTAGGAGGGAAAAAGTGAGTCTTATAGAGCAAAAATTACGGTAGATGGACTATGCCAAAATGGCTAAAATGACAGAAAGAATCACAAATCAGGAAGGCCAAAATGTTAATAAGGAATGGGGAAAATCTATAACTTATCTTAAAGACCATTGCAAACAGTTAAAATCGTTAGTAGGATTGGAATATCACTTGTAGTTTAGTGGTGAATTCTGGATACAATGGAGAGGTAAAAGATTTGGATTCTATTAAAAGATGCAGGAGGAAATGATTAACGATAGGATCCACAAAGGGGAGGAGGGAAGTCCAAGGGAATCCTTGGAATCTTGTTTTTATGTTGTATTTTGGATATGCGAGTGAAAAAATTTAATCTGAAAAACCAAATAAATAATTTTTAAAAACCACAATAAAATTATCGGCAAAAACAGGAAAGATAATTCTTGGAAACGTTCAAAAGATGAAAGCAGCAATAAAAAATAATAATAATAAACTTTTATTTATATCCTGCCCTCCCCAGCCGAAGTCGGGCTCAGAGCGACTGACATAAAATATATAACATTAGTATAAAATCAAACAATAATTAAATTACCTCCTAAACACAGGTCAAAATCAAATTAAAATCTAATTAGATGGTTTTCCGCAGGGTTAGGGTTGGGAACAGTAAGTGTTCATGGGCCCAACTGTTTACGCTAATCTTATATGGGCCTGTGAGAAGGCTGGGAGGCCTCTTTCATATTAATTCTTATACAAAAAGAAAAGGGGAGTCAGGCTGAGCCCTGACCAAAGGCCTGGCAGAACAGCTCCGTCTTGCAGGCCCTGTGGAAAGATGTCAAATCCCGCAGGGCCCTGATCTCTTGTGGCAGAGCGTTCCACCAGCCGGGGCCAGGACCGAAAAGGCCCTGACCCTGGTCGAGGCCAGCCTAATCTCTCTGAGGCCCGGGATCTCCAAAGTGTTATTATTTGTGGACCATAAGGTCCTCCGTGGGGCGTACCAGGAGATCAAATCACATATTTTATTTTATTTTAATAAATTTTATTGGTATTTTCCACACAACAGCAACACAAAAGATATCTAAAAATAACAACACACAAAAATCAACATTCGAAAACTAAAGAAAGCAACAACAAAAAACCCCAAATCCATATCTTACATGTTAATATTATAAACACTAAAACAACAACAAGAAGACATTGACTCAAATCACATATTGACATCCTACATATCTAGGTGGGCTTGTCTAAACAAAAATGTTTCTAGCAGGAGCCAAAAAGAGCCCAGCGAAAGCGCTTGCCTGATTTCAATAGGCAGGGAGTTCCATAGTCCTTCCTCGAAGCCATGCATTTTCTTTCACCTCTCAAGGCAGCCATCTTTTCCTACAGCCACATGGCTATTCCATCCACTTCTCATTACCGCTCCTGCCTCCTGCAGCCCTCCTACTCACCGTTTCTCACCATCGCTGTGAAAGTGCGGGCCAGCTCCAGCAGGATGGCTGTGCCCACTCCGGAACGGGCGGCCCCCGGACCCAGGGAATCCCGCTGGGCCCCCACGATGACATAATGATCTAGCAAAACAAGGCATGTGAAATATACTCGGAGTCGAGTGTGGATTTCATGCTCTTTATTCAGCTCATAGTAGTGAGGAATGGAAGTCCCCCCAAAATATCTGCTTTATATACATTATTTACACAATGGGCCCCATGTGATTGGCTAATTCTGGGATTCTCCTGTAGGCCAATCAGGTTGTGGATTCACTTCCACCTGGAGCTGGATTGGGTGGCTCCTGCGGACCAATCAAAGTGCTGCATTGTTCTAGGACCAATCAGACTGCTGCATTCTGAATCCTATTGTTCTAGGACCAATCAGACTGCTACATTCTGGACCCTATTGTTCTAGGACCAATCAGACTGCTGCATTCTGAATCCTATTGTTCTAGCACCAATCAGACTGCTGCATTCTGGATCCTATTGTTCTAGGACCAATCAGACCGCTGCATTCTGGATCCTATTGTTCTAGGACCAATCAGACTGCTGCATTCTGAATCCTATTGTTCTAGGACCAATCAGACTGCTGCATTCTGAATCCTATTGTTCTAGGACCAATCAGACTGCTGCATTCTGAATCCTATTGTTCTAGGACCAATCAGACTGCTGCATTCTGGACCCTATTGTTCTAGGACCAATCAGACTGCTGCATTCTGGACCCTATTGTTCTAGGACCAATCAGACTGCTGCCTTTTGGATCCTATTCAACTCAGTACATAACAACATGGATGGATGTGAAAAGGAAAAGCTCCCTTCGCGTGAGATCCGCAGTTCACCCTCCCCAAATACCGGAGTTCTGAGCACCCTACGCCTTAACGCCCATGCGCTCGACCCCCCACCACCCACACAATTCTTGCCCGGGGAACCACATACCGGGTTCGAATCTACCCTCGATGCACCCGAAGATGTTGTTGATCATCACGGATTGCTTCTGGTTCTGAACTCCCAGCTGCAGCCGGAAGTCGGGGGCCCCGGGTCCGAGCCGGTATGGGACATCGCGAAGACGGCCCTTCCAGGTTTGCGGGGCAAGGGGGCCGGTCAGCTGCCTGCGAGGAGAACCCTTGTCAATCCACAGGCCGGTCTTTCAAGGGAGGGCCGGGGCAGCTGGCCGCCTGATCTCCCCCTGCTCATGCCGCGCCCTGCGGGACCCCAGGCTGATTCCGGAGACCATCACAGAATCAGGATTGTAGCGTTCGAAGGGACCCCCAGGGGCCATCCAGTCCAACCCTCTGCAGTGCAGGAATCCCAGCTAAGGAATCCCTGGCAGATGGCCAAACCACCCCAGAAGGAGCATGACATGTCCCTCACCAGAGGTCCCTTAATGCCCCATATAAAAAGGTAACGGGACCCCTGACCATTAGGTCCAGTCGTGGCCGACTCTGGGGTTGTGGCGCTCATCTCGCTTTACTGGCCGAGGGAGCCGGCGTACAGCTTCCGGGTCATGTGGCCAGCAGGACTATGCCGCTTCTGGCGAACCAGAGCAGCGCACGGAAACGCTGTTTACCTTCCCACCGGAGTGGTACCTATTTGTCTACTTGCACTGGTGTGCTTTCGAACTGCTAGGTGGGCAGGAGCAGGGACCGAGCAACGGGAGCTCACCCCGTCGTGGGGATTCGAAACGCCGACCTTCTGATTGGCAAGTCCTAGGCTCTGTGGTTTAACCCACAGCGCCACCCGCGTCCCTATAATGCCCCATACACTCCAAATATTGCTTTGTCCCCAACCCTTTACACCCACACTCCATTCCAACCTTCACCTAGGAAGGAAATGTGATAGGAATTTTATGGTCTTAGATATATGGTAATGTTCATAACTGCGCATACATAGATCAACACAGGAAGACCAACCTGGAACCATTTTGATTCCTAAACTGACCAAATCCTTTCTCTGCCAGGTTAAACTGGAAAAGCCTCCCCATTGTCTCTTTCCTCACAAATCCTGTCTCAAGGATACGTCCGTTTGAATAAGGTGTGAGCCTGTGACCTGGCCCAGGAAATAAGTATTTTACCACTACAAAAGAATGGCCAGGCACCCCAGGCAATCCAATCAAGTAACTTGCCAGACAGGAGATAAACTGTGACAGGAGAAAAACAACATTTAAATTCCTGTGATGTATGCATGTACCTGAGGGGTGGTCTTAGGTTACACCCCTTCTGTGATGTATGCATAATGTTTCTGGGGGTGGTCTTGATCTAGAGAATGGGAACTTCAAAAGTCTTTATAAGCGCTTGCCCAGCAATTTTGTGGGTCCTCCTCCTCTCCTGCGTGTGGGGGGAGCACCCTGTTGCAACAGATCAATAAAGATCAAGCTTACTAGCTGCTTTGCTTCTCAGTATTCTCTGGTTGGCCTCTGTTATCTTCTCCTACCAATAGGGAACCCACATAAGGACTCTATATGGGCTCTTGGATACCCCATAAGGGAAAAGGGCATATTTTTATTTACAACAGAAACATGGCATGTTCACAGCAAAAGCACTTGAGCAGGGGGCGGGGCAAATCTGGGGAAGGGGCGTGGCCTGGGTCTAGGGGCGTGGCCCGAGGGCCAGGTAGAGAGGCCCCAGAGGACTGCATTCCCCCCCTCCCCAGCCATGTCCTCCAATTTGCTTCCCATCGCACCCCACCCCTCAAGGAACCCTCCGTCCAACTCACCTGAGCAGGCGGGCGGCCACGTTGGCGCTGACTGGGTGTGTGGGGATGGAGGGGAGTCCCGAGGACTGAATCGGAGGGAACTGGGTGTGGTTGAATGAAGGGAAGCCAGGGCTGTAGGGGTCTCCAGCCCCCATGTGGACCTGCGAGTGCGAGAGAAGGTTTGGGAACGCTTAAGGGGAGCCTCCACATTGAGGAACAGTCTATCCTGAGTATCCTAGCTGCTGGGGAGCAGCGACGGGAGAGGGCTGCTGCTTTCGAAGGGCTGTTTTAGTTTTGCAAAACTGACCTGTAGAATCCGAAATCAGGAGGAAACAAAATTCCAAAAAGATGGGAGTACATTTATGGAGTATAGAAATAATGTAGGAATTTGAAGACTCTGGCAGGACTGAAATAAATCTTACGGTGTAGATAGGATGGGAGACAATAAGAAACTGTGGGAAAGTAACAGACTGTTGAAGGGAGGGAAGGAAGTCAATGCTCAGCAGAGTGTGGGGAAAGAATGTGGGTAAATGATTGTTGAATTTTATTGTATTTTGTTTGTTTGTATTAAATGAAACACCAATAAAAAGCATTTAAAAGAACAACAACAAAGGGCTGTTTTAGGGCTTCCTGGCTGGGAAAGATGGTCCAGAGCCACAGGTAGGGTCTCTCTCTACATAAGCCCCCAACCCAGCTCTCTCTCTCTCTCTCTCGGTCCCAGTGAAGGCTGTACTCACGTGCCCGTAAATGCTTGTGTTTGGGGACAGCCCCAGCTTGCGGGGGTCTTGTGGGACATCAGCGGGGTCCGGGTAGATGAGAACTCCCTTGGCTTGCGAAGCCTCCGCGTTGGCCACCTGGGACAAAGAGAAGCTGGCAGCTCCAGAACAATGGGCGCCTCTTTGATTTCTCACACAACAATCCCTCTCGACCATCAAAGGAAACAGATGCCCATGCCCCCCAGACCACGTTGCTCTGATTCACCTCTCCCAAGCCCCCACCACGGCGCCATCATTTCCTTTCCCTTCAAGGCAGCCATCTTTTTTGACAGCTGCGTTAATATTTAGGGAAACTGCACCTTCCATTGTATCCATCAGCGCTCAATACCTCCCCTTCCATCAGTTCCACAAAGGTCTACCCTACAAGCTGGAAGGTGTGCAGAGGAGGGCAACCAAGATGATCAAGGGTCTGGAAACCAAGCCTGATGAGGAACGGTTGAGGGAGTTGGGGATTCTTAGCCTGGAACAGAGGAGACTGAGAGATGATAGGATTGCCATCTTCAGGTATCTAAGAGGCAGAAGATGGAGCAAGCTTGCTTTCTGTTGCTCTGGAGCACAGGGCCTGAACCAATGGATTCAAAAGCAAGAGAGATGATTCCAGCTCAATATCGCGAACAGACTCAAGATGGTGGACTCCCCTTCATTGTTGTTGTTTAGTCGTTTAGTCGTGTCCGCCTCTTTGTGACCCCTGGACCAGAGCACGCCAGGCTCTCCTGTCTTCCACTGCCTCCCACTATTTGGTCAAACTCATGCTGGTAGCTTCGAGAACACTGTCCCACCATCTCGTCCTCCGCCGTCCCCTTCTCCTTGGGCCCTCCATCTTTCCCAGCATCAGGGTCTTTTCCAGGGAGTCTTCTCTTCTCATGAGGGGGCCAAAGTCTTGGAGCCTCAGCTTCAGGATCTGTCCTTCCAGTGAGCACTCAGGGCTGATTTCCTTAAGAATGGAGAGGTTTGATCTTCTTGCAGTCCATGGGACTCTCAAGAGCACCAGAATTCAAAAGCATCCATTCTTTGGCAATCAGCCTTCTTTATGGTCCAGCTCTCACTTCCATACATCACAACTGGGAAAACCATAGCTTTTACTATATGGGCCTTCGTTAGAGGTTTTTAAACCGAGGTCAGATGGCGATCTGTCAGGGATTCTTCAGCCGTGCATTCCAGTGGGTTCAATTAGATGGCCTTTTCCAACTCTACAATTCCATGGTTCTACACCTCGAATCCTGTCTCCCCATCCACCCTTCTTGCCCTTCAATCTGGAGGACACTTTCCTGAAATCTGGTGTTTCCAGGTGGCCCCCCACCAAGGTTTCTGGAACCAGACATCTTGGAATATTGGCCATGCTGCCTGCTTGGGCTACGGGAACTGTAGTCCAAGCAGATCTGGAGGGCCACAGATGATACTCCCTGCCCATGGCCTCAACCCTTTTGCAGAGGGTCACATTCAGGAGCCCAGCCTCACCTTCTCGGCGTAGCTGATCTCCCCGATCCGGACGATGACGAGGTGGCCTTGGGGGTTCACTCCGTGCTGCTTCAGCGCCGCAAAGTCCTCCCGGCGCCCGTAGTTGGCGAAGACCAGGCCTCCCTGCAGACAGACAGTGGGGTGGAAAGGAATGGCTGGGGCACAGCTTGTCCAAAGGGCCGTATCCTCTCCTATGAACCTGCCCTGAGATCTTCTGGGGAATCTGCCCTGAGATCTTCAGTCCTGCCACCCGCCCAGACCTGCTTGGTGGGGGCAGGGCCTTCTCGGTGGTGGCTGCTGCCAGACAACTTTGGAACGCCCTCCCTAGAGAAGCCAGATTGGTTCCCTCCTGGCTGGTGGGACACAGCCAAAGTTGTTCTCCACACAGCGCAGAGTAAAACTATGGAACGGCGTGAGAACAGGAGGCTGGGCGAGGTGGACTAGAGGGGCTATTGGCCTCATCCTGCAGGGCGTTTGCTACGTTCTTATGTTCTTAAATTGGTTGGAGGTCGCAACGTATAAATATTTTTTTAAAAAACCCCAAATGTTTGTATTTTTTAACTTCCTTCCCTTTTAAGAGCAAGCATCTTTTTTGACAGGCGTATTGATATTCTGGGTTGCTGGTTAAAACCCCAAATGTTTGTATTTTTTAACTTCCTTCCCTTTTAAGAGCAAACATCTTTTTTGACAGACGTATTGATATTCTGGGTTGCTGGTTGAAACAGAATAAAAACTATCCACCTGCCCTGTCTCCTTTATCTATCTCAGTTAGAGAAAAAGTGTTACCAACTGGGAAGACCAATGTTGAACAGGGGTCAGCAAACTTTTTCAGCAGGGGGCCGGTCCACTGTCCCTCAGACCTTGTGGGGGGCCGGACTATATTTTTTGGGGGGGGAAATGAACAAATTCCTATGCCTCACAAATAACCCAGAGATGCATTTTAAATAAAAGCACACATTCTACTCATGTAAAAACATGCTGATTCCCAGGCCATCCACGGGCCGGATTTAGATGGAGTTTGGGCTGGATCCGGCCCCCAGGCCTTAGTTTGCCTACCCATGGGTTAGAGCGTCAGACTAGGACCTGGGAGAGGCCAGGGTTCACATCCCCTTGGATGAATCACTGCCTCTCAGCCTAACCTACACGGTTGTTGTGGGGATTAAATGAGGAAGGGGGAGATTCTGTACACGCCACCTTGAGCCCCTTGGAGAAAAAGGCGAGGTATCAATGCAACAAATAATAAAGAAATGATTGTACCGTGACGGTGCCGGAAGCGCTGTAGGGGCAGTAGACCTCCGGGTCTTCCAGCGGCAGTTTCTCCACCACGACCCCGTTTGTGTCGACCCGCTGCAGGAAATTGGGGCGCAGGCTGCGGGAGAAGGACAGAGGGCGCTGAAAGAGCTGCCCCTGCCAAACAACCCCTCCCCAGGGCCCTTCACTGACCGGTCAGGGCGCTGCAGCCCCACATAATGGCTGTCGGTCCAGCTGTGGTCCAGGCCGTAGGAGCCGAAGGCACTGAGGACGTGGCGGGAGAGGGCGTCCAGGCGAGGGGAGCCGGGCGGGTGCGGGGATTCGCTCATCATCCTGCGCAGAGAGAAGGGAGAGAAATGTTCCACAAGAGCAGAGCCAGTGGCCCATCAAGCCCAGAATCCTGTCTTGACAGTGGCCAGGCGTCTGTGGGAAACCCCCAATCAGGATTCGAATGCAAGACCTCCTGTGGTTTCCAGCAACTGGTAGTCAGGAGCTTTGCTGCCCCTGATATTCCTTGCTCTGCGCTGTGTGAACAAGGACTTTCTTGTATCTACCCGGAATCTCCCAACATTCAGCTTCAGGGGTTGTTCATGAGTTCTGGGGTTACGAGAGGAAGGAAAGAGTTTCTGTCTCTGCTTTCTCCCTGCCAGGCATTATGTTATACGTAAACTTCTGTCGCCTCGCTTCCTACACGCCTTTTCCCTAAGCTAAAATGACTTTCAGAAGATGTCTGGAGGCAGCCCTGTATCTGGAAGTTTTGTAATGTTTGAAGTTTTACTGTGTTTTATATATGCTGTAATCTATCCAGAGTGGCTGGGGATGGGCAGGGTAAAATAATAATAATAATAATAATAATAATAATAATAATAATAATAATAATATTCCAAAATGGTGCAACCTGTCTTCACAGCAGGGTGATACCATCCCCTTGATCATTTGAGCTGCCCTTCTCCAAATCCTTAGGTAAAGGTAAAGGTAAAGGACCCCTGGACAGCCAAACTTGACTATGGCATGTGACATTCGTCTCTACTTTCAGGCAGTTTGTCTGCAGACAGATTTCCAGGTTATGTGGCCAGCATGACTAAACCGCTTCTGGTGCACGGAGGACTGTGATGGAAGCCAGAGCGCACGGAAACGCCATTTACCTTCCCGTCACAGTGGTACTTATTTATCTACTTGCACTGGCACGCTTTCGAACTGCTAGGTTGGCAGGAGCAGGGACCGAGCAACGGGAGCTCACCCCGTCATTGCGGGGATTCGAACCGCTGACCTTACAATCAACAAGCTCAAGAGGCTAGGGAACCCAGAGACAGGGACCTAGGCTGCGTCCAAATCATACATTTAAAGCACATGGCTTCCCCCAAAAGAATCCTGGGGACTGTAGTTTGTTAAGTTTGGAAGCAGGCTGGAAGCTGGCGACCCAGAGACCTGTCTGCTCTGTGTTGGACCCAGAGCTGCGACGAATGGAGAAGCGAGATCTTTGAGGGGGTTTCTTGCTGTGAGCCCCTCCACCCTATGCTCAGGTTGTATATATGTGTCAATAAAACAACATATCCCAAGGACACCATAGTTTCTGATGACTTTCGTTCCAAGGAAACCAAACCCTAGATAAGCGCTTGAAGGAACCCCCCCCAGTCTCTCACAGCACAGAGACTGAGGTGGCGTGTAACACTGTGCTGTTCAGCTTGCTATATGGTGCTGTGCTCCAAACCACTGAGCCTCTTGGGCTTGCCGATCAGAAGGTCGGCGGTTCGAATCCCTGCGACGGGGTGAGATACTGTTGCTCTGTCCCAGCTCCTGCCAACCTAGCAGTTCGAAAGCACACCAGTGCAAGTAGATAAATAGATACCGCTGTGGCAGGAAGGCAAACAGCGTTTCCGTGCACTCTGTTTTCCATCACGGTGTCCCGTTGCGCCAGAAGCGGTTTAGTCCTGCTGGCCACATGACCCGGAAAGCTGTCTGTGGACAAACGCCGGCTCCTTCGGCCTGAAAGCGAGATGCGCGCCGCAACCCCATAGTTGCCTTTGACTGTACTTAACCGTCCAGGGGTCCTTTACCTTTACCTATGTTATAGCAGAAACAAATGTACACTGGTACCTCGGGTTACAGACGCTTCAGGTTACAGATGCTTCAGGTTACAGACTCCGCTAACCCAGAAATAGTACCTGGGGTTAAGAACTTTATCTCAGAATGAGAACAGAAATCGTGCTAAAGTGGTACCTCAGGTTAAGAAAGCTAAAGTGGCACCTCAGGTTAAGAACGGTTTCAGGTTAAGAACGGACCTCCAAAACGAATTAAGTTCTTAACCCGAAGTACCACTGTAATTAATTGTGTGATTCACAATTAACTTCAAAGCATTTCAGTGGAAGGGAAACGTCAGAAACAACCCAGAAAATAACTATCTACGTCAGTGTTCCCCAACCTTGGGCCTCCAGCTGTTTTTGGACTACAATTCCCATCATCCTTGACCACTGGTCTTGCTAGCGAGGGATGATGGGAGTTGTAGTCCAAAAACAGCTGGAGGTCCAAGGTTGGGGAACACTGATCTACGTAACATCCACCACCAAGAACAAAAAAAGCGATAGCGGCTGTCACTTGTATTCGCCTGCATGGTTTCCGATCCTCTACTCGGGCAAACACGCAGATGGAGGTACAGTAATTCCTGCTCCTGTTTCTGATGGAAACTCCGTCGTCCCTGGAGTCCCGTGGCCCCACGACACCCCCATCAATTTGTTCCACGTCCTTCCCACAATTCTGGGGTGAGGGGAAAGGACCTCACCTGATGGTCCCTTCAATCTTCTCCTCATTGAGGTACTTCTGGAACATCTCTCGCAAGTCAGCCCAGTAGAGCGGGGCTCCCCTCTGGCCGTCTTCCGCCTCGGGGGGGCTCTCGTCGTTCACCACGGCCAGGTAGTCTCCGCAGACCATGCAGGAAGACCCTCGGGACAAGACGTACCCCAGGAGGAAGGCTGAGGAAAGCAGAGGACAGAGGGGGGCAGTCAGGCTTTAAAGCAGAGGGTTAATAGGGTCACAGGGCAAAAGGCCAAATTTAACCCCAAATTTAAACCCGGAAGTTTCCCCATAGCCTAAAATGTAGGGATACCTGGAGGCCTTACTAGAAACTGAATATGTTAGGACTCATCCACATGTACCTTTCTGTGTCCAAGCGCTCCCCCCCCCTCGCTTTCCCCAGGGAAACCCACTTTTAACTCTGACTCGGAACAAACAGCAATTCGGGTTATCTGTGAATTGCTGTTTGCTCCATTGAGCTGTAAAGAACAGGTTTCTGCAGAGAAAGTGGAAGGGGGGAAGCACTTGGATGGGGACCTGTGCCTAGAAATTCAGAGCAAAGGTAAATGTGGTTGACCCCCAGATATGACTGGGGGTCATATCTTCAAAATGCACCCAAGCCAGCAGTGCTTCATGTGGCTGTAAGTTCCATAGGTTAACCAGGCACCAAGCCTTCCTTCCCCTTGCCCGGACTTCTTCTTAAACCTACTGGGCTTAAGTCGTATGAGAGAGTGAGAGAGCTCTTTCTCTAGGAATCCTGGATCAGGCCAAAGGGGACCAACCTAGTCAAGCACCCTGTTCTCACAGTGGCCGACCAGATGCCCCAGAGGAAAACCTGCAAGGAGGATGCATGAATATGAGAAGAGACCTGTCCAATCAGGCCAGGACATCAGGGCTTCTTGGCTCAGAAAGGAACAGAATGCCTATCTAATTGTTGTTGTTGTTGTTTAGTCATGACCCCCTGGACCAGAGCACGCCAGGCCCTCCTGTCTTCCGCTGCCTCCCGCAGTTTGGTCAACCTCATGCTGGTAGCTTCAAGAACACTGTCCCACCATCTCGTCCTCCGTCGTCCCCTTCTCCTTGTGCCCTCCATCTTTCCCAGGGTCTTTTCCAGGGAGTCTTCTCTTCTCATGAGGTGGCCAAAGTCTTGGAGCCTCAGCTTCGGGATCTGTCCTTCCAGTGAGCCCTCAGGGCTGATTTCCTTCAGAATGGAGAGGTTGGATCTTCTTGCAGCCCATGGGACTCTCAAGAGTCTCCTCCAGCACCAGAATTCAAAAGCATCCATTCTTCGGCGATCAGCCTTCTTTATGGTCCAGCTCTCACTTCCATACATCACTAATAGCTGAGTGCAAAGGGCTCAATGGCCAGGAGAGGAATCTCTGGGCGGGATTTGTACCTGGGTGGAGCTCAGGGCATGAAGGCCGCAATTGGGAGCAAGGCCACCTGGAGCCACTGCCAGGTAGAGTGGGATTTGTGGTGGGTGGGCAGAGGGTGGGGTCTGTGGAGGAGTCAGAGACAGAGAGACCACTTAGACCTTGGGGGAGAAGGAGCTGCATAGCCTTCCTTCCTTCACCTCCCCACCCCTTAGGAAGGGTTGTGTAGCTCAGCTGGTAGAGCGGCTGCTGGGCATGCAGAAGGTCGCAGCTGATCGGAAGTCCTCCCTCTGATTTCTTCCAGAGGTGCTGCCAGTCAGTGCCTGGCTAGATGGCCCAGTGCAACAGTTCTCAACCTGTGGGTCCACAGATGTTGTTGGACTACAACTCCCATCATCCCTGAGCTCTGGCCTTGCTAGCTAGGGGTGGTGGGAGTTGTAGTTCAACAGCATCTGGGGACCCACAGGTTGAGAAAGGCTGGCCCAGTGGGTCTGATGGGCAGCACGTGGTTAATCTGTGGAACTCCCTCCCACAGGAGGCAGTGATGGCCAACGGCTAGAATAGCTCTCAAAGAGGATTAGACAAATTCACAGAGGAGGAGAGGACCATCAATGTCTCCTAGGCAGGATGGTTATGTTCTGCCTCCAGAGTTGCAGGACTGGGGCTTTCCTAAGTTTGTTTTGAAGAGGCAAGGCGTGACCACACAGGTGAGGCCGATTGGTAACTCACAGCACCCGGTGGCAAGAGCCGGGAAGGGATATAAGGTCAGCATTTGCCTTTGGCTCTTTGTCACAGCAACACGTTCCCTGCTTTGCTGCGTTTGGCTTCTCGCTTCCCGATCCTTGGCTTCTAGACTCCCTGCTTCTTGGTCCCCGGACCCCTGATTTCGTGACTCCCTGCTTCTTGATCCTCGGACCCCTGATTTTGACTCCCTGTTTCTTGATCCTCAGAGCCCTGGTTTCGTGACTCCCTGCTTCTTGATCCTCGGACCCCTGATTTTGACTCCCTGCTTCTTGATCCTCGGACCCCTGATTTTGACTCCCTGTTTCTTGATCCTCAGAGCCCTGATTTCGTGACTCCCTGCTTCTTGATCCCCGGACCCCTGATTTCGTGACTCCCTGCTTTTTGATCCTCGGACCCTTGATTTCGTGACTCCCTGTTTCTTGATCCTCACACCCCTGATTTCGTGACTCCCTGCTTCTTGATCCTCGGACCCCTGATTTCGTGACTCCCTGCTTCTTGATCCTCGGACCCCTGATTTCGTGACTCCCTGCTTCTTGATCCTCGGACCCCTGATTTTGTGACTCCCTGCTTCTTGATCCTCGGACCCCTGATTTCGTGACTCCCTGCTTCTTGATCCTCGGACCCCTGATTTCGTGACTCCCTGCTTCTTGATCCTCGGACCCCTGATTTCGTGACTCCCTGCTTCTTGATCCTCGGACCCCTGATTTCGTGACTCCCTGCTTCTTGATCCTCGGACCCCTGATTTCGTGACTCCCTGCTTCTTGATCCTCGGACCCCTGATTTCGTGACTCCCTGCTTCTTGATCCTCGGACCCCTGATTTCGTGACTCCCTGCTTCTTGATCCTCGGACCCCTGACTTCGTGACTCCCTGCTTCTTGATCCCCGGACCCCTGATTTCGTGACTCCCTGCTTCTTGATCCCCGGACCCCTGATTTCGTGACTCCCTGCTTCTTGATCCTCGGACCCCTGATTTCGTGACTCCCTGCTTCTTGATCCTCGGACCCCTGATTTCGTGACTCCCTGCTTCTTGATCCTCGGACCCCTGATTTCGTGACTCCTTGCTTCTTGATCCTCGGACCCCTGATTTCGTGACTCCTTGCTTCTTGATCCTCGAACCCCTGATTTTGTGACTCCCTGTTTCTTGATCCTCGGACCCCTGATTTCGTGACTCCTTGCTTCTTGATCCTCGGACCCCTGATTTCGTGACTCCCTGCTTCTTGATCCTCGGACCCCTGATTTCGTGACTCCCTGTTTCTTGATCCTTGGACCCCTGATTTCGTGACTCCTTGCTTCTTGATCCTCGGACCCCTGATTTCGTGACTCCCTGCTTCTTGATCCTCGGACCCCTGACTTCGTTACTCCTTGCTTCCTGACCCTCGGACTCTTGGCTTCCTGACTCCTGGCTTCTGGACCCCCGTTCCTGCTCCCACCCCGCCATCTTGCCCCCGGTCCTGACGTCCCCAGCCAGGACTTCGATCGCCCGTGAACCAGACCATGACAACATCATAAGAGCCCTGACAGATCAGGCTAGTGGCCCACCAGATGGCCCCACAAGAAACCCACAAGCAGGACTCGAACACAAGAGCAACTCATCTCTCTTACGGTTTCCAGCAACCGTTCAATCACATGGCTTCCCCCAAAGAATCCTGGGAACTGTAGTTTGTTAACGGTGCTGGGAACTGTACCCCTGTCTGGGGTAAAATTACAGTATTCCGGCTTCTTTGTGGAGACCATGTGCTTGAAATGTATAAGACAGCTTCCTTGTTCACTCTTCAGTGAAATACAGTGGTACCTCGGGTTAAGAACTTAATTTGTTCCAGAGGTCCGTTCTTAATCTGAAACTGTTCTTAACCTGAAGCACCACTTTAGCTAACGGGGCCTCCTGCTGCTGCCGCACGATTTCTGTTCTCATCCTGAAGCAAAGTTCTTAACCCAAGGTACTATTTCCGGGTTAGCGAAGTCTGTAACCTGAAGTGTCTGTAACCCGAGGTACAACTGCATGAGAAGCTTGGCTCCCAGTGAGATGAACCTGCCCTTTTGTGTAATGCACCCATGGATGGTACTATATAATTCCTAATACAGTGGTACCTCAGGTTAGATACGCTTCAGGTTACATATGCTTCAGGTTACAGACTCCGCTAACCCAGAAATAGTGCTTCAGGTTAAGCAGCAGCAGCAGGAGGCCCCATTAGCTAAAGTGGTGCTTCAGGTTAAGAATAGTTTCAGGTTAAGAACAGAACTCCGGAACGAATTAAGTACTTCACAAGGTACCACTGTATTTTACTATTTATATTTATATAACAAATCCTTATAATTGCAATAGGGACACAGAGCCTCTGCGCAAGGAAAGCCCAGGCAGAGCTCAGCTCCGTGGCCAGATCTGGGGTCCAGACCCGATTCCTCTCACCCACAATGAAGACCAGGAGTCCCACGAGAACGAGGCAGACCAGGGCTTTCCAGCGATCCTTCCACGGGCACTGCGCCGTGTCTCCTGCCTTCTCGCCGCCCCGGGGGGCCCCGGGCCCCTCAGCCTCCACCACCTTCAACTGCAGTCCTTCGGGGTCTCCGTCGCCCTCAGGCATCTTGCGGTAGATGGAGTAGGATCTCCGAGGCAGCTTCTTGTTCCTCTGGCAGGGGGGTGAGGAGGAAGGGAATGGGGAGTTGATAAAGAGGGGGAGTCAGCCACGGCCCACAGACCCAGCCGGGTCGCCAATATTGCAGCCTTACCGCGTCCCGCAGCTGGGATCTCCAAAAATCCATGCCGTCCGGTTTTGCGCGGTTCCCGCCCTGCGGAGAGGCAGATGTTTGGCAGCTTCCAAGAACGTGAAACGAGATTTCCGCCAACCCCACCCGCCGCTTATCAGGATTATCACTGCCACCATGCCATCCATCCCTCCCTCCCAGAAACATAGGGGGAAATGGGTGGTTTTGCAGACGTGACTAACGATGGGTCCTTATTATCGGGGACGCTGCCTCGGGGACTCTTATCAGGCCCTGCACAGGCAGGCAGCCCACCCAGCTGGCCCGGCGGAGGCACGTACCACTTCCTCCGTTCTCGGGTCCTGGGTCAAATTTGCTTATTTCATTAGAACAGGAAGGCTGCAAGCATCATGTAAAGAAAAAGAAGGTACCGTATTTTTTGCTCTATAAGACTCACTTTTTCCCTCCTAAAAAGTAAGGGGAAATGTGTGTGCGTCTTACGGAGCGAATGCAGGCTGCGCAGCTATCCCAGAAGCCAGAACAGCAAGAGGGATTTGCTGCTTTCACTGCGCAGCAATCCCTCTTGTTATTCTGGCTTCTGAGATTCAGAATATTTTTTTTTCTTGTTTTCCTCCTCCAAAAACTAGGTGTGTCTTGTGGTCTGGTGCGTCTTATAGAGCGAAAAATACGGTACCTTCTATCATATGTGGTGGACCTGTTCCAAGGTAAAGGACTTCTGGGAAAAAAATTATAATGAATTTAAAAAAATGATGAAATATACATTTATTAAGAAACCAGAGGCCTTTCTCCTTGGGATAGTAGGTACTGAATTGCCCAAAAAAGATGTGAAATTACTTTTGTATGCCACAACAGCTGCTAGGATTTTACTAGCCAGAAAATGGAAAACGCAAGAATTACCAACGGTAGAAGAATGGCAGATGAAGATGATGGAATTTATGGAGCTGGCTGATCTCACCGGGAGAATCTGCGATCAGAAAGGACTACCAAGAAGGCTGGAAGAAATTCAAAGAATATTTGAACAAATATTCTAATATTAAAGATATGTAACCACCTGAAAGAACCAATCAGGCCTAGGATTAAATTAGACTTAAATATATAAATAAGAAAATGTACTATAAGAAAGGTAAAGAAATTGGAATACGACTGTATTAGGAAATAATGATATTGGAAACTGCTACATTCAAATTAAGAGGAAATTCAGATGGAGGAGATTAGAGGAAGTCAAGCAAAATGTTTATGAAAATGGATTTTAATTAACTGAGTTTCTTTTTTCCTGTTTATGTATTTTAAGTCTGTTATTTTTTCTTCTTTCTCACCTTTTTATTGTGTTGTTGTATATTTCTTTTTTCTTTTGTTTTGTTATGTCTATTGATGAAAATTAATAAATATTATTGGCAAAAAAAGAAAGGAAGGAAGGAAGGCTGCACAGTGGCGTAGCGTGGGTTGTCAGCACCCGGGGCAAGGCAAGTAATTTGTGCCCCCCCCCGCTGCACTGTCCCTCCCCCAGATAGTCCCTCGCTCTCTCTCCGCACCGCACGCCTGGCACCCTCCCCTCCACAGTGGGCGGCGACCCGGCGGCTCGGATCGGATTCGCACAGCCAGCACTGCAGTGAGAGAGAGTGAGTGAGCCAGGTAGGGGCAGAGAGCTGCGAGTGCGAGCGCGCCCCCCCCCCAGATGTTGCGCCCGGTGCGGTCGGCCTCCCCTGCACCCCCCACGCTACGCCACTGAGGCTGCAAGCATCAGACCCTGCGGTGTGGGAATCCTTTGCAGGCGACCGCAGGGCCTGGAGACAGGCAGCCGGGTTAGGCAGCCACAGCCGTGACCAAAGGAGGAATGACCACTGGGAGGAGCAAAGGGAGAAGAGACTGCATGGGGCATCTCTAGCAGGGCAGCCGGACACCTTCACCTGCCCCGGCTGAAACAAGAGACACGTCTCTCCACAGCAGGCACTATAACCTTTCAATAGTTTGACTTCACCCCCAAAGGACCGCTTGTCCATTGTCAGCGAAGACAGATGGATGCTAGCAATAATCACACACCTATACATATATTGGTGACCGGCAACAGTGGCTCTCCAGGGTTTCAGGCAGGGGTCTCTCCCCCCCCCCCCAAGTCCTACCTAGAGATACCATTGGAAATTGAACATGGGACCTTACGCATGCAGGGCTCTGTTGCTGAGCAGTGGTTCTTTCCTTAAAATAAAGCCAAGTCGCTAGTCCTCACTGAACAATGGGAGCTGCCTTTGGTCCACCGAGTTCAATATTGTCTACACTGAGTGGCAGCAGCGATACCTCTACGTATCAGACAGGTTATCCCTCCCAGTCCTACCTGGAGATGCCGTCAGGGGTTGAACCTGAAACCTTCTGCATGCCAAGCGGGTGCTCTCTGCCTCTGAACTACAGCCGTATTCTCCACTACTCTGCTTCCGGCTGCCCTTACCTGCCCCCCCCCCACCGGTTGTCACTTCTTATACCCAGAATGACCTGCCCTGGAGGAAGGGAAATGGAAGAGCAGGCACGATGAGAAGAGAAGAAAGTTTATTTTGCTTATTTTTTTATTTGTAGCCCACTTTTTCCTCCAAGGAGCTCAAGGTGGTGTACAGAGCTCTCTGCCACCCACACCCATCTAAACCCCCAAATTACAGAGTCACAGTGTTTCATGGCTGAACCCTGGTCTCTTTGGTCCCAGTCCAGTGCTGTAGCCACTACACCAGCCTGCCTCTCTCTTTGGGGCAGCCCCTGGCTTCTCTGGGGCAAAGATTCTCCTCCAATGAACGCCCTCTTTCTTTCTCTCTCTCTCACACACACAAAGAGCAGGTTAAATATTAGCTCCTGTGTGTGGTGAGTCAGGAATTCAGCTCTGTAGCCTCAAACACATATATTCACGCCTCCTCTCAGCAAAACTCAAGAGTCCTGGATCGTGGCCTTGCCAATTAAACCCCCATAAATCCAATTTCCTTTTGGGGGAACCCAGGAATCCTGATATTTAAGGCACCTTTAACCAGCTGGGACCTGCTCCCAACAGTGGCGTAGCGTGGGGGGTGCAGGGGGGGCCGGCCGCACCTGGCACAACATCTGGGGGTTAGGGTTAGGGGGCGCAAATCCACAGTTAGGGGGCACAAATCCACGGGTTAGGGATTACTTACCTTGTCCCGGGTGCTGACAACCCACGCTACGCCACTGGCTCCAATCAGGCAGGAAGTTCAGGAGTTCTGGGTCTGAGTCCCCCAGAAATTATCCCTTATTTGGGGGGAGAGGGGTCCCCCAGTTTTTACACCAGACTCTGCCTCTGGTGTTTCCTAGACTTTGAGGCTCTCTCCTTGCGGGGCCTGCCCACCTCCTGCAACCTGATTTCGCAAAGGTGGAGGTAAAAGTTATCTTATGAATCAAAAATAAAAACCCTTCATTTGCTGGCTCAAAGTGGTTTTTATTTCCCCTCGCGCCAGGATCCCCACACCACAACACAAAAGTGGCAAAAGCCATTCCAGAAGTTGTAAGTGAAGTCTGGCCAGACAGGAATTAGATCAGCTGGCGGGAGCTGTAGCCTAAAACAGCAAGAGACAGTGTGGTGCAGTGGTTAGACCATGGGTAGGCAAACTAAGACCCGGGGGCTGGATATGGCCCAATCGCCTTCTCAATCCGGCCTGCGGACGGTCCGGGAATCAGCATGTTTTTACATGAGTAGAATGTGTGCTTTTATTTAAAATGCATCTCTGGGTTATTTGTGGGGCATAGGAATTCGTTTATTTCCCCCCAAAAATTATAGACCGGCCCCCCACAAGGTCTGAGGGACAGTGGACCGGCCCCCTGTTGAAAAGGTTTGCTGACTCCTGGGTTAGACTTCTGAACTAGGACCTGGGAAAGATCAGAGTTCAAATTCCCCCACTCAGCCCTGAAACACACTGAGAGACCTTGGGGACCGGTCACCCTCTCGCTCAGCCTAGCCTACTTCATGGGACTGTTGTGAGGATCAAATGGTAAGGAGCTGCTTGGAGGAAAAGGTGGGGTTCAAACAGATAGACATATGGGGGCACCAGGTTGGGGAAGGCGAGAGAGATTGGGTGTGAGGCATGCCCCAGCGATCCCCTGACGTGGCGCTTGATTGAGATCCCAACCTTTAACCCTAAGCCCTTCCCCTGAAACAAACAGACCAGAAGAACCCCTCCGCCGCTCACTCCCTTCCGTGCCCAAAGCCCTTCCCCTCCATCCGCCCATCACCCCAAAGACTCACTGGTTCTTGGGGAGGCCTGGCTTTGTGGAGACGTTTTGGGTCTCCTGTCGAACTCGGCGCCTGCCCCTCTTTTGCTCCCTTGCTGAGTTGCTCCTCCTCCCTCCGTCCCTCGTGGCCCAAACTTCCAGGTCACTCAACCCAGCCACAGAGAGGAGAGACTGACCTCCCTTTAGCCAGGGGTGGGGTGGAGGCAGGGAGGGTGTGAGTGTGCTTGTGTACATGTGCCGGGGTGTGCCCACGCAGCCCCACCTCCCTGACCCCCCTCCCCACTTTTGCCTTTTGCAGATTTGCCTTTAATAATAATAATAATTTTCCCAGTAGTGATGTATGGAAGTGAGAGCTGGACCATAAAGAAGGCTGATTGCTGAAGAATGGATGCTTTTGAATTCTGGTGCTGGAGGAGACTCTTGAGAGTCACATGGACTGCAAGAAGATCAAACGCATCCATTCTTAAGGAAATCAGCCCTGAGTGCTCACTGGAAGGACAGATCCTGAAGCTGAGGCTCCAAGACTTTGGCCACCTCATGAGAAGAGAAGACTCCCTGGAAAAGGCCCTGATGTTGGGAAAGATGGAGGGCGCAAGGAGAAGGGGACGACAGAGGACAAGATGGTGGGACAGTGTTCTCGAAGCTACCAGCATGAGTTTGACCAAACTGCGGGAGGCAGTGGAAGACAGGAGTGCCTGGCGTGCTCTGGTCCAGGGGGTCATGAAGAGGCAGACACGACTAAACAACAACAACAACAACAACATAATAATGATGATAATAATGATGATGATGGTAATAATGATGATGATAATAATAATAATAATAATAATAATAATAATAATAATAATAATAATAAAAATTTTATTTATACCCCTCCCTCCCGGCCAGGGCAGCTAACACCAATAAAATCGCAGTAAAAACATAACGGGGGGGGGGGGGAACCAATTTAAAATACAGGTTAAAATGCACTTTAAAATGCAGCCTCATTTTAAAAGTAGCCGATAGATCAAGACCATAAGGGGAGGGAAACATAAGGGTCAGACTGAGTCCAAACCAAAGGCCAGGCGGAACAGCTCTGTCTTGCAGGCCCTGTGGAAAGATGTCAAGTCCCGCAGGGCCCTAGTCTCTTGGGACAGAGCGTTCCACCAAGTCGGGGCCAGTACTGAAAAGGCCCTGGCCCTATTTAACCACCTTGCGACTTGGGACCTGCAAAATGTTGTCATTTATGGACCATAAGGTCCTCTGCGGGGATACCAGGAGAGGTGGTCCCATAGGTACGTGGGTCCTAAGCTGTGGGTCCTTTATTAACTTTTAATGACACGAATGAAGGCCGCGCTAAGAAGCAAGCGACTAAATCAAATATTGGCATGTCGGAATCGCGTCGCACAGCTAATGATGCTGAATGAGTGTTGGGCGGATAAAAGAAAGTCCCTCTTCACGCAGATCACAGTGTTAACCTGTGGAACTCGCTCCTGCAGGAGGCAGTGATGACCACCAAGTTGGCTGGCTTCAGAGGAGGACTGGACATATTCCTGGAGGAAAATAAGGCTGCCGATGGCTGCTAGCCAGAAGGGCTCTGCTCTGACCTCCAGAGTTGAAGGCAGCAAGGCTTCTGATACCCCTTGCTGGAAACAACAGGGAGAGATGCTCTTTTGCTCAGATCCTGCTTGCTGCTTTCCCATAATGGGCACCTGGCTGGAAACTGTGAGAACAGGATTCAGGCTTAGGCGGGCCATTGGCCTGATCCAGCCAGGCTGGATGAGAGGCACAAATACAAGATGGGTGACACCTGGCTTGAGAACAGTACATGTGAAAAGGATCTAGGAGTCTTGGTTGACCACAAACGTGACATGAGCCAACAGTGTGACGCGGCAGCTAAAAAAGCCAATGCAATTCTGGGCTGCATCAATAGGAGTATAGCATCTAGATCAAGGGAAGTAATAGTGCCACTGTATTCTGCTCTGGTCAGACCTCACCTGGAGTACTGTGTCCAGTTCTGGGCACCACAGTTCAAGAAGGACACTGACAAACTGGAACGTCTCCAGAGGAGGGCAACCAAAATGGTCAAAGGCCTGGAAACGATGCCTTATGAGGAACGGCTAAGGGAGCTGGGCATGTTTAGCCTGGAGAAGAGGAGGCTAAGGGGTGAGATGATAGCCATGTTCAAATATATAAAAGGATGTCACCTAGAGGAGGGAGAAAGGTTGTTTTCTGCTGCTCCAGAGAAGCGGACACGGAGCAATGGATCCAAACTACAAGAAAGAAGATTCCACCTAAACATTAGGAAGAACTTCCTGACAGTAAGAGCTGTTTGACAGTGGAATTTGCTGCCAAGGAGTGTGGTGGAGTCTCCTTCTTTGGAGGTCTTTAAGCAGAGGCTTGACAACCATATGTCAGGAGTGCTCTGATGGTGTTTCCTGCTTGGCAGGGGGTTGGACTCGGTGGCCCTTGTGGTCTCTTTCAACTCTAGGATTCCATGATTCTTATCTTTAAAGATACAAGATGCATTCCTAGCAAGACAGTGTGAGCGAGAGATTTGAACAAGACTAGCAAACACCGGTTGTGCGACGTTTTTGAAAAGACAGTGTTTTATAGCTGTGGCTCCGGAAAGGGTTTCTATGGAACCAGTTGTAGGCTTGGTGGGGAGCCAAAAGGACCATCTGGTCCAAACCCCTGCAATTCAGGGATACTGTGGGCTGAGTGTGTTGACCACACTGAGCCAGATTATGGGCCCCTGGTCTGAGTTGGTATAAAGCAGCTTTCTATGCTCCAAAGTGAAAAGGATCTAGTGAAAGTCCAAGTGAGAAGGATCTAGAAGTCTTAGTAGAGCAGAAGCTTAACGTGAGTCCGAAGTGTGATGCAGCAGCAAAAATGGCAAATACTATTCTCGGCTGCATCCACAGAAGTCTAGTGTCCAGGTCATAGTATCACTCTATTCTGCCTTGGTCAGACCACGCCTGGAGTGCTGTGTCCAGTTCTGGGCACCACAATTTAAGACGGATATTGACACGCTGGAGTGTGTGCAGGGGAGGGCGACCAAGATGAACAAGGGTCTCGAAACCAAGCTGTATGAAGAATGGTTGAGGGAACTGGGTATGTTTAGCCTGGTAATAATAATAATAATAAAATTTATTTATACCCCGCCCTCCCCAGCCAAGACCGGGCTCAGGGTGGCTAACAAACAATAATAAAAACAAGTTGATTAAAATACAACTTAAAACACAAGATTAAAGTACAACATTAAAACATTAAGATGCAGCCTCTTCACAGGAGGAGAAAGGAAAAAAGAAAGAGGGGGGAGGGAATCAAATTGATTCTAAACCAAAGGCCAGGCGGAACAACTCTGCCTTACAGGCCCTGCGGAAAGAAATCAGATCCTGCAGGGCCCTGGTCTCATGAGGCAGAGCGTTCCACCAGCCCGGGGCCAGTGTTGAAAAGGCCCTGGCTCTGGTTGAGGCTAATCTAACTTCCTTAGGGCCTGGGATCTCTAGGGTGTTGCTATTTATGGTCCTCCTTGGGGCATACCAGGAGAGGCGGTCCCGTAGGTACGAGGGTCCTAGGCCGTGAAGGGCTTTAAAGGTCAAAACCAGCACCTTAAATCTGACCCTATACTCCACCAGGAGCCAGTGCAGCTGGAAAAGCACTGGGTGAATATGCTTCCATGGCAGAGACCCCGTGAGGAGCCTCGCTGCAGCATTCTGCACCCGCTGGAGTTTCTGGGACAGCTTCAAGGGCAGCCCCGCGTAGAGCAAATTACAGTAGTCAAGCTTGGAGATGACGGTCGCATGGATCACTGTGGCCAGGTCGGGGCGGGAAAGGTAAGGGACCAACTGCTTGGTAAAAAGGAGACTGGGAGGAGATATGTTAGCATCTTCAAATATATATATAGGGCTGTCCCATGGAAGATGGAGCAAGCTTGTTTTCTTGTTTTCCCCTCCCACCAGGGAAGAAGGGGTGTGTGAAATTCAGCACTGGGAACAATGCAGGGAATCACATCAATATTATCCAATGGCTGAACTGGGAATAAAAGGCTGCCACTGGGGGAGGGGAAGGGGCCCACTCTGAATTATGCTGGGTGGGTGCGGAGTCCAGGGGACCACAGAATAAGGTTGCCAGATTTTTCTTCCAATGAATCCAGGGACACTTTTCAACTCCAGTAGGAATGATAGGATTTTGTCAGGGGACTGATTTGTAAATCCGGGGACTGTCCCCGGGGAACGGGGACGTCTGGTAACCTTACCCCAGAAGCCAGCCCCCACCATTCCCTTCCCAGGGGTGGGAGACAACCAGTGCCTCCTATTCTCCAACAGGCAACATTGCGGGGAGGCTGCCAAACAGGGTGCAGATCCAGCCTCCAAGGAGCACGCAGCAGCGCGTGATACATTCCTTGGAGGCGGCATCTATGGCCCTTGTGGATCCTGCCGCCCGAGCAAGCATCTCTCGCCTTGCCTCTGAGGAGATTTCACCCCTCCCATAGCCAAGAATCTCCTGAGCAGTCTGCTGATTCTGCAGAGAGGAGGAGGCGTGTTCTGATATCTACATATTCTGCTCCAGCACCACAGTCAGTCAGTGAGTGAGTCGGTCAGTGAAAGAGAGAGTCGGTCAGTGAGAGAGTCAGGGAGTGAGTCAGTCAGTGTGTTGAAAAGACTGAGTGTTATCTCTGTGTAGATAAGGTCGCTGCAGAAAGCAGCTGTAAGACTCAGTGCAGTCCAGCATCTCCATTTGTATATAGTTTGTATGGTACAGTAGCTGTTAGTGAATAAAAGAAGATATTCTTCAGCGCTGTCGCCCGAGTGATTTATGCTCTGCTGTACTCTGCTGTACGATGACTGTCTTCTTGGTGGAGTGATTTGCGGTGCTCACAGCTCTGAGTTGTGAGTCCACGGCACTTGGACCTGTTCCTGTGAGGAAGGTGGTCTCTGGAAGTGCTATCCAGCTCGCCTAGCCCAGTCGGGGCTGAGGTGGATGAGTCCAGTTGGTGACACTGGCTCAAGGGCGATGCTGACAGCCTCATGGGTGGGCCAGCCCTGTTCCAACTCTACATTTCTATGGCTTTGTGAATTCAGAGTAAATGCAGCCGATTTTGGACAGAGCAGAATCTTGTAAGCGGAGAGGGCGAGAGTTGGATGGTGATTAGGTTTGGGGTGTTATGACTGTGTTCCTATTTTCACCAGTGTTGTGTTGCAGAATAGGAAGGTAAGAGGAGGGTTCCCAGCCCAGTGGCCTCCATATACACCTGCTGTCAGTCCCAAGACAATATGCCTATGCTAGCTGGGACTGATGTGATTTGTAGTCCAAAACATCCTGAGATCACTAGGTTTGGATTTGCTGCAGTAAGGGCTTTGCAATGTGCATTTATGTTAATTCCCCATCTGCCCTGAAGGGGGCAGAGCAGCACCCAGCTAAGACAACCATCTTCATTCAAGGCACATCAGCACACTTTAATGCTTTCTAAGAAACTATAAAGGAAGGAGGCCAGATTGTGCAAGGCAGGAGGTGTGAATGGCTGTGTGTCAATGTGAACATTTCCTGTGGTTTATTACTGTAGATCATGGCACGAGTAAAATAAGGTTGGCTTAATACGACCCTCCATTATTAACTTTCTCAAGGAACCAATATGCGCTTCTTTCTAAGGACAGGTATATGTCATTTCTTGGCTGGCTCTTCATGTGGGTTCTGTGGCAAAATTCTCACACTCGCTTTCTGTAGGGTTTTGAGAATGGTTGGGGATTCTTCCACAATTTAGATCAAGGTGTGTGTGTGTGTGTGTGTGTGTGTGTGGTAGGATTCGCTGTCTGCTCAAACTAATTTTGCTGCCCAAAGTAGCATTTATATATTCTGTCACTTTTGTTTCACATAATAAACCAAGCTTTCTTTATTCCTTCTCTGTGAAAACGTCTTGTGGGTGTAAGGTTAAGGGTTATTTTATTTGCATATTGTATATTGTATTATGCATATTGTCTTATTTATATGATGTTAGCCGCTCTGAGCCTGGCTTTGGCTGGGGAGAGCGGGATACAAATAAAATTTATTATTATTATTATTATTATTATTATTATTATTATTATTATTATTAACATGTGTCCATAAGGGTAACACACGTGGTAACTCTGGCCCAAGTTCCCAAACCATACACTCGTGTGTATGAATTCACGTGAGTGCTGGGCACGCTTGTGGGATCAGGCACATACTTGTGACAGAGGGGTGAGCACACACACCCTTACCCTCCTGCCATGCTATCGCAGAAGGGTAACATGCGTCACTGCGGCTCAGTTTCATGGGCCCCTCTGGAAACGTCCCTGGGGAGCACTTGGGTGTGAGACGTTTTGCCAAAGTCCCTGTTCCCATAACCCCTCTTCCCAACCCCAAGAACATAAGGAGAGGCTGCTGGATCAGACCAGTGGTCCATCTGGGCCTGTGTCCTGGTCTCACAGTGGCTGACCAGATGCCCCAGTAGGAAACCAGAGGCCACCAGATTGGGGAAATCTGATTTAGGGCATATTTATGATTTTATGTATATGTTTCATACAATTAATATGCTTTCTTGATTATAAAAAAACCAAACAAACTCAGGAGCAATTTTCAAGAAGAATAAAGGTAAACGTAAAGGGACCCCTGACCATTAGGTCCAGTCGTGGTTGACTCTGGGGTTGCGGCGCTCATCTCGCTTTACTGGCCGAGGGAGCCGGCGTCCAGCTTCCGGGTCATGTGGCCAGCAGGACTAAGCCGCTTCTGGTGAACCAGATCAGCGCACGGAAACACCATTTACCTTCCCGCCGGAGCGGTACCTGTTTATCTACTTGCACTTTGACGTGCTTTTGAACTGCTAGGTTGGCAGGAGCAGGGACCGAGCAACAGGAGCTCACCCCGACGTGGGGATTCGAACCGCTGACCTTCTGATCGGCAAGCCCTAGGCTCAGTGGTTTAACCCACAGCGCCACCCGCGTCCCTTAAGTTTGGTAATAAGTTGCAATTCAGCAACTTCTCTTTCAAGTCTATTTCTGAAATTCTTTTGTAAGAAGACAGCGACTTTGAGATCTTGTATAGAACGTCCTGGGAGACTGAAGTGTTCTCCTGCTGGTTTCTCTGTCTTGTGGTTTCTGATATGGAGGCAGTGGTGGCCACCAAGCTTTCAAGATAGGAGAAACTGCTGGAGAAGAGGCCCTTCAATAGCCAGCATGGCTCAGGCAATGATGCCTCCAGATGCTAGTTGCTGGAAACCACAGAAGGGGAGAAGGCTCTTGTTCAACGCTGGAAACAGCGCTGTCAGATTTGCTACGCAGTTGCCGGAGCGGATGCAAAACCTGGCTGGTTTCCGAGAGCGAGCAGCGTGCCAGGCAGGATCCCAGAATAGGCTGGCAAACGCGGCACGCCCCCTAGCGCTGCCCCGGCGAGGGCACTGGGGTCAGAGAAGCTGTTTGCATTTCACAAGAAGCAGGAAGAGATAAGGAACTACCAGGGCTAAGCCGTCAGACTTTGCGGCATCCAGGAGGGCGTGGCCAAAAAAGGGCACGCCCCCTCGGGCTGGTAAGCCCAACCCTCTTTTAACTCTTCACTCCCTCCCACTCCATCTCTGGGTATATATACAGCCTATTTTATCACTTGTTATATCTCCCAAGTCTGGAGAGGGAGCTGCTCAGAGCCCCAAAGTGGTTGTTGTTTAAAAGAGGTTAATTTGAACCTAGCTCAAAATTATCTCTGTTTATTTCATCGAGCCGAGTTAGGCTGGTGTATGCCAGCCTTCGAGCTCCACAGAACTCTTCATCCGGGGCAATGTTGACAAAGAGTTCTGTGAAAGTCAAAAGGCTGCAGGGTGCTCCGCTGATCTAAGCCAGCCCAGGTTGTGTTTTCTTAAGATAAGGGGAGGATTTAAGGAAGGGAATTTCAAAGACAGAACTGAAGCCAGGTCTGAAACATTCTGGTCAGTGAGGAGGGAAATGGCCGCTGGACTGAATGCCTGGCTTTCATAGGATTGTAGAGTTTGAAGGGACCACTAAGGGTCATCTAGTCCAACCCCCTGCAGTGCAGAGATCACAGCTAAATCATAGCTTTGAGACATTTAATTCTGTCTTCCCCAACCAGGTGCCCTCCATATGTTTTAGACTACAACTCCTACAAGCTCCAAGCCAGCATAGCAGTATTATTCCACAACTGGGGGCAACTGCTGAGAAGGCCCTGTTTTCGTACCGCCACTGCCTGTTAGATTTTATTTATTTTACGTAGGCCATCTTTTAGCGCGAGGCCCTCCTAGGGCAGCTCAGATCTAAGGAGTAATTTCAACAGAATGCAGTCAATATGGTCATCACTGCATTTCAAAAGTTGGCACTATAACTCAGATAGGATTACAGTGGTACCTCTGGTTACGTACTGAATTCGTTCTGGAGCTCTGTTCTTAACCTACAACTGTTCTTAACCTGAAGACCACTTTAGCTAATGGGGCCTCCCGCTGCTGCCGCGCCGCCACTGTGCGATTTCTGTTCTCATCCTGAAGCAAAGTTCTTAACCCGAGGTAATATTTCCGGGTTGGTGGAGTCTGTAACCTGAAGCGTATGTAACCCGAAGTACCACCGTAGTTTAGAGACCAAAAATACCTAGATGTTTGTAGGTGCACAATGGTTAGTCAGTTCCGATTCCTTCATTGCAGAAAGTTGGGACTGGATGGCCCTTAGAGTCCTCTAGAATTCTGTTATTCTGCTGGTAAGAGAAAGGAACTCTGTGCATGCTTAGAAACCCTTGGCTGTTGCTGCAGCTAGCCCAGAGAGGTCCTCTGAGCACCAGCAAGGCCTGCTTTAGCTGGAGGCAGGGACTTCCCACCAGGCCTGGCCGCTCCAGAATTCTGTGTGCAATTTCCCAGATCCATCTCCTTGCAACACCCCTGCCGGGATCTGTGTGTTATCCCTGACACATGATAACCCACCTTCCCATTTCCCTAGATTTCCAGGAGGTTTTCTCAGAAGTCACGTGACTGACAATGTCTCAGGGCTTGCTGGCCGTAAGCCGCATTTCTGGGTCCTGAATGCGGAGCAGGACGTACAGGCTGGAATTCCTGCTGTGCAATTTATTTTACACCCTGGGCTGCGCCCCCAGCACTGTGAGAGCCACAGTGTGTTGCAGTGGTTAGAGTATCGGTCAGGAAGCTCCCTGGATGGCCCTAGGCCAGTCGCTGCCCCTCTCAGCCTACCTCACAGGGCTGTTGTGGGAATTAAATGCGCCAGTCCTCTTCTGAAGCCATCCAAGTTGGTTGCCATCACAGACTCCTGTGGGAGGGAGTTCCATAGTTTCGCTCTGCGCTGCACGAATACGGACTTCCTTTTCATTGGCCTGAATCTTCTACACACACAGGGAGAATATTGAAGTTAAACGAAGCTACACCACCCCCCCGGAGGTCGTCAGCTCCTACGTGAACATTTTGCAATCCTCAGCTCCCTGAGAATGCATATGCAATGCGTTGTGTTCAACAGTTCTTCTCATAATCATTAAGAACAAGATGGTGTATAGTGCATGGGAAGGCAAACTAAGGCCCGGGGGCCGGATCCGGCCCAATCGCCTTCTCAATCCGGCCCGTGGACGGTCCAGGAATCAGCGTGTTTTTACATGAGTAGAATGTGTGCTTTTATTCAAAATGCATCTCTGGGTTATTTGTCGGGCATAGGAATTTGTTCACCTCCCCCCAAAAAATATAGTCCGGCCCCCCCACAAGGTCTGAGGGACGGTGGACCGGCCCCCTGCTGAAGAAGTTTGCTGACCCCTGATATAGTGCTTTAGCGTATACTGTGCTTACAGTTTATTTTGTTCCCACAACAACCTTGTGAGGTTGGCATTGTGACTATCCCCATGTAGCAGGTGGAAGACCTGAAGAGAGGAGTCGTGTGCCTCTCATTCAGTGTTACCCAACCCCATTCATTCAGGGAGCATGTCCAGGAGAAGCAATAAGGGTGGAATCATAGAGCTGCAAGGGACCCAAAGAGATCATCCAGCCCAACCCCCTGCAATGTAGGAATCACAGCTCAGAAAACCCTCAGTGGACACCCTCCCCCCTGCGCGCCAAAGGGAGAGATGCCTGCAATTTAGGATGGGCTGAGCATTTTTTGTAGTAATTCCATCTCTCATGGGGTGTGAGGCCTAACAGCGACCCCCCACCCCTTACCCGCATCATGGGACCATAGCAAATCTCCTTTCAAAACCCCCTTCCAAACTGAGAAAAGCAAAACTGAAAATCAAGCTGGATAAACATGAGTTTTCCTTCATCACGAGCGTCTGCTTGTTAGGGCTTTAAACCTGGGTTTCGTTTTTGTTTTTTATCTAATTGCCTTGAGACAGGAGGCAATTAATAAAACGATAACAGTAATAAAAAGCCATAAGTCGGGAGGAAGAAGGCGGGAGTTGGCAACAAACGGAGGCCAAAGACTTTGGCAGGAAGAGGCTCCCCGCTCCCCACACCTGCTGTGACCACTGGTCCCCGCTCCCATTCTCTGGAGGCTCCTCTGGGAAGGCCGATGGCCAAAGGTCAGAGGTCTCCCTTCCCGCCTGGCCTGGTTGATCTGTCACCGTCGCTGGCGCCGCCAGGCCTCATCCCCTGTTTGGAGACGCGGCCAGGATCGATGGAGCCGCCCGCCTGGGTCGGAGGATCAAGGCTTCCTCGGCGTGTGCAGGCCGGCACGTATGAGGAGCCGGGAGCCACTGGGAGCTCTGGCCGGGGTCCCAGCAGCGCCACACACAGGGTGGGGAGGGCAGCGGAGGAGCAAGTGGGGCCTGGGGGTGGCCAGGACTCCTGGGTCCCATTCAGAGCCTGGAAGAGAGGGGAGGGAGGGGCCAGGACACCTGGGTTCTCCTGGGCACCTATTGCAAGGAATAGAAACCTAATGTGGGGTGGGGGAGATCAGGGATAACTGCTCTGCAGGCAGGAATTCAACCAATGCAGCTTTTCCCCCTAGAGAGGAAGAGAGGGAGGAAGCTGTACCTCTTTGATTTCTGCCTGTTCTGCAGCTGTTTAAAAGTCTGGAGGGGGGAGCGGCAAACCAAACTTGTGCAGGATGGATGTGAGGTAGGACTCCTGGGTTCTCTGGGGAGAGAGGGGTTGCCTGCTAGCAGCCAGGACACCTGGGTCCCCTGAGGCAGGAAGTTCGTTCTGGCTTCAGAGCAGTGACAGGGCGGATCCAGAATTCCTGATTTCTTCCCCTCGTCCCTTGGCAAATGGATGTATCTGAAGAAGTGTGCATGCACACGAAAGCTCATACCTATAACAAACTTAGCTGGTCTCTAAGGTGCTACTGGAAGGATTTTTTTTATTTTATTTTGTGAGAGCTAGTGGTTTGGCCCAGCCTTGAATATGGGAGCAGAGGAGGGCTCTGAGTTCAAAAGCTCCTCTGACAGGTATGGCCAGACCTGCACTGGCTGGGCACCAGTTCTCCACCTGCAATGTTGCCCGCGAACATTCGGCCTCAGTTTGCCATCTGTGAAATGGGCCCAATCAAGACGTACTTGAAATCGTAGCGCTATTTCCTCCATGAGGGCTACGTGGAGCCTTAACAGCAGGAAGTGTGTGAGAGGGGTGGACTCTTGGCTTCTCTAGAAAACTAGTAAATGGTATAACAGAACGGGAGTGGACAGGGTAAGAGGCTCCAACTCTGGGCAATTTGAGTTCAGTCAGGAGCCTGGGAAAAACTGGGAGCCAGGACTCCTGGGTTGTCAAAGGGGGAGAGAGTGGGAAGGGAGTTAGACAGGGATATGGGGCTGGGAGCCAGGACTTCCGAGTCCCCCTTGATTCACGGCTCCGCCCCACCTCCCCTGCAACCAGCCCCCCTTCCTCGGTGGCGTGTGTGATGCGAAGCGACCCCACGGAGCGTTGGACTCGTTGCACGTACGCACACCAGGCAAGGTGGCCCAGGCACGGACCGCCGCATCTGCAGCCGTCAGAAAGTGGTCCCTGGGGGCCCCATAAATCGGCACGGCGGCATCTTGTCGCCAAGTAAATGAAAGCGGCTTTCCCACCACTTCTTAGCGGGAGGAAGCCTCATAACAATGGGGATGTGTGATCAGACAGTCTGGCTGGCTGTGGCCTGTTTCTCTCGGTGTGTGTATGAAAGAGGATTTTTTTTAACCACATGCGCCTGTGACCTGCTTTCGGAAAAGCAGAGGCTATTTACCTTAGAGTTGGAATGGGCTCACGAGGGTCATCCAATCCAACCCCCGGCAATGCAGAGATCACAGCTCAAGAATTCCTTTTCCTAGTTGTGGAGGGGAGTGTTGTTTCGCTCACCAGATAAAAGTGGTTTTGCATATAGAGAAGGCCAGGGAAGGGCTTCACAGCCTCTCCTCACAAACACACATTTGTCGCTTTCTCGCTGTGCACCACCAGTGGAACTCACTGCTTCATGATTACAAGATGGCCACTAGCAGTGGCTGGTGGCTACGATTAGGGAATGGTGGTGGTGGGGTGTTTGATTTTGTTTGCGTCTTAATAAGAAACTAAATACTTTGCGTTTTCTGAAGCAAAACCACAACTATCCTTTGAAAGCCATGCTTCTCTGAATTTTGCGATGGTGTTCGCCAACCAAACAATGTGTGCGAACATGCATATGCTGGGGAAATGTATAGAGTCCTGAAAATAACGTACAAAAATGCATTGTGGCAGGGGACATGCATCTGTTGCTCAAAACAGCACACAAGAATGTGTATTCTAGGAGAAATTGGCACCAAAATGCTGATGAATCTTCATGAGGATTTAAAAAAATTAATAAACCATCATTTGCTACCGAAACACACAGAGAACTGGATTTAGGATTGGGAAGATGAGAAACTGAAACCGACCTAATCATAGATTCCCTAGTCCTGACACCTGAAATCTGAAGGCTGAATTTCCCAGGGGAGTGCCCTGCGCGGATCCCAGAACCGTGCTGTGCAAACACAGAGCTGGGCAGAACGTCCTGTCCTCAGGATTCTCTCTCGCTACTTTCCGAAATGCAAGCCTCCCCATCAGCAATGCTGGGAGACCATGTTTGGAAGATCCACAGGCAAAATGAAGCCCTTCTGTGTCCCAGAAGGCTGGGACAGACAGAGGACTGGACCGATTCATCGGCGGTCAGGCTAGCCAGAGCTGCTAGCTACAATGGCTATGCAGAGGCGGCTTGAGAGTAGTGTGACCATTTCGGCCGCACTGGCCCCTGGGAGACTAGGTGGGCCCCCTTTGGCCTGATCCAGCAGGCTCTTCTTATGTCCTTTTGTTCCACAGTACTGGGCAAGGCAGACCAGCGGCCTGGCCCCTCTCTGCGTGCATCCCATGCTCTGCATCCCATGACTCAGCAGAGAGAGAAAGCAGCTTGCTCCTCTGCTCTGCTCAGGAATGTGAACTTGCCTCTGGAGGAAAAGAGCCGCCGGGAGCCCCAGTGGCGTAGCGTGGGGGGTGCAGGGGGGGCCGGCCGCACCGGCCGCAACATCTGGGGGGGCGCGCTCGCACTCGCAGCTCTCTGCCCCCTGCTAAAATCCACGGGTTAGGGGGCGCAAATTACTTGCCTTGCCCCGGGTGCTGACAACCCACGCTACGCCACTGGGGAGCCCATAAGGGCAGCTGGATCGCTCCGCGCTGTCTGTAACGAAAAGCAGCGGCACAGAGATCAGCCTACTCCAAGCTGGTGCCCTCCAGATGTTTTGGACTACAACTCCCATCAGCTGTGCTGCCAGAGGCCGATGGCAATTGTAGGCCCAAACATGGGGAGACTGAACCAGAGGAAGACCCTTCTCCTTTCCCTCCTATCCCCGGATGATGCCCCTTTGCCCTCCTTCTGCTTAAGAGCTCAGTCGGTAGAGCACGAGACTCTTGATCTCAGGGTTGTGCTTGCTAAAAATTGGAAAACGCAAGAACTACCAACAGTGGAAGATTGGCAGATGAAGATGATGGACTGTTCAGAGCTAGCTGACCTGACTGGAAGAATCCGCGACCAGAAAGAAGAGGAGTTTCAAGAGGACTGGAGGAAATTTAAGGACTATTTGAATAAATATTGTAATATAAAAAATTTGAAATTACTTGGAAGAAACAAATAGGCCTAGGATTAAACTAAGTTATAATTAAATAAATGGGATTTAGAAAATTAAGAAATGTGAGTAAGATGGACTATAATTGGAGATTATTTTAGTTTAATAATGATATTGGAAAGCTGTTACTTTCAACTACAAGGAAACTCAGAAGGGAGGTACTAGAGGAAGTCAACCAAGATGTTTAAAAGGTTGGATTTGTAAAGAATTAAGTTTGTTGTTATTGTTTATCTGTTTATTGTTCCTTTTTTCTTCTTTTATTCATTGCTGTATTTTTCTTTGTTTTTGTTTTTGTGTGTCATTCTGCTTTGTGGTTTTTGTTATTATTGTGGAAAATCTAATAGTTTTTTATTTAAAAAAAAAAAAATCTCAGGGTTGTGGGTTGAAGCCCCACATTGGCCAAATGGTTCCTGCCTTCCATTGGGTTGGACTAGATGAGGCTTGTGGTCCCTTCCAACTCTACAATTCTATGATTCTATGTGGGCTGGTGGCTCCGGAAAAAAGGATGCCAGGCCAGTCTTGGCAGCTTTGGGGTTTGCTCAGTGATAGCAGGGAACACAGAGCGCCTGCAGCTGAGCCGAGGGCGAGAGGCTTGGCCGACATTTCGGCTTAGATAGCACCAGGCGTCATCTAGGGGTGAGCCAAAAGCAGCTGCGGGCTGCCCATGCCAAGATGGAAGGGGGCAGAGGTGAGGCGGCTAGGAGAGGAGGCAGGATTCAGCCCCAGAAACCTATGTCCAGAGCATCGGCTCCAGTGACACAAGGACACACCTGGGATTCTTTAGCTGCAATTCCTGCGTTGCAGGAGGGGGGTGGGCTAGATGACCCCCTGGTGTCCCCTTCCAGCTCCACAATTCCATGTTCCATCAGCAGCAAGAAGCCACATCTGGGGAAGGGATGCTGTTGCACGTGCTTGGCGTGCAGAAGGTCCCAGGCTAAATCCACAGCAGCATCTAGTATAAGGTTCCTGCCTGAGACACTGCTGCCAACCAATGCAAGCAATATTGGGCTGGATGGGCCAAGGGTGTGACTCTGTCCCCCCTCTGATTGGAGGGCAGGGATTCCAAATATCGAAACGGGTTGCCTCCTAGCAAGAGAGGAAGATGCCGTACGGCGAGTCAGGCCTTTGGTCTATTGTATTGTCTACACTGACTGGCACCAGCTCTTCAAGGTTGTAGCCCGTTCTCTTGAAAGACACCATTGGAGGCTGAACCTGGACTCTTCCGCTGAGCAGCAGTCCTTGTTCACAGGGACAGGATCCTGCGCCCTTGACAGCTGCAATCAGGTGAAGCAGGACAGGACAGAAGAGACAACTCTTTAATAAGAATGTAAGAAAGTCCTGCTGGATCTGATGGGGTTTTGTGTGTCTGTGGTTGCTCTGCAGCTCTACTGCCTCTGAATATGGAGGTTCCATTGGGATGCGGGTGGCGCTGTGGGTTAAACCACTGAGCCTCTTGGGCTTGCCGATCAAAAGGTCGGCGGTTCGAATCCCCGCGACGGGGTAAGCTCCTGTTGCTCGGTCCCAGCTCCTGCCAACCTAGCAGTTCAAAAGCACGTCAAAGTGCAAGTAGATAAATAGGTACCGCTCCGGCGGGAAGGTGAACGGAGTTTCCGTGCACTGCTCTGGTTCGCCAGAAGCGGCTTAGTCCTGCTGGCCACATGACCCGGAAGCTGTACCCTGGCTCCCTCGGCCAATAAAGTGAGACCCCAGAGTCGGTCACGACTGGACCTAATGGTCAGGGGTCCCTTTACCTTTACTAATAGCCGCTGATTGACAACCCACCCCCTCCTCCACGGATTTGTCTAATCCTCTTGTAAAGCCATTCAAGTTGGCAGCCATCGCTTCCTCCAGTGGGAGTGAGTTCCACAGGTTAACAGAGCACACCGCATGACAAAGTCCTTCCTTTCCCCTGTCCTGAATCTCCCAACATTCAGCTTCACTAGATGCCCCTCCCCTGAATGGTTTTAGACGCCCTTTTCTGAACCTTTTCCAGCTCTGCAGAGGCAACCAGAACTGTACTCAGTACAGTATTTCAATCTTGAGCATGGAATGTGCCCTTATCACATAACACCCTCCTCTGAAGCTCCCGCAATAATGAACGTTCTGACAATAATACAGCATGGAAAGCTAATGCAGCCTGATTTTCAAGAGAGCGAGAGCCAATAATGGGGGCAAGCTTTACCTGTTGCATTACTGCCTGCCATGCAGGTCTTTTTTGGCGGGCGCAGGAGAACTGGTGGCAAGCCTTAAGCTGCAAGGTGGATGTGAGGGCTTTGGAGCCAGGAGAAAATACCCAGAACTCAGCTATGGGGCATTTGGGGTCTGATATTCAGAACCAAACCAGACCAAACCAAGTCCTTCTTCAGGCAGCACATAGTTAAACTGCAGAACTCACCCCCACAGGAGGCAGTGATAACTTTAAGACAGGATTAGACAAATCCATGGAGCAAGAGAGGGCTATTGATGGCTATTGGCCGCCATGATGGCTATGCTCTGCCCTCTATGGTCAGAGGCAGTCATGCTTCTAGTTACTGGAAACCACAGGAAGGGAGAGCGGCTCTTGCGGTCAAATCCTGTTTCCCATAATGGGCATCTGGCCACTATGAGGTCAGGACATGCTGGACTAGTTGCCAGCAGGCCCTTCTTGTGTTCTTATATTCTTGAGGGGGTGTTTGCCTAAAAGCCTTTTTGGGGGCTGGGGCTGTTTCTATAGAGCCAGATTTGAAGCATCGGAGTTTCAAGAGGTTAAGTGGGACAATGCGCTAACTCTGCATAAAGTGCATCTTTTATAGGAACAGAGTTGGCTCGATTGAAAGCAGTCAATTGTGTAAGCAAGGGCGCCTGGGTTGTTTGCACCCTCGTGGGCAAAGGGTTATTATGCCTAGAAGTTCAGGCCTGAAGCTTGGATTCTCTAGGAGAGGGAGCTGGCGGTCTCTTTAGCTTGGAGAAGAGAAGACTTGAGAGGTGATAAGATAGCCATTTTCACACATCCGAAGGCTTCTCACATAGAAGGATTTTTAATGCTCCAGAGGGCAGGATTCCAACCTCAAGAAAGGAGATTCCACCTAAATATCGGGAAGAACTTTCTGACGGCAAGAGGCGTTCGAGAGAGGAACGGACTCCCTTGGAAGGCCGTGGGCTCTCTCTTTCCTTGGAGGTTTCTAAACAGAGGTCATACCTGCCAGCTGTGATTCCTGCCTTGCAGGGGGTTGGGATAGATGGCCCTTGGGTGTCCCAGGCAACTCTATGATTTTAGGGGAGAGTGCAGCTGAAAGTCAGGTGCCGGGGGTGCCTTGGAGCAAGAGGAGAGCCACGGATGCTGAGATCCGGCAGAACGCCCGGGTGCATCATCGGTGGAGGAGAAGGCGTCCCCAGCCGAGGAGCGTCGCTCTGGCCAGACGTGAGTCAGGGGTGCTCCTCCTCACGCCGTTTTTTTGGCACACCAAGGCTCCCTGGATGGCGGCCTGCCAAGGCAGTGACCTTATCCACCTTGACGCCTTAACCTGTGTCTGGCCTGCGGCCAGGGGCAGACGTGTCTGGTCCTGCATGGGCCTTCCTCCTTGAAGGGAAAAAAGCCCCCTTTGGCTTCCGGCCGGCAGAGGGAAATTGTCCATCTCCCTCCTGGCCTGTCCAGTGACATTCTTGCACTCGGGGAAGGAAGGGAGCGTGGTGGAGGTCGGGGTGGGGGGGAGAGACAGAGCGGGAGAAAAGCCACATTGGGCAGAGAGCAGAGGGATCAGGCGGATGAAACATTAACTGCGCCTCGTGCGTCCGGTGGCACAGCTTTCGCGAGATCTGGGGTCTGCAGAGGAAGGGGAAAGGGGGTCGCTTTCCCCCACTCCTCCGAGCAAACATCAGTGGGGAATTTGTGTGTGTGTGTGTGCAAAAATGCAAGCCGGTGTCCGGCGCTGCTAGGAGAAGATCCTCCAAAAAGAGAAGAAATCAGGTTCTTCAGGTGGCAATTGGGATCCAGAGAGAGAAAGAGAGCAGGGCACTGGAGCAGCCGACTATGTTCTTGAGAAGTTAGGCTTCCCGGTCAAAAGGTGAAGAGGGCGCCACCGTTTCGGACAAGGTCCTTTGCAAACTCACCTTGGCGTGTGCGGCTTGTGACCTCTTCGCCGAGCCAAACCAGCTGGACTTTTGCGTGATCTGGAGAGAGAAAGGAGGGAAATATCAGCTGCTGGACGTCCCTCGCGTGGAGCCGCCGCGGTCGACCTGCTCAGCCGCCGCCCCCACCACGGAATGACGGTCCATGGCTAGCCATGGGGCAGAAGGGGTCCGCTAGTCTCTAGGACCATGAAGTTTTGGCTATGGGGATACCTGGTGAGTAGCGTCCGTCCGCTCCGGCGGTTGCCAAGGGGGAGGTCAGGGGGACGGTGCCAGCTGCGGCAATCGATTGAGTTGGGCCCCTGCCAAAGGGAATTGGCTGAGCACAGCAAGGTGGCTAGAGGAAGCTGCTGGAGGCCAGGCCATTTGCCTCTCACAGCCCAGCCCTGACTGGCAGCAGCGACAGCAGCAGTAGCTGCCCTCCCTCTGGAGTAGTCTCAGGTAGAGAGAGGGGCTCCTTTCCTACATGACCTGCTCCTTGATGCTGGGGGGCCTGGGAGGACTGAAGCAGGGACCTTCTGCACACCAAGCTTGCTGCTGGGTGACTTTACACCCACCCTCCCCCTTGACTCTCTCAAAGTTTGGGAAACGGAGGTTGTAAAATTAGTCAAGGCAGGGGTCCGCTGAGGTTATGAAATCCTCCTCCGGCAGGCTGTTAGATAATAGGCAGGAGGTGGCAGCAGGCAGGTGCCTTGCGGGGGTGGTGGAGTGGGGGCTCTGGAAACCCAAATGCCCTAGGCTAGGTAGCCCTGGGCCTCCTTATTGTCAAGAAGGGCAATTTGGAAGCCACTCAGCTGTGTTCTTATGGGGGCATAGGCGACTTGATGCCTGATAAGGAGGGGATGCTGGGATTGCAGCCCTAAGGTTTCGTTCTGTTTGATCGGTTGCAAATGGAGTCTCTAGGATTTGTGCGGTAGCCTTGAGAGACACCTGGATCCTCTGGAAGAGAGGAGCCCCAGGTGAAGGGGACTTCTCAGCAGTGACGAAACCAGAGCATTTTCTCAGGCCAAAGGTCACCCCTCCCAGGCAGGCCAGTCTTTGCATCCCCTTTTGGCACTGGGGGCAGGTGAGGCTTGTCAAACGCCAATGAATCAGTTTGCGGCAGAGAACTGAGAGTTTTGAACCGAGGGTCCACCCACGCAGTGCACTCTGAGCTGTTTGGCCGCACCAGGTAGAAGATCAGGGCTCTGCGGGTTTCCTTCTGAACAGCCACATTTCTGGGGACTCGGAGGTCTCTGGGAATTTCTCTCTGTTTCGTGTGTCAGGAGAATGTTGGGGGAATCTCATGCATATTCCCAGGCTGGACTGTGGTATGTGTGTTTGTGTGTGTGGAAGAGAGAGAAACTCTCTGAGTTGAAGCACGGAGAAGGGGAAGGTGCTGATAAGGGCTCTGTCGACACCACAAGCTGATAAAAGGGAGCTTGAAGTGGGATCTGCAGTGCCGAATTTGGAGCTTGGAATTGCAACATTGCAAACATCACTAAGCAACTCGCCTAAAATGCAAAATGCTGATGGAAAGAAACCGTGCGCTCACACCCAGCCTGGATCGATGGTCTTGGAAACTATACTGTGGACACGAGGAGGCAGCTGGGGAGGAATGAGAGTGGAGGGGGCATTTCATATTCCTGCCTGCCCGGCAGTTATTGAAGGACAGGAGCCCTGACAGAAGGGGGTGGGGAAGATGGGGACCCAAAGAATGTCTCTTCCCTCCCTGAGATTTACAGCTGGATTTGGAGCTGTCTAAACCTCTAAAAGCCATACCTGAAATTTCCTGCATTCCACCCTGCTTGTAGGATTCCGGAGGCAGGCAAGATTAAATGTCTGGCGCTTGTGATTTCTGCAGTGCAGAGGGCTGGGCTTGATGACCCCCTGGGGTCTCTTCCAACTCTGCAATTCTACGATTCTGTGTAAGGAAGGTTGTGACAAGTCACTTTGGGTTGCATTAGCCAAAAAAAGGCCACCAATAAAATGATAATAATAATAATAGTGGATTATATTCATATCTTTTGGAACTGATCTCAAATGCAAATATTTTGGAAATCCGTCCAGGATAACATTTCTGATAAGTTAGGATATCATATACTCTTAAAACCTGAAATATTTCTGCTTGCTTATCTGAAGGATGTGATCAGTCGGATGGGCAGCATATAAATCATAAATTATTATCCCAGAAAAGTGATCGAGAATTAAGTGTTCAATCTGATAACTGCTGCTAACTTTATGGGGAGAAGATACATCCCCTACTGTACATGAACGGATTGGAAGAAAAAAAAGATTAAGTGAATTTATTATACATATAAATCAGCCTAATGGGTTTCTAGGAAAATGGGTATTTTGGAAATAGTTTTGTATTTGTTTACTTCGTTGAATTTTAATATTTGATATGGTGATGGGTGAGTGGATGGGCTGGTGGACAGACAAAACCACCGCTAGACTGCAGTTGTACCTTGGATCGTGAATGCTCTGGAACTCGTACGTTTTGGTTCCCGAACGCCGCAATTTGAGAACGTTCTTTTGGAACTCGAACGTCCAACAGGGCTTCTGATTGGCGACAGGAGCTTCCTGCAGCCAATCGGAAACTGCGATTTAGTTTTCGAACATTTTGGAAGCCGAAGGGACTTCTGGAACGGATTCCATTCATCTTCCAAGGTACGACTCTGGTTGTGATGGGCAGATGGATGATGTGCGCATGACGATGCAAAGCAGCTCTGCAAAAGATCTAAGGGGGACCTCACCTTTTATTCCGCAGGGCTGACTCCACTCCTGTTAATGTTGGGATTCCTGGCCCCAGTGCTCCTTACGACCCCCGAGCCCATGTGTGACCAGCGTGTAATGAACAAGTACATCCAAGATGTCAGCAAGGCTGAGAGTGAAATCGTACGTCCTCTTTTCTTGCTCTGTTCCCTTCCCATTCTTTATCTCCTTCCTGAACACACACACAGGGCATAAGGTTTAGTCATTCGTTTATTCAAATGCATTTATACCCCACCTTCTTCTCGAAGCAGCTCAAGGTGGCGCGTTCATGGTTTCCTCCACAACAACAACAACAACCCTGTGAGGTAGGTGAGGCTGAGAGAAGGCAACAACTGCTCCCCCCAGGTCAAACCCGGGGAGTTTCAGGGCCGCTGAGTGGGCATTTGAACCCTGACCTCTCCCAGGTCCTAGCCCGACACTCTAAGCACTAGTTAAAACTATGGCATTAGGTCTGACAAGCTGCAGAGGTGGACACCGGTCTGGATGGCTTTAAAAGGGGTTTTGGAAAATAAATGAGAAGACCCGCTGAAATGAACAGGCCCTAGTCATCATGTCCACTTCTGACATCTTGTCTACTCTGCTTGGGTCATCTGTTTGGCCACTGTGAGAACAGGACGCTGGACCAGACAGGACCCCATTGGCCTGGCCCAGCAGGGATCTTATAGCATCAGAAAAAGCTTTATGCCAAAAAAAAGGGGGGGGGGTGTTTATTTCAACAAGCATACAGTGCTCTGAAGCATTTTGCTGGTTTTTATCTGGGTGGCACTGGTAATCATTTTATATTGTTTTGTGTACATTGCTCAGAGGGCTGTTGTTGTTTTCTAAAGGAAGCAGTTTACAAATATTTTCTTAATCAACAAATATATGACAAAATATACGCTAAATGGTGCATCTGTGCACTGTTTGACAGTGGAACGGACTCCTTTGGAATGCAGTCGACTCTCCTTCCTTGGAGTTTTTAAAGCAGAAATTGGATGGCCACCTGTCATGGACGCTTTAGTTGAGTTTCCTGAAATGCAGGGGGCTGCAATGGCGTAGCATGGGGGTGCAGGGGGGGCCGGCCGAACCGGGCGCAACATCTGGGGGGGGGCGCGCTCGCACTCGCAGCTCTCTGCCCCTACCTGGCTCACTCACTCTCTCTCACTGCAGTGCTGGCTGTGCAAATCCGATCCGAGCCGCCGGGTCGCCGCCCACTGTGGAGGGGAGGGTGCCAGGCGTGCGGTGCGGTGCGGAGAGAGAGCGAGGGACTATCTGGGGGAGGGACAGTGCAGCGGGGGGGGGCGCAAATTACTTGCCTTGCCCCGGGTGCTGACAACCCACGCAACGCCACTGGGGGGCTGGACTGGATGACCTTCAGGGTCCCTCTCAACTCTACAATTCTATGGATCTATGATTCTATATCTACCGGGCCAAGCTCAAGGTTTTGCTTTTGGTATGCAAAACCCTTACAACAACCTGGGACCAATTTACCTGTGAGATCACCTTACTCCAATGTGCCTCCTTGACTGCTTAGATCTGCAGAACTGGCACTGCTATAGGTGCCACATAATAAAAGGTTGCCATGCGGCTGGAATTTCCCGGACATAGCTGGAATACTGCAGTTGGAAGCAGTGTCCAGGTGGAAATTGCTAAAAATGTCCAGGAAGCTCCGGATGTACGGTGACCCATGTTGGCAGTGTCGTTTTTGACAATTTTGACAAATATGGCAAATAATACCCATTTTGCATTTGTAAGAACTGGGTATTTTACACGCTGGAACTCCCTGCCTATTGATACCTCATCCGGCAGGCATCTTGCTAAAAGCATTTTTGTTTAGACAAACCTACCCAGATTTTTTTAGTAAGCCAGTGCAGATTTTAATCAATTTTTACTGTTATTTTAACTTTTCGAAAGTCTTAAATGATCGTTGTTAATTCTTCTTATTGATAATTTTATTGCTTTATCCTTTTTGTATACCACTTTGAGGTGGGTTTTTTGTGCGTTACAATCAAACGGTGTATGAAAGACCTACAACACCGGTCTTGAAAGACCTACATTGGCTCCCAGTACGTTTCTGAGCACAATTCAAAGTGTTGGTGCTGACCTTGAAAGCCCTAAACGGCCTCGGTCCAGTAGACCTGAAGGAGCGTCTCCGCCCCCATCGTTCTACCCGGACACTGAGGTCCAGCACTGCGAGAAGCCAAGTTAGGGGGAACCAGGCAGAGGGCCTTCTCAGTGGTGGCTCCCTCCCTGTGGAACGCCCTCCCACCAGATGTCAAAGAGAACAACAACTACCAGACTTTTAGAAGACATCTGAAGGCAGCCCTGTTTAGGGAAGCTTTTAATGTTTGATGTATCACAGTATTTTAATATTCTTTTGGAAGCCGCCCAGAGTGGCTGGGGAAACCCAGCCAGATGGGCGGGGTATAAATAATAAATGATGATGATGATGATGAAGTAAATAAATATCCTATTGGCCTATAACTTCCCTGCAGGGAGGACCCCTCTGGATACCAGTTACTGGGGAGCAAGTCCCAAAGTGCCAGGCAGCTTGTGGGCTTCTTGTTGGCAATTGTTTGAGCTGGGCCAATGTGGGAACAGGGGACACGGGTGGCGCTGTGGGTAAAACCTCAGCGCCTAGGACTTGCCGATTGCATGGTCGGCGGTTCGAATCCCCGCAGCGGGGTGCGCTCCCGTCGTGCGGTCCCAGCGCCTGCCAACCTAGCAGTTCGAAAGCACCTCCAGGTGCAAGTAGATAAATAGGGACCGCTTACCAGCGGGAAGGTAAACGGCGTTCCGTGTGCTGCGCTGGATCGCCAGATGCAGCTTCGTCACGCTGGCCACGTGACCCGGAAGTGTCTGCGGACAGCGCTGGCCCCCGGCCTCTTGAGTGAGATGGGCGCACAACCCTAGAGTCTGGCAAGATTGGCCCGTACGGGCAGGGGTACCTTTACCTTTTAATGTGGGAACAGGATGCAGGATGAGGCAGACCTTTGGCCTGATCCAGCTGCAGGGCTCACCTAAGGGTCTTAAAACTACAGCTCCCAGAATTCCTTGTGCCAACTAAGCCACATCTCGAAGCAGTTTAGATCTGTAGCATAGATGTGAATGGACTCTGATTTCTTTACAGGTAGAACTTTGTAGAACTTCCTGCAACCTGCCTGAACCTGTCATGGTGCTGGACACCGGAGTCAACATACGTAGCTGGAGAAAAATGAATGTAAGTTTGATCTGGGGTAGGGAAGGGGGTTGCTGAGAGCAGGGTGGGGGGCTGATGCAATTCACTGCGGGGCCTGCTCAGCACCAGGGCTGGGGGAGAAATTAAATTCTGCCTGCATTTTAATGAGAAATAAACCAATATGAGAACTGAAACAAAGACATTCTCCTAAAAAATCACACTTCTCCGAATTTTGTAATGCAATTCTCCAACCAATGAGTGCAAAAATAAAAAACTCATCTGTTAGAGGAAAGCAGGCATAAGAATGCACATACTGGTGAAAACCTCTCACAAAAATGTGTTATTACTATACTCATTTATTTGTTACCTTCCCTTTGCCCTCACTTTATTATGTTGTTGTTGTTGTTGTTGTTGTTGTTGTGAGCCGCCCAGAGTGGCTCGGGAAACCCAGCCAGATGGGTGGGGCATTAATAATAATAATAATAATAATTTGTTGTTGTTGTTTTGTTGTTCTTGTTGTTGTTACTACTACTACTAAGGTCCCTATTAGGGAAAATTCATTGCAAAAATGTGTGTATTAGGAAGAATTTTCCCCTCAAATACTGATGAACTTTTATGGGGATTTGTCTTTTAAATGAAAATTGCTGCAGAAACGTAGAGAAGATAATTTAAGGCGGGGGAAATTGAGAAACTGAGAGTAACTGGAACGGACGTATATGCCCACCCCTGTAACTTCACTAATGGACTTATTCTCCCCACCCCGCTCTGCTAGAGGACGAGGCAGGCGTCCGAGGTGTGGAGAGGCCAGACCCTCCTTTCGAGGGCTATCAGCCAAGTCCAAAGGCATCATTCAGCCATGCAGCCTTTTGTCCGCCAGCTGGAAGTGATGGAGAGCTGCCTGCGGAGCATCAGAAACATCTTGCGCGGCCACGGAGCCCAGGTGAGAGCGAAGCACCAGATTTGTGGGGAGGGAGTGCTGGTTGACGAGGAGGCCGGAGTTCCCTGCTCAAAATCACAGAATTGAAAAGGGACCCTCAGTGGCCATCTAGTCCAACCCGCTGTATTGCTGGCATCACGACAAATCACAGCCCTGCTCCTTGACTCCAGGTGGCTTTTAGGACGAGGGAAACGCCTTTGCACGTGTGCTCAGCAGCGCTTTGTTGTAACGGAGACGTCTCGGGAGCATGCACATTGGCACTTCGCACGTGCGCAGAGGAAATCTTCCACTCCTGCCGGCCAGATTGTGCAGAGAGAGAGAGAGAGAGAAACAGTTATCTCGGAGCGCATGGACGAAGCGCAGTAGAGGCGGTTTGACTCTTCTCAGTAACAAAGGAATCGCCAAAGCAGCCGTTCTGCAAATTCAGATTTGCCTGCAAAATTTGCAAAAAAAAAGGCAGAATTTGGAATAGCGTTAGACTGGAACAGCAGAGAGTTGGTCTCCTCTACAGGAGAGCAAAATCCCCAATATTTCTGCTAGCGTGGTGGTGCAAATATTGCTAACCTCCTTGCATATAGCAAACCCTGACTCTCCTGGGCCAGTTTCCTTTCCGGCAGCAACCAGAACCAGCTAGTAATTTTCCAGGCCTCCTTTCCCCACCCTTCTGCCTCCTCCTGAGGCAGCTTTTGCAAATCCCAAGGGCTCCCCTTCACACCCTGGAAATATGGCCCAACTTAAGCCTCTCGGATCGCCCTCACCAGGGCGGCTGCAGAAGGCAGATTCCCTCACGGAGTGGGAATGCACAGCAAATGACTTGATCACTTATTACCTTGTAAAAGGGAAGAGTGTTTCGTTTTGGGGGGGAAAGGCTAGCTTTAATGGCAGGGCAGGGCACCGAGAGTTGTGAGGAGAAACCCCTATTCCCCTCACGGAGTGCACTTTGAGACCACCCTGAACAGTCATGGCGTCCCCCAGAGGATTCTGGGAGCTGTGGCTTGTTGTTGTTTTTTTAAAAAAAATTATATTTATTAAAAGTTTAATAATTACAGGAAAAAAGAGAAAAAGAAAGACAGCAAAAAACATTAAAAAATTTAACAATCAATACATCAAAAATAAAAAACAGAGAAAAACAGTGCATTAAACCAACAAAAAGAACAAAAACATTTAAAAACACATCCAATGTTTCCATATCCTTACTTTTCATTTACTTGTTTCATTGACCTCCTCACACCTCCCTTTTTTGTATTCTAGTTCATAGCTATTTCAGCAAATCCTTTCCATCTTTCTCAAATTTTTTGTTCTAAAATTAATCACTTAGCTCCTTATAATGTTTCTGCTAAAACCATATAACTTCATCTGGGAGCTGTGGCTTGTTATGGGTGCTGAGATTTCTGAGGAGACCCCTTTATTCTCCTCACAGAGAGGACTATGGTGCCCCTTTGCACAATCATGGCTTCCCACAAAGGATTCTGGGAGCTGTAGCTTGTCCAGAGTTCTGAGATTTCTGAGGAGAGACCCCTATTCCCCTCACAGATAGCACTATGATACCACCTTGGAACAATCATGGCTTCCCCCAAAGGATTCTGGGAGCTGTGGCTTGTTCAGAGTGCTGAGATTTCTGAGGAGACCCTTTTACAGCACTATATAGTGCTGTTTTTCTAGAAAAAAAGAGACGCCAAAAAGAGACTCGCCAGGAACACCTCCCTTGTTCTCTCAGGGATTGGCAATGGCGCCTACATGAGAGGTGCCAGAACTGATTTCCGGCGAGTTCCGTGTGAAAAAGAAGCCCTGGATATATCTATGCAGTCATGGCTTCCCTCAAAGGATTCTGGGAGCTGTGGCTTGTTCACAGTGCTGAGATTTCTGAGACCACTATTCCCCTCACAGAGAGCACTATGGTGCCCCTTTGAACAGTCATGGCATCCCCCAAAGGATTCTGGGAGCTGTACTTTGTTAAAGATGCTAAAAGTTGTGAGGAGAGCCACTATTCCCCTCACAAAAGCATACTACAGTATACCACTTTAAACAGTCATGGCTTCCCCAAAGGATTCTGGGAGCTGTGGCTTGTTCAGAGCATAGCTGTCAACTTTTCCCTTTTCTTGCAATGAATCCTATTCGGAATAAGGGAATTTCCCTTAAAAAAAGCGGAATGTTGACAGCTATGGTTCAGAGTGCTGAGATTTCTGAGGAGACCCCTATTCCCCTCACAAGAGAGCACTATGGTGCCCCTTTGAACAGTCATGGCTTCCCCAAAGGAAGAGACCCCTAATCCCATCACAGAGCTCACTGTGATACCACTTTCAATGGTCATGGCGTCCCACAAAGGATTCTGGGAGCTGTACTTTGTTAAAGATGCTGAAAATTGTGAGGAGACCAGCTATTCCCCTCACAGAGCACACTATGCCACTTTATAAACAGTCATGGCTTTCCCCAAAGGATTCTGGGAGCTGAAGTTTGTGAGGGGAGCCGAGAGTTGTGAGGAGACCCCCTTCTTCCCCTCACAGACCACATTATAATACTAGTTTGAACAGTCATGGCTTCCCCCAAAGGATTCTGGGAGCTGTGGCTTGTTCAGAGTGCAGAGATTCCTGAGAAGAGACCCCTTTATTCCCCTCACAGAGAGCACTATGGTGCCCCTTTGAACAACCATGGCTTCCCCCAAAGGATTCTGGGAGCTGAAGTTTGTGAACGGAGCCGAGAGTTGTGAGGAGACCACCTTCTTCCCCTCACAGACCACATTATAATACTAGTTTGAACAGTCATGGCTTCCCCCAAAGGATTCTGGGAGCTGTGGCTTGTTCAGAGTGCAGAGATTCCTGAGAAGAGACCCCTTTATTCCCCTCACAGAGAGCACTATGGTGCCCCTTTGAACAACCATGGCTTCCCCCAAAGGATTCTGGGAGCTGAAGTTTGTGAACGGAGCCGAGAGTTGTGAGGAGACCCCCTTCTTCCCCTCACAGACCACATTATAATACTAGTTTGAACAGTCATGGCTTCCCCCAAAGGATTCTGGGAGCTGAAGTTTGTGAACAGAGCCGAGAGTTGTGAGGAGACCCCCTTCTTCCCCTCACAGACCACATTATAATACTAGTTTGAACAGTCATGGCTTCCCCCAAAGGATTCTGGGAGCTCTGGCTTTTTCTTTCAAGGATGGCAATAGGGCCTACATGAGAGGTGCCAGAAATGATTTCCGACGAGTTCCGTGTGGGGAAAAAAGAGATTTCTGGGAGCAATGGCTTGTTCCGGGTGCTGAGGGCTGTTAGGGCTACAATTCCCAGAGTTCCCTTGCGAAGGGGGACGATTAAACCGCTCTGTGAGGGGAATGGAGGGGCCGTTTCAACTCTCAGCAGCCTAACAAACTACAACTCCCCAATCCTTTGGGGCAAGCCATGGCTGTTTAAAGCAGTATCATAGTTGAAATGTATGGTCTGAATGCGGCCTATGGCTGCCATCTGACCCTAGCTGATGCTGATGTTTCAATATTTTAATGTTGTATTTTAATTTTGTTTCTAAGTTGTATTCATTCAACTTGTTTTTATTATTGCTTGTTAGCCGCCCTGAGCCCGGCCTTGACTGGGGAGGGTGGGGTATAAATAAAAATTATTATTATTCTTATTATTATGGGAGCGGTAGTCCAGGACACCTGGGGAGGCTGACTTGGCCAGAGGCCTTTTTATGATGCTTATGGCACCCCAGCTGGCTGGGAGTTGTAGTCTAAAACACCCAGTGGGCGCCAACTCGGGAGACTGTTCCAGTGAAAGATACCCGTTAATACACTTTCCCAAAAAAAAAACCAGAAGCATTTTTGCTAGGGATAACAGGGGATGAATTAAAAAAGGAAGATTACAAACTATTCATGTACGCAACGGCCGCCGCTAAAATCTTAGTGGCTCAGAAATGGAAATCCCAACTTTAATGTCGTGGCAGACAAAAATGTTTGAATACCTAGAATTGGTGAGATTTGACTTATAAGATTCGGAACCGAAAAGAAGCAAAGTTCGAAAAGGATCGGAGCAAATTTGTTGAATATATACGGAGCAATTGTAAGAATTTAAAAACTGTAGCAGGATTAATGCAAATCTTGTGATGTGGATGGAGTGTAAATAAGAAACCGTAAGAAAAGATTTGAGATATGAAAACGGTTGAAGGGATGGAAGGAAGTCCGGGCGCAATAAGGCGCAGGGTAAATAAGAAAACATACAAATTTTTGAATGTAAGGGTACAGTGGTGCCTCGCAAGACGAAAAGAATCCGTTCCGCGAGTCTCTTCGTCTTGCGGTTTTTTTCGTCTTGCGAAGCAAGCCCATTAGCGGATTAGCACTATTAGCGGTTTAGCGGCTATTAGCGGCTATTAAAGGTTTAAGGGATTAGCGGATTAGCTGCTAAAAGGCTATTAGTGGCTATTAAAGGCTTAAGGGATTAGCGGATTAGCTTCTAAAAGGCTATTAGTGGCTTAGATCAGCTGATAAGCGGCTTAGATCAGCTGTTAAGCGGCTTAGCGAACAGCTGCTAAGCGGCTTAGGGGCTTGGGAAAAAGGAGGGGAGGGGAAAAAAACCCCAGGAATCGCAAGACATTTTCATCTTGCGAAGCAAGCCCATAGCAAATTCGTTTTGCGAAGCACCTCCAAAACGGAAAACCCTTTCGTCTAGCGGGTTTTCCGTCTTGCGAGGCATTCGTCTTGCGGGGCACCACTGTATTTATTTTATTTGTTCTTGTTACAAAAAAGCAATAAAATTTGGGAAAAAATAAAACCTGAAAGGCAGAAAAAAGAAAGAAAAGAAAGATACCCGTTAAGTAAACAGTCACCTCTCTTGCAGGAAGCCCCCCAAGATGACGTCTCGACCCGCACCCTGAGCGTCCAGACCATGAAAAAGCTGTTCAGCGTTTACTCGAGTTTCATCCGGGGGAAAGTCAGCCTGTACATTACAGAGGCCTGTGCCAGGTGACGGAGGGAGAGCGGCGCCACCAACGCATACCACTCCGCATGTTGCTGCCACCCCCAACCGCCCACTGCTGGAGGGGAAGGGTGCCCCTGCGTTGCCCGCTGAGTGACAGCTTGATTTGATTGGCAGGTGTCAACCACACGCACACACGCACACATGCATGTGCACACCCGGGTTCTGTGCGGACTGCCTTTCTGAGCCGGGGGGAAACTTTTGACTCTCTTGCCCAGGAGCCGGTGACACTCATCCCTGCACATTCACACACACACACACACTGCCCTCTGTGGCTCCTGCCCTGAAAGAGAAAACAAGAGCTGGGTTTATGGAAGGTCTGGCGCCTTGTCTGCAAACAGGTAGCAAGGCTGCTCTTTGGTTTTCAAGGGGAGCAATGGTGGTCCACCTTGGAGGAGGATGGTGCTGTCATCAGGAAAACGGAGTTTTTTCAGCCAGGAGGAGAGAAAAAGAGAGAATGAGAGGAACGGAGGAGAGGAAGGAAGTCTGCAAAGCCAAGATGGGAAGAGTTTCGAACCCAAGACACTGAGTTTTCCCAAAGGGGCCCGAGCTGAGCGGTGCAAGGCCCACGATCCCTCTGCTGTGGGGCAGAAAAATCTCGGATGAGGTGGTCTCAGCGGGGGCCTGTGGCTGCTTGACCAGCGGTGCCCCCTCTCCCAGTGACGGACAGTGTTTGGGCTGTAAGGATGTGCGTTTTTGTGGGGGCTGGTTAGGAGGGATGAGAGAAATGTTGCACGGAGAAGAGGCAGAGATGGGGAAGGAATGGAAAGGAGGTTTGGCGGGCAGCAAAATGAAAGGATTTGGTGGGGAACTGATATCACCTTCAGCAAAGGAAGATCCACGGCCACCAGGAAACCGTCAAGAGCGGCCTTATATTGAGCTAGGCCCCAAGGGTAATACTGGTGCCCTTCCAGAGCTGGTTTCTGGGGGCCGGCACATTAGAAAGTCAGAAAGCATGCAAGTTTCTTGGGGTTCCACATTTTCACAGTCCGGTCTGGGTATTTGCTGGGCTCTCTCTGCTGTGAATGTGGAAAGCGGGAGTCGAAAGTCGTTTCTTGAAAGCTGCAGCCCGTTTCTGCACTTAATTGGGAGTCAATAACGCCTTGAATTTAGTGGGGTTTACTTCTGAGTAAACGTGCGCACGTTGGGGCTGCATGGTTTCAAAGCATCATTTGAGAAGGGACCAGATGCTCCGGAAGAGGTGAGGGTGACTGGCAGGTGTCCTTCAAAGCATACCTAACTTGGGAAATAAAGAACTGCGAAAATGGCCTGGAGGGGAGCGAGATCTATCTACCCTGTACCACTGGAGGTGATAAAGACTTGATTGGCAGGTGTCAATCTTTTCAGGGCCACCTTCAGATGCTGTTTTATTTTTGCAAGTGTCTTCTGTAATCTTGACACAATAGCAGTGCATTAGTAATGGATTTATTCAGCTTTATTAGTTGTTCCGTGATGCTTCCCACATTATTGATTGGGGGGGGCTGTAGCACCACCAAAGGCTGTCCCCCCATTTGTGGTATGTAAAACGTTACGGGATTTCAGCAGGAAGGACAGGATATGAAAGGTTTGGGAACGGAACAGTGTGCCTACCCCAAAACATTTACAGGCACAAAGAATATCGAAGGCAGGGCAGAAATATATCGTATTTTTCACTCTATAAGACGCACCAGACCACAAGACGCACCTAGTTTTTGGAGGAGAAAAACAAGAAAAAAAATATTCTGAATCTCAGAAGCCAGAACAGCAAGAGGGATCGCTGCGCAGCGAAAGCAGCAATCCCTCTTGCTGTTCTGGCTTCTGGGATAGCTGCGCAGCCTGCATTCGCTCCATAGGACGCACACACATTTCCCCTTACTTTTGGGGAGGGGAAAAGTGAGTCTTATAGAGCAAAAAATACGGTAATCATGGGCACAAATCATTGCCAATTCTCAATGAAAAGGGCATTTCTGAAGGGGCCCGTAGTCTTAGAATCACAGACCTGCAAGGACCTGCTGTAATAACAGTTGAGACAATCTCCATGGACGCGAGTCCCTTCGCTCTCCTCTCCAAAGCGTTAAAAGTTGCTGCTTCCGCTATTTCTGTAAAGCGAAGGTGAAGATTTGACAGCTCCAGGTTCAACTCCTTGCGAGGAGAGGGATAAAGGGCTTCGGTGCCACAGAGGATATACACCTATGTAAAGTTTTTGTTCTAAGGGACTTTATGAGAGTTTATATTTGATACTAAGTTAAACATGTACAGTTTTCCTGTATATTTATCTTGTTGACTTCAGAGAGCAGCTGGTTTGTATACTGGGTTTGGGAAAGGAAGATTTCCTGGTGGACGGGATTTTTTTTTTTTAAAGTAGTTCTGTTTTATCTTTATTAAAGGTTATCGTGCTTCCCAGAATATCCAGAGTTTCAATTTCTAAACCAGAGCATTCAGGCTTGCAAGGGCGTCTTGAATAACCTTCCCACCGCATAGTCTCTCAGTTATGTGTGAGAATCGGCTGTGGGTCTGAAATGGCAAGGGGAAGGCACTCTGCATATGCCCAGTGGCACACCTTTCTCTGTCACCATTGACTTCAAATTTTCCAGAGACGAGCTTGGACAGTAGAAGCAAATTATGAAACACCTAGAGGTCATCCAGTCCAACCCCACCCTGCTCAGGGCAGGAAAATCCAACGCTTCACCACTACGCCAAAAGAGACTTCAAGAAGTCTGCTTGAAGACTTCTATCCCAGGGGAGACCACCACCCTTTAAAGCCATTTTAACCCATTGTCCCGGCAGCCCTTACCATCAAAACCTCTCTCCTAACGTCCACCCAAAACCTACCCTCTTGTGACTGAAACCGTCTGCCCTCTGGGGGGGCAGAAAAAATAAGAATCCTTGTCCTCTTCTCAAGTTGACGTTTTGATGGAGAAGGCTCCACCTCCACAACTGGGAGGCAGTAATGTTTCTGAGGGACGCAGGTGGCGCTGTAGGTTAAACCACAGAGCCTAGAACTTGCCAATCGGAAGGTCAGCAGTTCGAATCCCTGTGAGGGGTGAGCTCCCGTTGCTCGGTCCCTGCTCCTGCCAACCTAGCAGTTCGAAAGCACGTCAGAGTGAAAGTAGATAAATAGGTACCACTCCGGCGGGAAGGTAAACGGCGTTTCCGTGCGCTGCTCTGGTGCGCCAGAAGCGGCTTAGTTATGCTGGCCACATGACCCGGAAGCTGTACGCCGGCTCCCTCGGCCAGTAAAGCGAGATGAGCGCCGCAACCCCAGAGTCAGTCACGACTGGACCTAATGGTCAGGGGTCCCTTTACCTTTACGTTTCTGAGTGCCAGCTGCTGGAAACCACAGGACTGGAGAGCGGCTCTTGTGCTCATATCCTGCAAGTGGACTTCTCATTGGGGCAATTGTTTGGCCCCGTGAGAACAGGACTCTGGACTAGGTGGGGCATTGGCATAATCCAGAAGGGATTTGAAGACTGGTTTCGTACCCCCTTCCCCCATCATACTTTTCCTCTCCAGGTTAAACATTCCCAGTTCATAATTGAATTGTAGAAGGGCCTACGGGGGTCATCAGTAATAATAATAATTTGTTATTTGTACCCCACCCATCTGGCTGGGTTTCCCCAGCCACTCCGGGCGGCTTCCAACAAAGATTAAAAATACATTAGAATGGCACACATTAAAAACTTCCCTGAACAAGGCTGCCTTCAGATGTCTTCTAAATGTTAGGTAGTTGTTTATCTCTTTGACATCTGATGGGCGCCACCACCGAGAAGGCCCTCTGCCTGGTTCCCTGTAGCTTTGCTTCTCGCAATGAGGGAACCGCCAGAAGGCCCTTGGCACTGGACCTCAGCGTCCTGGCAGAATGATGGGGGGTGGAGACGCTCCTTCAGGTCTACTGGGCCGAGGCTGTTTAGGGCTTTAAAGGTCAACACCAACACTTTGAATTGTGCTCGGAAACGTACTGGGAGCCAATCTAGTTCAACTCCCTGCAAGGCAGGACTCGAACTCACAGCCCTGAGATTAAGAGTCTCATGCTCCACCGACTGAGCTAGTTCCTTCAGCCTTTTCCCACAAGGCTAGCTTTCCTTGCCACGGACTACCTCAGTTGCCCCTCTCCCACATCCCATTCCAGCAGGTCGACGTCCTCCTTAAATTGCAGCCTCCAGAACCGGACGCACAACTCGCAGGCGAGGTCCGACTGGTCCAGAACCAAGCGGAACAGTGACTTCCTGTCACTTGGAAGCAATCGAGAAGCTACGTGCCCATGCTCTTGTTGCCATCCCAGACTGCCAGCCTTGACCTTCCCGCGGAGTCTGCGAGGTCACTGACTGCACACAGACACACACGGCTTGCAAAGTGGAGGTGGCTGAAATGGGCTGGCTCGTTCCCCAGTCCCCAATTCACGTGGCTCCCCCGCTGCCAAGCAAAACAGAAAACAGAACTCGCCTCCTGAGTTGCCAGGCTGCTCTTTTGGGCTCTGTCATCTGCAAGAGTCAGGACTTTGCAAACTGTTGGGAGGGCCGCCCGAGAATTTGGACAAAATCATGGAGGAGGGGGCTGACTATGGCTCCAGTGGAGAATATGTTCTGCCTCCAGAGCCCTCTCCTCCTCCATGAGCTTGTTCAATCTTTTAAAATTCGGTGGCCATCGCTGCCTCCTCTTGGCAGGCAGTTCCATAGTTTAACTCTGCCCTATACGGCCTAGGAGGGACACGGGTGGCGCTGTGGGTTAAACCACAGAGCCTAGGACTTGCCGATCGGAAGGTCGGCAGTTCAAATCCCTGCTCCTGCCAACCTAGCAGTTTGAAAGCACGTCATAGTGCAAGTAGATAAATAGATACTGCTCCGGCGGGAAGGTAAACGGTGTTTCCGTGCGCTGCTCTGGTTCGCCAGAAGTGGCTTAGTCATGCTGGCCACATGACCCAGAAGCTGTACACTGGCTCCCTCAGCCAATAAAGCGAGATGAACACCGCAACCCCAGAGTCGGTCACGACTAGACCTAATGGTCAGGGGTCCATTTACCTTTATACGGCCTAGGACCCCTGTACCTACGGGACCGCCTCTCCTGGTATGTCCCACAGAGGACCTTACGGTCTTCAAACAAAAACATATTGGAGGTCCCGGGCCACAAGGAGGTCAGACTAGCCTTGACCAGAGCCAGGGCCTTTTCGGCTGTGGCCCCGATCTGGTGGAATGCTCTGTCACAAGAGACTAGGGCCCTGCAGGACTTGACATCTTTCCACAGGGCCTGCAAGACAGAGCTGTTCCACCAGGCCTTTGGCCAGGGCATAGCCTGACTCCCTCCTTTGGCAATCCTCACAGAACCCCAGCCCAATTGGTTGCCATTAATCTGATTTGAATTAATTTTATAATGAAATGATTTTAGAATGTGTATCATTTTATTGTTGTTAGCCGCTCTGAGCCCGGCTTCGGCTGGGGAGGGCAGGATATAAATAATAATAATAATAATAATAATAATAATAATAGGACTTGATTTTCTCTTTCCTGAATCTTCCCACATGCAGCTTCATGTTCAGAATCCAGTTCAAGAACGAACTGCAAAGGAAGCCTGCGGACACGGTCTAAATAAAGCGTTAGTGGTGTGCGTCTGGGTTTCACATCTTGCAAGAAGCTGCAGAAGGAACCAGGTGTTTGGCTAGAGCTGAGTTCCCCAACCTGGTGCTCCCCGGATCTTGCTGGGGATGACAAGAGTTGGGAGCCCCACAGGGGTGCCAGCCCTGTCTTATCAGCAGCTTGCGCCCGGGGTTAATGCAGGCGCCTTGACAGCGTGAGAATGCCAGCGAGGCGGCGGTGGAAAAAGAGTTATTTCCGACCCGGTCCCGATAAGCCATCTCCCAACACACAGCTGCGACGACAGGACAGCAGAGACTCTCTCTGGATTGAAGGGTGGAGGCCGGAGGGCTCCAAAGATAGATCTCTTGCCCCCTGAGCCCCCCCAAATCAAGAAAAGAACAGCGGCTACTGGGAGAACCCCCATTTTGTGAAGAAGGCGCAGCAGAGACTGTACTTTTTGAGAATACTAAGGAAAAACCATCTTCTGCAGAAACTGCTGCTTGCCTTCTATCACTGTGCCATTGAGAGCGTGCTCACTTATGGCTTCTGTGTGTGGTACGGAAGCTGTACTACCCAGGACAGGATGGGGTTGTGCAGGGTTGTTAAGGCAGCAGAGAGCATTGTTGGCTGCCCACTCTCCACCTTAGAGCAGATTTATGCCACAAGGTGCCATAGGAAGGCACTGGACATAGTAAAAGATCCATCGCATCCTGGTCACTGTCTCTTCGAGCTCTTGCCGTCGGGACGGAGATACAGGACGATGAAGACAAGAACGAGCCGTCTTAAGAACAGCTTCTTCTCCAGAGCGATCTCGGCCCTGAATGGGAAGCCCGGACTTTGAAAGTCATCTAATCTCCCTTGCTGTATTATACTGTATGGTTTAATTAGTGTTTTTATGGAGCAGTCAAGTAATTTCGTTGTCCCCGAAGGGGGCAATGACAATAAAGATATTTATTATTATTATTATTATTATTATTATTATTATGCAAAATTCATTGCCCTTTGGACAACTCAGGAACATTCAGGCTAGCAGACAAGAAAGGAGCGTCATTGTAACCAAACCATCGCTCGACATCAGGGGGGATAAATAGGATACCCTCTTCCCCCCGCCCATTTTCTGCAGCTATTTATAGCTGGAAGGGGCAATTCTGATCGCTGAAGCAGAGATGGGGAGACTCCCCTACAAAGGAAGGTTGGGGGGGGTTGTTTCGAGAATAATAATAATAATAATAATAATAATATGTGGCCAGCAGGACTAAGCCGCTTCTGGCTAACCAGAGCAGCACATGGAAATGCCGTTTACCTTCCCGCCAGAGTGGTACCTATTTATCTACTTGCACTCTGACGTGCTTTCAAAATGCTAGGTTGGCAGGAGAATAATAATAATAATAATAATTTATTATTTATACCCCGCCCATCTGACTGGGTCTCCCCAGCCACTCTGGGCAGCTTCCATCGAAATATCAAAAAGAATACAGCGTCAGACACTAAAAACTTCCCTAAACAGGGCTGCCTTCAGGTGTCTTTTAAGAGTAAAATACAGTGGTACCTCTGGTTACATACTTAATTCGTTCCGGAGGTCCATTCTTAACCTGAAACTGTTCTTAACCTGCAGCACCACTTTAGCTAATGGGGCCTCCCGCTGCTGTTGCGCTGCGATTTCTGTTCTCATCCTGAAGCAAAGTTCTTAACCCAAGATTACTATTTCTGGGTTAGTGGAGTCTGTAACCTTAAGCGTATGTAACCCGAGGTACCACTGTACAGTGGTGCCTCGCAAGACAAAAAGAATCCGTTCCGTGAGTCTCTTCGTCTAGCGGTTTTTTCGTCTTGCGAAGCAACCCCATTAGCGGATTAGCGCTATTAGCGGCTATTAAAGGCTTAAGCGATTAGCGGATTAGCTGCTAAAAGGCTATTAGCAGCTTAGTGCCTTAGAAAAAGGGGGTGGGGAGCGAAAAAAAATCACAGCAACTCACAAGACATTTTTGTCTTGCGAAGCAAGCCCATAGGAAATTCGTTTTGCGAAGCGCCTCTGAAAACGGAAAACCCTTTCGTCTAGCGGGTTTTCCGTCTTGGGAGGCATTCGTCTTGCGGGGCACCACTGTAGTTTTTTTCGTCTTGACATCTGGTGGGAGGGCGTTCCACAGGGCGGGCGCCACCACCGAGAAGGCCCTCCGCCTGGTTCCCTGCAACCTCACTTCTTGCAGCGAGGGAGCCGCCAAAAGGCCCTCGGTGCTGGATCTCAGTCTCCGGGCTGAACAATGGGGGTGGAGACACTCCTTCAGGTCTACTGGGCCTTTGAGGCCGTTTAGGGCTTTAAAGGTCACTTTGAATTGTGCTCAAAAACGTACTGAGAGCCATAATAGGAATAGGAGAGTAAGGGGGAACAATGATAAAAGACAGTGGATGGAACATTTTTCTACCTCTCGTGGACGTCCAGAGGAGCTGGGTGTCAGAAGATACAGTGCAGAGATGGCTCCATCTGCTGCCCTCCCTGAGCCCCAAGCTGTGGTCCAAAGCTCCTGGAGGGCACTGGGTTGGGGAACCAAACAAGGGGACGTTGCAATGAGGCCTCCATGGGGCTCTGCAACACCTTTGTTGTTGTTTAGTCGTTCAGTCGTGTCCAACTCTTCGTGACCCCCTGGACCAGAGCATGCCAGGCACTCCTGTCTTCCACTGCCTCCCGCAGTTTGATCAAACTCATGCTGGTCGCTTCGAGAACACTGTCCCACCACCTCGTCCTCTGTCGTCCCCTTCTCCTTGTGCCCTCCATCTTTCCCAGCATCAGGGTCTTTTCCAGGGAGTCTTCTCTTCTCATGAGGTGGCCAAAGTCTTGGAGCCTCAGCTTCAGGATCTGTCCTTCCAGTGAGCACTCAGGGCTGATTTCCTTCAGAATGGAGATGTTTGATCTTCTTGCAGTCCATGGGACTCTCAAGAGTCTCCTCCAGCACCAGAATTCAAAAGCATCCATTCTTTGGCGATCAGCCTTCTTTGTGGTCCAGCTCTCACTTCCATACATCACTACTGGGAAAACCATAGCTTTTACTATACGGACCTTTGTTGGCAAGGTGATGTCTCTACTTTTTAACACCTAACACACACAAAATCAGCGATGTTCCCATCTCTTTAAAGCTGAACCTTTTCGTAGCTGTAGCCTCAAGCAGAGGTCAATATGGGTGGCAAGGATCCAGCCTGCTTGCTAGAGACAACGAACCCTCGTTTTTTGGCCAGTGGGTTGTGCTGTGTTGATCTTCCTGGAGGCCTGCTGGACGCAAACAATGAGGAGGGCTCCATCCCAGAAGCCCTTCCTGTCACGGCCGCCTCACCAAGAGATCGGCACAGACTGTTTACCGGAACCTCCCTGGAGGCGAGCCAGCCGCCATTGTTGTCTGTGAGGCTAATCTGACGTCACACCACCTCTGAGTAAAGAGGTCTCCCTGAACAGAGAGAGACAATATCTCCAGAGCAGAATCGAGCTGAAACAGCACTAATAATAATAATAATAATAATAATAATAATAATAATTTATTACTTATACCGCACCCATCTGGCTGGGTTTCCCCAGCCACTCTGGGCGGCTTCCAACAGAACACCAAAATACAATACAGCATCAAACATTAAAAACTTCCCCAGACAGGGCCACCTTCAGTTGTCTTTTAAAAGCAAAATACAGTGGTACCTCGGGTTACAGACGCTTCAGGTTACAGACTCCGCTAACCCAGAAATATTACCTTGGGTTAAGAACTTTGCTTCAGGATGAGAACAGAAATCGTGCTCCCGCGGCACGGCAGCAACAGGAGGCCCCATTAGCTAAAGTGGTGTCTCAGGTTAAGAACAGTTTCAGGTTAAGAACAGACTTCCGGAACGAATGAAGTACTTCACCCGAGGTACCACTGTAGTTGTTTATTGCCTTGACATCTGGTGGGAGGGCGTTCCACAGGGCAGGCGCCACCACCGAGAAGGCCCTCTGCCTGGTTCCCTGTAACCTCACTTCTCGCAGGGAGGGAACCGCCAGAAGGCCCTCGGAGCTGGATATCAGTGTCCAGGCTGGATGATGGGGGTGGAGACACTCCTTCAGGTATACAGGATCAAGGCTGTTTAGGGCTTTCAAGGAAACATACTGGGAGCCAATGCAGATCTCTCAGGACCGGTGTTATATGGTCTCGGCAGCCGCTCCCAGTCCAGCTGCCGCATTCTGGATTAGTTGGCAGTTTCTGGGTCACCTTCAAAGGTAGCCCCACGTAGAGCGCATTGCAGTAGTCCAAGTGGGGGATAACCAGAGCATGCACCACTCTGGCGAGACAGTCTGTGGGCAGGGAGGGTCTCATCCTGCGTACCAGATGGAGCCGCCCTGGACACAGAATTAACCTGCGCCTCCATAGACAGGCAAAATGCAAAATGCCAAAGCCGCTACAGAATCTTTTACAAAACCGTAACCACAAGTCAGAGGGAGCATGAAAAGCCCCTGCTGGTCAGTCAGGCTCATGAGAGCAGAGGTTTGGGAATACACCTTCCATATCAGCCCCTTCACGGTGGATGTAGTGGATGGAAAGGCACCTTATGGAGGAAAGAATGCACCATTTGGGACCTTTTAGTTTAGAGAGTCCCATGGACTGCAAGAAGATCAAACCTCTCCATTCTGAAGGAAACCAGCCCTGAGTGCTCACTGGAAGGACAGATCCTGAAGCTGAGGCTCCAAGACTTTGGCCACCTCATGAGAAGAGAAGACTCCCTGGAAAAGACCCTGATGTTGGGAAAGATGGAGGGCGCAAGGAGAAGGGGACAACGGAGGACGAGATGGTGGGACAGTGTTCTTGAAGCTACCAGCATGAGTTTGACCAAACTGCGGGAGGCAGTGGAAGACAGGAGGGCCTGGTTTGCTCTGGTCCAGGGGGTCACGAAGAGGCGGACATGACTAAACGACTAAACAACAAGTAGTTTAGAGAGGTGAGCAGGAGGCGACACGATGGAAGTTTATAACATCGTGATTGGCATGGAAAAATTGGACAGAGAAAATTCTTGCTCCCCCTCTTGTCACAGTGCAACTTGTGGAAGTCCAATGAAGTTGAATGTTGCGAGATTCAGCACAATTCAAAGTGTTGGTGCTGAACTTGAAAGCCCTAAATGGCCTCAAAGACCCAGTAAACCTGAAGGAGGGTCTCCACCCCCATCGTTCTGCCCGGATACTGAGGTCCAGCTCCGAGGGCCTTCTGGCGGTTCCCTCCTTGCGAGAAGCAAAGTTACAGGGAACCATGCAGAGGGCCTTCTCGGTGGTGGCGCCCGCCCTGCGGAACGCCCTCCCACCAGATGTCAAAGAGATAAACAACTACCTGACTTTTAGAAGACATCAGGGAAGTTTTTAATGTGTGCCATTCTAATGTATTTTTCATCTTTGTTGGAAGCCGCCCAGAGTGGCTGGGAAACCCGGCCAGATGGGCAGGGTACAAATAATAAATTATTATTATTATTATTATTATTATTATGGATGGGAAGTCCTTCTTCCGGCAGCACGTAGTTAAAGCTACAGAACTCTTTTCTTCAGGAGTCAGTGATGGCCACCAATTTGTACCGGGCAAATTCATGGAAGAGAGGTTTATCAGCATAGGGTTGCCGTATTTCAAACAGTGAAAATCTGGACAGAAAGGGTTTGGTGTTTTTTTTAGTTTTGCCCAAAGCTCTTTTGGGCAACATCACACACAAAAATGCCGTTTTTGAGCTATTTTTAGGGGAAATCAGCAAAATCGGCACTGCTGTCATAGGCTGCCATATCGTCCGGATTTTCCCAGGCATTTGGCTAATTTCCACCCAGATGCTTCTGCTGAAAACAGTATTCCAGATATGTCCAGGAAATTCCAGGCGTATGGCAACCCTATTATCAGCAGCTACTAGCCACAATGGCTATACTCTGATGCTTCTGAATGCTGTTTGCTGGACTGGGAGTCACAGGAGGGGAGAATGTTGCTCCTGTTTTCGAATCCTACTGGCTGGTTTCCCACAGGTTGGCTACTGTGAGAACATGGTGCTGGACCAGATGTTGCCGTTTTTCAATCTTGCTGATTTTGGGGGGGTTTGTCTGTTCTTATAAGCATTTTACGCAAAACACTCAAGCGATCTTTCTGCTTCGATTGAGGCCTCTACGTTTTGCTAAACAATGCAATCTTACCTTGCCCAGTGCCCCTTGAAAAACTGAGAAAAGGCTCTCTTCTCTCCCTCCTGGTAAAACAAGGGTTTATTCCCCAGATCCAAGCAAAAAATACACTCCAAAACGCCACAAGACACACATACACACTGAAACGTTTGGAAGCAACACCCTGCAGACATCACAGCACTAAGGAAGTCAGCCTGCAATGCCAAGCCTTTAAGGATCTTTCTTGCGAACAAGTGAAAATGCAAGCCCCACTTAGGTAACAATTTGGTTTTTAGGCCAGGGGGAAAACAGACTGCGTCCACTGTAGGGTGGTTCCGATTCCCACAGAGAGAAGTCCACACTCTGCCAAGGCCAGCAGCAGCATCCTGCAAAACGGTGTTCCAATTTAGTCAGAAAAGGGGGAGAAACGAGCCTCTAATTCAGCGCTGGCGTTTTGTCGCGCGAGATGGAGAATTGTGCGTTCCGTGTACAGAGAAACTGCAAACCTCGTGCCCAGTCCAGCCAGCAAAGACAAAACCAGTTTGGGAAGGCAACGATCCCCCACTCGCCCAGCCACTCCTACACAACACAGGACCCCGGGATTCGAGCGAGTCGCTTCGTGGAAGCAAAGACGCTCCTCCTCACCCAGGGACGCCGAGGTTTCCACCGGCGGCTACTCCGGGGCGACGCGACAGACCCGGATGTGGATGGCAGAGTTGTTCCGGGTCCTGGCCAGAGGCTCGTCGCTGTCCCCTTCCGGCTCGGCCACGTCGGCCAGCTCCACGGTGGACGTGTTGGCAGCCAAGCACAGGGACCCGCTGCCGGTGGCCTCTAGCTGCAGGGCGATGTTGATGGCGCGGTTGATGGCCAGTCCCAGTCCGTGGATGCAGATTTCAGGACAGCCGCTCCCGGGTGCAAGCAGCTTCTGGCAGCGGCTTAGCTGCGCTTTGAAATCCGTCTTCATGTTGATGTAGATGTCGCTGCGCCGGCGAGGGAGGCGCCGCGGCAAGCGCCGGCGCAAGGCGTACTCCGTCTGCGTGGGGGGGCCCGGCTCAGACATGCGGTCCTGGGGAAGAGAGAGGCGATGGGTCGGGATGGAAGAAGATTGGAAAAAATTTAAAGTATATTTACAGAAATATTGCAAAATTAATGAATGTTAGAAGTATATTGGAATGAAGTTATACGGTTTTAGCAGAAGGGTTATTAAGAATTATATGAATATTAAGTGTTGATGTGTTAAATTGGAAAATTTAAAGTTAAATTGTGTTATGATAAATTATAGAATAAAAATTGAAGAAGAGGGAAAGGAGTTGTTGAACTAGATAATTTGAACTAGAATACAAAAAAGGGAGGTGCGAGGAAGTCGAGGAAATAAGCTAATGAAAGATTTGTTCTTTTTTCTTATGTTGTGTTGCTGTATTGTTTTTTTTCTTTTTTTATTGTTGATGTATTGTTTGTTGAATTCATGTATTGTCTTTTTTCATTGTTTTTCTTTTTATAATTATAAAATATCTAATAAATTTTATTTTAAAAAAAAGAGGCGATGAGTCGGAGGTATAGTGGTTAGGATATAATATACAACTGAGTGACTGGGTGAAATTATGGAAAGAAGGTTTAAAGTTTACTGCATGTAATGCATTAAAAGAAAATGTGATGAAAATGATGTATAGATGGTTTATCACTCCTGTTAAGTTAGCGAAAATGTATAAAACTAGCAATAAACATTGGGAATGTAAAGAAAAAGAGGGAACATTCTATCACATGTGGTGGGAATGTAAAAAGGTGAAATGTTTTTGGGAGATGATATATAACGAGTTGAAAAAAATGTTGAAATATACATTTACAAAGAAACCAGAAGCATTTCTATTGGGAATGGTGGGAAGTGATATAAATAGAAAAGAATGTAAGCTTTTTTTATATGCAGTAACAGCAGCCAGAATACGATTAGCCCAGAAATGGAAGCAAGAAGAACTGCCAACGATTGAAGAATGGAGGATGAAGTTGATGGACTACGCAGAATTAGACAAATTAACTGGAAGGATCCGAAACCGGCGGGACCAGAAATTTACCGAAGACTGGAGTAAATTTACGAACTATATGAAAAGTATTTGTGATGATCAGACGATGTTTGCAGGTTTGCAAGAAGTTCTGTGAGGAGTATTGTTGGAAATATTGTAAAAATGGAAAAGGGGAAATGATAAGTTAAGAGGGGTAAAGACAACATAAAATTAAGTAATGCATAAAAAGAGGTTAAGGCGGAAGATCATCGGAGGTGCTGATGGAAGTCCAAAAAAAGTGTATTTGTAATGATTTGTGTGGTACGCTTTATAATTTGTATGTTAAAATTAATAAAAATGTATTTTTTTAAAAAAGGAGGTATAGTGGTTAGCATTGGACTAGGACGGTGGTCTCAAACTTTATTCTCCAGGCCACTTTCAGAATAAAAATCACAGAGGTTTTTTTTTCAACGGATAAGGAACAACCGGGGAAATAAACAAGTCCCAGCTGTGCTTGATTTATCACACAGAACACAACTGCTTTATAATATTATTGTGGAATGAATTTATTTGACTTTAGTGGAAATAAGATAAGGATTTGAGACATTAGGATTTAAGGGTTTTCTCTTTTCCTTTTTTATTAGATTGGAGTATAGATAATTTTCTAGATGTTGATGGGAGGATAAGGTTTAAATGGATTAAGATAAATAAGTGAGTAAGCAGTGAAAGATGGAAAGAATTTGCTGATTTAATTAATAATTGGAATACAAAAAGGGAGGTGGGAGGAGGTCGAGGAAATAAGTTATTGAAGGATGGAATTCTGAAAAATGGAAGTGTTTTCTTTTTTAAAATGTCTTTGTTTTTTGTTTTTTCTTGTTGGCGGGGTGGGGGGGAGGCTTTCTATGTATTTTTTAATTTTAATTTTTGTTTTTTCTCTCTTATTCTATTGTATTTTGTCTTTCAATTTTTTGTATTTGTGAAAATTGAAATAAATATTTTTAAATATATATATATATATATAATATTACTGTGGAACATCCATAAAGTATAATACAATGCAGCTATATAAGAACAAAATACATGTGGAATGATATTTTTTTAAACCAGCAACTGTAGAAATATTTTTTTATTTGATTATATTACTAATGGACATAGTTGGGGCTGGGGTTTTTGGGGGGGGGCTGTATTTGATTGCTTGTGTTTGATTATATGTTGTTCTTATATTCAACTAATAAAGTATTTTTTTTAAAAAAAGAAGAAAATATAATTATACACGAGCTTCTTACGTATGTATGCATGCAAACTTGATGAAAGACGTGAGCTTGCTTTTGCCAGGTAATCTCATTTATATTAGGTCTAATTTGAGACAAGCAAATTCTCATCTCATCAACACTAAGAAGCCTTGCTCTTGCTATCATTTTGAAAAGTTATATACCAAATTTTGCAAATAAAATAACAATAATAATAATTTTATTATTTATAGCCTGTCCATCTGGCTGGGTTTCCCCAGCCACTCTGGGATGCTTACAGCACTTATAAAAAACCATGCGCCAAATCCTTGGGGAACCACTGGACCTGGGAGGGCCAGTGTTCGAATCCAGTGTTCAAAAGCTCACTGGGTGTGACCTTTGTGGCCCGTCACTGCCTCCTCTCTGGCCACCCTGCCTCAAAGGGATGTTGCAGAGATTAATGGAGGAGAGGAGGGGGAGACCCACATACACACCACCCCAAACACCTTAGAGGGGGGAAAGGGGGGGAATATACACACAATAAAAGAAAGAAAGAACGAACTAGACTGCGTGTAAGTGGTACATAACACCAGTCAAGCTGGCAAAAATCTATCATTTGCCCAATAACAAATGTTGGAAATGTAAAGAGACTGAAGGTACATTCTTTCACCTTTGGTGGACGTGCCCAAGGATTAAGACCTTCTGGGAAATGATCTATAATGAAATGAAAAAGGTATTCAAATATACCTTCTTGAAGAAACTAGAGGCCTTTCTCCTGGGCATGGTCGGCCAATTGGTGCCAAGGAAAGATAGAACCTTTTTTATGTATGCTACAACAGCAGCAAGGATACTCATCGCAAAGTACTGGAAGACACAAGATCTACCCACCCTGGAAGAATGGCAGATGAAGGTCATGGACTACATGGAAATGGCGGAAATGACTGGCAGAATCCGAGACCAGGGAGAAGAGTCGATGGAAGAAGATTGGAAAAAAATTAAAGTATATTTACAGAAATATTGCAAAATTAATGAATGTTAGAAGAATACTGGAATGAAGTTATATGGTTTTAGCAGAAATGTGATAAAGAATTAAGCAAAAACTGATTGTTAATGGGCTAAAGTGGAAAATTTAAAGTTAGATTAGGTTAAGACAAATTATAGAACAAAAAATTGAGAAAGAGGGAAGGGATTTGCTGAATTAGCTAATTTGAACTAGAATACAAAAAAGGGAGGTGTGAGGAAGTCAAGGAAACAAGTAAATGAAAGATAATGATATGGAATTTGGATGTGTTTTCTTTTTTTTTATTATGCTGTTTTGATGTATTGTTCTTTTTTCTTTTTTTCTTATTTTTGATGTATTGTTTGTTAAATTTTTCACTGTTTATGTTTTCTTTTACACTTTTTTTTCTGTAACTAAAAAACTTTTAATAAATATCTTTTTTAAAAAAATAGACTGCGTGTAAAAGACAGAACGCCAGTCTCGAAGCAGAAATATACTTCCCCTTAACCACACTTTCTTATTATTTCCCCCTGACATTATTTATTACCACAATTAATAATAATAGTAATAAAATTTTATTTATATCCCGCCCTCCCCAGCCGAAGCCGGGCTCAGAGCGGCCAACAACAGTAAAAATAACACTGTTTACATAAAATCACAATCAATGTAATTGAAATACATTCTAAAATCAAATTAATTGCAACCATTTACTCAGAAGTAAGCCTCGCTGTGTCTAAGGGAGCTTTCAGCATAAGGCTGTTGTTAAATGGGAATAAAATGGGGGGGGGGGGACAGGAGAACCAGGCATGCCGTCTTGAGTTCTTTGAAGGGAAAAGCTGGGTTATAAACCTAATAATAAATAAAAATAACAAAATATAAAAGGTTTGGGCGGGCACCATAGTCAGCAGCAGGGCGAAGGCCCCTGCCTAAAAAAAAATCACTGGGCAGGGAGTTCCGAAGGACATCGGTTCCTTGCAAGCACGTTAATGAGCATTGCATGTTGCAAATATGGTCCCTTGCTGCACCCACAATTATTCCTTCTGCACCCCCACCCCGAAACCTGCCCCACATCTCTGCGCGCGCACCCCTCTTTTTGCACCCCACCCTGCGCCCCCTTCCTTCCTTCCCTCCCTCCCTCCAACTTGCACCCTTTTCCCCACCTTTCCAAGCAGGTCTTCTCAACTAGGCAGCTGCAGGAAGGAATAGAGCAAGCAAGCGCGCACACGCGAGCACGCGCACGCTCTCTCTCTCCGTCGCTTCCGGTTTCCGCTTGGAACGCTCGCGTGGAACGTTCATACAGCAATGGAACGTCCCGGGGAGGTCGCGCGCCTGGGAAATATTCGCACTTTCGGATAGAATGATACGCAGGGCGCGCGACTCACGGGGGCGAAATCCAACCCCAAACTAAGAAAATTTTTTTTGCCCTTTTTGGAAAGATCCTTCGCTGCGCTCGAGGAACAAAAGGAGTTCATGTAAAAAGAAGAGTGGCCTTGCCTTATTTTATGGCGCATTTCCCACCATATATATATATATATATATATATATGACGCATTTCCTACCATATATATATATATATATATATGTGTGTGTATATATATATATATATATATACACACACACACACATATATGTGTGTGTATATATATATATATATATGTATGTATATTTATCAGGAGTGCCTGGCGTGCTCTGGTCCAGGGGGTCACGAAGAGTCGGACAACACTAAACGACTAAACAACAACAAATACATTTATATATAAATATATATAAATTAAATTATATTTATTTATTTATATATAATTTATATATACTTATATATAATTTATATTTATTTATATACTGTATAATTTATATATATTTATATATAAATATATATAAATTATAAATATATATATATATATATGTTGTTGTTTAGTCGTGTCCACCTACATTTTACATTTAAGGGCCATGTGAGCTAGAGTTTCCACCAGGTGGGCATCGCCAGATCCTATCTCCTTCTGCCAAACCCGCAAACCTACCCCAAAGGAGGTTAGAAGGATTAGAATTGAACCTAGCCAGTGAAAAGGCCTTCTTTCTTGTGGGTTAAACAAAAATTGTAAATTGTTGTCGTTTAGGCGTGTCCGCCTCTTTGCGACCCCCTGGACCAGATCACGCCAGGCCCTCCTGTCTTCCACTGCCTCCCGCAGTTTGGTCAAACTCATGCTGGTCGCTTCGAGAACACTGTCCCACCATCTCGTCCTCCGTCGTCCCCTTCTTCTTGCGCCCTCCATCTTTCCCTCCAGGACCAGAATTCAAAAGCATCCATTCTTCGGCGATCAGCCTTCTTTATGGTCCTGCTCTCACTTCCATACATCACTACTGGGAAAACCAGAGCTTTAACTATACGGACCTTTGTTATATAAACAACATGTCTGAAACCCCACAGAAAAAGTCCTGAAACCATTTTGTCCCTCCCAAATTGACCTCAAATATTTCTCTGCAAGGTCAAAGAAAAATGGGAAAGCCTCCCCATCTGTGATGTATGTATGATGTTTCTGGGGGGGGGGGGTGGTCTTGGACTCCAGGGCGGGCAATTTAAAATGTCTATATAAGGGCGGACGCACCTGGGTTCTGGGTCCTCCTCCTTTCCTGCATGTGAGGGGAGCCCCCTGTTGCAACAGCTCAATAAAGTTCAGGCTTACTAGCTGCTTTGCTTCTCAATATTCTCTGGTTGGCCTCTGTTCTTTTCTCCGACCGATGGAGAACCTGCAAAGGACTTTATAAGGGCTCTTGTGTCCCCCATAAGGGAATAAGGGCAGACTTTTGTTTATTACTGGTGCCCAAAGGGATTATCTTGCTGGGTGGAAAAGTCATCTCACCATAGACAGGTCCAGACTAGTGTGTGCTGTGAGATTTTTCCATGGAAAATTCGGGTGTCTCCCCCACCCAACTCAATACGCTCTGTTCCTCATCTCACAGTGGAAGGAATGCCCTATCTTCAGTCTGTTCACGCCCCAGTTTTGGGGACTTTCCACCAGGAGAGAACAAGCAACTCGCGAGTCCGGTTGGGAACCGCTGCTCTAACCACTACACCACACTGTCCCACTGCTTTTTCTCTCTCACACACAGAAGAAGAGCCTTAGAGCTGGATCACGTCAAGGGCCCGCCTAGCTCAGCATCCTGTCCATGCAAGGGCCAGCCATATGCCCCAATGGGAAACCAGCAAGCAGGATTCGAACCCGTGCCCGCTCCCTTCCTGTGGTTTCCAACAACTGAGATTCAGAAGCATTGCAGCCTGCCAACTGTGGAGGACAGAGAACAGCCGCCATGCCTTCCTCCTGCGTAAATTGCCTTCTCTTCCCTGACGCAAGAAGGGGCGTAGTTTCAGGACCCTCTGGCAACCATCGATAGCCCTCTCCTCCTCCATGGATTTGCCTGGTCCTCTTTGAAAGCCGTCCGAGTTGGTGGCTGTCGCCTCCTGTGGCAGGGAGTTCCGCAGTTTAACTATGTGCTGCATGAAGAAGGATGTGGTGGGATTGCAGAGACATTTTTAAAAATTGGGAAATGATATATAATGAGTTGAAGAAAATGTTCAGATTAACATTTGTAAAAAAAAAACAACCTGAAGCATTTTTGTTATGGATTGTAGGAAAAGACCTGCCAAGGAAAATGAAGAATATATTTATGTATGCGACAACAGTCTTAATAGCACAAGGATGGAAGAATGAAGAGAAATTGATGGACTATGCAGGAACTGGGAAAATTGACGCACAAAGGACAACTGTGACTTCAAAGAAGAACGGGAACCTTTTACAAAGTACCTAAAGAAACAACAAAATGAATTGGGACTCCTTGGCAGCTTTTGAATAAACAGACACAAATTTGTTTGTTAATATAATCGATGGATAACGTAGAGATTTTTACAGTTTTATAACAGGCAGAGAACAATATGTGTTAAAAAATCAGAAAGAGGAACTGAGGGAAGTCATGTGGGGGTGGGAGGGGGAAAATACAATTGTTGGAAATTATGGGGAAATAGCCAATAATTTTTAAAAAAGGACTGCCGTTTTATCTGTCCTGAATTTGCGGGATTTCCACAAGTTACGGGGGAGCAGTGGCGTAGCGTGGGTTGTCAGCACCCGGGGCAAGGCAAGTAATTTGCGCCCCCTAACCCGTGGATTTGCGCCCCCTAACCCTATCCCCCAGATGTTGCGCCCGGTGCGGCCGGCCCCCCCCCCCCCGCACCCCCCACGCTACGCCACTGCAGGGGAGCCTCTCAATTTTGTCTGTCCACTCCGGAAATATTTTTTTATAAACTTCTTAGCATTTCTCTAAGCTAAAAAACCGGTCCCAAACCTTGCTACTTTCCTTCGTCGCTCCATCCCTTTGATCCATGCTGGCTGCCCCCCTTCCTCTCTGTTTCCACCTGTCCGTCTCTGGTCACCTGTCCTCCCCATCCGACCAGCCGTACAGGTGGGTCGTTGTCCAACTCGCCCCACCCAGCGCTGGCCCAGCCCCTCTTCCTCCTGGCTGGTGCTTTATAACCAGGAGGGCAGGGAGACAGCCCCACTGGCACCATGGGGCTCTGGAACTGCAGAAAGAGGGGGCCTAAAGACAAGGACCCCGAACTGGGACCCCGAGGGCAGACCCCCACGGGGGAAGCTGAGAAGGAGCCCTTGGAGGAGTTCTTTGAGGTCTGGAAGGAACCGGAGCCTGCAAAGCGATGTTCCCAGAGGATTCGGGGGGCTTTGAAACGTAAGAGGAGCCACGGGCAAGGTTTGCGGGGTTGGGGGGCGTGGAAATGACCAGCCGGGGGGGGGGACTTTGGGGGTGGAAGGGAAGCTGAGCCATGCCTTGGGAGTTTCAACCTGTCACTCTCCAGACTTGGGTTTCCAGCTGTTTTTGGACTACCATTCCCATAATCCCTGACCACTGGTCCTGCTGGCTAGGGGTGATGGGAATTGTAGTCCAAAAACAGCTGGGGAGCCAAGACGATTTGGACTACAACAGGCTGGCTGAGGCTGATGTGAAAAGGATATAGGGGTCTTGTTGTTTAGTCGTGTCCGCCTCTTCGTGACCCCCTGGACCAGAGCACGCCAGGCCCTCCTGTCTTCCACTGCCTCCCGCAGTTTGGGCAAACTCATGCTGGTAGCTTTGAGAACACCGTCCAACCATCTCGTCCTCCGTCGTCCCCTTCTCCTTGTGCCCTCCATCTTTCCCAACATCAGGGTCTTTTCCAGGGAGTCTTCTCTTCTAAGGAGGTGGCCAAAGTCTTGGAGCCTCAGCTTCAGGATCTGTCCTTCCAGTGAGCACTCAGGGCTGATTTCCTTCAGAATGGAGAGGTTGGATCTTCTTGCAGTCCATGGGACTCTCCAGAGTCTCCTCCAGCACCATCATTCAAAAGCATCCATTCTTTGGCAATCAGCCTTCTTTATGGTCCAGCTCTCACTTCCATACATCACTACTGGGAAAACCATAGCTTTAACTATACGGACCTTTGTTGGCAAAGGTCTCATCAAACCTAAATCAACACCAGTATTACACTGTCCATTTTTAAGTTTGGAATAGAGTAGTTGCTTTGGAAGACGACAATCAGGCATCTGCACAACATGACCAGTCCAATGAAGTTGATGTTGAGGACGAGATGGTGGGACAGTGTTCTCGAAGCTTCCAGCATGAGTTTGACCCAACTGCGGGAGGCAGTGGAAGACAGGAGGGCCTGGCGTGCTCTGGTCCAGGGGGTCACGAAGAGGCGGACTAAACAACAACAAGGATGGCTACCTGCCAGGGATTCTTCAGCTGTGATTCCTGCATTACAGGGGGTCAGAATAGATGGCCTTTGGGGGTCCCTTCCACCTCTGCAATTCTACCATTCCCATCTGCAACTCCCAGCTTTGCCAGCTGAGGTTGTGCAAAAGCATCTGGGGAGTGCCATGTGGGGGGGGGGGAAGGTTGGTGCGGTGAGTTAAATCCTCGGCAAGGCTTTGTCCAGCGTGGAAGGGAAAGGGGGGGTCCACATTGGGGGTGTCGGGCTTGAGGAGGAACCCCAGGAACTCTTGTTGGTTGGAGGATGGATGGTGGGTAACAGATTGAGGTTGACAAGACAGAAGTACTGTTTTGGGGGGACAGGCGGTGGGTGGGTGTGGGGGACTCCCTGGTCCTGAATGGGGTAACTGTGCCCCTGAAGGACCAGGTGCGCAGCCGGGGAGTCATTGTGGACTCACAGCTGTCCATGGAGGCGCAGGTCAGTTCTGTGTCCAGGGCAGCTGTCTATCAGCTCCACCTGGTACACAGGATGAGACCCTTCCTGCCCGCAGACTGTCTTGCAAGAGTGACACATGCTCTAGTTATCTCCCACTTGGACTACTGCAATGCGCTCTACGTGGGGCTACCTTTGAAGGTGACCCGGAAACTGCAATTAATCCAGAATGCGGCAGCTAGACTAGTGACTGGGAGCGGCCGCCGGGACCACATAACACTGGTCCTGAGAGATCTGCATTGGCTCCCAGTACGTTTCCAAGCACAATTCAAAGTGTTGGTGCAGACCTTGAAAGCCCTAAACGGCCTCAAAGGCCCAGTAGACCTGAAGGAGTGTCTCCACCCCCATCGTTCTGCCTGGACACTGAGGTCCAGCCCCAAGGGCCTTCTGGCGGTTCCCTCATTGCGAGAAGTGAGGTTACAGGGAACCAGACACAGGGCCTTCTTGGTGGTGGCGCCTGCCCTGTGGAAAGCCCTCCCAGCAGATGTCAAGGAAATAAGCAGCTATCCTATCTTTAAAAGACATCTGAAGGCAGCCCTATTTAGGGAAGTTTTTAATATTTAACGCTGTACTGTTTTTAACACTTGATTGGGAGCCGCCCAGAGTGGCTGGGGAAACTCAGCCGGATGAGCGGGGTATAAAAAATAAATTGCTGTTGTTGTTGTTGTCTCCTTCCAGCTCTCGGGCTCTGCATCCGCTCTCAGATCCTCAAGTTCGGCGAAGACTGGCTCTTTCTCTTCCTCCTCGGTATCTGCATGGCAATGGTCAGCTTTGGCCTGGACGTCACCGTCTCGAAATTCCAGAAAGGTGAGCTTCTCCGCCTTCTGCCCTCCCCGCTGCTTCATCCCTCCTGCCGTCGGATCCTCCGCTGGATGAAAAACCCTGCTAAGTCCTTGTCTCTTACGTTTTCCAGTTGATTTCGCCCTCTCAGTGTATTCTGTCAATTTTCCTTGCCATTCTTCTTTCGTTGGTATCTTCTTGTCTTTCCATTTTGGGCTGGTAATATCCTAGCCGGGATGCTGGTGGCGCTGTGGTTTAAACCACAGAGCCTCTTGGGTTTGCCCATCAGAAGGTCGGCGGTTCGAATCCCCGCAATGATGGGGTGAGCTCCCGTTGCTCGGTCCCTGCTCCTGCCAACCTAGCAGTTCGAAAGCACACCAGTGCAAGTAGATAAATAGGTACCGCTCCGGTGGGAAGGTAAACGGCGTTTCCGTGCGCTGCTCTGGTTCGCCAGAAGCGGCTTAGTCCTGCTGGCCACATGACCCGGAAGCTGTATGCCGGCTCCCTCGGCTAATAAAGCGAGATGAGCGCCGCAACCCCAGAGTCGGTCACGACTGGACCTAATGGTCAGGGGTCCCTTTACCTTTAATATCCTAGCCGCTGTTGTAGTGCACATAAATACAGTCATACCTCGGGTTACAGACGCTTCAGGTTGTGTTTTTTTGGGTTACGGACCTGCCGAAACCCAGAAGTACCGGAACGGTTAACTTCTGGGAATTATAAGGGTAAAACTACCTAAACAGTACAGAAATCTATTCATATATGTGACTACAGCGGCAAGAATGTTACTTGCCACAAAATGGAAAGAAGCAAAAATCCCAGAAAAGGAAGAATGGACACAAAAATTTATGGAATATGCAGAAATGGCGAAACTTACCGGAAGAGTAAGAAATCAAGACAACAGACTTTTTATAAAAGAGTGGAAATGGTTTATAAAATATTTACAGATAAATTGCAAACAGATAAAAACATCGGCGGGATTATTGTAACAACCTTCAGTTTCATAAGAGTATAGATTTAAAGCAGATGAATAAATGAGCAAAATTAAATAAATTTGCATATGCACAAAATATCAAAAAACAAATTTTAGGAAGCGCTGTGATAGGAATTTTATGGTATTAGATATATGGTAATGTTCATAACTGCACATACATAGATCAACACAGGAAGACCAACCTGGAACCATTTTGATTCTTAAACTGACCAAATCCTTTTCTCTGCAAGGTTAAACTGTCTCTTTCCTCACAAGATATGTTTGTTTGAATAAGGTGTGACCTGGCCCAGGAAATAAGTATTTTAACACTACAAAAGAATGGCCAGGCACCCCAGGCAAATCCAATCAAGTAACTTGCCAGACAGGAGATAAACTGTGACAAGGACAAAAACAACATTTAAATTTCTGATGTAGGTGGGATGTACCTGAGGGGTGGTCTTAGGTTACACCCCTTCTGTGATGTATGCATAATGTTTCTGGGGGTGGTCCTGATCTAGAGAGTGGGAGTTTCAAAAGTCTTTATAAGCCCTTGCACAGCAATTTTGGGGGTCCTCTTCCTCTCCTGCGTGTGAGGGGAGCACCCTGTTGCAACAGATCAATAAAGATCAGGCTTACTAGCCACTTTGCTTCTCAATATTCTCTGGTTGGCCTCTGTTATCTTCTCCTATCAATAGGGAACCTATGTAAGGAGTCTATATGGGCTCTTGGATACCCAATAAGGGAAAAGGGCAGATTTTTATTTACAACAGCGCAGAAGGAGGGAGAAGGAAGTCAAACTTTGAAATGTTAAATTGACTGTGAAACTAATGAAATGTATAAATAAAATCTTTTAAGTAAATAAAAAGACAATAGGGGGCCAGGCCCAAGGGTTCTGATTTGGTATAAGGCAGATTCCTGTGTTCCTAAGTAGGGCTGCTGGGAACTGTAGTTCAATGCAGCTGCCGGGCGCCTAAATGAGATGTTGAACCACTGATGTTTGGCTCCTGCCTCCACGCAGCTCACCTGTGGGTTTACGACGGGCTGTCGGACTCTGGTTACCTGCAGTTCTTCTCCTGGACTTCCTACCACGTGGTTCTGATGATGGTCTCTGCCGCCGCGGCCAAGTACATCTCTCCCCAAGCGGCTGGTAAGTAGGGCTTGCCTTGGTTGGTGGAGGTGTGATAGGAATTTTATGGTCTTAGATATATAGTAATGTTACGGCACGTACATAGATCAGCACAGGAAGACCGACCTGAAGCCATTTGGATTCCAAAACTGAGCAAATGTTTTCTCTGCAAGGTCAAAGTGGAATATCCTCCCCATTGTCTTTTCCTTCACAAATCCTGTCTGAAGGGTATGTTTGTGTATGAATAGGGTGAGCCTGTGACCTGGCTCAGGAACTAAGTATTTGTCATTACAAAAGACTGGCCAGGCTCCCCAGGGTATCCAGTCAAGTGAGCATTAACAGGTAACCTGCCAGACAGGAGGTAAACACAGACAGGAGACAAACAATGCGCTCAGATTTCTGTTGTAGACCACCCCTTTCTGTGATGTAGGTATGATGTTTCTGGGGTGGTCTTGATCTACAGGGTGGCAATTTCAAAAATCTTTATAAGGCCTTGAGCGCCATTGTTCTGGGTTTTCCTCCCTCCTGCGTGTGGGGAGTGAGGACCCTGTTGCAACAGATCAATAAAGATCAGGCTTACAAGCTGCTTTGCTTCTCAATATTCTCTGGTTGGCCTCTGTTATTTTCTCCTACCAATAGGGAACCTATGTAAGGACTCTATATGGGCTCTTGGATAAGGGATTAGGGAAAAGTGCAATTTTTGTTTACAACAGAGGGAGCTAAAGAGACAGATTTGTGGCACAGTTACTTATCATGGAATTGTAGTGTTGGTGCTGACCTTTAAAGCCTTAAACAGCCTCGGCCCAGTATACCTTGTTAACGGAGAAATCTGAGGGCTCCATTGGCAAAAAACAATGACACCAGCCAGGAATACCAGAGCAAAACAGCAGCCAGTAGGCTTGATTGAAGACTGTCGCGACAGGACTCCCACCTGCCACCAGGTGGAACAAGATGGAAGCTCCGAACAAAAGAGCCCCCAAATTTTTATTAGCTGCTAATCTGTTGCGTTTGCAAAGTAAAGGAAGGATTGAACTCTGATTAATAAGAATACACACAGAGACTTGAACCAGCAAGACTCTGGGAAGGGTGCGTATAATCGTGTCTCTCTGTGCCTGTCCGTGTGCAGCCCCTGGCCCAGGTCGTTTTATTCACAAAAGAGATTTTACAGAGTGTTCAAAAGAACCAATCAGATTACCTCTGAGCATTTCCACAAACCCACGTGGGGACAAAGTTAGATCAAAAGAAATTCTTTTAACTGCAAAGACTACTACTCTGAGCATGCATACATAATCTGTGTTATGGTAAAATCTGGGTGCGAGGCTGCTCTGCCACCCAGCTCGTCGGACTAAGTCCGCGGGCCCCTGCGGAGGAAAATGAGTTCAGCTGGAGACAGGAGCAAACTGCAGAAGATCCAAGTTTATTGCGCAACAGGTTCAAGGCGAGATTGAACAGCGAGAAAGGGGTGACATGAACTTTTGAAACTTCCCTCCATGTCCCAGAATACAGTGCAAAATACATCCCAGTTACATCATGAATACATTAAGAAGAGGTTGGGTTACACAGATTACATTATGAATATATTAAGAAGAGGTTACACGGGATTAACATATGGAGGAGGGAGGGGGGAATATGCAGAGCTGGAGATATGCGCAGATAAGCACATTCTGAGTCCTGGTGATGAGAAGACAATGGTCCATGTATGCATAGTCTGCCACCTGGCATTGCCCGGAGGAAGGGCTTGGCAGAGTGATTTGACAGGATTAGGGTCTTGACACCTTGCTTGAGGGATTATGGAGGAGAGGGAAGGTGTCATGGAGTCCTAGAGAAATTGAGCAAATTGGCACGTTGATTTTCTATGAATTTTATAGATTTTAGTCCCTTTGACATTGACAATTGGAAATAAATGGATATATTGTAGCGAAGAAGGAGGTGAAGAAGACATGCCCCCCCCCCTTCTGTATCATCTGAGAGTAAATAAAAGAGGACTAGAGAAACTCCAGAGATCACAAACAGGAGTAAACAAGAGAGGCATCCTTATCACCTTCCTGTGAAACTATTTCCAGGCCCTAAGATTAACATCCTAAAATTAATATACATCAAATAAACTTGCCCACTATCCTTATGGCCCAGGATGCCTGCCTGGCGAAGCAACTGCTGTATACGTGACTTCTCAAGAAAGAGAAAAGGGCAGTAGAGGAAATGGCCAGAGATGCAGAAGTGTAGATTGATCAAGAGTCATATCAAAATAGTTTAAACCCAATCAACGCAATGCTTTCATTGCTGACACAGATGGCTTACTCTATATTTGTTATAATTCGTCATAGCAATCCCACCTGATCACTACATCTCTGGATATTTCCACTCCTACATAATCCCCATGTTAAGGGACGCGGGTGGCGCTGTGGGTTAAACCACAGAGCCTAGGACTTGCTGATCAGAAGGTCAGCGGTTCGAATCCCTGCAATGACGGGGTGAGCTCCCGTTGCTCGGTCCCTGCTCCTGCCAACCTAGTAGTTCGAAAGCACGTCAAAAGTGCAAGTAGATGTTACCGGAAAAATCCGAGGGCTCCCTTGGACAAAACAAAGACACCAACCAGGATAACTTGGAGCAAAACAGTAGCCTGTAGGCTTGGCCTTTATTGAACTGTTGCAACAGGGTGTTCCCCTCACTTGCAGGAGAGAGGAAAGACACAGAAAATGGTGTGCAAGACCTTATAAAAACTTTTGAAATTCCCCTCCTCTAGGTCAAGCCCACCCCCAGAAACATCATGCATACATTACAGAAAGGAGGGGTTGAGGGAGGAGTTGTGGTGGTAACCTGAGTGTCCTGTCACCTGGCTGGTTCCCTTCTCCCCCTCCCCATGAGTCATTTCCTGAAGACAAAAGGTAGTCGCAGTTTCCTGCCCCCTGAGGGAAGATCTGATCATTGTCCTTTGTTCCAGTCCATGCTGAATCCACTCCCATATGCAAGTTCTTTGTGATCTTGATTGTCTTCTGTCTGGGATCATCAGGGTTGGCATAGCAACTGGGCAGGGCTCCTGTGGATGTGCTGGGCTAGCCTGTATCAAACCTTCCCCATTTCGTAGTCCTTCCTTCATGGAGTAAAATAAAAGTGGAATAGTGCAAATACGATGTATGGTTGATTTTCTATGAATTTATAACAGAAGTGTAGCGTATGTAGTGTGTGAGTGTGTGTGAAGTTTGTACAAACTGAATGATGGGGGAGGGTTCCTGCTACATAGATAAATAGGTACCCCTCTGGCGGGAAGGTAAACGGCGTTTCCGTGTGCTGCTCTGGTTCGCCAGAAGCGGCTCAGTCCTGCTGGCCACATGACCCGGAAGCTGTACGCCGGCTCCCTCGGCCAGTAAAGCGAGATGAGCGCCGCAACCCCAGAGTCGTCCGCGACTGGACCTAATGGTCAGGGGTCCCTTTACCTTTACCTAATCCCCATGTTATACCTCCCCCCCCCCAACTACATCACTCATACATCACAGTTACATAATGAAAGGGGAGGTCTGGTGGCCGTAAACTGAGCATCCTGGACCCTGCCCCATGGTTCCCCTTGCCCTCCACCAAACAAAAGAGATATCTACATTTCCCTGTTTCCCAGCCAAGTGAATCCCACCCTTTTGTCTTCACCTGGGTTTATTTCTGGAATGGCTACCTGTCTGGCACTCAGGTATCAGGATGCCAGGGATTATCCCTCAGGCAGAGGGGCTGCTGAGGAGCTGAGATCACAGGTCTATAGGAATTTCTGACGTTTTCCCAGTGAGCCAGTACAGAGATCCATTGATCAGTGAATTCTTACATTTGGTATTGTGCAGCAAAGGCCCTTTGAATAGGTAGGAAGAAACTGTGATGAAGTGTTTTGTGGGGACAAGTCACAAAAGTCACAAAAGCGATTGTGCTGGTTTTGGTAGTGGGCTGCATGTGCCTGATATCTGCTGGAGGGGCAAACACCCCCCCCCCAACCTATACATAAATTCCTGCAACAACCTGAAGGAGTGTCTCCACCCCCATCGTTCAGCCCGGACATGGAGGTCCAGCTCCGAGGGCCTTCTGGCGGTTCCCTCCCTGCGAGAAGTGAGGTTGCAGGGAACCAGGCAGAGGGCCTTCTCGGTGGTGGCGCCAGCCCTGTGGAACGCCCTCCCACAAGATGTCAATAAACAACTATCTAACTTTTAGAAGACATCTGAAGGCAGCTCTGTTTAGGGAAGCTTTTACTATCTAATGAATTATTGTATTTTAATGTTTTGTTGGAAGCCGCCCAGAGTGCAAACCCAGCCAGATGAGCGGGGTATAAATAATAAATTATTATCATCATATTATTATTGATCATATTCTTGCGTTGCAGGGGGTTGGACAAGATGACCCTCGGGTCCCTTCCAGTTCTATGATTTCGTGGTTCTGATTGATTGGCGTTTTCTGGACTCTTTCCCCACAGGCTCTGGGATCCCCGAGCTGAAGGTGGCTCTCCGTGGGGTTGTGCTGCCTGAATTCTTCACCTTTCGGACGCTGGTGGCCAAGCTGGTGGGGGTGCTTTGCACCTTAGCGGCTGGGAGCACCATCTTCCTTGGGAAAGTGGTGAGTTCGAATGGCGCGGCTGCCTCCGGTTCATGGGGAGGGAATTGTGTGCATGGCAGAGGAGGAAGTCTTTATATACCGTATTTTTTGCTCTATAAGACTCACTTTTTCCCTCCTAAAAAGTAAGGGGAAATGTGTGTGTGTCTTATGGAGCGAATGCAGGCTGCGCAGCTATCCCAGAAGCCAGACCAGCAAGAGGGATTGCTGCTTTCACTGCGCAGAGATCCCTCTTGCTGTTCTGGCTTCTGAGATCCAGAATATTTTTTTTCTTGTTTTCCTCCTCCAAAAACTAGGTGCGTCTTGTGGTCTGCTGCGTCTTATACAGTGAAAAATACGGGGTGTATATATATATATGTATGTATATATTATTAATTTTCAAATACAAAACAAAATTATACACTCCATACATCTTATTTGCATCTTAGTTCTCTTTTTTCGACTTCCCTCAACTTGTCTGTAAATCCTTCATATTTTAACTTTAAACACATTTCTATTTTGTTGTTTATCTTATTACTGCAAAACTTCATCCCCTTTTAATGCATATTTCCCATCACAATGCTTCAAACGTAATCTGATTATCACTTAATTTTTGCAAATATTCAATAATTTCCCCCCAATCTTCTGTGAATCTTTTATCTTGTTGGTTTCGGATCCTTCCTGTCATTCTGTCCAATTCTGCGTAATCAATCATTTTTGTTCTCCATTCTTCTAGCAAAGGTAGCTCCTCTTGTTTCCATTTCTGGGCCATCAATATTCTTGCTGCTGTCACTGCGTACAAAAATAACTTATTTTCTTTCTGATTTATCTCATTACCTGTAATGCCTAATAAAAATGCTTCTGGTTTCTTAACAAATGTATATTTCAACATTTTCTTCAATTCATTATAAATCATTTCCCAAAAGCTTTTTACTTTCTTACATTCCAGCAGAGGAGGAAGTCTTGGGGCGGGTGTCGGATATGTCTGGTGCTGTGTGCTATTTTCCACCCAGTGCCGCACATATACAAGAGCCTTTAAAAATCAGGCCTCATGAGTACTAGAGCCTAACCCTTTAAACAAACAAACAAACAAACATTTGGTCTAATTTTTTAATGCCACATATGGATTGACGCCTGTATACAGTGGCACCTTGGTTCTCAAACTTAATCCGTTCCAAAACCAAAGCGTTCCAAAACCAAGGCGCGCTTTCCCATAGAAAGCAATGCAAAACGGATCAATCCGTTCCAGACTTTTAAAAACAGCCCCCAAAATACCCATTTAACAAGAATTTTACTATCTAAGGAGACCATTGATCCATAAAATGAAATCAATAAACAATGCACACAATCAGTCAGTCGGTAGCTGAACTGGGTTCCACACAGTCACAAAAACCAAACAAAAAAGAGCCAGAAAAACAAAAAACGCAAAATAAATAGCAAAAACAGGCAGACCTCAGCGTAAGACTCAAAACGGAAGTGTGGCACTCAAAACGGAGCACGTTCGGCTTCTGAAAAAGGTTCGCAAACCGGTGTTTGGGTTCCAAGTTGTTTGAGTACCAAGGCGTCTTGAGGACCAAGGGACCCCTGTACTTGGGGAGTGATTACAATCCAGAGAATTGTGTTCCCAATTTACTTTTCATTTGCACTCTCATCTATAAGACAAGAATTGAAAACCCCAGAAGGGAGAGAGCGGGCCGTCGCTGCGGATTCCACCGCCTGTACGCATCCAAGAATTATTTCATCAATTTTAAGATACAGCGGTACCTCAGGTTACAGACGCTTCAGGTTACAGATGCTTCAGGTTACAGACTCCGCTAACCCAGAAATAGTGCTTCAGGTTAAGAACTTTGCTTCAGGATGAGAACAGAAATCGTGCGGCGGCAGCGGGAGACCCCATTAGCTAAAGTGGTGCTTCAGGTTAAGAATAGACCTCCGTAACGAATTAAGTACTTAACCCAAGGTACCACCGTACATCGGTGTTGCGTCTTGCTTTCCTGGGGCCTGAGGTCACGAGAGAGATAATTTGAGCATTAAAACGTGACGCAGTTGCTGCGACGCTGGTGCCATGAGTCTTTCTGCCCCCGGTTGCTCCCATAACCTTGACCTTCCTCTTCTCACAGGGCCCATTTGTCCACATGGCCTCCATTCTGGCTTCAATGCTGGGCAAAGTCATGGTCAGATTTGCAGGTTCTGCTGAGGTAAGTGCCGCTGAACCACCCCACCCCGAACCGACAAAAGGGGAAGGTGTTCCTGTGCTGATAATGCACACATGGAACCACACAAGCATAGCATTGTACGGTTGGAAGGGACTCGGAGGGTCATCTAGTCCAACCCCCAAAAATCCAGGAATCTCAGCTAAAGCCTCTGAGAAAGATGGCCACCAAGTCTCTGCTTTATTTTTATTTTTTATTCAAAATTAAAACAAAACATATTATCCAGGAACATGTTGTTTAGTCGTTTAGTCATGTCCGCCTCTTCGTGACCCTCTGAACCAGAGTGTATGTGTGTGGGTGGGTGTGTGTATATATATATATATATATATATATATATATATATATACAGTGGTGCCCCGCAAGACGAATGCCTCGCAAGACGGAAAACCCGCTAGATGAAAGGGTTTTCCGTTTTGGAGGTGCTTCGCAAAACGAATTTCCTGTGGCTTGCTTCGCAAGACGAAAATGTCTTGCGAGTTCCTGCGATTTTTTTTCCGCTCCCCACCCCCTTTTTCTAAGGCACTAAGGTGCTAATAGCCTTTTAGCAGCTAATCCGCTAATCCCTTAAGCCTTTAATAGCTGCTAAACCCCTAATAGCGCTAATCCGCTAATTTGCTAATCTGCTAATAGGGTTGCTTTGCAAGACGAAATAACCGCTAGACAAAGAGACTCGCGGAACGGATTCTTTTCGTCTTGCGAGGCACCACTGTATGTTGTTGTTGTTTAGTTTAGTCATTTAAGGGCCATGTGAGCTGGAGTTTCCACCAGGTGGGCATCGCCAGATCCTATCTCCTTCTGCCAAACCCGCAAACCTACCCCAAAGGAGGTTAGAAGGATTAGAATTGAACTTAGCCAGCGAAAAGGCCTTCTTTCTTGCGGGTTAAACAAAAATTGTAAATTGTTGTCGTTTAGTTGTGTCCGCCTCTTCGTGACCCCCTGGACCAGAGCACGCCAGACACTCCTGTCTTCCACTGCCTCCAGCAGTTTGGTCAAACTCATGCTGGTAGCTTCGAGAACACTGTCCCACCATCTCGTCCTCTGTCCTCCCCTTCTCCTTGTGCCCTCCATCTTTCCCAACATCAGGGTCTTTTCCAGGGAGTCTTCTCTTCTCAGGAGGTGTCCAAAGTCTTGGAGCCTCAGCTTCAGGATCTGTCCTTCCAGTGAGCCCTCAGGGCTGATTTCCTTCAGAATGGAGAGGTTGGATCTTCTTGCAGTCCATGGGACTCTCAAGAGTCTCCTCCAGGACCAGAATTCAAAAGCATCCATTCTCCGGCGATCAGCCTTCTTTATGGCCCAGCTCTCACTTCCATACATCACTACTGGGAAAACCAGAGCTTGAACTATACGGACCTTTGTTGGCAAGGTGATGTCTCTGCTTTTTAAGATGCTGTCTAGGTTTGTCATTGCTTTTCTCCCAAGAAGCAGGCGTCTTTTAATTTCGTGACTGATCCAGAAACATATCACCCTTAATCCCCCCCCCCATTTTCCCTCCTTGCTTTAGTTAAATAAGTTGCTTAAATTGTTGTAAAGAAAATGATTATTTTTCTCCTTCCCATAAAGTACTGTACAGCATAAACGTTGTCCAAATAGAAACAGTTAACTTCACAATAATTTCACCATTATCTGTCTATGTATTTCCAAATAGTATAACCAAATACTAAGTAAATTTTTGTATATAACTGTAAAAACTACTCTGAAAATTTACTATTCCTAAAATGAAACCTTCATCTGGTTGTAGATATTAAGATTATACCAGCAATAATTTTATAAGTAAGTGCTTTAAAGTGATTTAAATTTGTTGTTAGCTGCCCTGAGCCCAGTTTTTGAACTGGGAAGGGCGGGGTATAAATAAAAATCTATTATTATTATTACAGTGGTGCCCCGCAAGACGAATGCCTCACAAGACGGAAAACCCGCAAGACGAAAGGGTTTTCCGTTTTGGAGGTGCTTCGCAGGACGAATTTCTCTATGGGCTTGCTTCGCAAGACGAAAATGTCTTGCGATTCCTGGGGGTTTTTTCCGCTCCCCACCCCCTTTTTCTAAGGCACTAAGCTGCTAATAGCCTTTTAGCAGCTAATCCGCTAATCCCTTAAGCCTTTAATAGCCGCTAATAGCCGCTAAACCGCTAATAGTGCTAATCCGCTAATCCGCTAATGGGCTTGCTTCGCAAGATGAAAAAACCGCTAGATGAAGAGACTCACGGAACGGATTCTTTTCATCTTGCGAGGCACCACTGTATTATTATTATTATTATTATTATTATTATTATTATTATTACCACGAGTCTTTCTGTAGGAAAAAAGAGAGATTTAAATCAGGTCTTACTAACTAGTGATTTAAATCGTGATCTAAATCGTGGTTTGCAAGGCACCTCACACCCTCCGTTGCTTCTCTGCAGAACCCGGGGCGCAAATATGAGCTGCTAGTGGCTGGGACGGCTGCAGGAGTGGCTTGCTGTTTCGTGGCTCCCGTGGGAGGTAACTAAGCGCACTACTCAATAAACACCCAAGACGTAACCGGCTGTACTTTTGAATAAAGAAGGTATACTATTCACTGTATCAAATTGTAGATTTCAACGGAAGTCTCATAAAGTTCAACGAAAAAAGCAGAAGACTCAGTGGATCCGTTCGTTCTCTAATCAGTTCATGCATAAGGTCCATACCTGTATAAGTGTCTATTATCATAGAATCATAGAGTTGGAAGAGACCACAAGGGCCATCGAGTCCAACCCCCTGCCAAGCAGGAAACACCATCAGAGCACTCCTGACATATGGTTGTCAAGCCTCTGCTTAAAGACCTCCAAAGAAGGAGACTCCACCACACTCCTTGGCAGCAAATTCCACTGTCGGACAGCTCTTATTGTCAGGAAGTTCTTCCTAATGTTTAGGTGGAATCTTCTTTCTTGTAGTTTGGATCCATTGCTCCGTGTCCGCTTCTCTGGAGCAGCAGAGAACAACCTTTCTCCCTCCTCTATGTGACATCCTTTTATATTCCTAGACTCCATCAGTAGAATAGGCTCCAGGTAATGCAAATAAATACAATATCGTAATCTCACACATTTTCACAGCAAAATTAATATAAAAAGCCATAAAGAACTGTACATACCATATGTAATATTACAGGATAGTGGATCTTATTTTTTTTTTTAAAAAAATAATATTTATTAAATGTTTAATAATTACAAAAAGAAAAGGGTAAAAAAGAAAAGAAAAAACAATAAAAAAATTAACAAACGATACATCAAAAATAGAAAGAAAAAACAATACAGCAAAAAACAAGGAAAAAAACCTAAAACATTTAAAAACACATCCAAATTTCATTTCTTTATCTTTCATATGCTTGTTTCCTCGACTTCCTCACGCCTCCCTTTTTTGTATTCTAGTTCAAATAGGATAGTGGATCTTATGGCATAGTAGTGGTTACACTAAGAAGCGACTGTTACAATGCCAGATTATATGGACGAGCACAATAAATAGACTTCTGCTGAAATCTACAGTTTGATGCAATGAATAGTATACCTTATTTATTCAAAAGTACAGCCAGTTACGTCTTGTATATTAATGGACTGGTTGCCTGGCAACATGGGCAAATGGCCTGAGATACCGATGAGGTCCATAAATTACCATATAGCATATGTTGTTGTTGTTGTTTAGTCATGTCCGGCTCTTCGCCTGCTCCCTAAAATATCCCTAGTTTGCTCCTTTCTATATACAGTGGTACCTCAGGTTAAGTACTTAATTCGTTCCGGAGGTCCATACTTAACCTGAAACTGTTCTTAACCTGAAGCACCACTTTAGCTAATGGGGCCTCCTGCTGCTGCCGCACCACCGGAGCCTGATTTCTGTTCTCATCCTGAAGCAAAGTTCTTAACCTGAAGCACTATTTCTGGGTTAGCGGAGTCTGTAACCTGAAGTGTCTGTAACCCGAGGTACCACTGTATAGGGTGCCTACATTCTGCATGGGCAAATGGCTTAAGATACCTATGAGGTCCATAAATTACCATATAGCATATGTTCTTCTTCTTGTTGTTGTTGTTTAGTCATGTCCAACTCTTCGCCTGCTAGCCTGCTCCCTAAAATATCCCTGGTTTGCTCCTTTCTATATAGAGGGTGCCGACATTCTGCATGGACTGGTTGTGTGGTGATACGGAAGGGGGGGCATGTCTTCTTCACCTCCTTCTTCGCTACAATATATCCATCTATTTCCAATTGTCAATGTCAAAAGGGACTAAAATCTATAAAATTCATAGAAAATCAACGTGCCAATTTGCTCAATTTCTCTAGGACTCCATGACACCTCCCCTGTGCTCCATAATCCCTCAAGCAAGGTGTCAAGACCCTAATCCTGTCAAATCACTCTGCCAAGCCTTTCCTCTGGGCAATGCCAGGTGGCAGACTATGCATACATGGACCATTGTCTTCTCATCACCGGTACTCAGGATGTGCTTATCTGCGCATATCTCCAGCTCTGCATATTCCCCCCTCCCCCCTCCATATGTTAATCCTGTGTAACCCAACCTCTTCTTAATGTATTCATGATGTAACTGGGATGTATTTTGCACTGTATTCTGGGACATGGAGGGAAGTTTCAAAAGTTCATGTCACCCCTTTCTCGCTGTTCAATCTCCCCTTGAACCTTGTTGCGCAATAAACATGGATCTTCTGCAGTTTGCTCCTGTCTCCGGCTGAGCTCATTTTCCTCCGCAGGGACCCACGGACTTAGTCCGACGAGCTGGGTGGCAGAGCAGCCTCGCACCCAGATTTTACCGTAACAGAGGCAACACGGGCAAATGGCTTGAGATACCTATGAGGTCCATAAATGACCATATAGCATATATTCAGCCCAAAAAACAGTGGCCATTTGTTGTTGACGAAGGACAGCTGGACATAGAAAGGGCCCCATTACCTTCAGTAGCTCAGGGCCTCATCAAACCTAAATCCGGCCCCGCGTCCCGCCCACCCCCCTTTTCACAATAGGTCTCTCTCTCCGCAGGAGTGCTGTTTGGGGTGGAGGCCACGGGCACCCACTTTGCCGTCCGGGATTACTGGCGAGGATTCTTCGCTGCGACCTGTGCAGCCCTCACTTTCCGCTTGCTAGCTGTGCTCAACAACACAAGAGGTAAATGCGGAAGACATGGCAGGAAGTGAAAAGGAGGGAGAGTCAATTGGGGTGGGACAGTTTCCCTGATGGGATAATGTGTCTTTAACAGCTTCATCATCATCATCATCATCATCATCATCACCATCATCATCATAATTTATTATTTATACCCCGCCCATGTGGCTGAGTTTCCCCAGCCACTCTGGGCGGCACCCAATCAAGTGTTAAAAAGTAGATAAGTAGATAAATAGGTACCGCAAACATGAATCTGACCAAACTGCGGGAGGCGGTGGAAGACAGGAGGGCCTGGCGTGCTCTGGTCCAGGGGGTCACGAAGAGGCGGACACGACTAAATGACTCAACAACAACAACAATGCTGGTGGTCAACAAAAGAGGTTTAAAGACTGTCTCAAGGCAAATCTAAAATAATGTAGTATAAATGCCGACAATTGGGAAACACTGGCCTGCGAGCGCTCCAGTTGGAGAACAGCCTTTACCAAAGGTGTCGTGGGCTTTGAAGACACTCGAACTCAGGACGCAAGGGAGAAACGGGCTAAGAGGAAGGCACGCTTGGCAAATCCACACCATGATCAACTCCCGCCTGGAAACCAATGTCCCCACTGTGGAAGGACGTGTGGGTCCAGAATTGGCCTCCACAGTCACTTATGGAACCACTGCTAAGACCGTGTTCATGGAAGACAATCTTACTCAGCTACGAGGGATCGCCAAAAAGAAGATATAAAGAAACATTGATGTGTAGACATGTATGAAGCGATCCAGAAGCTTGCATATGAGGAGGTGACAAAGGAGATTCAGTATGGGGAAAACGCAGAATTATAATAATAATAATATTAGCCAGTGAGGCTTCCTACAAAGATTTGCAGAGCTTGCAGCCTCCCCACGGAGGATGCCAGTGAATGTGCCATTCCCTGCTTAATCCCAAAAGTCTGCCAAGGGAAGACTTTTGGTCTGTGCCATGAGAGCACAGACAGTTGGGGGAGCCACCACTCTGGAGCCACCACCGACAAGGCCCTGCTTTTGCTTGGAGATGTTTGGCTCTTGCCTCTTGAATTTCCTCACCTGTCCACAACTGGGTTAGAGGTGCTGAGGCAGGGGCTGTTGGATGGGAAACCAAGGCGTATTTTAACTACTGGCTGTTCACCCTCTTCTCCCCCCCCCCAACCTTATACCCTCCAGAAACCGTGGCAATTCTGTTCCAAACCAGTTGGCGGGTTGAGTTCCCCTACGACCTCCCGGAACTTCTCTCTTATGCCATCTTGGGGTGAGTACCGCAATATCGAGAATGTACATAGTAAAAGTATAACGATATTAAATGGCGTTTATGGTGTGTTTCTGTTGTGTATGGTGGGTACTGTGTGTATTGTCTAAGGTAGATTGTTGCATAACGAAGGTTATACAGTGGTGCCCCGCAAGACGAATGCCTCGCAAGACGGAAAACCCGCTAGACGAAAGGGTTATCCGTTTTTCGATGCGCTTCGCAGGACGAATTTCCCTATGGGCTTGCTTTGCAAGACGAAAATGTCTTGCGAGTCTTGAGATTTTTTTTCGCTCCCCACCCCCTTTTTCTAAGCTGCTAAACCGCTAATAGCCTTTTAGCAGCTAATCCGCTAATCCCTTAAGCCTTTAATAGCCGCTAATAGCCGCTAATCCGCTAATAGGGTTGCTTCGCAAGACGAAAAAACCACTAGACGAAGAGACTCGCGGAACAAATTAATTTCGTCTTGCGAGGCACCACTGTATAACGATATTAAATGGCGTTTATGGTGTGTTTTCTGACCAAACTGCGGGTGGCAGTGGAAGACAGGAGTGTCTGGCGTGCTCTGGTCCATGGGGTCACGAAGAGTCGGACACGACTGAACGACTAAACAACAACAACAATGGTGGGTTTCTGTTGTGTATGGTGTGTACTGTGTGTATTGTCTAAGGTAAATTGTTGCATAACAAAGGTTATATTTAAAAAAAGGGAAATTGAGAGGACGTCGCTAGGTTTTGCCTCTGCTCCCCCCCCCCCCCCCGGACACCTGGGTCCCCTATGTTTCTGTTTCCTTCCGTCCAGCGTCCTCTGTGGCGGCATCTCCTGCCTCTTCCTCTTCTGCCACCGGAACATTCTCGACTTTCTCCAGAACCGGCTGAGAATCAAACGTTTTATGGCGAACAAGTAAGGCTCTGATCACACACTCGCCCCGAATCCTTGTTTGCTGTTTGGGGCGGGTGGGCGAAGTCAGAGAAGAGGAAAGCCTTGCAGAACGGTTAGGAGCTCAAGGAGTGAGGAGAAAACTTCATTTCTCACAGCGCCACAAAATGTCCTAAAGACCTTCATTCCAAGGATACAGAACTCTGAGTCGGCATTGGGACCCCCGGAGTCTCTCACCACTCAGAGATGGGGAGAGGGGAGTTCACACTAGGGATCACAGCCATCTGCATATAAATATCTTTCCTGGGGGATGGGTGGGCAGCATAAAACACTGGAAGGGGGAGCAGACAGAACTTGGATGCTGGGAAATTCAGGGCTGGTAAAAGAAAACCCTTCAAGCAGCACGTGGTTAGTCTGCGGAACTCCCTGCCACAGGAAACAGTGCGTACCAGTTGTTGGAAACCACAGTGGCTCTTGTGTCCGACTCCTGCTTGCTGGGTTTCCCAAACCCAGCCACTGTTGGGCCACTGTGAGAACAGGATGCTGGACTTATAGTTTAATAAAAAAACAAAAACAAGAATAGTGCCTCTGCTGATAGATTCCTGCATTGCAATGGGGTCAGACTAGATGAGTCTTGCGGTTCCTTCTAGGTCTACAGTTCTGTGTACATTTCCCCTCATATCCCATGCTCAACAACACGGGTGTCAAACACAAGGTCCGCGGGCCGAATCCAGCCCGCCAGACCTCGTCATGTGGCCCGTGTAGCCGCCGCCGGCCGCCAGCCTTCACCTTTTATACTCGCTAAGGAGTCATTAAGCTTAAGAAATAGCTGTGACCTGGCAGCCGCTCTGCTAGCCAAGACTGCAAAAAGAGCCCCGACGTCTGGGCTGTGCACAAAAGAACCGCCGGCCTAGGTGGCGCCTCGACCCGCCCATTCCGTAAGACTGACGCGCCAGCTCTATAAATTCTAGATACAGTGGTGCCCCGCAAGACGAATGCCTTGCAAGACGGAAAACCCGCTAGACGAAAGGGTTTTCCGTTTTGGAGGTGCTTCGCAGGACGAATTTGCTATGGGCTTGCTTCGCAAGACGAAAATGCCTTGCGATTCCTGGGGGTTTTTTTCCGCTCCCCACCCCCTTTTTCTAAGGCACTAAGCTGCTAATAGCCTTTTAGCAGCTAATCCGCTAATCCCTTAAGCCTTTAATAGCCGCTAATAGCGCTAATCCGCTAATGGGCTTGCTTCGCAAGACGAAAAAACCGCTAGACGAAGAGACTCACGGAACGGATTCTTTTCGTCTTGCGAGGCACCACTGTATTTAAAACAAAAGCAGGGAATCTGGAGATAATGGGTTATTTGGGCAATTCCCCCTTCACTCTTTTAATGTCTGATGTTTGATTATATTTTTAATATTTTGCTGGAAGCCACCCAGAGTGGCTGGGGAAACCCAACCCGATGAGTGGATTATTATTATTATTATTATTATTATTATTATTATTATTATTATTATTATTATTCCTCTGTGGACCCCCTTGTCCCCCCCCCGGAAGACAACATCTAAACAAAACCAACCCACATAGTGTCTCTTCTCTCTGCAGCAAAATTTTGTACGCTGGGTTCGTCTCCCTGCTGTTATCGAGTATCACGTTCCCCCATGGTTCGGGGCAGTATATTGGCTCAAAAGTAAGTGTGCAAACTCTTGGGACAGAGTGATTGTATCCTCCCCACTTTGCTCAGCTGCCTGGTTTTATTTTATTATTTTTATTAGATTTATCTAAGAATTATAATAAAAGGAACTCAAAGCAGTTCGGAAAATCGAAATGCAAGATTAAAAGCACAATAGTAATAACCAATTGAGGGTTAGGGCCATAGCTGTCAACTGTCCCTTATTTGGCGGGACAGTCCCTTATCCCAGCGCCGTGTCCCGCTGCTGTTCCTTATTGATGATGTCCCTTAAATTTCCCGGGTTTCAAAGGAAGCAGCTCCTCTCCCTCCTCCCTGCCGGCCAGGGAGGAGGGAGGCTCCAGCTGTGTTGCTTGGCTGCGTTGCTCACCCAATAAGGAGTCTGAGAACGACTGGGGGGTGGAGCTTGCATGCCTTGTGCCAATAAAATCGGCCGCCTTGCCTGGGGACTCGCCTTTGCTCAGCGCTTCCCAGCGGAGAGGGGACGGTGGTTTTCCTTGCTGCATCCCCTTTGCCGGGTCACTGCGCTGTGGGAACCACCGCTTAAGGCTTCGTTTGGCTGCTGGCCGGTTGACTAAAATCCCTTATTTTGGCTGCTGATCCCTTATTTTTGAGGCTGCTGGTCCCTTATTTTCAAATCTGTAAGTTGACAGTTATAGTTGGGGGACTAGATTAGTGTTAGCTGCTCTGAGCCCTGTCTTGGCTGGGGAGGGCCGGGTATAAGTAAATTATTATTATTATTATTATTATTATTATTATTATTATTATTATTATTTCTTTTTCCTCTCTCAAGCTCTCCATGAAGCAACTTCTGGAGACGTTCTTCAACAACCTGACCTGGGGTCTCGAGGAGCCCCCCCTGGGCAACAACAGCACCCACCCGCCCCCCAACCAGACCCACGATTTCAGCTGGCTCCAGTGGACCCACCCAGCTCTCTCCTCCCTAGAGATGGTCTCCTTCTTTCTCATTGCTAAGGTGGGGCTCTTGCCTGGGGGTGGCAGGAGGGGGTGGACTGTGGTGGTGGGGGGCTGCCCCCCTTGGCAGAATCCCCTTTGCACATGCGAAGGGGGTTTTGGCCCACGAACACTTAAGCCGTGGGGAATTTGTGTGTGCCAGTGTTAAATTATTGTTACAGCATCGGGAGGGGTCAGTTTGGATGATATCCAGGTGTCCCTTATAGCCTTGTGAGTCTGTATTGAGTACCAGTGGCAGGTTTCGGGTCGTGTGGGCAGTTCCTACGCATAGGGCACCAAGCTGGGGTAAATAATAATAATAATAATAATAATAATAATAATAATACCTATATTTATATGGGTACCTACTGAGATGATAGGGACACGGGTGGCGCTGTTGGTTAAACCACAGAGCCTAGGACTTGCCGATCGGAAGGTCGGCGGTTCGAATCCCCGCGATGACGGGGTGAGCTCCCGTCTTTCGGTCCCTGCTCCTGCATCCTGAATCTGGTAACCTTAATATGTAGGACAGGGTGGTCCATTCCATGGCCTGCATGCGGCCCACCAGAACCCTTTCGGTGGCCCTCGGCAACGTTCAAGAAAAAAACTTAAAGCCTTAACAAATCACCTTTTGTGTCACACGCGGTTAATGAAAGCGCACGCATTTGTCCGTGTGTTAAATTTGTTTAATAATTAAATCGATTGCGTGTTAAGTCGTATATACCGTATTTCGTTAAATCTATGAATTGTGTGTTCAGGTGTAAATATTAAATAAAATCCGTCAATTGTATGTATGGCACAGTATGAAAAACACAGCAAACGCTTTAATTTCCGATATGGAAATTTAACTTGGGGTGTGGCCCACGGGTTCTGTGTTCAAGGATTCCCGCGGTCCGCTCAGTACAAAACATAGCTATCAACTTTCCCCTTTTCTTGCGAGGAATCCTATTCAGAATAATGCAATTTCCCTTTAAAAAAGGGAAACGTTGACAGCTATGGTGCAAAACGTTGTGCCGCGCTGACCTAGTGGAAGAGGCTGCCGAACCGCTCAGACCAAGATAACAAACGGCCTTAGCTGGCCCGTTTTGTACCGCCATTTACATGTCCAAAGAGGTGGCTCTGTTGCCATGGAGACAAATGGGTGAGTCTTTCCCTAACCCACCTGGCTGAAGGCCACGTCGTGATGCAGGGCTTTGCGGCTGATGATGGACACAATCCCAGGTGTGCAGCAACGCAGACCTCACTCTTCCTCCTTGACCAGCTCCCTCCTTCCTTGCCCAAACATCGCTCCGATGACCCTCTCACTGCTGCCCCCTCTTCCTCAACAGTTCTTCATGGTGCTTTTGGCTACGACCATGATCATCCCGGCGGGATTTTTCCTCCCTGTCTTCGTTTATGGTAAGAACCTCAGCCACCACCCCTCGCCGCAGAGGCATAGGAAGGTCAGGTGGTACCCGGTGAAAAAATTTTATTGTCAACCCCCTGCCCACATTGATATATATACATATTGCCTGCAAAAATTGTTATCGTTTAGTTGTTTAGTGGTGTCCGCCTCTTCGTGACCCCATGGCCCAGAGCACGCCAGGCACTCCTGTCTTCCACTGCCTCCCGCACTTTGGTCAAACTCATGCTGGTAGATTGGAGAACACTGTCCCACCATCTCATCCTCCGTCGTCCCCTTCTCCTTGTGCCCTCCATCTTTCCCAACATCAGGGTCTTTTCCAGGGAGTCTTCTCTTCTCATGAGGTGGCCAAAGTCTTGGAGCCTCAGCTTCAGGATCTGTCCTTCCAGTGAGCACTCAGGGCTGATTTCCTTCAGAACGGAGAGGTTGGATCTTCTTGCAGTCCATGGGACTCTCAAGAGTCTCCTCCAGCACCAGAATTCAAAAGCATCCGTTCTTCGGCCATCAGCCTTCTTGATGGTCCAGCTCTCACTTCCATACATCACTAAAATAGTTTTATGTTATTTCATATTTTCTTAGAAAGGAATGTGGATTATGGGCCTCTGATAACAAGGAGGCTGCTGTGGACAAGATACTTAAATCTACAGGATGGATTGTGTTTTGGCTCCACTGAATTGAAATTTCAGCCTTCACGACATATGAAAGCAGCCAAGTACAGGCGACGCGCGGGTTGCAATTCAGTGCCTCTGCGCATGTGCAAAGCGCGATTTGGCGTTTCAGCGCATGCGCGACCGCCGAAACCCAGAAGTAACCCGTTCCGGTACTTCCAGGTTTCGGCGGTCCGTAACCTGAAAAAACGCAACCTGAAGCGTCTGTAACCCGAGGTGTGACTGTAAACAGTTATTTTTGTAGAGGAGGGTCACAATATTAACCGATATGCATGAAATTTCAGATGTAGCTATACAGTCATACCTTGGGTTAAAGTCGCTTTAGGTTGCGCTCCGCTGTGACCCGGAAGTAACGGAACGGGTTACTTCCGGGTTTCACCGTTCGCGCATGCGCAGACGCTCAAAATGATGTCATGCGTATGTGCAGAAGCGACAAATTGCGACTCGTGTACGCGCAGAGGCACAGGCTCGGTTTGCGTTCTGTTCAGGATGCAAACGGGGCACCGAAATTAATCCCATTCGCATCCAGAGCTACCACTGTATAATCCCTAGTGTCGTAAGGTAAGACATTTGCAGCAGGTGTTGTTTTTTTTTTAAAAGTTTTTTATGAACCGCCCTAGTAGGGTAATAATTGATTCTTTTTGACACCCCCCCTCCATGATGGAATCCGGGGCGCTCCACCCCCCTTCCTACGCCCCTGCCTCCCCGCTCCCTTACCAGGGAACCCAGGTGTCCGGGCTGGAGAGCTGCAACCCCTTTGGCCTAATGGCCTATGCTGACGTTCTTATGTTCCAGCAGTGATCCTGTCCGCCTCTTCTGCCAACAGGAGCTGCCCTCGGCCGGCTGTACGGCGAAGTCATGGCCAAGATTTTCCCGGACGGCATCGTCTCCGAAGGGATCCACATGCGGATCGTTCCCGCAGGCTACGCCCTGGCAGGTGAGGCTCCACCTGCTCACCCACCGGCCCCTTCCGTCCTCTGCCGAGCTAGTGGCGGGCAGTTCCGCCGGCCCTGTGCTAGGAAATGTCTCTCCCTTGCAGGCGCGGCGGCGTACTCCGGGGCCGTGACCCAGACCCTCTCGACCGCCCTGTTGACCTTTGAGCTGACGGGCCAGATGTCCCACATCCTGCCGGTCTTGGTGGCCGTGCTGAGCGCCAACGCCATCAGCCAGCGCTCGCAGCCTTCATTCTTCGATGGCATCATCAGCGTCAAGAAGCTGCCTTTCCTGCCCAAGCTGGCTGTGGGCAAGAGTGGGTAAGGACATAAATAGTACCAGACCAATACGAGACCAATAGTCCAGCATGGCTTGAGAGCAGTACATGTGAAAAGGATCTAGGAGTCTTGGTTGACCACAAACTTGACATGAGCCAACAGTGTGACACGGCAGCTAAAAAAGCCAATGCAATTCTGGGCTGCATCAATAGGAGTATAGCATCTAGATCAAGGGAAGTAATGGTGCCACTGTATTCTGCTCTGGTCAGACCTCACCTGGAGTACTGTGTCCAGTTCTGGGCACCACAGTTCAAGAAGGACACTGACAAACTGGAACGTGTCCAGAGGAGGGCAACCAAAATGGTCAAAGGCCTGGAAACGATGCCTTATGAGGAACGGCTAAGGGAGCTGGGCATGTTTAGCCTGGAGAAGAGGAGGTTAAGGGGGGATATGATAGCCATGTTCCAATATATAAAAGGATGTCACCTAGAGGAGGGAGAAAGGTTGTTTTCTGCTGCTCCAGAGAAGTGGACACGGAGCAATGGATCCAAACTACAAGAAAGAAGATTCCACCTAAACATTAGGAAGAACTTCCTGACAGTAAGAGCTGTTTGACAGTGGAATTTGCTGCCAAGGGGTGTGGTGGAGTCTCCTTCTTTGGAGGTCTTTAAGCAGAGGCTTGACAACCATATGTCAGGAGTGCTCTGATGGTGTTTCCTGCTTGGCAGGGGGTTGGACTCGATGGCCCTTGTGGTCTCTTCCAACTCTATGATTCTATGATTGTAGTCCATGTGAGTGTCTGGAGGCAGGTGTGGGGGACTCCCTGGTCCTGAATGGGGCAACTGTGTCCCTGAAGGACCAGGTGCGCAGCCTGGGAGTCATTCTGGACTCACCACTGTCCATGGAGGTGCAGGTCAGTTCTGTGTCCAGCGCAGCTGTCTGCCAGCTCCATCTGGTACGCAGGATGAGAACCTTCCTGCCCGCAGACTGTCTGGCCAGAGTGGTGCATGCTCTGTTTATATCCCGCTTGGACTACTGCAACACGCTCTGCGTGGGGCTACCTTTAAAGGTGACCCAGAAACCGCAATTAATCCAGAATGCGGCAGCCAGACTGGGGACTGAGAGACCACATAACACCAGTCCTGAAATACCTACGTTGGCTCCCAGTGCGTTTCCGAGCACAATTCAAAGTGCTGGTGCTGAACATTAAAGCCTTAAACAGCCTCGGGGGGCCACTAGGTGGCGCGTTGGAAGATGGCTGACAATAACATCTCTCTGACCCATACGAGGTATTAAGGGGCTGCTATGGGAAGTAGGCAGCCTTCCTCCCCCCCCCAAGGGTATGGGGGGGGGCTGCCCTGCCAGCGGTGTTTACAATGCACCCCCTGATTCGAGAGATGGGGGTGCTGAACACTTGGCACAAGCCCTCGGTGGAGTCAGATCTTCCCGACGCCGATTCCAATCAGCGCGTGCTGGTTGCTTCAGCTTGGAATTATAATTGGAACTAATTGGAAATAATAGATTTGGAAGGCTGAAGCACATATATCAAGTGAAACTCGACGATAAGGACTGCTGATTAATGGATCTCTGTGACCGGGAGTGACAGATGGATAAGTAAATCTTTTGCTGAACTACCACTATGAGAATGTATGGCTGGAATGAAGGGGGGGTGGAGGGAAAAACTCTTCCTATTTTCCTTGCATGATGTGATAATAATACCCTCCACCCCAGGAAGAAATAAGATCGTCACGTTTTAATAATTCATAAACAGAACTTTAAGATTTGTGTGGGAGGAAATATAATACAACAAGAGAAGATCGAATGGTGAGAAGGAGGAAAATTTCTATGACGCAGTTAAAAAGAAATGGCGTCTCGCCAAGACAGGCCGGTCGGAGAAGAAGATTAGGGGGAGGAGTATCAGGACGGTGCGAAAGAGAAGGAATGCTGGAATGCAAGTTTGACCTGACAGAGCCCCCTAATTAATTTATTTGATTTACCGGGCCAGCCTGAGGAATAATAATGGACAGACCGAAGATTAATTTTGTTTATGGAAGTATCTAACAGAGGCTGTTCCTGAATAATATGAGTTTGGAAGACTACAAAACCCACACAGTGACACCAAATCTTTCAATCTGTTTGTGAAAATTATCAGAGATCGCAAAGAAAGGAATAAATGATAACAACAAGAAGAGAAAGAAGGTAATAAACGTCTATCCGAATTGAACTGGATGGAACTGTCGAACAAAAGCAGCAAATAAGTGATGTCTGGAGTCATCTGGAATTTGGACTCGTGCGGAGCTTGATGTATGGGTACCCCCCCCCCAAATTTTTTTAAAAATTTTTTTTTTAATTTGGCTGTATAATCTGGAATTAATGTGATTTGAACAATGTGATATGATTGGCCTGTTAATAAAAATTATTTAAAATAAAGCCTTAAACAGCCTCGGTCCTGTAGACCTGAAGGAGCGTCTCCACCCCCATCGTTCAGCCCGGACACTGAGGTGCAGCTCCGAGGGCCTCACAGGGCACTAAAGGCTCAGAGCTTCAGAACCAGACCCACATAGAGCGCATTGCAGTAATCCAGCTTTGAGGAGCCTTGGAGAAGCAGAATGTGACTCAGAAAGTGGATGGAGGGAGGTTTTCCTTCACCCTGAACCCTCCAACCCACCTTTTCACTCCCTTCCAAGGTAGGATGTAGCCTACCTTGATTTCAGCAAGGCATTTGACAAGGTGCCCCATGATATTCTTGTAAAGAAGCTGGTAAAATGCGGTCTTGACTATGCTACCACTCAGTGGATTTGTAACTGGCTGACTGACCGGACCCAAAGGGTGCTCATCAATGGTTCCTCTTCATCCTGGAGAAGAGTGACTAGTGGGGTGCCACAGGGTTCTGTCTTGGGCCCGGTCTTATTCAACATCTTTATCAACGACTTGGATGATGGACTCAAGGGCATCCTGATCAAATTTGCAGATGACACTGGGAGGGGTGGCTAACACCCCAGAGGACAGGATCACACTTCAAAACGACCTTGACAGATTAGAGAACTGGGCCAAAACAAACAAGATGAATTTTAACAGGGAGAAATGTAAAGTATTGCACTTGGGCAAAAAAAAGGAGAGGCACAAATACAAGATGGGTGACACCTGGCTTGAGAGCAGTACATGTGAAAAGGATCTAGGAGTCTTGGTTGACCACAAACTTGACATGAGCCAACAGTGTGACGCGGCAGCTAAAAAAGCCAATGCAATTCTGGGCTGCATCAATAGGAGTATAGCATCTAGATCAAGGGAAGTTATAGTGCCACTGTATTCTACTGTGTCCAGTTCTGGGCACCACAGTTCAAGAAGGACACTGACAAACTGGAACGTGTCCAGAGGAGGGCCACCAAAATGGTCAAAGGCCTGGAAACGATGCCTTATTCTATTATTCCTTTTCTTCCCCCAGAGGCCACGACATCTACGCCGAAGACTTTATGGTGACCGATCTCAAATACCTGTCCCAGGAGAGTAAATACAAAGACCTGCACCGGCTGCTCAGGATCTCCACCCTCAAGCAGTTCCCCTTGGTGGACTCTCAAGGTAAACCGTCTCTCGCTCTTCAGTACCAGCTTTCCTTTAACAACAATCTGCGGAACTCCCCGCCACTTGACTCTTCGCCCGTACGCTTTCTGTCACCTGCTAAAAGCATTTTTTATTTAGACAAGACTGTGGACGTGTGTTTTGATCTGTTTTCGTTTCTTTTCTGATTTTTTAATCTTTCGAGTATTTTGTACAGTGGCACCTTGGTTCTCAAACTTAATCCATCCCGGAAGTCCGTTCCAAAACCAAAGCGTTCCAAAACCGAGACGTGCTTTGCCATAGAAGGTAATGCAAAACGGATTTATCCGTTCCAGACTTCAAAAAACAACCCCTAAAACAGCCATTTGACACGAATTTTACTATCTAACGAAAGCAGTAATCAATGTACTGCAGTCACACAACCAATCAGTAGCTGAACTGGGTTCCACGCAGTCATGAAAACAAAAGAGCCTCATAAACTAAAAATGCAAAATAAAAGCAAAAAGAGACAGACCTCAGCGTAACACTCAAAACAGAAGTCTGGCACTCAAATCGGAGCACGTTCGGCTTCCGAAAAAGTTTGCAAACGGGAACACTTACTTCCGGGTTCGCAGTGTTTGAGTACCAAAGCGTTTGAGTACCAGTGGATTGTGCTTTTTACTGTTTTAGTATCTTTGCAAACCGCTTTGAGGCTTTCCCTACCCGATCAAGCAGTAAATACCGTATTTTTCGCCCTATAGGACGCACCGGCCCATAGGACGCACCTAGTTTTGGAGGGGGGAAATAAAGGGGAAAAAATTATTTTCCCCCCAGGTGTGGGACCTCCCGCGGGCTCCCAAGGCTTGCTGAGAGCTTCCTGAAGCCTGGAGAGCGAGAGGGGTCAGTGCGCACCGACCCCTCTCGCTCTCCAGGCTTCAGCGAAAGCCTGCATTCGCCCTATAGGACGCACACAGATTTCCCCTTCATTTTTGGAGGGGGAAAAGTGCGTCCTATAGGGCGAAAAATACGGTACATTTTACAGAACATATACAGTGGTGCCTCGCAAGACAAAATTAATTCGTTCTGCGAGTCTCTTCGTCTAGCGGTTTTTTCGTTTTGCGAAGCCACCCTATTAGCGGCTTAGCGGATTAGTGCTATTAGCGGTTTAGCGGCTATTAGCGGCTATTAAAGGCTTAAGGGATTAGCGGATTAGCTGCTAAAAGGCTATTAGCGGTTTAGCGGCTTAGAAAAAGGGGGTGGGGAGCAGAAAAAAATCTCAAGACTCGCAAGACATTTTCGTCTTGCGAAGCAAGCCCATAGAGAAATTCGTCCTGCGAAGCGCATCGAAAAACGGAAAACCCTTTCGTCTAGCGGGTTTTCCGTCTTGCGAGGCATTCGTCTTGCGGGGCACCACTGTATAAGTATTTTTAATTTAATTCATAAAACTTACACACTGCTTGGCTGCTTGGTTGGCTGGTTGGTTTTTAAATCCCCCCAATAAACAGCAAATGTGCTGTTCAGCTGCTTCGAACTAGAACTCCCATGGGAATTGTAGTACGGAACAGCCGGAGGGCGCCAGGCCGGAGGAGGCGACTCCTTCGTTGTGAGGCCAGATCCCCTAACTGGGAGAAAAGGCCCCAACCCCCCCCTTCTCTTTCTCTCCCCTCCACCTCAAAGAGTCTCGCGTCTTGCTGGGGTCCATTCGAAGGAAGCACCTGTCCAAGCTTCTGTCAGCCCACCTTGGCCCAGAGAAGAGATTCCAGTACCTTCTCAGCCGGTCGGACCAGGCAGACCCAAACCAAGACGAACCGGGTAAGAGCTTCTGCCCGCTTGCATTAGGGAGGAGGGCGGAACAGGGTCCGGGATTCTTGAGCCGCATTGCAAGAGGTCAGACGACCGTATTTTTTGCTCTATAAGACTGTATTATTACCCCGCGCACGTGACTGGGTTTCCCCAGCCGCTCTGGGTGGCTTCCAACATACCGTATTTTTCGGTCTATAAGACGCACTTTTTCCCTCCTAAAAAGTAAGGGGAAATGTGTGTGCGTCTTATGGAGCGAATGCAGGCTGCGCAGCTATCCCAGAAGCCAGAACAGCAAGAGGGCTTGCTGCTTTCACTGCGCAGAGATCCCTCTTGCTGTTCTGGCTTCGGAGATTCAGAATATTTTTTTTTTGTTTTCCTCCTCCGAAAACTAGGTGCGTCTTGTGGTCTGGGGCATCTTATAGAGCGAAAAATACGGTATATACGACTTAACACGCAATCGATTTAATTATTAAACAAATTTAACGCACGGACAAATGTGTGCGCTTTCATTAACCGTGCGTGACACAAAAGGTAATTTGTTAAGGCTTTAAGTTTTTTTCTTGAACCGAAATGCAGGCTGCGCAGCTATCCCAGAAGCCAGAACAGCAAGAGGGATCACTGCTTTCACTACACAGCAATCCCTCTTGCTGTTCTGGCTTCTGAGATTCAGAATATTTTTTTTCTTATTTTCCTCCTCCAAAAACTAGGTGCGTCTTGTGGTCTGGTGTGTCTTATAGAGTGAAAAATACGGTATTTTAAACTGTAGAACAGAAAATGTAATTTTAAAAATTATGTAAAAAATTAGGATAAAAAAATTAACTTATCCAAAGTAAACCCCTCTCCTTGCTTCTTACGCAGACTCGCCCAAGGAAACGGAGAATGGGCCGTGCGATGCCCAGGAAAGTTGGACGGAAGAGATCGTGGAGGGAGAGGAAGAGGAGGAGAAAAAGGTAGGAGGCAGCTGGACCTGTGGAGGCAGAGAGATTCCCCCTTCTCCTGTTTAGCCTTGGCTTCGAATCATAGTTATAGAACTCTATGGAAGGGACCCCAGGGGTCATCCAGCCCAACCCACCGCAATGGCTTTTTTCTGATTTCAGCCCTCCAAGGCCGTTCCCAGGAGCACCGATTATCTCGCCCCGCAAGAAGAGCATGGGCAACATCGCCACATGGTACGTTGGGCGCTGAGACGGCAGGGTGCTTGCGGCGGGGAGAGGGTGCCATAAGGAGGGCCAGGGAGGAGGCTGGGGGTCCAGGACTCCTGGGTCCCTTGAGCAGAGAGGTTAGTTCCTTGGGGCTGATGGGAGCTGTGGTTTACATCCTTTGCCCTTTAAAATGTTTTTTTTGGGGGGGGGGCTATTGGGTTGTTTTTCTTTTTACAGTTGTAATAAATAAAAATCTCCAGTGGCGGAGAGTTCCACCGGGCTGGGCCAGAAAAAAAGCTTGTTGTTGCACAACACAAAGGTGTTGGCCTGTGGAACTCCCCGCCACATGGTGGCTGCTGTCTCGGAGGGCTTTTGAAAGTGGGACCCCAGATTTATTGCCTTTTACAGTCTATGGGGGGGCTTCTGAGAACGAGCCAGCTGGGGGAAACGGAAATCTGGGAGAGATGGAGCCGCGTTCAGTCCAGCCCCTGCCTCTTTTTATCCCCATGGTGGACGCAGGTTGAGGAATGGGAATGCCGGCAGCTCCAGGAAACCCTCCGCCTGGCCGACGTGCCCATCGACCCGGCTCCTTATCGCCTTTTGGAGAAGGAAACCCTCCGCCAGGTCAGTCCTCCAAGGCCCCTTCATCCCTCATTCCTTCAGGAAGTGAAGAAACAGGACCTTCCGGCCCACAAACTCACTGATCTCCCCAGGCCATATTCTTATTTCTCTGGGAAACGGGGCGCATTGCAGAATGTCTGCTTTATATACATTATTTACATAATGGGCCCCACGTGATTGGCTAATTCCGGGATTCTCCTGTAGGCCAATCAGTTTGCGGATTCACTTCCATCTGGAGCTGGATTGGGTGGCTCCTGTGGACCAATCAGACTGCTGCATTCTGGGTCGTATTGTTCTAGGGCCAATCAGACTGCTGCATTCTGAATCCTATTGTTCTAGGACCAATCAGACTGCTGCATTCTGGGTCCTATTCAGCTCAGTACATAACACCTCAGGAGAGTGAGGAAAATTCTCAGGGATGATTCGCACCCTGGCCAGCACTTTTTTGATCTCCTGCCCTCAGGCACAATTAGTCGTGCCAACAGGGTAAAGAACGGCTTCTATCCGTGGGCTGTTAGGCTGCTGAATGAAAAGATAACAACAGGGCAACTGACTTTTGGGTTTGGTGGGTGTCCGTCAGTAAATGAGGCAAATTAAGACTAAGAGAGCTGAGTGGGGGGTGCTGAAGTAATCTCACTATATACAAGTTGTAAAATAAAGGTAAAGGGACCCCTGACCATTAGGTCCAGTCGTGGCCGACTCTGGGGTTGCGGCGCTCATCTCGCTTTACTGGCCGAGGGAGCCGGCGTACAGCTTCCAGGTCATGTGGCCAGCATGACTAAGGCGCTTCTGGCGAACCAGAGCAGCGCACGGAAACGCCGTTTACCTTCCCGCCGGAGCGGTACCTATTTATCTACTTGCACAGGTGTGCTTTTGAACTGCTAGGTTGGCAGGAGCAGGGACCGAGCAACGGGAGCTCACCCCTCGCGGGGATTCGAACCGCCGACCTTCTGATCGGCAAGTCCTAGGCTCTTTGGTTTAACCCACAGCGCCACCCGCGTCCCTTCACACAAGTTGTACAAGCGACATTAAAAGTATTTCAATTTCAATATTTTTCCGCCCCCCCCCTCCAGTGCTACGACCTCTTCAACCTTTTGGGTCTCCGCACGGCTTACGTGACCAACATGGGGCGCTTGGTTGGAGTGGTGAGTCTCAAGGAGGTAAGTGTCTGTCCGGGTTGGGGGGTTCGCAGCTAGAGCAGGGGTCCCTAAACTAAGGCCCGCGGGCTGGATAAGGCCCGAGGGACTCGTTTATCCGGCCCGCAGCGATGCCCGCTGCCGCCGCCTGCTCTTAACGGCGCTGCCCACTTCCGGGTCGGAGGAGCACCGGAAATAGCTTGTGCGCATGAGCGTTATTTAAAGGTAAAGGCACCCCTGCCTGTACGGGCCAGTCTTGACAGACTCTAGGGTTGTGCGCCCATCTCACTCAAAGAGGCCGGGAGCCAGCGCTGTCCGGAGACACTTCCGGGTCACGTGGCCAGCGTGACATCGCTGCTCTGGCGAGCCAGAGCTGCACACGGAAACGCCGTTTACCTTCCCGCTAGTAAGCGGTCCCTATTTATCTACTTGCACCCGGGAGTGCTTTCGAACTGCTAGGTTGGCAGGCGCTGGGACCGAACAACGGGAGCGCACCCCGCCGCGGGGATTCGAACCGCCGACCTTTCGATCGGCAAGCCCTAGGTGCTGAGGCTTTAACCCACAGCGCCACCCGCCTCCCTTATTTGCACAAGTGTTATTTCCAGTGCTCCTCCAACCCGGAAGTGCGCCGGAAATAGTGTGTGCGCATGTTTATGGGTGTTTGGCGCTGGAGACACCGGCCCGAGGCGCGATTAAGTTTGCTGACCCCTGCGATAGAGGGGCGAGGACAGACCTCCCTCTCTTGTAACACAGGAATCCATCCCACGAATCTGAGCATTGGGAGGTTCAGAGCAGGTGAAAGATATCTTCTCTCCGGGAGAAACATCTCTCCGGTGAAAACAGGGACATCGTATTCTGCAATAATATTTTTAAATATTATTACCCCGTGCACCCGACTGGGTTTCCCCAGCCGCTCTGGGTGGCTTCCAACATACCGTATTTTTCGCTCTATAAGACGCACTTTTCCCCTCCTCAAAAGTAAGGGGAAATGTGTGTGCGTCTTATGGAGCGAATGCAGGCTGCACAGCTATCCCAGAAGCCAGAACAGCAAGAGGGATTGTTGCTTTCACTGCGCAGCGATCCCTCTTGCTGTTCTGGCTTCTGAGATTCAGAATATTTTTTTTCTTGTTTTCCTCCTCCAAAAACTAGGTGCGTCTTATGGTCTGGTGCGCCTTATAGAGCGGAAAATATGGTATATAAAAATGTAATGATCAAACATTTTTTTAAAAACCACCTTCAGATTTCTCTGGGGTCGGATCACTCCATATGTACCCTCTAACATTTCTCTGATTTAAACAGGGACCTGCTAAGGCAAGCATAGGCAAACTCATTCCTCTAGATGTTTTGGGACTACAGCTCCCATCATCCCTAGCTAACAGGGCCAGTGGTTATGGTTTTGATCTATGGGCTACTTTTAAAATGATGCTGCATTTTAAATTGCATTTTAACCTGTATTTTTTTTTTTTAAATTCCTATTATGTTTTTACTGTCATTTTACTGGCATTAGCCACCCTGAGCCTGGCTCTGGCCGAGTATGAATAAAATTTATTATTATTAATGGGAGTTGTAGTCTTGAAACATCTGGAGGGATGAGTTTGTCTATGCCTGCTCTAAGGAAAAGCAGGGAAAGTGGAAACGCATAGCTGTCAACCGTCCCTTATTTGGCGGGAAACTCCCTTATCCCAGTGCTGTGTCCCTCTGCTGTCCCTTATTGATGACGTCCCTTAAATTTCCCAGGTTTCAAAGGAAGCAGCTCCTCTCCCTCCCTCCCTGCCGGCCAGGGAGGAGGGAGGCTCCAGCTGTGTTGCTTGGCTGCATTGCTCACCCAATAAGGAGTCTGAGAACCACTGGGGGGTGGAGCTTGCATGCCTTGTGCCAATCAAATCGGCCGCCTTGCCTGGGGACTCGCCTTTGCTCAGCGCTTCCCAGCAGAGAGATGATTGTGGTTTTCGTTGAGGCTTCAGGCTTCGTTTGGCTGCTGGCTGGGCTTTCTGCCTTTGGCTCAGAAGTCGAACATACCTGTGCCCTGAAAACCCCTTATTTTGGCTGCCGATCCCTTATTTTAGAGGCTGCTGGTCCCTTATTTTCAAATCTGTAAGGTGACAGCTATGGTGGGACGGCTTCTGTAAATCTGGAAAATAGGGGCACTTAGGGGGGTGTCGTGTCAAGAGGGACGTGCAGAAATTAGCCCAACGGACCTGAATGCCGGAGATTCAGGACGGATGAAACCAGTGCAGGGTGGAACTGCGGAACTCCCTGCCACAGGAGTGGCCACTAACCTGAATGGCTTCAAAAGGGCAAATACATGGAGGAGGCTATCTATTGATCTGTCGTTAGGGAGGGCTGGGAGGTGCCTCCCTTTCTGAAGCCCTCAGGTGCTGAGTTTTTTTGGGGGGGTCTACTTGACATCCTCTCTTGCTCTTTCCACAGCTCAAGGCCGCAGTCGAAGGGTGTGTCAAAGGCACCTTTGCGGGCCAGGCCACCCGCCGCCAACGCCGGGATCTGTGCAGGCCTGACGACCAGGAGCAAAAACCATCAGGAGACGATGAAACCAAGAGCCCCCGGGCCTAGGGCCATTTCCTGAGGGTGCCAATGTGGACCCGTCTCCTCGCAGGCGCCATTTATTTAACTCCGCAAGCAGACAACAGATTTATTTCGTAAAAGCTATATATTCACTTGCTTGCAAGAAGAGGCAAGCTGCCTGTGTATGCTGTGGTTTCGTGGGGTTTTCAACTGCCCCAGCGGAAGAATCCCGGGAATTGTAGTTCGGAAAGGTTTTTATTTTTACCTCGGAGATCCCTTAATCCCCTTTGGAAGAGGGAACGGCTGTTTTAAGCTCGCTTGCGGCTAAAATGTGACCCCACCGAATTCTCCGGGGTGAGACGAATCGTTCACAGCCGGCTGCTCTGGGCTGCGTTGCTGGAGACGCAACGCGATACCTAGAATCATAGAATCATAGAGCTGGAAGAGACCACAAGGGCCATCGAGTCCAACCCCCTGCCAAGCAGGAAACCCCATCAGAGCACTCCTGACATATGGTTGTCAAGCCTCTGCTTAAAGACCTCCAAAGAAGGAGACTCCACCACACTCCCTGGCAGCAAATTCCACTGTCAAACAGCTCTTACTGTCAGGAAGTTCTTCCTAATGTTTAGGTGGAATCTTCTTTCTTGTAGTTTGGATCCATTGCTCCGTGTCCGCTTCTCTGGAGCAGCAGCAAACAACCTTTCTCCCTCCTCTAGGTGACATCCTTTTCTATAGTTGAACATGGCTATCATATCACCCCTTAACCTCCTCTTCTCCAGGCTAAACATGCCCAGCTCCCTTAGCCGTTCCTCATAAGGCATCGTTTCCAGGCCTTTGACCATTTTGGTTGCCCTCCTCTGGACACGTTCCAGTTGGTCAGTGTCCTTCTTGAACTGTGGTGCCCAGAACTGGACACAGTACTCCAGGTGAGGTCTGACCAGAGCAGAATACAGTGGCACTATAACTTCCCTTGATCTAGATGCTATACTCCTATTGATGCAGCCCAGAATTGCATTGGCTTTTTTAGCTGCCGCGTCACCCTGTTGGCTCATGTCAAGTTTGTGGTCAACCAAGACTCCTAGATCCTTTTCACATGTACTGCTCTCAAGCCAGGTGTCACCCATCTTGTATTTGTGCCTCTCATTTTTTTTTTGCCCAAGTGCAATACTTTACATTTCTCCCTGTTAAAATTCATCTTGTTTGTTTTGGCCCAGTTCTCTAATCTGTCAAGGTCGTTTTGAAGTGTGATCCTGTCCTCTGGGGTGTTAGCCACCCCTCCCAGTTTGGTGTCATCTGCAAATTTGATCAGGATGCCCTTGAGTCCATCATCCAAGTCGTTGATAAAGATGTTGAATAAGACCTGCATCTTTTGTGTTCAGTGGGTCTTAACGTCAGGTTGTGGGAGGACACCCACCCCACAAAACTTCCCCAGGCACAAGCTGAATACAGGATCATGTCCAGCCCTCCTGAACCAGAGTGAAAAAGGATGTATGGAGTTGCATCCCCAAACATCATAAACGCTACTGTGACAGGCAAAAGAATAATAGGGTTTTGGTGTTTTTTTTTTACAAAAACACAACCTCACACGTTTATTATTTTTCCGACACCGAAATAAAAATGAAATAAAATAAAAGGAGAATGATCAATGTCAATCCATGTCAGTCCATCGAATAAATAGATCCACCCAGGTTTACATATAAAACAGCAACAGGGGAGGTGAAGAGGGAGAGGCACGCGCCCAGGACGACTTTCCAAACCCCTCTTGACAAAGAGAACTGTAGCCTTGGGAGGGACCCATAAGGTCATCCATCCCAACCCCCTGCGATGCAGGACTTTGGGATTGGGAACCTTCCCGTCTCTCCGGCGATCCAGCAGCTTGAAATCTGCCCTCCTTCGTCTCCTGGGTTCTCCGGTGTTGGCGCAAGCGTCGGTGGGCGCAGGACTCCTGGGTTCTTCTCAGGAGCGGGGGGCAAACGGGGGGTTCGGAAGGACACCCGGGTTCTTTGGAGAGGGGAGAAGGTGCCTCGGCTGCAGAGGGGCAAGTCCGGGGTGCGTCTCGAAGGGAGGGAGTCGCTGGGAGGGGCTGTGGGAGCCACGAGGCGGGGGGGGGTCTCCTGGGGGTGGGGAGAGAGGGAGGGCAAAAGGGGAGGTGGGCTGCCCGCCCGGCTCAGGGGCATTTCCTCTCCACGCACTGTTTGCCCCCTTCCTCGTATTCCTGTTTGGAGATCCACATCTGCTGGAAGGTGCCCTGCGGACGAGAAGGAGAGGAAGGAGACGAGGAAACAAACCCAGGCGTCCGGGTCTCCACTCCCAGGCCCCCAACCCAAAACTCAGAGACCCCTGAGCTACACACACCAGCATCTAGTCCACGTCTGGGATCCTGGTTCCCTAGGCTGGATTAGACACTGAGCATAATAATAATAATAATAATAATAATAATAATAATAATAATAATTTGTATTTATACCCGGCCCTCAGGGCGCTAACACCAATAAAATCACAGTAAAAACATAATAGGGAGGGAACCAATTTAAAATACAGGTTAAAATGCAATTTTAAATGCAGCCCCTGCTTGGGGTATCAAGGGAAGGGGGTCTTATGTATTCAGTGGGTCGGTGTTTGCCTGAGCTTGAGTCTGGACTAAGGATTCTGAGCTCTTGATTCGATACACGTCCAATCACAGAACATTTCAGGATTTGGGCCTCTGCCATTGGCCCTTGAACTCTCAAGTCGTGATTCGCAGTTTGGAACTTTAGACAGCCAATCATGTTGGGAGTGGGAGTAGCCCAGGTTTTCGGAAATGTCCGCGGACCATATCATGGGTGTAACGTGTGGGGCAGCTGCCCCCTAATGTTATGCACTGACGTTCTCACCCTGGGCCAGCAGGGGGATACTGTAGAAAGTTATGCAAATGAAGGATCGAAAGTGACGTTCAGTGATTGGATAGTTTTAGAAAGTTGCTACAGTTGCGTTGTTCTGGAGCTCTGTATAAGCAGGCTGACTGAGCCCTTCAGTTCAGTTCTGTTCTGGCCTCTGAATAAAGAAGAGCTGTTTGAAGAATCGCTGTGTCGCCTGATATGTTCACACACAACTTAACACCTAACCTTAACCCTAAGCCATGGAGAATATGGTGCAGCTGAATCAGGTTCTCCCCCCAACAAAGGCCCCACAATTGATAAAATGAGGGGAGAGAGAGAGAGAGAGAGAGAGAGAGAGAGGAAGGAAGGAAGGAAGGAAGGAAGGAAGGAAGGAAGGAAGGAAGGAAGGAAAAGGACGGAAGGAAGGAAAGAAGGAAGGAAGGGGAAGGAAGGAAGGAAAAGAAAGGAAGGAAGGAAGGGGAAGGGAGGAAGGGAGGAAGGGAGGAAGGAAGGAAGGAAGGAAAGAAAAGGAAGGAAGAGAAAGGAAGGAAGGAAGAAAGGAAGGAAGGAAGGGAAAGGAAGGAAGGAAGGAAGGAAGGAAGGGAAAGGAAGGAAGAGGAAGGAAGGAAGGAAGGAAGGAAGGAAGGAAGGAAGGAAGGAAGGAAGGGAAAGGAAGGAAGGAAGGAAGGAAGGAAGGGGAAGGGAGGAAGAAAGAAAAAAGAAAGATAGTGATTAATGATATACAAAACTGTCGGTTTTGTTTCATTTCAAAAAATAAAATTCTATTCTACCGTCCATTGTTGTTTATATTCTGAATTAGATATATATGGGGGCACCAAAATCTTTCCAGTGCTTAGGGCCTCGGAAGGTCCTCCAGAGAACCCAGGAGTCCTGGCTCCCAGCCTCCCTCCCCCTTTCCCCACCCTCCTCTTCCTCTGACCCACGGCAGCCTCCAGGGCCCCAGACTCACGAGAGAAGCCAGGATCGAGCCCCCAATCCAAGGACTGAACCTCCTTTCCATGGTGCTGTTGCTGGCAATCAGCTTCAAGCGCATACTCTGCAGGCAGCGGAGAGAGAAAAGAGGGGTTTGCATAATAATAATAATAATAATAATAATAATTTATACCCCGCCCATCGGGCTGGGCAGGTGTTAAAACAAGCTTGTTCTGCCCTCTGCAAACTAACCGGTGTTCTAACAATTCTAAGGTGCGCACACATAGCAGGCCACAGGCAGCTGATCCTTCAAAATTAGGAAATATTCAGTGGAAAAAAAACAGGCACTTTGTTTTAGTACGCAGAACAATCCTGAAACCATCTTGGCTCTCTTAAGGACCCCAGATATTTCTCTAATTTGTATTCGTTTTTCTGTTTTACAATTTAGAATGCTCACTTAAACATCCTTAAAACATCAACTTTAGGATAGCTCTGGAAGTGGATAAAGGGTCCCACCAGACTCTGCGGTTCTGAGACTCCATGTTGCCTGCTGAAGAGCCCTGTGTGACTCCAAAGTCCCTCATTCTCTCTCTTACACACAGAAACTCACCGGCGGCGTCTTCTGAGAGAGTTCCCGGTTGAGGCGGTCCGTGAAGCCTTGGAGCAAAGTGTTCCCCCCTGTGACGATGACACTCCCATAGAGACCCTTCAGAGAAAGGATATGTGTTATATTAGGAGCTGTTTTTTGGGGAGGGGGGGCCACCTTCGAATTCCTTTAACACGGAGGAATCTGCCTTTTGCAACCATCGTGTTGTGGGTCTCTGGTCAACAACTCCCCTGCCATTTCCCCCACATTAACCCCCTAGAGCAGGGGGTCCCAAAAGTGGGTCAAAACGCCCCCTGGGGGGCAGTGGGATGACCTAGGGGGTGCCAAGAGGCAAGAGGGACCAGCAGGGGCGTTGCTGCAGGTGTAAAAGGCTGCAGCCCGCCCATTTTGTTGAATTAACTTAAATAGTTTTAATTGGATTTGGAATAAATGCGCAATTCGTTCTTACCGTTTTGAATTTTGTTGCTTCATTTTCTTTGTGGGTCATGCAAAGCATTTTGTTTTTTTTATGTCTCTTTCCATGCTAAGGGGAGAGGGGATATCTGAAAGGTCTAAGAGCCTATATTTCCATGCTTCACTTTGATTCAGCATGTTTTGTGACTAGAAATATCTGCTCGGGTTCCCTATCTGAAGAGTACGTGCCCCAAACTTGAATCTCGGCACGCAGGAGTTCTCCTTTCTATGTTTTCGGTTGGGACGCGGGTGGTGCTGTGGGTTAAACCACAGAGCCTAGGATTTGCCGATCGGAAGGTCGGTGGTTCGAATCCCCGCAATGACGGGGTGAGCTCCCGTTGTTCGGTCCCTGCTCCTGCCAACTTAGCAGTTCGAAAGCACACCAGTGCAAGTAGATAAATAGGTACCACTCCGGCGGGAAGGTAAACGGTGTTTCCGTGCGCTGCTCTGGTTCACCAGAAGCTGCTTAGTCCTGCTGGCCACATGACCCGGAAGCTGTACGCCGGCTCCCTCGGCTAATAAAGCGAGATGAGCGCCGCAACCCCAGAGTCGTCCGCGACTGGACCTAATGGTCAGGGGTCCCTTTACCTTTATCTATGTTTTGGGTTTTGTTTTGTTTTTGCAACAGCAGAATATACCGGAAGCGTTCTGAACCAAAGCCAAAATAAAGGTGGTGGGCTGGTTTTGTTCATTCCCTGGCCAGCTCCTCTTGCCTCAAAAAACCACAACTACTTGGCCCCAGACTGGAAACCCTAGCAGGGGGCAAGGTGAAAGGTAAAGGACCCCTGAATGATTATGTCCAGTCAAAGGCGACTCTGGGGTTGCGGCGCTCATCTCGCTTTACTGGCCGAGGGAGCCGGTGTTTGTCCACAGACAGTTTTCTGGGTCATGTGGCCAGCAGGACTAAACTGCTACTGGCACAATGGGCCACCATGACGGAAACCAGAGCACATGGAAACATAGCTGTCAACTTACAGATTTGAAAATAAGGGACCAGCAACCTCGAAAATAAGGGATCAGCAGCCAAAATAAGGGATTTTCAGAGCACAGGTATGTTCGACTTCTGAGCCCCTCCAAGCCAAAGGCAGGAAGCCCAGCCAGCAGCCAAACGAAGCCTCAAGCGGTGGTTCCCACAGCGCAGCAACCCGGCAAAGGGGGTGCAGCAAGGAAAACCACCGTCCCCTCTCCGCTGGGAAGCGCTGAGCAAAGGCGAGTCCCCAGGCAACGCGGCCGATTTGATTGGCACAAGGCATGCAGGCTCCACCCCCCAGTCGTTTTTAGACTCCTTATTGGGTGAGCAACGCAGCCAAGCAACACAGCTGGAGCCTCCCTCCTCCCTGGCCGGCAGGGAGGGAGGGAGAGGAGCTGCTTCCTTTGAAACCTGGGAAATTTAAGGGACATCATCAATAAGGGACAGCAGCGGGACACGGCGCTGGGATAAGGGACAGTCCCACCAAATAAGGGACGGTTGACAGCTATGCATGGAAACACTGTTTACCTTCCCACCACAGTGGTACCTATTTATCTACTTGCACTTTGAGGTGCTTTCGAACTGCTAGGTTGGCAGGAGCAGGGACCGAGCAACAGGAACTCACCCCGTTGCGGGGATTTGAACCGCCGACTTTCCTATGTAGTTCAGACCACATCGCCACCCGCATCCCCTACTAGGAGGGGGCAGAGTTAAGGTGAGGGGAGACAACTCACTGGCCGGATATCAATGTCGCACATCCCGATGCTGGTCGTGACCACGTGGCCAACCCCCAACATTGTGTTTCCAGACAGGCCCTAGAGAGAGAGAGAGAGGCAGAGATTGAGGGAGTTTGGGGTGTTTAGGTTGGAGAAGAGGAGATTGAGATGGGGTAGTATAGCCACCTCTGAATGTAGGAGTGCAGATATCCAGAGTGTGGGGGTCAGATGGGATTCCTATGAGGAATTATAAAATATGCATCAAACCATCGTGTCCATGATGAAAGCATTGTATTGACTGGGTTTGATTCATTGACAATACAGTGGTGCCTCGCAAGATGAAAAGAATCCGTTCCGTGAGTCTCTTCGCCTTGCGGTTTTTTTTGTCTTGCGAAGCAAGCCCATTAGCGGATTAGCGGATTAGCGCTATTAGTGGTTTAGCGGCTATTAGCGGCTATTAAAGGCTTAAGGGATTAGCGGATTAGCTGCTAAAAGGCTATTAGCGGCTATTAAAGGCTTAAGGGATTAGCGGATTAGCTGCTAAAAGGCTATTAGCGGCTTAGATCAGCTGATAAGCGGCTTAGATCAGCTGTTAAGCGGCTTAGCGAACAGCTGTTAAGCGGCTTAGGGGCTTGGGGAAAAGGGGGGGAGGGGGGAAAAAACCCAGGAATCACAAGACATTTTCGTCTTGCGAAACAAGCCCATAGCAAATTCGTTTTGCGAAGCACCTCCAAAACGGAAAACCCTTTCGTCTAGCGGGTTTTCCGTCTTGCGAGGCATTCGTCTTGCGGGGCACCACTGTAATTTCTGATCAAATCCCACAGGCCTCTCCACCTCTGCCATTTGCTTTCTCTACCTTGACAGGCCCATATCAGCATTCTGAAACACAGGCCAGTTGCTTCATCAGGCATCCTGAGTCATAAAGCTAGAAGGTAGCTTTGATGTAGTTTGTTAATCGTTCACAAGGAGATGGTAAATACTACCCATCGTTCCTCTCCTGTTTATTGCTGTTTATGACCTCCGGAGTTTCCTAAATGCATTCCTCCTCGTTTCCTCTTTTATTTACTCTGAATTACATATGCATGCTCAAGTAGGAATTAGCTCTTTGTAGTTTTAACTTTTAACTTTGTCCCATTTTTTTGAAATGCTCAGAGGAAATCTGATTGGTTCTTACGAACACTGTGTAAAAAGTTCTTTCGTGAATAAAACGACCTGGGCCGAGGGGTGGAGAGGGAATTATTATACGCACTCCTCCCAGAGTCTTGCTGGTCAAGCCTCTGTCTGTGTTTTATTAATCGGAGTCCAAACCTTCCTTGCTTTGGGAACGTCACCTCCGAATATCTGAAGTGCTGTCCTGGGGAAGATGGAGCAAGCTTGTTTTCTCCTGCTCCAGAGGGTAGGACTCGAACCCATGGCTTCAAGTGACAAGAAAGGAGTTTCGGACTAAACCTAAGGAAGAACTTTCTCATGATAAGAACCGTTTGACAGTGAAACAGATTTCTTCGGAAGGTGGCAGACTCTCCTTCCTTGCAGGTTTTTAAGCAGAGTTTGGGTGGCCATCTGTCAGGGATTCTTCAGCATTGAGGGGGGTGGACTAGATGGCCCTTGGGTATCCCTTTCAACCCTACTAGCATTGGTGCCTGCTGAAAACATATTTGTTTAGGCGAGGCTGTCTGGATGTTTAGGAAGCCAACACAGTTTTTAAAATATTTTAACTTTACGGAAGTCCTACATTATTGTTGTTAGTTCTTTCTACAGATAATCCTAGTGCAAATTATCAGTTTGCATTTTTGCTTTTCTGCAAATTGCTCTGATTTCCAGCTCCCCCCCCCCCAATAAATTTAATTCTGAATAAGCAATCAATGTTTTCTGAGGCTAACCCCTCCCTGCGCCCCTGTCAGGGAACTGCCATCAGTGCCGGAGGGAGAGAGCAAAATCCAGAGGGATTCCGGAGAGCGTCCAGGGATTGGGAGAGGCAGCCCATCTTCTGGGGAAGAGAATCAGCGTAGCACCAGTGGAGAAGGGGGGGCAGATGGGGGAAGCGGCGAGGCGGTCCCATGACTCCTTGCCGGGGACCAGCGGGGAGAGGAGGGGTCCTCCGCTGCCTACGCCCTCCTTGCGCAGAAGGCTTTCACACAGAGAGAGTAGGAGAAGACTAGGTGTCAAAGAGCTTCTTTGCTGGAAGAAGTTTAAGAAACGCCCACTGACGGATTCTGCCAGCGATTGATGAGACAGCCACGGATGAGTGGCTGTCCGGACAGAAAAGGTTCACTCAGGCAACCCAGCCAGGTGTTTGCACCGGCTTACGCACGAGCAACCCCTAGAACCACTACAGCCCCCTTACCTGTCAGAACACATACACACACACCCCGATTTCAACGGTAATCACTTCCGAGTCGCTATGTTTCGGATTGCGCTGTTCATCAGTCAGAACTCTGCGCATGCTCCAAGCCTCTGTGTGCATTGAGGAGTTTTTTTTGTTTTGCAATCAAGCGGTGTGCCGATTTCTCAAAAGCAAATCAATCAGGAGAAGCGGGTGCAAACTCCCCCCCCCCCGCCTTGGTCCTTATTTCATCTTCCGGCCCCCTGACCACTCACCTTCACGTTGGAGGGGTCAAAAAGCCCCTCGGGGATACGAAGTCTCTCCGCCCCGTAGTCTGTGTTGTAGCCGTTGGGCATTTCGTAGTGGACGGTGGGCATCTGCGCGGCCACCCTGCTCGGGACAAGAGGGCGAGGGCACAGCCGGATTGACGTATAAGCTAAACAACGACAAACCTAGACAGCATCTTAAAAAGCAGAGGCACCACCTTGCCAACAAAGGTCCATATAGTTAAAGCTCTGGTTTTCCCAGTAGTGATGTATGGAAGTGAGAGCTGGACCATAAAGAAGGCTGATTGCCGAAGAATGGATGCTTTTGAATTCTGGTGCTGGAGGAGACTCTTGAGAGTCCCATGGACTGCAAGAAGATCAAAGCTCTCCATTCTGAAGGAAATCAGCCCTGAGTGCTCCCTGGAAGGACGGATCCTGAAGCTGAGGCTCCAAGACTCCTCATGAGAAGAGAAGACTCCCTGGAAAAGACCCTGATGTTGGGAAAGATGGAGGGCACAAGGAGAAGGGGACGACGGAGGATGAGATGGTGGGACAGTGTTCTCGAAGCTACCAGCATGAGTTTGACCAAACTGCGGGAGGCAGTGGAAGACAGGAGGGCCTGGCGTGCTCTGGTCCAGGGGGTCACGAAGAGGCGGACACAACTAAATGACTAAACAACAACAAACAAGCTATAGCTTAGGGCCCCACTCTCTTGGGGGCCCCCAAAAAACTTAAAGGAAAATAAACTGGATGGACATTTCCAAAATAGAAGATAAAAAACAAATAAAATAAAACCGACATACAGCGACAGTGTTTTCTGTTGTGTAGGCTCCTATTTGTTAGGTGCAAATGGCTTTAGATACCGTATTTTTTGCTCTATAAGACTCACCATTTCCCTCCTAAAAAGTAAGGGGAAATGTGTGTGTGTGTTATGGAGCGAATGCAGGCTGCGCAGCTATCCCAGAAGCCAGAACGGCAAGAGGGATTGCTGCTTTCACTGCGCAGCGATCCTTTCTTGCTGTTCTGGCTTCTGAGATTCAGAATAATTTTTTTCTTGTTTTCCTCCTCCAAAAACAAGGTGCGTCTTGTGGTCTGGGGCATCTTATAGAGCGAAAAATACGGTGCCTATTAGGTCCATAAATGACCATATAGCATTTATTCAACATGAAAAAACAGCGACAATTTGTTGTTGACAAAGGACAGCTGGACATATAAAGGGCCCCATTACCTTCAGTAGCTTAAAGGTAAAGGCACCCCTGACCATTAGGCCCAGTCGTGACCGACTCTGGAGTTGCGGCGCTCATCTCGCTTTATTGGCCGAGGAAGCCGGTGTACAGCTTCCGGGTCATGTGGCCAGCAGGACTAAGCCGCTTCTGGCGAACCAGAGCAGCGCACGGAAACGCCATTGATCTTCCCGCTGGAGTGGTACCTATTTATCTACTTGCACTTGATGTGCTTTTGAACTGCTAGGTGGGCAGGAGCAGGGACCGAGCAACGGGAGCTCACCCCGTCATTGCGGGGATTAGGGCCTCATCAAACCTAAATCCGGCCCTGTGCACAGCATGCTTGGATAGAGAGAATTTTTCTTCCCTCTCTCCTAACACTGGACATCCAACGACGATGAATGTTGGAAGATTTTTTTAAAGTCATTTATAACACAGCACACAGATGAACTGTGGAACTCCTTGCCTCAGAACACAGTGACAGCCACCCACTCGGATGGCTTTAAAAGGGAATGGGACAGATTCATGGAGGAGGAGATGGCTATGACAGCTATTAGCCATGACGGCTCTCTTGTGCTTTCACATCAATGCTCCTGGATGTGGGATAAATCAGCTTGCTTAACTCTAATGCATGCATGAAGGGGTTAAAACCATAGAGCAAGCCACACTATTGCAGCGCCTTCTGGAAACATTGTTGTTTAGACAGGCCTGTCCAGATCTTTAGCATCACAGAAATGTAGAGCTGAAAGGGACCCAAGGGTCATCTAGTCCAACCCGCTTTTGCCCAATGCAGGACTCGAACCCACGACCTTGAGGTTAAGAGTCTCGTGAGTCTCTTGGTCTACCAGCTGAGCTGGCACAAGTTTCAATCTGTTGGGATTTCTTTTTGCCTATTGTTCTTTTTTCAAAAGTCTTACATTATTAAGTTGTTTCTCACTGTTGATTTCATTGGGGGGTTTTTTAGGGGGGGTTCCCCATAAGCCAGCCTAACCTGGCTACTTCCAGTTGCTTTGGACTACACCTCCCATGAGCCTCAGCCATGGAGGTCACCTTGTTAAGGACGGCCGACATTATCTTTCCTGGACTCGAGTTCAAATTCATTAGTTCGAGGGTTGGACTGGATGACCCTTGGGTACCCCTTCCAATACTACAAGTCTGTGATTCGTGAGATCTGGGAAACGGGGTGCTTAGTCCAAGAAAGATGCTGCTGCGTCACTCTCCCAAGAAGCACGGGACGCTCTGTCGTTCTTGCGACCTGGCTGCCCGTTTTTACTTTCGCTGAGTTTCCACAGGAGAAACATGACTCCCCATCGTGATGCAAATCTATTTCTGTCCTTCTGACTGAAGGGTCACCTCCACTTTGTCCCCCAAATTGCTGTCCTTTTGCCTCCCTCAAATCTAAACCTTCCCCTGACACAAGCGAGTCAGCTGTATTTTGACTTTCTATGCAGTGGTACCTTGGTCCTCAAAATTAATCCGTTCCGGAAGTCCGTTCCAAAACCAAAGCGTTCCAAAACCAAGGTGCGCTTTCCCATAGAAAGCAATGCAAAACGGATTAATACCAGACTTTGGAAAACAACCCCTGAAACAGCCATTTAACATGAGTTTTACTATCCAACGAGACAATTGAGCCATAAAATGAAATCAATAAACAATGCACACAATCAGTCAGTCGGTAGCTGAACTGGGTTCCACACAGTCACAAAAACAAAACAAAAAAGAACCAGAAAAACAAAAAACGCAAAATAAATAGCAAAAACAGGCAGACCTCAGCGTAAGACTCAAAACAGAAGCGTAACACTCAAAACGGAGCACGTTCGGCTTCCGAAAAAGGTTCACAAACCGGAACACTTACTTCCGGGTTTGCAGAGTTTGGGTTCCAAGTTGTTTGAGTACCAAGGCGTCTTGAGAACCAAGGGACTGCTGTATGCCACATTTGTTTTACAGACCTCCTTGCTGCATTGTCAAATCACTCCAGCGTGCTTCACAGGGAGCAATAGCCGGCTAGCTAGGCAGCTAGTCGTATATTCAACTTTATATAAATAATTATTGAACTTCGGAACTCTCTGCCTCTTGATATAAGAGCAGGCACCTCCACTGCACTCCTTTTGGCGCCGGCTAAAAACATTACCGTTTAGACCAGCCTACTGATGTGTTTAGAAATCTCCTGCACGTTTTAATCTATCGTTACTCCCCCCCCCCCGAAAGTTTTATATTGTTCTTGTTGATTCTTCGCCATCCATAATCTCCATCCATAATCTCCTTGCTTCGTCTCTTTTTGGAAAAACCACTCTGATGTTCTCTTTTCGCGAAAAGGAGGTGTGTAAATTTTACGGAATAAATCAATAAGTATTCCGAGGCCTCTGAGTCTGGGGAGGAGCCAAGGAGGCTTCCCAAAAGGTCAAATGGAGCAGATTATGAAGAGTTTGGCCACCGAGGAAACGGTGGGGTTCCTGTGCTGCAGGAGTGGGTTGGGCTGGATGATCCTTGACGGTCCCTTACAACCCTACAACGATTCTACGGAAACAACAACTAATCCAGAATGCGGCAGCCAGACTGGGGACTGGGAGCCAAGACCACATAACACCAGTCTTGAAAGACCTACATTGGCTCCCTGTACGTTTCCAAGCACAATTCAAAGTGTTGGTGCTGACCTTGAAAGCCCTAAACGGCCTCAAAGGCCCAGTAGACCTGAAGGAGCGTCTCCACCCCCATCGTTCTGCCTGGACACTGAGGTCCAGCTCCAAGGGCCTTCTGGCGGTTCCCTCCCTGCGAGAAGCCAAGTTACAGGGAACCAGGCAGAGGGCCTTCTCGGTGGTGGCCCCCGCCCTGTGGAACACCCTCCTTTCAGATGTCAAGGAAATAAACAACTATCTGACTTTTAGAAGACACCTGAAGGCAGCCCTGCTTAGGGAAGTTTTTAACGTTTGATGTTTAATAATAATAATAATTTATTATTTATACCCCGCCCATCTGGCTGAGTTTCCCCAGCCACTCTGGGAGGCTCCCAATTGAGTGTAAAAAACAATACAGCATTATTGCTTTTTCAAAATTATTATTATTAGTATTCTGTTGGGAGCCGCACGGAGTGGCTGGGGAAACCAAGCCAGGTGGTCAGGGTATGTATGAATGAATGAATGAGTGAATGAATGAATGGGTTGCCGACAAAGGTCTGTATAGTTCAAGCTCTGGTTTTCCCAGTAGTGATGTATGGAAGTGAGAGCTGGACCATCAAGAAGGCTGATCGCCAAAGAATGGATGCTTTTGAATTGTGGTGCTGGAGGAGACTCTTGAGAGTCCCATGGACTGCAAGAAGATCAAACCAAAGCTCAACATGAAAAAAACGAAGATCATGGCCACTGGTCCCATCACCTCCTGGCAAATAGAAGGGGAAGAAATGGAGGCAGTGAGAGGTTTTACTTTCTTGGGCTTCATGATCACTGCAGATGGTGACAGCAGCCACGAAATTAAAAGACGCCTGCTTCTTGGGAGAAAAGCAATGACAAACCTAGACAGCATCTTAAAAAGCAGAGACATCACCTTGCCAACAGAGGTCCGTATAGTTAAAGCCATGGTTTTCCCAGTAGTGATGTATGGAAGTGAGAGCTGGACCATAAAGAAGGCTGATTGACGAAGAATGGATGCTTTTGAATTCTGGTGCTGGAGGAGACTCTTGAGAGTCCCATGGACTGCAAGAAGATCAAACCGATCCATTCCTGATGAAATCTTCCCTGAGTGCTCACTGGAAGGACAGATCCTGAAGCTGAGGCTCCAAGACTTTGGCCCCCTAATGGGAAGAGAAGACTCCCTGGAAAAGACCCTGATGTTGGGAAAGATGGAGGGCACAAGGAGAAGGGGACGACGGAGGACGAGATGGTGGGACAGTGTCCTTGAAGCTACCAGCATGAGTTTGACCAAACTGCGGGAGGCAGTGGAAGACAGGAGAGCCTGGCGTGCTCTGGTCCAGGGGGTCACGAAGAGGCGGACACGACTAAACGGCAACAAATAAATGGTGATGATGATGATGATGGTGATGGTGATGAAAGGAAGGCGTCGCCCCAGCCAAGTTGGACAGAGGCAACGGATTCTCTGAGGTGGACACCCAAATTTAAGCCCTCTCTGCCCCACAACACACACAAACCCCGGTCACCAAACCCATCCCAGCTACTCACTGTTCGTCGTAAGGAGAATCTGAAACTTGCAGCACAGAGGCTTGGAAATCTTGTATGACCTCCTGGTGGGGGGGGGGGTGAAGGTTTAGCAAGGGAATAAAGAAAGATGACTTATTATTCATTTGAACCCTCTTCTCCCAAGTCCTAGTCCTAGCTTTCGGACATACAGGTCCTCTTTTTGGGGGGGCAACGGGCTGTCATCTCTTAGCACCTCCTGCCCCCCAAAACACACCCACACCCTCAGACGTCCCGGCTCTCAGAATCGTGCCCCTCCCCCTCTCTCTAGGGACCCAGGAGTCCTGACTCCCCAGCTCTCGGTCTTCTCCCAAGGAACCCCAGAGTCCGGCGAGGTCTCTTACATTGCACATGTAATTGTGCCACGATTTGCTGACTTGAGGCAATTTCTCCTTCTTCTTCCAGTTTGGGGGTGCGCCTTCACGGACCGGCTCCTGCAGGGAACCAAATTGGGGAGAGAGAATTAAAAAAAAGAGGGAGTTGGCTACCGATGGAAGAAGAATGGCAGACAAAATTAACGACTGCGCAGAAGTATAGGAGTATAGCATCTAGATCAAGGGAAGTAATAGTGCCACTGTATTCTGCTCTGGTCAGACCTCACCTGGAGTACTGTGTCCAGTTCTGGGCACCACAGTTCAAGAAGGACACTGACAAACTGGAACGTGTCCAGAGGAGGGCAACCAAAATGGTCCAAGGCCTGGAAACGATGCCTTATGAGGAACAGCTAAGGGAGCTGGGCATGTTTAGCCTGGAGAAGAGGAGGTTAAGGGGTGATATGATAGCCATGTTCAAATATATAAAAGGATGTCACATAGAGGAGGGAGAAAGGTTGTTTTCTGCTGCTCCAGAGAAGCGGACACAGAGCAATGGATCCAAACTACAAGAAAGAAGATTCCACCTAAACATTAGGAAGAACTTCCTGACAGTAAGAGCTGTTCGACAGTGGAATTTGCTGCCAAGGAGTGTGGTGGAGTCTCCTTCTTTGGAGGGTTGGACTCGATGGCCCTTGTGGTCTCTTCCAACTCTATGATTCTATTCTAACTGGATAAAATGACAGGAAGGATTCGAAACCTGCGGGACCAGATATTCACAGAAGATTGGGAGAAAGATACGAATTATTTGAAGAGCCACTGTAATCAACAAGTTACTCCAGTAGGACTACAGGAAGTTTCGTAAGGAGAAATATATGAAATATTGCAAAGAACAGAAAGAAAAGAGGTGTTATAGTTACGAGATTTAAAAGTAATAGTGAAAATAAGAAATGTAAGTTAAGTGAATAGACTGGAAAATTTCCAGATATGATTGATGGAAGTCGAAAATTGTATAAGATGTAAAAGTACATTTAATTATTGTTGAAAATGATATGTTGAAATATATATATATAGGAGTTGGCGGACTTTTATTCATGGACTGGTTTTTTTAATCTTAAGGGCTGCCCCATGAAAGACAGGGCAAGCTTGTGAAAAAAAAAAAATTAAGGTCTTATATAGATATATAATAAATGTTCATAAATGTACCAAGCCAACACGTACATAAATATATAAACCACATGTCTGAAGCAGCACAGGAAAACAGCCCTGGAACCATTCTGACTCCCAAAGTGACCAAATGATTTCTCTGCAAGGTCGAAGGAAAATGGAAAAGCCTCCCCACTGTCTTTTCGTTCACAAATCCTGTCTTAAGGGTATGTCTGTGTTTGAATAGGGTGTGATCCTGTGACCTGGCTCAGGAACTAAGTATTTGTCATTACAAAAGACTGGCCAGGCTCCCCAGGGTATCCAGTCAAGTGAGCATTAACAGGTAACCTGCCACACAGGAGGTAAACAATGCACTCAGATTTCTGCTGTAGACCACCCTTTCTGTGATGTAAGTATGATGTGTCTGGGGGTGGTCTTGGGCTCCAGGGCAGGCAATTTAAATGTCTATATAAGGGCAGGCACACCTTTGTTCAAGGTCTCCTGCGTGAGAGGGGAGCACCCTGTTGCAACAGTTCAATAAAGATCAGGCTTACGAGCTGCTTTGCTTCTCAATATTCTCTGGCTGGCCTCTGTTATTTTCTCCGACCGATGGAGAACCTGCAAAGGGCTCTAGAAGGGCTCTTGTGTCCCCCATAAGGGAATAAGGGCAGGTTTTTGTTTATTACACTTGTTTTCTGCTGCTCCCAGAGACTGGAACCAACAGATTCAAACGACAAGGAAAGAGATTCTGACTAAACGTTAGGAAGAACTTTCTGAGGGTGAGAGCCATTTGACAGAGGAAGGGGGTTTATTAAGCAGAGGTTGGATAACCATCTGTCAGTGATTTTTTAGCTGTGATTCTTGTGTTGAAAGGGGTTGGGATAGATGACCTCTGGGGGTCCCTTCCAACTCGACAATTCAATGACTGTATGTATTAGAGGAGCACTTCCATGAGAAGGTGTTGCAGGAATTTATGTATCGGTTGGGGGGGGGTTGCCCCTCCAGCAGATATCAGGCACCTGCAGCCCACTACCAAAACAGCACAATCGCTTGTGATTTGTCCCCACAAAACACTTCACAGTTTTTTCCTATCTATTCAAAGGGCCTTTGCTGCACGATACCAAATGTAAGAATTCACTGATCAATGGATCTCTGTACTGGCTCACAGGGAAAACTTCAGAAATTCATCTAGACCTGTGAGCTCAGCCTCTCAGCAGCCCCTCTGCCTGAGGGATAATCCCTGGCCTCCTGATACCTGAGTGCCAGACAGGTAGCCATTCCAGAAATAGCAAACCCAGATGAAGACAAAAGGGTGGGATGAACTAGGCTGGGAAACAGGGAAATGTAAATATCTTTTTTGTTACACTTGATGGGTGTTTGGTGGAGGACAAGGGGAACCATGGGGCAGGGTCCAGGATGCTCAGATTCCTGCCACCAGACCTCCCCTTTCGTGATGTAACCGTGATGTAGTTTTTTGGGGGGTGTAACATGGGGATTAGCAGCTAATAAAAGTTTGGGGTCTTCTTTTATTCTGGGCTTCCATCTTGTTCCACCTGGTGGCAGGTGGGAATCGAGTCGCGACAGTCTTCAATCAAGACCAAGCCTCCTGGCTGCTGTTTTGCTCTGCTATTCCTGGCTGGGGTCCTTGTTTTTGTCCAAGGGAGCCCTCAGATTTCTCCGTTAACAAAGGAGGAACTCTTTTAACTGGACAAATTTGGATAGGTGCGGGCTTTAGAGATACACAGAGCTCCTCATCGGAGAGGCTGGTTTGTTTTTAGCAAGAGAGCAAGCAAAAACTTAAGGCAGGAATCTTTCCTCCGGTCTAGGTCAGCGCCTAAAGTTTCACTCCAGGGTGCAGAAAGTTTGTAACCCGTATACTTATAAATTTATAAGCCAGGCTTCCTCAAGTTGGTGCCTTGTTTAGGACGACTTGGTCTCTGCCCCCGTCACCTCGCCAAGGCCTCCATTTCCTGCTCTCCAGGAATTGTGCACCAAGGAGCCTTCTCAAAGCCAAGCGGATGCTGCAGCTAAGCCCTGGGTCCCCGTCCCCGACTCTGGTTAGTAACGGAACAGGAAGGGGGCAATACCACCTTGGCAGCGATCATGTAGGGAGGGATGATCTCGATGTTCATCTCCTGGAAAAGTTCCCGGCACTGCATGGAGATGAAGTCTCCGGCCAGAGGGGATTTCACGATTCCTGAAAGGGGAAGGGAGGGAGGGAAAGAAGGAAGGAAGAATGCAAAGAGGAGATCTGTGAGCTTTCTGTTCCTGCGGATCACGACCCCTTGGCTCCTCTTCCATCCCCTCCTCTCTGCATCCTCTTCCCAGACCACAGAACCACCTCGCTGTTTCTGCAGATCAAAGAGGTCTGGACTCCCGCCTCCCAGAATCCTTTGCACCCATGCATCACTCCATTTCAAGCCACCCTTATTAATATCGTTACTCTTATTCATAATAGGGCTACTGCCATGCGCTTTAGGTGGGGCTACCTTTGAAGGTGACCCGGAAACTGCAACGAATCCAGAATGCGGCAGCCAGACTGGGGACTGGGAGCGGCTGCTGGGACCACATAACACCGGTCTTGAAAGACCTACATTGGCTCCCAGTACGTTTCCGGGCACAATTCAAAGTGTTGGTGCTGACCTTGAAAGCCCTAAACGGCCTCGAAGGCCCAGTATACCTGAAGGAGCATCTCCACCACCATCGTTCGGCCCGGACACAGAGGTCCAGCTCCGAGGGCCTTCTGGGGGTTGGTTCCCTGCGAGAAGCGAAGTTATAGGGAACCAGACACAGGGCCTTCTCGGTAGTGGCACCCTCCCATCAGATGTCAAGGAAATAAACAACTATCTGACTTTTAGAAGACACCTGAAGGCAGCCCTGCTTAGGGAAGCTTTTAATGCTTGATGTCTTACAGTGTTTTTATACTTTGTTCCCCAGAGTGGCTGGGGAAACCCAGTACGGATAAGGCCCTTTACACAGGTAAACTGGTTCCAAGTTGTTAAGGGCTTTGCATAACAATAACAACACCCTGAACTTGCCTGGTAGCAAACACGGCAAGCAGTGCAGATCTCTGAGCACAGGTGTCATAGGCCGACAAATGCAACTTTTAAAAAGCTTTTCCTAAAAAACGTACAGCTACAAAAATAACAAGGCAATCACAAAAAAAATTGATATTCCTTCTCTGACCTTGTTGCAGGATGTAACCGTCATGAACTGGGATGGCGGTCGTGTGTGTGGCTCCACTGTCCAGAACGAGTCCAGTGCTCCGTCCGTTTGCAAAACTGGGGGTTGGGAGTCAAGGCTTCAGCAAGTCAAACTGTGTGGGTTGGGGTTTTTTTTTGGGGGGGGGGAGGAGAACTACTTTGCATGCAGAAGGTCGCAGGTTCAATTCCCAATGGTATCTCCAAGTAGCAGTAAGAAAGATTCCCTGCCTGGAATCTTGGACAGCTGCTACGGCGCGAATTTTTGCACCCTTGATTTCAGGAAGGGGGATAATAATAATAATAATAATAATAATAATAATAATAATAATAATAGGTAAAGGACCCCTGACAGTTAAATCCAGTCGCCAACGACTCTGGGGTTGCGGTGCTCACCTCGCTTTACTGGCCGAGGGAGCAGGCGTACAGCTTCTGGGTCATGTGGCCAGCAGGACTAAGCCGCTTCTGGCGAACCAGAGCAGCGCACGGAAACGCCGTTCACCTTCCCGCTGGAGTGGTACCTATTTATCTACTTGCACTTTGATGTGCTTTCGAACTGCTAGGTTGGCAGGAGCAGGGACCGAGCAACAGGAGCTCAGCCCGTCATTGCGGGGATTTGAACTGCCAACCTTCTGATCAGCAAGTCCTAGGCTCTGTGGCTTAACCCACAGCGCCACCCGCGTCCCTTTTAATAATACAGTGGATGCTCCCGCCTCCTGCACGGATCACGTTCGCAACCCGCAGCGTTGCGTCTGCACATGCACAGGTTGCAATTTGGCACTTCTGCGCATGCGCAAAGCACAATTTAGCGCTTTTGCGCATGCGCGGCCACCAAAGTAACCCCTTCTGGTACTTCTGGCGCGTCCGTAACCTGAAAAAACGCAACCTGTAACCCGAGGTACGACTGGAAGAAGAAGAAGAAGAAGAAGAAGAAGAAGAAGAAGAAGAAGAAGAAGAAGTTGTTAACTGTTGGAACTGCCCGCCACTGGATATTTTGGAGTAGCAGAGAGGGGCTGGAAGAGTAATCTGTCTTGTTGTTGGGCTCAGGCGGGGAGGTAAAGCGACCGAGCCTCGCTTCCCATTAGGATACGCGGTGAGGACAGCCGTCTTGCAGAGGAAGAACGCTGGGATGCTATAATGCTCAAACATCAGTTCCGTCAGCTTTTCACGCTTGGCCCTCGTGTTCCACTGCAAGAGAGGGGAGGGGGCAAAGCATGAGGGAAACAGAGGCAGGCTGGTTCACGTCGCACAAGAGCAGGGGATTTATTCAGTTGGGATTTCTGCATTCCAGGGGGCTGGTCTAGATGACTTTGGGTGCCCCTTCCAACTCTACGATTCTTTGATTTGGGGGAGCGGGGCTTGGCAGGATACGTACCGGGGCCTCGGACATAAGCACCGGGTGGAGGTTCGGCTCCGATTTGATCTGTTTGTTGTAGGTGTGGTCCAGAATGGCTTGAAAGCAGTCCCAGTCTTCAACTGGGGTAGAAAGGAGAATTTGGACAGTGTCAGGAATGGACCGGCCAACAACAGCCTTTCAACAGTTCTCCGTCGTTTCAGGGACTTCCCACTAGAGGACGCCGTCCACTGACTCAGACGTTACAGTGCAGTTTAGTGGGGGAATAGCGACACCTGTGGCTGTTAAAGGAATAGCCAGGCAATGCACTTCAATGCACATTAGCGGTTTCCAAGTAACTCCAACGCACTGGGGGTGCAGCTCAACTGAGACTGCCTGCTTGGTGCTGTCTTGACGTTGATGGGGAAGGTGGGCTTTTATGGGGGTGGGAATCTTCACGGCTAAGAGGGATAGATTCTGCAGTGCATAAGAGCAAAAGTGGGGACAAACTGTTGCGCACTTAAACCAGTTTCACCCCTGTTTCAACGACTCCCAAACAGGGGTACTCTCAGTACCTCATTTCTACCAACCTTAAATTCAGTCCTCCTGATTTTCTACTTCAATTTGCAACTGTTCAAAGCAAAATGTGCTCTGGAAAATTCGCCCGGAATTAAGGGCAAATTTCTCCTAACAAACCCATTCACCGTATTTGTATGCGGTTTTGAGTAATGTGCGCATTTTCTGAAACAATTTCCCCTAACATAAGAAATACCTGCAGGTGGTTTTTCGCTAATATAGTCCTTTCCCCTAAGCTTTGCATTTCTGTAACCGCTGGCCGGGTGGAGAAGCAGATTGCAAAATACAGGGACTTGCAGATTCCAAAGGCTAGTTTTATTTTATTTATTTTTAGAGTGAGAGGATAGATTTGCCTTTAAACATGAGCTGAATTGAAATCCTTCTCCCATTCCTATAAATTATCCCAATTAAACATAAGACCATAATAAGAGGCGGCTGAATCAGGCCAGTGGCCCATATAGTCCAGAATCTCACAAAAGCCAACCAGATGCCCATTCTGCGAAACTAGCAAGCAGAATTCGAACACAAGAGCAACACACACACACACCCTTCCTGTGGTTTCAAACAACTGGTACTCAGAAGCATTACTTCTATTGATAGCCCTCTCCCCTGCCATGAATTTCTCTTTCAAAGCCAGCCAGGTTGGTGGCCTCCAGTGGCAGGGAGTCCCAAAGATTAACCTGCAGGAAGAAGGACTCTCCTCGCTCTGTCCTGAACTCTGGGAATTGTAGAGCATCGAGGCCAAGGGTTCCCATGGTTTGTGTGCCACGTCAAGGACCCCGCCCCAAACACTTTGCCCTCCCCATAGCTGCCATGCCCCATACTCATTCCGTTCTTGAGGGGCGAGATGACCTCCGTGTTCTCCCGGGGGACGTGCAAGGAGTTGGTGTCGATGTAATAGACCTTCCCGGATTTTTTCTCCTTGTCTCCATCCAGCTCCATCGCCGACTCGTCATGAGAGAGTAGCCCCACAGTGGTGGGGAAATCTGCCTACAAAGAGAGAGGTGGGGTGGTTTGGGAGGGCAGAGTGTTGCCCCTCCAGCCTCACTCTGTTCCTTCCTTTTTCCATAAAGTTTGATTTTATGAGGTCCAGCGCCGAGGGCCTTCTGGCGGTTCCCTCCCTGCGAGAAGCCAAGTTACAGGGAACCAGGCAAAGGGCCTTCTTGGTGGTGGCACCCGCCCTGCGGAACGCCCTCCCACCAGATGTCAAAGAGAAAAACAACTATCAGACTTTTAGAAGACATCTGAAGGCAGCCCTGTTTAGGGAAGCTTTTAATGTTTAATAGGTTATTGTATTTAAGTGTTTTGTTGGAAGCCGCCCAGAGTGGCTGGGGAAACCCAGCCAGATGGGCGGGGTATAAATAATAAATTATTATTGTTGTTGTTTTTTCATAAAACAATAATAAACTAAACAAAAACGGAAAGAGAAAAGAAAATGCAGAGCCTTCTCTCAAAGGTAGCTCTTAACTCTTATTTCCCACAGAAATGGGGTCTCGCCTGGGACCGCCCTTTTCACAATTTCTCCGGTGAAAATAGGGACATCCCATTCCATCATGATAATTTTACTATTTATACCCCGCACACGTCTTACTGGGTAGTCCCAGCCACTCTGGGCAGCTTCCAACATTAATAATAATAATAATAATAATAATGATAATAATAATAATAAATTATTTTTACCCCGCCCATCTGGCTGAGTTTCCCCAGCCACTCTGGGCAGGTCCCAATCGAGTGCTAAAAACAATACAGCAACAAAAAGTCATAATAAAACATTAAGTTGTTGTTTTTTTTAAAGGAAACCGTCCCTATACAGCAGGCATGGCCAAATTTGGCCATCCAGCTGTTTTGGAACTACAATTCCCATCATCCATGATCGCTGGTCCTGCTAGCTAGGGATGATGGGAGTTGTAGTCCCAAAACATCTGGAGGGTTGAGTCTGGCCATGCCTGCTATACAGGATTGCCTATACAGGACGGCTCGGGAGTCAGATTACCATACCCTCCAACGTTTCTCCAATGAAAAATAGGGGTGTCCTAAGGGAAAAGTGGGGCATTTTCAGGGTCAAATCAGAAATCAGGACGGCTTCTCTAAATCAGGGGCGTCCCTGAAAATAGGGATGCTTGGAGGGTCTGAGTTTTCTTCTCCTGGCCTCCTGACCCGGGAGGTCTTCGCTTCCTTGCCTGTCACCCGAGGTCCTTTACCAATAATCCTAATAAAGACCCAGCGCAGAAGACGCCAAGGAAAACAAGAGAGGGAGAAAGAAAGGAAATAAAGGAATAAACGTTTGCACACCCCCTTTCTCTCCCCCCCCACCCCAAGCTCACAACGCCTTTGGTAACTGACCTGCAGGAAAGATTCTGCAAACCGAAAATGGAGACCCTATTAGTACCTTTGTAATAATGTGCGTGGAAATCTTTCGATAAAAGCAATTAAAAAAAAAGAAAGAAAGTAATAATAAGGAAGAGAGGAATAGATTCTGGGGTGGGGAGCGGAGAGAGAAAGGAAAAGGAAAAAGAGATAAAAAGGATTTCTAGTTTCCCCGTATTATTCTGGATATTCGCTCTAGGATGGCACCCAGCAATTCTACCAATATGTAAAGGTAAAGGGACCCTGACCATTAGGTCCAGTCGTGGCCGACTCTGGGGTTGCGCCGCTCATCTCGCTTTATTGGCCCAGGGAGCCGGCGTACAGCTTCTGGGTCATGTGGCCAGCAGGACTAAGCCGCTTCTGGCGAACCAGAGCAGCGCACGGAAACGCTGTTTCCCTTCCCACCGGAGCGGTACCTCTTTATCTACTTGCACTTTGACGTGCTTTTGAACTGCTAGGTTGGCAGGAGCAGGGACCGAGCAACGGGAGCTCACCCCGTCGCAGGGATTTGAACCACCGACCTTCTGATCGGCAAGTCCTAGACTCTGTGGTTTAACCCACAGCGCCACCCGCATCCCAATTCTACCAATGCTTTCCCAATATTCAGTCCCAAAATATGTCAAATCCACTCATTTTTTGCAAAGGGCTAAAGAGAGCATTCACCTCCACAGGCACATACCTCCACATGTGGCGGAAGTGCCCCAAAATCCAACCATTCTGAACAACAACCATACGAGAAATAAGTAAAATAACCAAGCAAGTATTAGACATCACCCCAGAATTGGCCTTACTAAACATCTTCCAAGACAACAATGCCCACTTACACCACAAAGAACTCATAACCCACCTACTTTCAGCAGCCAGAAGCATCATAGCCAGACACTGGAGAGACCTGTCAGGAGTAAGCCTGGACCAATGGTACCAAATAGTATGGGAAACAGCCCTACTAGAAAAGTTAACCAATAAACTGAAACTGTAAAGGTAAAGGGACCCCTGACCGTTAGGTCCAGTCGTGTCCCACCGGAGCGGTACCTATTTATCTACTTGCACTGGTGTGCTTTCGTACTGCTAGGTTGGCAGGAGCAGGGACTGAGCAACAGGAGCTCACCCCGTTGCGGGGATTCGAACCACCGATCTTCGGATCGGCAAACCCTAGGCTCTGTGGTTTAACCCACAGCACCACCCGCGTCCCTTAAACTGAAACTGACACGGGGAGAAATAGAAGAAGGCAAAAGGTTAAAGGAGGGAGGGGGAGGCTGAAGGGGTGGGGTATTTTGGGGTGCCCCCAGGCATTGTACCTTAGGGCAGTCTTCGCCAGCATAGCCAGCCCGGACTGAGAACGAGCCGATGTCAAAGACCAGAGCTCCAACCTCATCTACGGAGGAATCAAAGTATATAGGTTAAATTCAGGAATTTGGGGAGGAATTTGTGACATGCCACCCCCCCTAAGGAGACTTGCAAAGTGCCCAGTTTGCTATCTTTTCTGTGCCCAATGAGGATTATCCACTGATTAGGATAAATAAGGAACTGATTTACCAATAAGAAGGTGAAATATTGAAGGGGGAAAAAGTGATCAAAGAAATGCTAAGAATTTAGTAAGATGTATGGATTTCAGAAAGAGGGAGGGAAGGAGGTTGATGCTCTGTTAGAGCAATGTATTAGGATATGGAATTATGTAACAAAATGTGAATATTTTAAAAATGGAAAACTTAAAAAAAATTATCATGGCGAGGGGGGGAATAGGATAAATGGAACAATTTATGCACTGTACAAATCTCTGCCAGCAACTACAGTGGTACCTTGGCTCTCAAACTTAATCCGTTCTGGAAGTCTGTTCCCAAACCAAAGCGCGTTCCAAAACCAAGGCACGCTTTCCCATAGAAAGGAATGCACAATGAATTAATCCGTTCCAGACTTTTAAAAACAACCCCTAAAACAGCCATTTAACATTAATTCTACTATCTAACGAGACCATTGATCTATAAAATGGAAGCAATAGTCAATGCACTGTACTATAAAATAAATAAGACAGTATTGTCGTTGATAAAAATGAAAATTTAATTTTTTTCTTCCCTACACCGGTGATAGTCACTGTTTGGATGGGGGGCTTTTATCCGTTTCCGCAGTCACACATCAATCAATCAATCAATTAGTAGCTGAACTGGGTTCCACACAGTCGCGAAAACAAATTAACCAAAAAAGCCTCAAAAACAAACATGCAAAATAAATAGCAAAAACAAAAGAGCCAAACTTAAGTCCGTTTGACTTCCGAAATGTTCGAAAACCAAGGCGCAGCTTCTGATTGGTGCAGGCGCTCCAGAAACAATAGCCGACAGCAGCATTGGACGTTCGGCTTCCAAAAAACGTTTGAAAACCGGAACGCTCACTTCCGGGTTTTCGGAGTTTGAGAACCAAAGCGTTTGAAAACCAAGGTACCAGTGTACTAGGGAACGTTCACTAAAAGCTGTGCATGGATGGTGTTTAACACTGAGGTGCCTATCATATAGGAAGCCTGATGATGTCTTGTTATGTTGGGAAAGGATGCAAAATTATAGGTACATACGAGCATATGTGGTGGGAATGCCCGCAAATAGAACAATTTCGGAAGCCTGTTTTTTAAAGAGATATCTCTGCTTACAGCTCAGACAATCCCAATAACCCTAACATTAGCCTTATTTAATATATATACTTCAGATATGGACCGATTAAGAAGGAATTAGTAACACATTGATTAACAGCTGCTAGAAAAGGAATAGCAATTGGTGAATATTGATCACTGGTATAATATTGTCTAGCAAATAGCCATACTGGAAATGTTGTCACAATAATTTAGGGTGGCAAGGCGAGAGAGCAAAACGTGTTGCATTTTACATTTTATGGTGTGAGTTTATTAAATATGCAAATGAAACAGCACACTGTGAGGAGATTTCACCCCTCCCATCTCCAAGAATCTCCTGAGGAGTCTGCTGATTCTGCAGAGAGGAGGAGGCGTGTTCTGCTCTCTACATATTCTGCTCCAGCACCACATTAATGAGTCAGTCAGTGAGTCGGTCAGTGTGTGGGTCAGTCAGTCAGGGAGAGAGAGACTGAGTGTGAGAGATTGTGTGTTTAGATAAGGTTGCTGCTAAGAGCAGCTGCAGGCACTCAGTGTGGTTCAGCATTCTTTATGCTTAGACCTCATTTAGCTCTGTATATAGTTGTATAATAGTTGTAGTTATAGAATAAAGAGAATATTCTACAGAGCTGCTCTCCGAGTTGTTTATATACTCTGCTGGACTCTGCTGTACTCCGCTGTGCGACGACTGTCTACTTGTGGAAGTGAATCCGGTGCTCACAACTCTAAGCTGTGACTCCACAGCACTTTGACCTGTTCCTGTACAGAAGGTGGTCTCTGGAAGTGCTACCCAGCTCACCTAGCCCAGTCGGGGCTGAAGTGGATGAGTCCAGTTAGTCACACTGGCTCAAGGGCGATGCTGACACACTGATGAAAAAGACCTACAATATATATCGCAATATGGTGTGGTTAAGCATGCAATACTCTTTATCTCGCTCCTATTATTCTGCGTTTTCCAAACTGATTTACTGAAGAACTCGTTTAACTGGTTTACTGGAACCATGTCATTATTACGTGATATGAAGTAATATATTTACTATATATATATTTACTATTTACTAAGTAATATATTTACTATTTTGCCCCCCTAGTGACACATATTAACAGTCATGTCACGTTTTATGATTTATGTGTTTACAATTTTGTAACCAGAAAAAAAGAATAATAATAATTATTATTATGTGTCCTTAAAAAAAAAGAATTCAAGATTTAAAATCGAGCAAGCTGAGATTTCTGAATTGCAGGGGATTGGGCTAAATGACCTCAGGGTCCCTTAAAACTCTACAATTCTATCATTCTAAGCAAAGTTGGATGAGAATACATACATTTTCTTTGAGTAGTTTTAATATATATATATATATATATATATATATATATATATATATATATAGTATAGATAATACAGGCAGCACTATTATAGCAACTGATGAAAATTTGAAGATGAAAAACAAAACTAAAATTGCAACGCCCAATAATGACCCTCAGCTTTATCAGATCATCGAGTCTAACTCCAAATTTGCCTGGTTTGTGATGAGAATGCTGATTGATAACCCAAGACAGATCAGAAAACAATTTACCAAAGACTTTCCAGACTTATATCGAGCTGGACCAGAATATAAAATAGAAATGGGAAGACAAAATAAATGGCCAAGAATTCCAAATGAAAAGTTGAATACTTTAAATGCACCAGTTAATAGATCAGAAATCTCAAATGCCATTAAACAAAAGCAAAAACAGGGAAAGCACCAGACCCAGGTGGATTGACTGCAAAATATTATTAAAAAATTAATTCAACCATTACAAAATGTAATGAATGAAATATTAAAGGTATGGGAAATAGCAAAGACTTGGAAAGAGGCTTTTATTATTCCAAAACAAGAAATGGAAGTTAAAAATTATAGACCTATTTCACTACTAAACGGTGATTATAAATTGTATGCAAACATATTAGCTAATAGAATGAAATATATATGATTAGAAATAATACATCAAGATCAAACAGGATTTTTGCCAGGAAGACATATGAAAGATCATATAAGGAATGTAGTCAATATTGTTGAATATCTGGAAGTAAGGAATGAAAAACAAGCAGCAATGATGTTTGTAGATGCAGAAAAAGCATTTGATAACGTTTTGTGGACCTTTATGTTAAAGGTCCTGGAAGAAATGAACGTCCCTTGTCACCTTCATTGTTTATTTTAGTCTTAGAGGTGCTGGTGAGAGACATAAAAGCAGATGATATTAGAGGAATAACCGTAGGAAATAAGTCATATAAATTAAAGGCATTTGTGGATGATTTAGCGATCACAGTAGAAGACCTGATCAATTCATTAGTAAAAGTATTAGAAAAAATACAAAAATTTGGACAGGCAACAGGCTTTGAATTAAATAAAAATAAAACAAACATCCAAACAAAATATTCCAGAACAAAATAAAAAAGAGTTATAGCAGGTGACAGAAATAATTATGCATAAAAAAGTGAAATATTTGGGAATGTGGTTAACAGCCAAAAAATATTAACATATTTAAAGATAGTTATGAAAAAAATGTGGAAATAAATAAAAAGAAATTTGGGGAAGAATGAAGTTATCTCTGTTAGGAAGGATAGTGGTAATTAAGATGAATGTATTGCCAAAAATGATATTCCTAACTGAATCAATCCTAACCCTAACCCTAACCCTGCCCCAAAAAGCTTGCAATTTATATAATCTGACTCAAGGGGGGGCAGTGAAGGAAGGGGAGATAAAAGCCTGAAAGCGAGTAGGGTTTTTCCAGGCACCAACCTACACTGCAGAGGACTATCTATAGCAGGCATAGGCAAACTCGGCCCTCCAGATGTTTTGAGACTACAATTCCCATCATCCCTGACCACCGGTCCTGTTAGCTAGGGATGATGGGAGTTGTAGTCCCAAAACATCTGGAGGGCTGAGTTTGCCTATATGCCTGATCTATAGCAGCCTTGACAGACTGACACCCACCCACCCAGCTGTTTGGGACTACAACTCCCATCACTGGCCGGGGATGATGGGAGCTGTAGTCCAAAAGGACTGGAGAGCACCAGCACATCAAGGGATGCCTTGTAAGTACAACTATCTTCACTCAGCATAGCAGAAGCAGGAAAACGACCTTTTGGCGCCCCATTAAACCAACACCCGAGGAATCAGGCGGCTCAAAGAAGCGAGCCAAGTCACATTCAGCAGGGACAATAAAAACCACAAGGATCTGAATCAAGCCCAGGTTGGCACCTGAGTTAGACTATGCCAACCGGATGCCTCATTGGGCAACCCAGCGAGCAGCCTTTGCGCGCAAGAGCGCATCTCTCCGCTCCTTGCGGCCGGTAGCCGTCGCTAGGCTTCTCCTCCGCGAATTTCCCCCCTCCTCCGGCTTGGTGGTCCCCGCTGCTTCCTGTGGGGGTGAGTTCCGCAGTTTCCCTGCCCTCCTGGCTGGCTGGGAGGAAGCCCCCAGCTCGCAGCGATGAGCAGGGTGGGCGCGCGGGCGCAACACCCTCTCCAGCCGCCCTGGCCAAGTGCAGGAATGCAGCTGTTGCTGGGGCGCAGGCGGACCGAGATGCTGGCGGCAAAGGGTCTCCTCGGGGTGCCCCGCGGCCAAATGCATGCAGGGCCCAGATCTGGGGGGCTGGGGGCTGCCGGGACCCCCCCTCCCCAAGCCAAACAGCTGCAACGCCGATGGCAACCCAGCCTTTACCTCCTCCGTAGACCCCTCCGCTCATCGCGGCTCCCAGGCAGCGCCAGCGCCCCTTTGCAATGCTCCGGATTGGGTGGGTGGGTAGGTAGGTGGGTGGGTGTCTGACAGCCCCCGGGCTCTGGCTGGGGGGGGGCGGTCTCGCCACGGACGGGGCAGGGCTGGTTGGGAGAATTCAGCACCCAGGCCAGTGGACAGCGACCCGGGGAGGGGAGGGGGCTGCGGAGGGAGGGAGAGATCAAGGTGGAAAGGGGGGTGGGGGGGAGTAAGGGATGCGTCATAGCCAATCAGAGCTCCGCACCCCCCCTCCCGACCAGCGGAATCCCTGATTGGCTGCCATTGGAGACAATGAGAAGAGAGAACAGCTGCATTCTTAAAGGAGCCAAGGCGGTGGGGGCAGCTGAAATCCAGGGAGACTGGGGTGGGGTGCTGCCCCCCTTTTACAGTGTTGGGAGGGGGGCAAAAGGCAGAGTGAGACCCTTAAGGCACATAGGAAGAAGAAGAAGAGTCCTGTTGGTTCAGGCGGCTTGCGCCTTGAGCCCACCATCATTTGCACATTGGCCAGCCAATTTCTCCCCATAGGAAGTCATCGTCCCCAGCGGGATTCGAACTGGTGTTCAGAAGCATTAGTGCCTCTGACAGTGCAGAGCCATCGTGGCTAGCAGATGCTTATTGCGCTCTCCTTCTCCATGAAGTTGTCCCAGGTTTTTTTTAGTTTTTTTTAACTAACATACTCGTTTTTGTTTTACTACAGGTGAAACTCGGAAAATTAGAACATCGTGGGAAAGTTCATTTACAGTGGTACCTCTGGTTACATACGCTTCAGGTTACATACACTTCAGGTTACAGACTCCACTAACCCAGAAATAGTAGCTCGGGTTAAGAACTTTGCTTCAGGATGAGAACAGAAATCGTGCTCCAGCGGCTCGGCAGCAGCAGGAGACACCATTAGCTAAAGTGGTACCTCAGGTTAAGAACAGTTTCAGGTTAAGAACGGACCTCCAGAACGAATTGAGTACTTAACCCGAGGTACCACTGTATTTCAGTAATTCAGCTTAAAAGGTAAGAGCTGGACCATAAAGAAGGCTTATCGCTGAAGAATTGGTGCTTTTGAATTCTGGTGCTGGAGGAGACTCTTGAGAGACCCATGGCCTGCAAGAAGATCCAACCTCTCCATTCTGAAGGAAATCATCCCTGAGTGCTCACTGGAAGGACAGATCCTGAAGCTGAGGCTCCAAGACTTTGACCACCTCATGAGAAGAGAAGACTTCCTGGAAAAGACCCTGATGTTGGGAAAGATGGAGGGCACAAGGAGAAGGGGACGACGGAGGACGAGATAGTGGGACAGTGTTCTCGAAGCTACAATCATGAGTTTGACCAAACTGCGGGAGGCAGTGGAAGACAGGAGTGCCTGGCGTGCTCTGGTCCAGGGGGTCACGAAGAGTTGGGCACGACTAAACAACTAAACAACAACAATATATGAGATAGACTCATGACATGCAAAGCGAGATATGTCAAGCCTTTATTTGTTATAATTGTGATGATTAGAATATTAAATGAAATCAGCAAAATAAGGACTGCAAATAGAGCAAATCTCTTTTCTGATGAGAGCAGCTTTTGCATCTCATTTGGAAACCAAGGACCCAGAGTCTGGAGGAAGAACAGGGAGGCACACAATGCCAGATTCTTGAAGTCCAGTGTGAAGTTTCCACAGTCTGTGTTGATTTGGGGAGCCATGTCGTCAGCTGGTGTTGGTCCACTGTGCTTCCTTAAGTCCAGGGTCAACGCAGATTTTGGAGATTTTGGAGCACTTCATACTTCCTTCCACAGACGAGCTTTATGGGGATGCTGACTTCATTTTCCAGCAGGACTTTGGCACCTGCCCACACTGCCCAAAGTACCAAAACCTGGTTCAGTGCCCATGGGATTACTGTGCTTGATTGGCCAGCAAACTCATCTGACCTGAACCCCATAAAGAATCTATGGGGCATTGCCAAGAGAAAGATGAGAGACATGAGACCGAGCAATGCAGAAGAGCTGAAGGCTGCTATTGAAGCATCCTGGTCTTCCATAACACCTCAGCAGTGCCACAGGCTGATAGCATCCATGCCACGCCGCATTGAGGCAGTAATTGATGCAAAAGGTGCCCAGACCAAGTACTGAGTACATATGCATGCTTCTACTTCTCAGAGGTCCAATATTGCTCTATTTGCAGCCCTTGTTTTGCTGATTTCATTTAATATTCTAATTTTCTGAGATTGTTAATTTGGGGTTTTCATCAGCTGTACGCCATGACCATCACAATTATAACAAATAAAGGCTTGACATATCTCACTTTGCATGTCACGAGTCTATCTCATATATTAGTTTCACCTTTTAAGTTGAATTACTGAAATAAATGAACTTTCCCACGATATTCTAATTTTCCGAGTTTCACCTGTAAATCTAAAACCGGCTACTTGTCCAAATTCCTCAATCCTGTCCAGTGCTTTAGGTCCACTGGACAGGGGTTCTGCTACCGTTATTACTAAATTGTCAGCAAACGCTTTTCAATTTATATTCTTTGGATCCAACTCTAATTCCTTTTACATTTTCATTCACTCTTATATTTCTTGACTTCAAGGACTGTTATAAATAATAGTGGTGACAACGGACATCCCTGTCTTGTTCTTTTTGTAATTTCAGAGTTATCTGTTAATACATTATTCACGATTAATCTAGCTTTCTGTTCTGAATATATAGCTCCTATACCTTTGAGAAAAGATTGTCCCATATCCATTAACTCCAAATTCTTTTTCATAAAATTCCATGACATATTATCAAAGGCCTTCTCTGCCCAATCTCTTCCAAAGCCATTCCTGTTGTGGGCCGCTGCTGCCTGCTGTGGCAGGGAGTTCCACTGTTTAACTATTCGCTGCATGGAGAAGAGCTTCTTTTTATCTTTCCTGAATCTTTCAGCATTCAGCTTCAGTGGATATCCACGAGATGCAGTCTTAGAAGGGAATAATAAAACCTTTTCTCTGCACATTTTGTTTATTTTATTTTATATGATCTTCAGTTATACACATTTCAATAGTTTTCCAGTCATTTTTACATTTCAAATCTCGACTTCCTCCTCTTTCTGCGGTTCCTTAAATTTTTGGAAAAATGGGATAGATATAAGATAGATGTTCAAAAATACAGTAAAGGTTCACTATCTATGCTGGCATTTGATTGACGTTGGAGAGAAATTGAATTGAGAAATAAGATTAAGGGTACAATTTGATATACAAATATATTAGATAAAATGCAAAGATATATACAATAATAAGAGTACATTCACTTGTTAAAAAAAGGATTATACAACGTGATTGACAGGAAGTCTGTGGTGTTGGTACATATCTGATCTGGGAATAGTGTTGTGTTTTTCTTTTTTCTATTTCTTTTTAGGTATA